>NC_092723.1:89486503-90135556 GCF_047496885.1 Scyliorhinus torazame
CACATATAATTCACTCTTCCCCATGTTTAACCTATACCCCGAAAATTCCCCGAACCTCCTCAAGATTCGCATAACCTCTATCATCCCCCCCCGCTGGGTCCGACACGTATAGCAATAGGTCATCCGCGTATAACGAGACTCGGTGTTCTTCTCCCCCTCTAGTCACCCCTCTCCATTTCCTGGAGTCTCTCAGCGCCATGGCCAGAGGTTCAATTGCCAGCGCAAACAACAATGGAGACAGCGGGCATCCCTGTCTTGTTCCCCTATATAATCGGAAATACTCCCATCTATGTCGACCTGTAACTACGCTTGCCGTTGGTGCCCGATAAAGTAGTCTAACCCAGCGAATAAATCCGTTCCCAAACCTCCTTAACACTTCCCATAAATACTCCCACTCCACCCTATCAAATGCCTTCTCTGCGTCCATTGCCGCCACTATCTCTGCCTCCCCCTCCACTGAGGGCATCATTATCACCCCTAATAGCCGTCGCACGTTAACATTCAATTGTCTCCCTTTTACGAACCCTGTCTGGTCTTCGTGCACCACCCCTGGGACACAGTCCTCTATCCTCGATGCCAGCACCTTTGCTAGCAGTTTGGCGTCCACGTTCAATAGTGAAATAGGTCTATAGGACCCACACTGCATCGGATCTTTGTCCCTCTTCAAAATTAGCGATATCGTCGCCTCCGACATTGTCGGGGGTAGTGTCCCCCCTTCCCTGGCCTCATTGAACGTCCTTGCCAACAACGGGGCCAACAAGTCCACATATTTTCTGTAGTCCCACACCACTCTTTCAGCCACGTGTTAACTTCCCTTATTCTTGCCTCCCTATGCCAATTTGCACGTGGCTCGGGCAGTAATCCGGAGATTATGACCCTTGAGGACCTGTTTTTTAATTTGAATTCTAGCTCTTTATAATCTCTAAACAGGTCCTCTTTTCTAGACTTGCCTATGTTGTTGGTACCGACATGGACCACAACAACTGGATCCTCCCCCTCCCTCTCCAGTATCCTTTCAAGCCGGTCAGAGATGTCCCGCACCCGAGCACTGGGCGGGCAACATACCATGCGGGACTCTTTATCCTGCTCACAAAGGATACTATCTATCCCCCTGATAATAGAATCCCCAACAACTACAATTTGCCTATTTACTCCCTCCCCTTGAATGGCCTGCTGAACCATGGTGCCTTGGTCAGCTGACTGCAGCCCTGTTCGCCATCCACACAGGGAGCAAGTGCCTCTTACCTGTTGGACAGGGTCAAGGGCTGAGGCTCCTGAGTTCCTGACTGCTGGTTCCCTTTACCTGCCTGACTTGCAGTCACACCCTGCTGTCCCTGGCCACTGGCAGGATTTAAACTACTTACTCTGACAGGTGTGACTGCCTCCTGAAACACAGTGTCCAGGTAAGTCTCCCCCTCCCGGATGTGCCTCAGTGTTTGAAGCTCAGACTCCAGCTCATCAACTCTGAGCCGGAGCTCTTCGAGCAGCCAACACTTACTGCAGATGTGGTCGCTGCAGCTCGCAATGAGATCTGCCAGCTCCCACATCAAGCAGCTCAAGCACATCACCTGACCAGCCATCACTAATTAATTAATTCGTTTAATTTAATTTTCCGAGTTTAGCTGTGTTTTTTATAAATTTGGGGCAGATTTGCTTTCAACCACTCAGATCACAGCTTCCCTCTGACGTCACTTTTGGGGAAAAAAACTGGAAAACGAAGTTACCGTTAGGTTTTTAAACTCTCAGAGACTGCTCCTCCTCCTCTGAACGTCTCCCGAAATTAGGCCCGGAGAAAGAGAGAGAACAAAACAGTCGGGAAAAAGCACCTTCTCCCACTCTTCACCGAATTGCCTCACTGCACCAAATTACCAAATTCTCACTCTGTCTGTGTCTCACTCACTCACGGCCTAGTTTATTACAGTGAAAACATTTGAAACTTTTCATTTCTCTTCCACCCACCTGGATTTCTTTTTTAACCTGAGGTACACTCTCATTTTCTCCCATTAGATCTCCTTTGCCTCTACCACTTGAGAATTTCACATTTCCCCAGTTTCTGTCCCTCACAGGCTGAAACTGATGTCGGAAACCAATCTTTGATTTATGAACTAATTCATAATCATGCATTGATACATAGATACATAGAAGACAGGAGCAGGAGGAAGCCTTTTGGTCCTTTGAGCCTGCTCCGCCATTCAACACGATCATGGCTGATCATCCAACCCAATCCTGCTTTCTCCCCATAGCCCTTGATCCCATTCTCCTCAAGTGGTATATCCAGCCACGCCTTGAATCAACTACTTTCTGTGGGAATGAATTCCACAGGCTCACCACTCTTTGTGTGAAGAAATGTCTCCTTATCTCTGTCTGAAATGGTTTACCCTGAATCCTCAGACTGTGACCCCTGGTTCTGGCCACCCATCATTGATAACATCTTCCCTGCATCCACACTGTCTAGTCCTGTTCGAATTTTATAAGTCTCTGAGATCCCCCCTCATTCTTCTGAACTCCAGCGAGAATAGCCCCAACTTAGTCAATCACTGCTCATATGACAGTCCCGCCATCCCTGGAATCAGTCTGGTAAACCTTCGCTGCACTCCCTCGAGAGCAAGAACATCCTTCCTCAGAGAAGGAGACCTAACTGCACACAATACTCCAAGTGTGGTCTCACCAAGGCCCTGTACAATTGCAGCAACACATCCCTGCTTCTATACTCGTAACCTCTCGCAATGAAGGCCAACATACCATTAGCCTTCTTTACCGCCTGCTACACCTGCATGCTTATCTTCAACGAATGATGCACAAGGACACCCAGGTCCCGCTGCACACGCCCCTCTTCCAATTTACAACCATTCAGGTAGCAACCTGCCTTCCTGTTTTTGCTTTCAAAGTGAATAACCTCACACTTATCCAAATTATACTGCATCTGCCATTTCTGCTGCTAACCTCGCAGTTTTAACCCTCTGCTCTTCCACATCTAAATAAATCGTAGAATCATAGAATTCATAGAATAGAATCATAGAATTTGCAGTGCAGAAGGAGGCCATTCGGCCCATCGAATCTGCACCGGTTCCTGGAAGGAGCACCCTACCTCAGCCCATACCTCCACCCTATCCCCACACCTCCGCCCTATCCCCGTAAACCCACCTAACCTTTTTTGGACACTGAGGACAATTTTTCATGGCCAACCCACCTAACCTGCACGTCTTTGGACTAAGAGAGGAACCCGGAGCACCCGGAGGAAACCCACGCAAACACGGGCAGCACGTGCAGACTCCGCACAGACAGTGATCCAAGCCGGGAATCGAACCTGGGACCCTGGAGCTGTGAAGCAACTGTGCTAACCACTATGCTACCATGCTACCGTCACGTCCACTGGTTCTCCTTTGTCTAACTTGCTTGTTACCTACTCAAATAACTCCCAACAGATTTGTCAGACATCACCTCCCTTTGACAAGGCCGTGATGACTCAGTCGTATTTTACCATGCACTTCGCGATCCCATCTTTAATAACAGACTCTAAAATCTTACCAATGACCGAAGTCAGGCTAAATTTTTCGTCTTCTGCCTCCCTCCCTTCTTAAACAGCGGTGTTACATTAGCCACTTTCCAGTCCTCTGGGACCTTTCCTGCCTCCAGTGATTCCTGAATGATCACAACCAGTGCCTCCACAATTTCCTCAGCTATCTCTTTTAGGACCCTGGGGTGTAGACTAACCGTTCCAGGTGACCTATCCATCTTCAGACCTTTCAATTTTCCCAGAACTTTCTCCTTCGTGATGGCCACTGCAGTCACCTCTGCCCCCTGATTCTCCTGGAGCTCTGGCATCCCACTGTTGTCTTCCACCGTGAAGACTGATGCAAAGTAACTGTTAGTTCATCTGCCATGCCTTTGTTTCCTATTATTACTTCTCCAGCCACGTTTTGCAGTGGTCAAATGTCTATTTTTGCCTCTCTGTTACCTTTTATATATTGAAAGAAACTCTTCCTATCTTTTTTATTACTAGCTAACTTGTACTCCTATTTCATCTTCTCTCCCCTTTTTGTTTTTTTAGTTGTCCTCTGCTCGCTTTTAAATGATTCCCAATCCTCTGGCTTCCCACTAATCCTTGCCACTTCGTATACTTTTTCTTTTGATTTTATGCTATCCTTGGCTTCCCTCGTCAACAATGGAGGCCTTATCTTGCCCTTAGCATGTTTCCTCCACCTTGGGATGAATTTCTGCTGTGCCTCCCGAATAACCCCTAAAAACTCCTGCCATTATTGTTCCGTTGTCTTCCCTGCTGGTCTCCTTTTCCAATCAACCCTGGCTAGCTCCTCCCTCATGTCTTTGTAGTTACACTTATTTAATTGCAATACCGTTACAGCTTCTCCCTCTCAAACTGCAGGATAAATTCTATCGTATTGCGTTCACTGCTCCCTAAGGGTTCCTTCACCTTAAGATCCCTTATCAGGTCTGCCTCATTACACATCACCAAATCCAGAATTGCCTGTTCTCTAGTGGGCTCTACCACAAGCTGCTCCAAAAAACCATATCTTAAACATTCCACAAATTCCTTTTCTTGGGACCCACTACGAACCTGATTTTCCCAGTCCACGTGCATATTGAAGTTTCCCATGATTGTGATATTGCCTTTTTTACATGCTTTCTCTATCTCCTGATTTATTTTCTGCCCTACATCCTAACTACTGCTAGGGGGCCTGTACATGACTCCCAACAGGGTCTTTTTACCTTTGTGATTCCTCAACTCTACCCAGAGATTCTATGCCTTCTGATTCTATATCTCTCCTTGCTATCGATTTAACTTCATTCCTTACTAACAATGCAACCCTGCCCCCTTTGCCCATCTGCCTGTCCTTTCGATAGGATACATATCCTTGTATATTTAGATCCCAACCCTGATCCCTGAACGGATATGTCCCACCACTGGTGTGTCCTGGACAGTGCCACCCGGGTGGCAGTCTGGATTGCTAGGTTCACCTGGATCCTCCCCTTGCTTGTCTGTATCTTAGAGTGCCCGAGTTCTGTTGCTCTGTCCGATTATATTGCCTGGTGTTTCATCAATATACAGAGAATCATCCCACCAGGCCCCAAATGGGTAACCTGCCGTTCTTCCTGGGAGGTGACATTCTCCCACTGTTAAAGTGCCCGTCACTTGCAGGCAGAAGCTGTGACTGCTACCACAAAATAGGTCCCCCAAGATTATCTGTCTCTGATGTGGTAAAACACCACTGAGTCGGGCCTACCGGTATGGCTTTAAAAGCTTCCTTCAATGGCAGAACGTTGACTATTACCTTGCTGTTATTTGACAAGGATCAAGGGTCCTACAGGCACACACTATGTAATATGCTGACTCCGAACAGCACTCCTTAGTGCTCATGTATGTCAGGTCTCCTTGATGTGCTATGTATGTATCCCCTGGATCCAGTCGGTAAACCCAGCCTTCTTGCACTGTTCCCAACGATTCAAATCTGTAACTGTCGCTAAAGGTTTCTTTGGACGGGTTCTCCTGTGGGACTGCCATAATAAACTTTATCCCTCCCTCTACTGGTCCGCCGCCTGGTCTGGTACCCTCAAGTTCATGCCTGTCCCTGTGTATTGTATACTTACTTTATAAAGGGAGGTGAATAAGTGCCGCGGGATAGTCCCGAATCTTAAATCCTCAATGTCAGCCCAGATACTATTAATCAAATCTCTAACAAGGATAACACAGCCTCCTCCCTTTGCTTGTGCTCTGATGGTGTTAATTGTATCCACATATGCTTCGTCCACAGCCTGCTGGTGCCCTTCTCCTTGTAGATTTATGGCAGTCAGTGCATACTCAGTCCCATATGCCCCATATTGTAGCCCTTTTCCGATGTCCGTGGCTACCCGGAGGTGCAACTATTTATTTCAGCTAGCTGCACTGAATTCACTAATGGGTTTGCGCTGCCAAATAACCCTCCAATTTCTCCTAAACTGCTCCATTTATTTTGTCTGCTTATCCTTGACTCAGAAGCCATCCTGTAATTATAATCATCTATGGCCTTCTGTAGTCTGATTTTTGCCCAGTTGATGGTACCAGGATGATTTTGGGACTTGGGAGTGTCGAACTTCTAATAATCCTGAGATGCTGTACGTTATTGCTAAAGATACCACTGTGACATCATGTAATATGGTTTTAGGTTTCCCAATCCTAACTAGTCCGTCCGGGGGGGACGTCAACCAATTAAGGGCACCGGGTAGGCTTTTGATATCCACAAATACGAAGATTATAACACCTAACATCACTACATCCAAGTCTATCTATTAAATGGGTACAGTATTCTTGACAGTACTGACCTCCAAGTCCAGGCTCCCACACAAGGTGGGAGATTGGCCCATCCTGCGTTAAATTCAAATATGGACCGAATATCCACACCCCCTCTTTTGGTTCCGTTATGTTACACATATAAGCCCACATACCCAACCTTGTGTGTGCATCATATATCCCCTTGATAACCAAGTTTCCACCTGAATCCTTTTCTGTTTTTAGTCCCAACTCGGAAGGCATGGTGAACCAGTGTCCTTTTCATAATTCCTGAAGGAAATGCCATCCCATGGGTTGTTTTATGATGTCAGATCTCCAATCTGTATTAGCCCATCCATATCCCACATCTTTGATCCTAATTGGCATTCTGCATCTCGATGGCACAAAAATGATGCGTTCTGACATGGTCTTTACCCAAACAGGCGTAATCACTTGTGTCCGATGGCTGGTGGGAGTTACTCGATCCGAAATCCAGATGTTCAGTTTCTTAATCCATTCTCCTGTACCTCCCGTGGGGAGCTTGTCCCGGGCACAGGCAGGTATTCCCCTCCATGTATACAGTCGGCGCTTCCTATGCCTTTCTAAGGGTCACCAAAGGGAGTAAGAGCCTAAGAAAAAGGTAACATGAGTCTCGCCAGTCGGGGGTCTCTTTAGATTCCTTATACAACTTTAACTGTTCATAGTGTTTCCATCTCGGCGAGCCTTTCGTATCTACCAAGGTGCAGGTATCTCCTACACAATCACCTCATAGGGCCCTCCCCATCAGAAGTGCAAACCTCTTTCGGGAAGTACCTTGACCATTACCATATCTCCCGCCTTGGGGTTTTGGGTTTGGATGCATTCCTTCTCTTTTTCCCAATCTTTAATTCTCTGAATATCTGCCATCTCTCCTTTTAGGCTATGCAGCTGCTCAGCCAGGTGTCTGATAAAAGTGAACACCCTTTCCCTTACTTTGCAAACCTCTGCGCCTCCTGTCACTGCATCCTCGGGAAACATCATGGCCCTCCCTGTCATTAGCTCAAAGAACAACACAGCACAGGAACAGGCCCTTTGTCCCTCCAAGCCTGTACTGGTCATGATACCACCCTTGGCCAAAACCTCAGCATTTCCTAGTGCCATATCCCTCTCTACCCATCCTATCCATGTATTTGCCGAAATGCCTTTTGAACGCCGTTGATGTATCTGCTTCCACAACCTCCCCTGGCAACGCGTTCCAGGCACTCTGTGTAAAAAAAAAAAAAAAAAAAAAAAAAAAAAAAAACCTGCCTAGCACATCTCCTCTAAACTCTGCCCCATGGACCTTAAACCTATGCCCCTGGTGACTGACCCCTCCACCCTGGGAAAGAGTGCCTGCCCAACCACTCTATCCATGCCCCTCATAATCTTGTAGACCTCTATCAGGTCACCCCTCAACCTCCGTTGTTCTAATGAAAACAATCCAAGTCTACTCAGCCTCTCCGCATAGCTAACACCCTTCAGACCAGGCAACATCCTGGTAGACCTCCTCTGCACTCTCTCCAAAGCTTCCACATCCTTCTGGCAGTATGGAGACCAGAATTGTGCACAATATTCCAAGTGCGGCCTTACCAAGGTTCTATACAACTGTAGCATGAGTTGCCAGTTTTGATACTCGATGCCCCATCCAATGAAGACAAGCATTCCCTATGCTTTCTTGACTACCATGTCCACTTGGGCGCCAGTACCATTCCTCTAGCAGGGATGGCTCACATCTTCATTAATATAGCGGGTAAGACCTTTACCCAACCCTGTCCGGCCTCCACTAAGGCGTTTGTCAGGCTGTTTTTAAGAATCCTGTTCGTCCTTTCTATCATACCTGGACTTTGTGGGTGGTATGGAATATGAAATCGCTGTCTGATTCCCAGCAGGGCACAAACCTGCTTCATTACTCTCCCTGTAAAGTGAGTGCCTGAGTCCGAATCTTGCTGAAGTGGGACACCCCACCACTTCCTCCGTGAGTATCCTAGCAACGGTTCTGGCTGAGCAGTTCCTGCAGTGGAATGCCTCCACCCACCGGGTGAATCTGTCTATCAGCACCAGGCAATATTACTTGTTTTGTAACTGGGAGCGGCACCAGGCAGTACTACTTGTTCTGTGACTGTGGGAGCAGTCCGGTAAAGTCTATCTGTAGTTGCTCCCACAGCCTCTTCGGTCTGGGTTGATACCCCAGCCTCATCTCGGGAGTCTTTCCTGGCTCACCTTGGGCACAGACTATACACTGCTGGCAGTGTCTGGCTATCTCTCTCCCCATACCTTTCCACCACCAACACCTGCTCATTTGCTTAATCGTTTTATCTCTCCCAATGTGTGCTATTCCATGATAAACTTGTAGCAAGGTTTGCCTTGTACGTTGCGGTGCTATTATATGCCCATCCTTTCTCCAAATCTTGTCTGAATCTTTTACAGCCCCCTCTCTCTTCCATCCCTTTACTTCTCCTTCGGCAGCTAGTTGTATCTTCCTTACACTATCCGAATCTTGCTCATACATAGAACATACAGTGCAGAAGGAGGCCAATCGGCCCATCGAGTCTGCACCGACCCACTTTTTAAAAAAAAAATTGTTTTTATTGAAGCTTTTTTCAAACAGAATTTTTACATAACTAATAACAGAAAAATAAATGAAAAATATTTAACAAAACTAAGTGGCTGTTATCATTGTACAAAAAGAAAATATACATTAAACAGACAGTTACCCCATCTGAGCCCCCCCCCTCCCCCCTGATTGCTGCTGCTGCTGCAAAGTTAAGGAAAGGTTGCCACCGCCGGGAGAACCCCAACAAGGACCCTCTCAAGGCAAACTATTCGCTCCAGGCTGAGGAACCGAGCCATGTCACTAACCCAGGTCTCCACACTCGGGGATTTCGAGTCTCTCCACATTAACAAGATCCGTCTCCGGGCTACCAGGGAGGCAAAGGCCAACACCTCGGCCTCTTTCGCTTCCTGCACTCCCGGATCCTCTGACACCCCAAAGATCGCTATTGTTGGACCCGCATGTCCAAAATCCTGGACATAGCCATCGCAAAGCCCTGCCAGAATTCTTTGAGCGCCGGGCATGCCCAGAACATATGGACATGGTTCGTCGGACTCCCAGAACATCTCGCACACCTGTCCTCCACCCCAAAGAACTTGCTCATTCTCGCCGTCATGTGAGCCCGGTGTACCACCTTAAACTGCATTAAGCTGAGCCTGGCACATGATGAGGAAGAATTCACCCTGCCCAGGGCACCAGCCCACAGGCCCTCATCTAGCTCCTCACCTAGCTCCTCCTCCCACTTGCCATTCAGTTCCTCTACTGAGGCTTCCTCCGCCTCCTGCAGCTCTTGGTAGATGTCCGACACCTTCCCCTCTCCTACCCAGATGCCAGACACCACCCTGTCCTGTATCCTTCGAGGGGGTAGCAACGGAAATGTCCCCACCTGTTTTTTGAGAAAGTCACGGACTTGGAGGTATCTGAAGGCATTTCCCGGGGGTTGGCCAAACTTCTCCTCCAGCGGCTTCAAGCTAGGGAAAGTCCCATCTATAAACAGGTCTCCCATCCTTCTAATGCCTGCCCTATGCCAGCCTTGAACCCCCCGTCTATCTTGCCTGGAGCAAATCTATGGTTCTGTATCGGGGTCCGGACTGAAGTCCCCATCTCCTTCCTGTGCCTTCTCCACTGACCCCCAGACCCTCAGTGCTGCCGTCACCACCGGGCTTGTGGTGTATTGTGCCGGCGAGAACGGCAGCGATGCCATTACTAGTGCCCCCCCCAAAAACCGGGCTGCGCTCCAAAAAAAGCCTTTCTCGTGTGGTCTTGTTTGCCCAAACAAATCCCGTGATAATCCTGTTCACCCGCTTGAAGAAGGATTTGGTGATGAAGATGGGAAGGCACTGAAAAAGGAACAGGACTCTGGGGAGAACCGTCATCTTCACAGTCACAGCCAGGGAAAGCGGGAGCATGTCCCACCTTTTAAAGTCTCCCTCCATCTGCTCTACAAGCCGAGATAAATTGAGCCTGTGTAGGGCATCCCAGTTCCTAGCCACCTGTATACCTAGAAAGCTTCTCTCCACCATCTTGAGCGGGAGCTCTCCAAGTCTCTCCTCCTGACCCCTAGCGTGGATTACAACACCTCACTTTTCCCCACGTTCCACTTGTACCCCGAGAAGCTCCCAAAGTCCCTTCGGGTCCGCATGACCTCCCCCATCCCCTCTAGCGGGTCCGAAATATACAATAGCAGGTCGTCTGCGTAAAGGGAAACCCGGTGCTCCTCCCCACCCCGGATCAGCCCCCTCCAGTTCCTTGAAGTCCTCAGCGCTATGGCCAACGGCTCAATTGCCAGGGCAAACAGTAGCAGGGATAGGGGGCACCCCTGCCTCGTCCCTCGATGCAGGCTAAAATACTCCGACCTCAGCCGGCTCGTGGATACACTTGCTACGGGGGACTGATACAGTAGCTTGACCCACCCTATGAATCCCTCACCAAATCCAAACCTACCTAACTCTTCCTACAGGTACTCCCATTCCACCCTATCAAAGGCTTTCTCTGCATCTATTGCGGAACTGCTTCTGCGTCCCCTCCTTCTGAGGGCATCATAATAATATTCAGGAGCCTCTTCACATTTGTGTTCAATTGCCTGCCCTTGACGAAACCCGTCTGGTCCTCCTCAATCACTCCCTCTTTTCTGTCCTCTATTCTGGTAGCCAAACTTTTTGCCAGCAGTTTGGCATCCACATTCCAGGAGCGATATCGGCCTGTAGGACCCACATTGAAGCGGATCCTTCTCCCTCTTCAAAATGAACGAGATCAATGCCTGCGGCATCGTCGGGGTAGAGGGTTCCTCTCTCCTTTGCCTCGTTAAATATTCTTAGCAGGAGTGGGCTCAGTAGCTCCGAGAATTTCTTATAAAATACTACAGGGAAGCCGTCCGTTCCCGGGGCCTTGCCTGACTGCATACAGACTGCATAAGGGCAGCATGGTAGCATTGTGGATAGCACAATTGCTTCACAGCTCCAGGGTCCCAGGTTCGATTCCCAGCTTGGGTCACTGTCTGTGCGGAGTCTGCACATCCTCCCCGTGCGTGCGTGGGTTTCCTCCGGGTGCTCCGGTTTCCTCCCACAATCCAAAAATGTGCAGGTTAGGTTGATTGGCCATGATAGTGTCCAAAATTGCCCTTAGTGTTGGGTGGGGTTACTGGGTTATGGGGATAGGGTGGAAGTGTTGACCTTGGGTAGGATGCTCTTTCCAAGAGCCGGTGCAGACTCGATGGGCCGAATGGCCTCCTTCTGTACTGTAAATTCTATGATACTTGCTAGGCCCTTAACTATCTCCTCCAACTCAATCGGGGCCCCCAGTCTCTCCACCAGATCTTTGTCCACCCTTGGGAACCTCAATTGATACATAAATTGCTTCATCCCTTACCCTCTCCTCAGGGGTTCTGACTCGTACAGTTTACAATAAAACTCCTTGAAGACTTCATTGATCTTCTCTGGGCCCAAGACCGTATTACCTTCCTTATCCCTCACTCCCCCGATCTCCCTGGCCGCCTCTCTCCTGCAAAATTGGTGCGCCAGCATCCTACTTGCTTTCTCCCCATACTCGTAGACTGCCCCTTTCACTTTCCTCAGCTGTGCCCTCCGCTTTCCCAGTGGTCAGCAAATCGAACTCCGCCTGCAATCTCCGGTGCTCCTTTAGCAGCCCCTCCTCGGGAATCTACGCGTACTTCCTGCCTACTCTAAGTATCTCTCCCACCAGCCTCTCCCTCTCCGCCCTCTCCCTCTTCCCTCTGTGGGACCTAATAGAAATTAACTCCCCTCTGATAACCGCCTTCATAGCCTCCCAAACCGTTGTTGCTATTACCTCCCCTGTGTCATTTGTTATCACATAGTTTTGGATGCTCCTCCTTATCCGCCCACACACTTCTTCATCCGCTAGCAGCCCCACATCCAGTCTCCAGAGAGTGCGCTTCCCTCCCTCCGCCCCCAGTCGCAAGTCCACCCAGTGCGGGGCATGGCCTGAGACCGCAATGGCCGAATACTCGACCCCCTCGACCCTCGTGATTAACGCCCAGCTCAACACAAAAAAGTCAATCCGCGAGTAGACTTTGTGGACGTGGGAGAAAAAGGAGAACTCCTTCGCCCTTGACCGTGCGAATCTCCGTGGGTTCACGCCCCCCATCTGATCCATGAACTCCCACAGGGCCCTGGCCGCCGCCGGCCTCTTTCCCGACCTGGACTTAGACTGGTCCAGTGCCGGATCCAGGACAGTGTTAAAGTCCCCCTTCCATGATCAAGTTACTTGACTCCATGTCTGGGATTTTACCCAACATGCGCCTCATGAATTCCACGTCATCCCAGTTCGGGGCATAAACGTTCACTAACACCATCCGGGCCCCCAGCAGCTTGCACCATTGTGTACCTGCCCCCCTTGTCCGCCACAATACTCTCTGCCTCGAATGCCACCCGTTTACGAACCAGAATTGCCACCCCTCAGGTCTTTGAGTCTAGCCCCGAGTGGAACACCTGGCCCACCCATCTCCTCCGTAACCTCGTTTGGTCAGCGAGTTTTAAGTGCGTCTCCTGTAGCATGGCCGGGTCCGCCTTTAATCCCTTTAAATGCGAGAACACGCGGGCCCTCTTGACCGGCCCGTTCAGACCCCTCACATTCCACGTGATCAGCCTGGATGGGGGGGTTCTCTTTTCCCCCCCCCCCCGCCGTCTAGCCATCTCTCTTTTTCAGCCAGCCACATGCCCGCGCCCCTCCGCTCGCTCCAGCCCCCCCCCGCCGGATGCCCCCCAACCCGACTCTCCATCCGTCCCCAATAGTTGGCTCTCCTTATGTCAGCAAAGCAGCGCCCCCTCCCAACCCCCCAATCCCAAATCCCGGTGCCAAGCACCCGCTTAGCACTGATTTTCCCCCCCCATTACGCTTCCGTAAGTCAGCTGATCAATGCTGACCCGGCCGCTCCAGCCTCTATCTCCAAACTTACTATTGTCCCCTCCTTCCGGGCCCCAACCCCCCCTCCCCCACAGGGTAAGAGGACAAGAACCACCCAGATTCTTCCCGTGCAACGAAAAACATAACCCGGGCGTTACCTGCCCCCTGAGAGAAACACGGAGAAAAAAAAGAAAAAACCCAGAAAAAGGAAAGCGAACAACTTAAATTCTATTACCAATTTTACATCAGGCCAACAACCGGTTACACATCCCCGCCAGTGCGTTTCACCCACGTGCAGCTGCCGCTTAGTTGGAGTCCAGCTTTTCACGCTTAATAAATGTCCACGCCTTGTCCGGCGTATCAAAGTAATGGTGCCTGTCCTGGTACGTTACCCAAAGCCTCACCGGATGCACGAGCCCGAACTTCGCTCCTTTGCTGTGGAGGACTGCCTCAGCCCGGTTGAATCCCGCACGCCTCTTAGCCAGTTCAGCTCCCAAGTCCTGGTATATGCGAATCTCGCCGTTCTCCCACTTACTACTCCTCTCCCTCTTTGCCCAACGCAAGACACGCTCCCTGTCTGTGAAGTAGTGGAACCTTATCACCATTGCCCTCGGTGGTTCGTTCGCCCTAGGCTTCCTCGCGAGGACTCTATGCGCCCCGTCCAGTTCCAAGGGCCGCAGGAAGGCCCCTGCACCCATCAGCGTCCCCAGCATTGTAGTCATGTACGTGCTCGCGTCATGCTCCGCAGACACGGGAGAAAGTGCAGACTCCACACAGACAGTGACCCAGCGGGGAATGGAACCTGGGACCCTGGCGCTGTGAAGCCACAGTGCTATCCACTTGTGCTACCGTGCTGCATATACGCAGCAGCTTGTTGTGTTTCTTCCTCCTGCACCCCCGGGACTTGCATTGTAAGAGCTTTAGCTGCCCTGCCTGCGTAATTATTGCCTCGCTGCTGCAGTGTCTATCCTTTTGTGGGCACTTATCTTAATTTCTGCAGCTTCTAATGGTGCTTTAGCTGCTTCTACTAGTTCCCTTACGTGATTTTCATGTTGCACATGAGGCAGATATGTACCCCTGTCGTGCCCAAGCTATCATGTAATCGTGTTTGCACTGAGTGCTGAATTTGGTGCATTTTGAGTGCTCTAGTAAGAGTTTGGTGACCGAGGGAGTATAAGGCTTCATTTTTATCTAAAGTTTAGTCTTTCTTTTATTTAGTTAATTAACTTAAAAGTTGCTGTTTGGTTTAGAAGAAGGTGAATTTTCAATCAGCTTTAAACAAGCTTCTACTTGTAGGCACTTACAGCTGGAGCTTGTTAATTGGATTAGGCCAGTTTTCAGAGGCTAGATTCACAGTATAAAAGTGATCCCCTACAGTGCAGACTTTGTTTGCACTGAGTGCTGAATTTGGTGCATTTTGAGTGCTATAGTAAGAGTTTGGTGACCGAGGGAGTGCTGAATTTGGTGCATTTGAGTGCTATAGTAAGAGTTTGGTGACCGAGGGAGTTAGGTGAGGAGGGAGTAAGGTGCTCCTTTCATTTTGTTTCCGACATTTCCGCAAAGAGTGAGAAGAGAGCCAGGAGTTTACAGAAAGTGTAGCTGACTGGGAGCAAAGTCGGAGGGCGGAGATCTAGTTAGTCCACAGGGCAGCTATATTCTGTCAGGTAAGAGGGGATGGAGGCTAGGCCAGTTGCATGCTCCTGTAGGATGTGGGTGGTGAGGGATACCACCGGTGTCCCCGCTGACTATACCTGCGGGAAGTGCACCCAACTTCAGCTCCTCAAAGACCGTGTTAGGGAACTGGAGCTGAAGATGGATGAACTTCGGATCATCCGGGAGGCAGAGGGGGTGATTGAGAAGAGTTACAGGGAGGTAACCACACCCAAGGTACAGGACAAGAATAGCTGGGTTACAGTCAGGGGAAAAAAAACAAACAGGCAGACAGTGCAGGGATCCCTCGTGGCCGTTCCCCTTCAAAACAAGTATACCGTTTTGGATGCAGTTGGGGGGGATGACCTACCGGGGGAAGGCCCTAGCGGCCAGATCTCTGGCACTGAGTCTGGCTCTGGGGCTCAGAAGGGAAGGGGGGAGAATAGAAAAGCAATAGTTGTTGGAGATTCAATGGTTAGGGGAATAGATAGGAGATTCTGTGGTCGCGAGCGAGACTCCCGGAAGGTATGTTGCCTCCCGGGTGCCAGGGTCAGGGATGTCTCGGATGGTGTCTTCAGGATCCTTAAGGGGGAGGGGGAGCAGCCAGAATTCGTGGTGCACATTGGTACCAACGACATAGGTAGGAAAAGGGGCGTGGAGGTAATAAACAAGTTTAGGGAGTTAGGCTGGAAGTTAAAAGCCAGGACAGACAGAGTTGTCATCTCTGGTTTGTTGCCGGTGCCACGTGGTAGCGAGGCTAGGAATAGGGAGAGAGTGCAGTTGAACACGTGGCTGCAGGAATGGTGTAGGAGGGAGGGCTTCAGGTATTTGGATAATTGGAGTGCATTCTGGGGAAGGTGGGACCTGTACAAGCAGGACGGGTTGCATCTGAACCAGAGGGGCACCAATATCCTGCGAGGGAGGTTTTCTAGTACTCTTAGGGAGGGTTTAAACTAATTTGGCAGGGGAATGGGAACCAGATTTGTAGTCCAGCAACTAAGGTAGCCGATATTCAGGACGCCAAAGTGAGTAATGAGGCAGTGGGGAAGGAAACACTGACAAAGGAGAGTACTTGCAGGCACGGAGATGGGTTAAAGTGTGTATACTTCAACGCAAGAAGCATCAGGAATAAGGTGGGTGAACTTAAGGCTTGGATCGGTACTTGGAACTACGATGTGGTGGCCATCATGGAAACTTGGATAGAAGAGGGGCAGAAATGGTTGTTGGAGGTCCCTGGTTATAGATGTTTCAATAAGATTAGGGGTGGTAAAATAGGTGGGGGGGTGGCATTGTTAATTAGAGATAGTATAACAGCTGCAGAAAGGCACTTCGAGGAGTATCACCCTAATGAGGTAGTATGGGTTGAAGTCAGAAATAGGAAAGGAGCAGTCACCCTGTTGGGAGCTTTCTATAGGCCCCCAATAACAGCAGAGATGTGGAGGAACAGATTGGGAAACAGATTTTGGAAAGGTGCAGAAGTCACAGGGTTGTAGTCATGGGTGACTTTAACTTCCCAAATATTGAGTGGAAACTCTTTAGATCAAATAGTTTGGATGGGGTGGTGTTTGTGCAGTGTGTCCAGGAAGCTTTTCTAACACAGTATGTAGATTGCCCGACCAGAGGAGGGGCAATATTGGATTTAGTACTTGGTAATGAACCAGGGCAAGTGATAGATTTGTTAGTGGGGGAGCATTTTGGAGATAGTGACCACAATTCTGTGACTTTCACTTATAGTAATGGAGAGGGATAGGTGCGTGTAACAGGGCAAGGTTTACAATTGGGGGAAGGGTAAATATGATGTTGTCAGACAAGAATTAAAGTGCATAAGTTGGGAACATAGGCTGTCAGGGAAGGACACAAGTGAAATGTGGAACTTGTTCAAGGAACAGGTACTACGTGTCCTTGATATGTATGTCCCTGTCAGGCAGGGAAGAGATGGTCGAGTGAGGGAACCATGGTTGACATGAGAGGTTGAATGTCTTGTTAAGAGGAAAAAGGAGACTTATGTAAGGCTGAGGAAACAAGGTTCAGACAGGGCATTGGAGGGATACAAGATAGCCAGGAGGGAACTGAAGAAAGGGATTAGGAGAGCTAAGAGAGGGCATGAACAATCTTTGGTGGGTAGGATCAAGGAAAACCCCAAGGCCTTTTACACATATGTGAGAAGTATGAGAATGACTAGAGCGAGGGTAGGTCCGATCAAGGACAGTAGCGGGAGATTGTGTATTGAGTCTGAAGAGATAGGAGAGGTCTTGAACGAGTACTTTTCTTCTGTATTTACAAATGAGAGGGGCGATATTGTTGGAGAGGACAGTGTGAAACAGACTGGTAAGCTCGAGGAAATACTTGTTAGGAAGGAAGATGCGTTGGGCATTTTGCAAAACTTGAGGATAGACAAGTCCCCCGGGCCTGACGGGATATATCCAAGGATTCTATGGGAAGCAAGAGATGAAATTGCAGAGCCGTTGGCAATGATCTTTTCGTCCTCACTGTCAACAGGGGTGGTACCAGGTGATTGGAGAGTGGCGAATGTCGTGCCCCTGTTCAAAAAAGGGACTAGGATAACCCTGGGAATTACAGGCCAGTTAGTCTTGCTTCGGTGGTAGGCAAAGTAATGGAAAGGGTACTGAAGGATAGGATTTCTGAGCATCTGGAAAGACACTGCTTGATTAGGGATAGTCAGCACGGATTTGTGAGGGGTAGGTCTTGCCTTACAAATCTTATTGAATTCTTTGAGGAGGTGACCAAGCATGTGGATGAAGGTAAAGCAGTGGATGTAGTGTACATGGATTTTAGTAAGGCATTTGATAAGGTTCCCCATGGTAGGCTTATGCAGAAAGGAAGGAGGCATGGGATAGTGGGAAATTTGGCCAGTTGGATAACGAACTGGCTAACCGATAGAAGTCAGAGAGTGGTGGTGGATGGCAAATATTCAGCCTGGATCCCAGTTACCAGTGGCGTACCGCAGGGATCAGTTCTGGGTCCTCTGCTGTTTGTGATTTTCATGAATGACTTGGATGAGGGAGTTGAAGGGTGGGTCAGTAAATTTGCAGACGATACGAAGATTGGTGGAGTTGTGGATAGTAAGGAGGGCTGTTGTCGGCTGCAAAGAGACATAGATAGGATGCAGAGCTGGGCTGAGAAGTGGCAGATGGAGTTTAACCCTGAAAAGTGTGAGGTTGTCCATTTTGGAAGGACAAATATGAATGCGGAATACAGGGTTAACGGTAGAGTTCTTGGCAATGTGGAGGATCAGAGATATCTTGGGGTCTATGTACATACATCTTTGAAAGTTGCCACTCAAGTGGATAGAGCTGTGAAGAAGGCCTATGGTGTGCTCACGTTCATTAACAGAGGGATTGAATTTAAGAGCCATGAGGTGATGATGCAGCTGTCCAAAACTTTGGTAAGGCCACATTTGGAGTACTGTGTACAGCATCTAAACCGGAGAGGCATAAATATCCTGGCCGCGAGGTTTGCTAGTGTCACACGGGAGGGTTTAAACTAGTATGGCAGGGGGATGGGCACGGGAGCAATAGGTCAGAAGGTGAGAGCATTGAGGGAGAACTAGGGAATAGGGACAGTGGGGCTCTGAGGCAGAGCAGACGGGGAGAAATTGCTGAACACAGCGGGTCTGGTCGCCTGAAGTGCATATGTTTTAATGCAAGAAGTATTACGGGTAAGGCAGATGAACTTAGAGCTTGGATTAGTACTTGGAACTATGATGTTGTTGCCATTACAGAGACCTGGTTGAGGGAAGGGCAGGATTGGCAGCTAAACGTTCCAGGATTTAGATGTTTCAGGCGGGATAGAGGGGGATGTAAAAGGGGAGGCGGAGTTGCGCTACTGGTTCGGGAGAATATCACAGCTGTACTGCGGGAGGACACCTCAGAGGGCAGTGAGGCTATATGGGTAGAGATCAGGAATAAGAAGGGTGCAGTCACAATGTTGGGGGTTTACTACAGGCCTCCCAACAGCCAGCGGAGATAGAGGAGCAGTTAGGTAGACAGATTTTGGAAAAGAGTAAAAACAACAGGGTTGTGGTGATGGGAGACTTCAACTTCCCCAGTATTGACTGGGGCTCACTTAGTGCCAGGTGCTTAGACGGGGCGGAGTTTGTAAGGAGCATCCAGGAGGGCTTCTTAAAACAATATGTAGACAGTCCCAACGAGGGAAGGGGCGGTACTGGACCTGGTATTGGGGAATGAGCCCGGCCAGGTGATAGATGTTTCAGTAGGGGAGCATTTCGGTAACAGTGACCACAATTCAGTAAGTTTTAAAGTACTGGTGGACAAGGATAAGAGTGGTCCTAGGATGAATGTGCTAAATTGGGGGAAGGCTAATTATAACAATATTAGGCGGGAACTGAAGAACATAGATTGGGGGCGGATGTTTGAGGGCAAATCAACATCTGACATGTGGGAGGCTTTCAATTGTCAGTTGAAAGGAATTCAGGTCCGACATGTTCCTGTGAGGAAGAAGGATAAATACGGCAATTTTCGGGAACCTTGGATAACGAGAGATATTGTAGGCCTCGTCAAAAAGAAAAAGGAGGCATTTGTCAGTGCTAAAAGGCTGGGAACAGACAAAGCCTGCGTGGAATATAAGGAAAGTAGGAAGGAACTTAAGCAAGGAGTCAGGAGGGCTAGAAGGGGTCACGAAAAGTCATTGGCAAATAGGGTTAAGGAAAATCCCAAGGCTTTTTACACGTACATAAAAAGCAAGAGGGTAGCCAGGGAAAGGGTTGGCCCACTGAAGGATATGCAAGGGAATCTATGTGTGGAGCCAGAGGAAATGGGCGAGGTACTAAATGAATACTTTGCATCAGTATTCACCAAAGAGAAGAAATTGGTAGATGTTGAGTCTGGAGAAGGGTGTGTAGATAACCTGGGTCACATTGAGATCCAAAAAGACGAGGTGTTGGGTGTCTTAAAAAATATTAAGGTAGATAAGTCCCCAGGGCCTGATGGGATCTACCCCAGAATACTGAAGGAGGCTGGAGAGGAAATTGCTGAGGCCTTGACAGAAATCTTTGGATCCTCACTGTCTTCAGGGGATGTCCCAGAGGACTGGAGAATAGCCAATGTTGTTCCTCTGTTTAAGAAGGGTGGCAAGGATAATCCTGGGAACTACAGGCCGATGAGCCTTACTTCAGTGGTAGGGAAATTACTGGAGAGAATTCTTCGAGACAGGATCTACTCCCATTTGGAAGCAAATGGACGTATTAGTGAGAGGCAGCATGGTTTTGTGAAGGGGAGGTCGTGTCTCACTAACTTGATAGAGTTTTTCGAGGAGGTCACTAAGATGATTGATGCAGGTAGGGCAGTGGATGTTGTCTATATGGACTTCAGTAAGGCCTTTGACAAGGTCCCTCATGGTAGACTAGTACAAAAGGTGAAGTCACACGGGATCAGGGGTGAGCTGGCAAGGTGGATACAGAACTGGCTCGGTCATAGAAGGCAGAGAGTAGCAATGGAAGGATGCTTTTCTAATTGGAGGGCTGTGACCAGTGGTGTTCCACAGGGATCAGTGCTGGGACCTTTGCTCTTTGTAGTATATATAAATGATTTGGAGGAAAATGTAACTGGTCTGATTAGTAAGTTTGCAGACGACACAAAGGTTGGCGGAATTGCGGATAGCGATGAGGACTGTCAGAGGATACAGCAGGATTTAGATTGTTTGGAGACTTGGGCGGAGAGATGGCAGATGGAGTTTAATCCGGACAAATGTGAGGTAATGCATTTTGGAAGGTCTAATGCAGGGAGGGAATATACAGTGAATGGTAGAACCCTCAAGAGTATTGAAAGTCAAGGAGATCTAGGAGTACAGGTCCACAGGTCATTGAAAGGGGCAACACAGGTGGAGAAGGTAGTCAAGAAGGCATACGGCATGCTTGCCTTCATTGGCCGGGGCATTGAGTATAAGAATTGGCAAGTCATGTTGCAGCTGTATAGAATCTTAGTTAGGCCACACTTGGAGTATAGTGTTCAGTTCTGGTCGCCACACTACCAGAAGGATGTGGAGGCTTTAGAGAGGGTGCAGAAGAGATTTACCAGAATGTTGTCTGGTATGGAGGGCATTAGCTATGAGGAGCGGTTGAATAAACTCGGTTTGTTCTCACTGGAACGAAGGAGGTTGAGGGGAGACCTGATAGAGGTCTACAAAATTATGAGGGGCATAGACAGAGTGGATAGTCAGAGGCTTTTCCCCAGGGTAGAGGGGTCAATTACTAGGGGGCATAGGTTTAAGGTGAGAGGGGCAAGGTTTAGAGTAGATGTACGAGGCAAGTTTTTTACGCAGAGGGTAGTGGGTGCCTAGAACTCGCTACCGGAGGAGGTGGTGGAAGCAGGGACGATGGTGACATTTTAGGGGCATCTTGACAAATACATGAAGAGGATGGATATAGAGGGATACGGACCCAGGAAGTGCAGTAGATTGTAGTTTAGTAGGGCAGCATGGTCGGCACGGGCTTGGAGGGCCGAAGGGCCTGTTCCTGTGCTGTACATTTCTTTGTTCTTTGTTCTTTGTTTGTTCTGGTCACCTCATTTTAGGAAGGATGTGGAAGCTTTGGAAAAGGTGCAAAGAAGATTTACCAGGATGTTACCTGGAATGGAGAGTAGGTCTTACGAGGAAAGGTTGAGGGTGCTAGGCCTTTTCTCATTAGAACGGAGAAGGATGAGGGGCGACTTGATAGAGGTTTATAAGATGATCATGGGAATAGATAGAGTAGACAGAGACATTTTCCCCGGGTGGAACAAACCATTACAGGGGGACATAAATTTAAGGTGAAAGGTGGAAGATATAGGAGGGATATCAGAGGTAGGTTCTTTACCCAGAGAGTAGTGGGGGCCTGTGGAAGTAGTTGAGTCGGAAACATTAGGGACCTTCAAGCAGCTATTGGATAGGTACATAGATTACGGTAAAATGATAGTGTAGATTTATTTGTTCTCAAGGGCAGCACGGTAGCATTGTGGATAGCACAATTGCTTCACAGCTCCAGGGTCCCAGGTTCGATTCCGGCTTGGGTCACTGTCTGTGCGGAGTCTGCACGTCCTCCCCGTGTCTGCGTGGGTTTCCTCCGGGTGCTCCGGTTTCCTCCCACAGTCCAAAGATGTGCAGGGTAGGTGGATTGGCCATGATAAATTGCCCTTAGTGTCCAAAATTGCCCTTGGTGTTGGGTGGAGGTGTTGAGTTTGGGTAGGGTGCTCTTTCCAAGAGCCGGTGCAGACTCAGGGGGCCGAATGGCCTCCTTCTGCACTGTAAATTCAATGATAATCTATGATTAATCTAGGACAAAGGTTCGGCACAACATCATGGGCCGAAGGGCCTGTTCTGTGCTGTATTTTCTATGTTCTATGTTCTATGTGTATTGCTCCAAAAGCCTACTGGTTGTCAGTGTAGATGTTCACCTTCTTTCCTGCAGATAATCGTAATGCTTCTGTTAGGGCTTTTAGTTCCGCCACTTGAGCTGACTTTGTTCAGTGTTCCCTCTTAGTACAGCGCCTGTTCTCTCCACTACCACCCGTGCTGTGCATGGGACCCGCTCATGGTATTTCCTAGATCCATCTACACATAGTTCCAATGCGTCCTCTCCTTCCAATGGTTCTTCTGCTATCCCGCCACTCTCACCTTCATCAACCTCCTTTAAATAACTGTGTTCCGTACCTTCTCTAACTAGCATAGATGCGGGGTTGAGGGCTGCGTCTTTCACTATCTGTACGCTTATCCGCCGGGAGTAGCACACTTTCCCACTTGGCTGTCTGACACTGCTCTTAATTTTCCTGCTTCTAGTAGCTGCATTATGGAGTGAGGAGAGTGGAGTACAATGAGTTCCAAAAGCGTTACTTGTTCTGATGCGTTTACTGCCCACGTAGTGCAATCCAATGCCTGTGCGCACCAGTGTAGTCCTGCCACTATGGGACTCCTTCTCACTGAGTAAAATGCCACTGGCTGCATCCTGTCCCCGTGTTTCTGGCCCACAACTGCCGTATAGTGCCTCCCCTCATTGTCACAAAATAAGTGGAAGGTTTTGGTCAAGTCTGGCAACCCCAAGGCTGGGGCCAGTGTGAAAGTATGTTTCACCCTTGCGAAGGTAGTGTCCTGTTCCGGTCCCCACTCTACACGTTCTCGAGACTGCTTATCCCCCCGGTCAGTTCTTGCAATGGCTCAACGGGTTCTGAGTAATTTTCCACAAATCTCCTGCAGACTTTGAATAACCCCAGCGCTTGCCCGACCCCTCTTACGACCTGGGGTTTTGGCATCTCCAAGATGGCTTTCTTCCTTTCTGCTGGGATTTACTTTTCCCCTTGTTTGATTTGGTAGCCGAAGTATCCAACCTCGTCCTGCCCCAACTGTGCCTTCCTAGGGTTGACCTTAAGACTAACTCGCTGTCTGATTGTAAAAGTCCGCGTGAGGCGATTATGTGGTCTTCCCCATCGAGGCTATCAGGATGCCATTGACATACTGGAGCATGGTATTCTGTGTCTATTTGGCTGGACTGTTGTGAAACCCTTGGGGCAATCTAATCCAGGTGTACTGCTTCTGCCCTGCAATAAACGTCAATTTATCCTGATGTCGCTCCCATACTGGGATGGCCCAGAACCCATTAGCGATGTCCAATACTGAGACCACATTCTGTTCTGGGCAGAGGTTATTCCATACCGTGGTTGGGTACGCCACGATAGGATATTCTTTCACAGTGCATTTATTCAGGCTGGCATAATCTACCATCAGTCGGTACGAGCCGTCTGATTTTCTTACTGGCTAAATCGGGCGAGTGGGTCCTTTTCACTATTTCATAGAATTATCATAGAATTTACAGTGCAGAAGGAGGCCATTCGGCCATCGAGTCTGCACCGGTTCTTGGAAAGAGCACCCTACCCAAGGTCAACACCTCCACCCTATCCCCAGAACCCAGTAACCCCACCCAACACTAAGGGCAATTTTGGACACTAAGGGCAATCCACCTAACCCGCACATCTTTGGACTGTGGGAGGAAACCGGAGCACCCGGAGGAAACCCACGCACACACGGGGACGATGTGCAGACTCCGCACAGACAGTGACCCAAGCCGGAATCGAACCTGGGACCCTGGAGCTGTGAAGCAATTGTGCTATCCACAATGCTACCGTGCTGCCCCAAATTCCTTCTACTGTAGCTCCTGTAGCTTACTGCTTCTATTGCTTCCTCCTTAATGGGATACTGCAGGTGTGGTGGATGTAATCCAACCTCCCATAAATTTGTTTGCTTTTCTCACAATTACTATTATTTCCCACATTCCCTGTTGCTTCCATTCTGTTGTGACTGACGCGATCGTTTGGACATAGTGCCCGATCTTCTTTCCCCATCGGTCCATTGAGTATGGTTTTCGCCACTCAATGCTGTGGGTTTTCATGTCTATTATTGCTCCCAGTTGTTCTAGCCAATCTATCCCAAATATAGTTCCTTCGGCGGTTTTACATACCCAGATTTGAATCTTTATCCAAAATCTTTGATTACTAAGAGAATATGCTCGCTCAAATGTTGCCACATGAGCTCCATCTCCCACTCCCCGTATCTGGGTTGTTTTAAGGGTTAGGGGTAAGTCCATATCGGTTATAGATGTTGACGCTCCGGTATCTATTAACATTGTGCACGGCTGGCTCACCAACAGACTGTCAATAAATATCCGTCAGTCTCTTTTCCTGTGAGGGCCGAGACTCGTCATTGTTTCATTGCGCCGAACATCTTTGCCAGATCCTCGGCTGAGACCTGCATTACTGATCCTGCGGCTCCTTATGGTACTGGGTCCCTGATCTTCTTTGCCTCCTCCTTTTGCCCAGCAATCTTCCTGATCATATCCTAACTTTCAGCAATTCCAGCATCTCGGTGGGCCCTGCCTCTATTTGTTCTTGCTTCTGCTCTCCCGAGCAAAATGCCCTTAATCCCTGCACTTGTAACTCTGCATCTCTCCTTCTAATCCCTCCATGAGGCTCACCTTCGATCACTTCCCTTGGTTGGCCTTTGCCTTCATTGCTCAGGTTAGGACCTGATTATAATTATTCCCAACTGGGAGCCCCAGGTCCATGGTTCTGGTAAAGTGCAGACCCATTGCGTCGGTCAACATTTTAAAGAAAACTTTGTCATCTCTATTTGGGACAGCTACCCCCGAATGGTGCTTGTATGCCTCAAACTTCCTTTCTGCGTATCCTCTATCCTTTCTTTCGGTCCTTGCTTAATCAGAGTGACCAGTGTCCAATTTGGGCTGCCTCTCCCCAGGGCAGTTTGCACCGCTAATCTGTAGGCCGTAAAGCGGGCGGCTTTATTTCCCACTCCCCGTTGGGTGACCCAAGTGCAGTCTCTTTCTGATTGTGGCATGCCTGCCCCATCTGGCGCGGTGACGTATGCCCTCAACCCTCATTGGCCAACCCATGGGCCTCCCATAATTTGTCCAATTTATCCCAAAAAGGGCCGTTATTGTTTTGCTATTTTATAGGGGGTAATTCATTTAAAATCATCTGTTTTTCCCCTGCTGGAAAGGGCATTTGAATCTGTTGCTCAGTGGTCTGTCCGTCCACTGCTTTCCTTCCAACTCAAAGGGGCTGCGGCTCGCCGCCCAGCTTGTAGGGAGGGGGAAAGACAGAATCATTCCCGTAATGTCCGTCCCTGTATACTCCTGAGATAAACTGTCCCATTTAACACTGTCGGCACCATCTTCTACTAGGTCTGGTGCCGTCGGCGCTACAGTCGCTACAAATCTTCTATGTGGTTTTTTTCCCCACACATGCCTCACAGCTGCAACTCTTTCTTCATGTTGTTCTTTTGCCCATGATTTTTTTAATGTAGGTGTCGCGACTGTTACCCCTTTCTCATACTTGATTTTAGCTTGACCCATCCACCAGGCCTTTTGCTCAGCCGTAGATGCGTCCGAATCATATCCCTTCTCCCTCATCTTCTTGCAGTTGCTTAACATCGCATCAGTCCCAGATTCGATTCACGGCTTGGGTCACTGTCTGTGCGGAGTCTGCACCTTCTCCCCGTGTCTGCGTGGTTTTCCTCCGGGTGTTCCTCCCAAAAGTCCCGAAAGACGTGTGAATTGGAATTCTCCCTCAGTGTATCCGAACAGGCGCTGGACTGTGGCGACTCGGCGATTTTCACAGTAACTTCATTGCAGTGTTAACGTAAGCCTACTTGTGACAATAATAAAGGTTAAAAAAAAAGGGCAAGGAATCTTCCCCTCTGCAGTGTGCAGGCCAGCCTCATTGTCAGTGATGCTCTCTCCTCGGACAACCCCGCGATTTCCTTTCATCATAGGCGGTGAGGACCTGGATCCCTGGTACTCCACCCCGCACCACTTCGTCTTGGTCCTCCCCTGCCTATTATGGGCTATCATCTACTGCGGGGTCAAACAGAGGACTTGATGGATCAAGGAGGGTCTATGGCAAGTGGCATGTGTGGCACCGCAACTGGACATGGAGAGATTGTGCTGGTGGGTGACAGGGATTGCTGAGGAGCAAGCATGAAGATCAGATATCGTGAGGGTGCGAGGTGTCAGCCAGTGATTTGTGGGGCGGCGGTTTGGGGATTTGAGGGGCGGCAAGCGTAACTAATGCTAGGAGAGAGGTGGTAACTTACCTTGCAGCTTGGTGGTGGTCGTTGATCTTCCTACATTGTACTCCGGTCCTCCTGGTCATGCTGCCTGCAATGACAGGCTCCACCACTGCCTCCAAGGCGGTATTCGTTTCCCTGCTGTTGGACCTCCGTCTCTTCGGGTGAACAGGATGTCCCGTCTTGTTGAGAAGCCTAGCCGGATCGGCATCCCATAAGACAATAAGACCATAAATGGGAGCAGAATTGGGCTACACGGCCCATCGATTCTGCTCCAACATTCGATCGTGGCCGATATTTTCTCATCCCCATTCTCCTGCCTTCTCCCCATAACCCCTGATCCCCTTATTAATCAAGAACCTATGTATTGCTGTCTTAAAGACACTCCGTGATTTGGCCTCCACAGCCTTCTGCGGCGAAGAGTTCCACAGATTCACCACCCTCTGGCTGAAGAAATTCCCCCTCATCTCTGTTTTGAAGGATCGTTTCTTTAGTCTGAGATGGTGTCCTCTGGTTCTAGTTTCTCACAGAAGTGGAAACATCCTTTCCATGTCCACTCTCTCCAGGCCTCACGGTATCCTGTAAGTTTCAATAAGATCTCCCCTCATCCTTCTAAACTCCCAACGAGTACAGACCCAGAGTACCCAAAGCAACAAGCAGGTCTGGAACTGGAGCTGGAGTTGGATGAACTTCGGATCATTTGGGAGGCAGAGGGGGTCATAGATAGCAGCTTCAGGGAATTAGTTACACCAAAGATTGGAGATAGATGGGTAACTGTCAGAGGGACTGGGAAGAAGCAGTCAGTGCAGGGATCCCCTGCGGTCGTTCCCCGGAGTAACAAGTATACCGCTTTGGATACTTGTGGGGGGGACGACTTACCAGGGATAAGTCATGGGGTACGGGCCTCTGGCACGGAGTCTGTCCCTGTTGCTCAGAAGGGAAGGGGGGAGAGGAGCAGAGCATTAGTAATTGGGGACTCGATAGTCAGGGGCACAGATAGGAGATTTTGTGGGAGCGTGAGAGACTCACGTTTGGTATGTTGCCTCCCAGGTGCAAGGGTACGTGATGTCTCGGATCGTGTTTTCCGGGTCCTTAAGGGGGAGGGGGAGCAGCCCCAAGTCGTGGTCCACATTGGCACTAACGACATAGGTAGGAAAGGGGACAAGGATGTCAGGCAGGCTTTCAGGGAGCTAGGATGGAAGCTCAGAACGAGAACAAACAAAGTTGTTATCTCTGGGTTGTTGCTCGTGCCACGTGATAATGAGATGAGGAATAGGGAGAGAGAGCAATTAAACACGTGGCTACAGGGATGGTGCAGGCGGGAGGGATTCAGATTTCTGGATAACTGGGGCTCTTTCTGGGGAAGTGGGACCTCTACAGACAGGATAGTCTACATCTGAACCAGAGGGGCACAAATATCCTGGGGGAGAGATTTGCTAGTGCTCTTTGGGGGGGTTTAAACTAATGCAGCAGGGGCATCGGAACCTGGATTGTAGTTTTAGGGCACGAGAGATTGAGAGTATAGAGGTCAGGAGCACAGATTTGACGTCGCAGGAGGGGGCCAGTGTGCAGGTAGGTGGTTTGAAGTGTGTCTACTTCAATGCCAGGAGTATACAAAATAAGGTAGGGGAACTGGCAGCATGGGTTGGTACCTGGGACTTCGATGTTGTGGCCATTTCGGAGACATGGATAGAGCAGGGACAGGAATGGTTGTTGCAGGTTCCTGGGTTTAGGTGTTTTAGTAAGCTCAGAGAAGGAGGCAAAAGAGGGGGAGGTGTGGCACTGCTAGTCAAAAACAGTATTACGGTGGCGGAGAGGATGCTAGATGGGGACTCTTCTTCCGAGGTAGTATGGGCTGCGGTTAGAAACAGGAAAGGAGAGGTCACCCTGTTGGGAGTTTTCTATAGGCCTCCAAATAATTCTAGGGATGTAGAGGAAAGGATGGCGAAGATGATTCTGGATAAGAGCGAAAGTAACAGGGTAGTTATTATGGGAGACTTTAACTTTCCAAATATTGACTGGAAAAGATATAGTTTGAGTACATTAGATGGGTCGATTTTTGTACAATGTGTGCAGGAGGGTTTCCTGACACAATATGTTGACAGGCCAACAAGAGGAGAGGCCACATTGGATTTGGTTTTGGGTAATGAACCAGGCCAGGTGTTAGATTTGGAGGTAGGTGAGCACTTTTGGGACAGTGACCACAATTCGGTGACGTTTACGTTAGTGATGGAAAGGGATAAGTATACCCCGCAGGGCAAGCGTTATAGCTGGGGGAAGGGCAATTTTGATGCCATTAGACATGACTTGGGGGGGATAGGTTGGAGAAGTAGGCTGCAAGTGTTGGGCACACTGGATATGTGGAGCTTGTTTAAGGAGCAGCTACTGCGTGTTCTTGATAAGTACGTACCGGTCAGGCAGGGAGGAAGGCGTAGAGCGAGGGAACCGTGGTTTACCAAAGAAGTGGAATCTCTTGTTAAGAGGAAGAAGGAGGCCTATGTGAAGATGAGGAGTGAAGTTTCAGTTGGGGCGCTTGATAGTTACAAGGTAGCGAGGAAGGATCTAAAGAGAGAGCTAAGACGAGCAAGGAGGGGACATGAGAAGTATTTGGCAGGTAGGATCAAGGAAAACCCAAAAGCTTTCTATAGGTATGTTAGGGATAAAAGAATGACTCGGGTAAGAGTAGGGCCAGTCAAGGACAGGGATGGGAAGTTGTGTGTGGAGTCTGAAGAGATAGGCGAGATACTAAATGAATATTTTTCGTCAGTATTCACTCAGGAAAAAGAGAATGTTGTGGCGGAGAATGCTGAGACCCAGGCTATTAGAATAGATGGCAGGGAGGTACGTAGGGAAGAGGTGTTGGCAATTCTGGACAGGCTGAAAATAGATAAGTCCCCGGGGCCTGATGGGATTTATCCTAGGATTCTCTGGGAAGCCAGGGAAGAGATTGCTGGGCCTTTGGCTTTGATTTTTATGTCATCATTGGCTACAGGAATAGTGCCAGAGGACTGGAGGATCGCAAATGTGGTCCCTTTGTTCAAGAAAGGGAGTAGAGACAACCCCGGCAACAATAGACCGGTGAGCCTCACGTCTGTTGTGGGTAAAGTCTTGGAGGGGATTATAAGAGACAAGATTTATAATCATCTAGATAGGAATAATATGATTAGGGATAGTCAGCATGGCTTTGTGAAGGGTAGGTCATGCCTCACAAAACTCGAGTTCCTTGAGAAGGTGACTGAACAGGTAGACGAGGGTAGAGCAGTTGATGTGTATATGGATTTCAGCAAAGCGTTTGATAGGGTTCCTCACGGTAGGCTATTGCAGAAAATACGGAGGCTGGGGATTGAGGGTGATTTAGAGATGTGGATCAGAAATTGGTTAGCTGAAAGAAGACAGAGGGTGGTGGTTGATGGGAAATGTTCAGAATGGAGTTCAGTTACAAGTGGCGTACCACAAGGATCTGTTCTGGGGCCGTTGCTGTTTGTCATTTTTATCAATGACTTAGAGGAGGGCGCAGAAGGGTGGGTGAGTAAATTTGCAGACGACACTAAAGTCGGTGGTGTTGTCGACAGTGCGGAAGGATGTAGCAGGTTACAGAGGGACATAGATAAGCTGCAGAGCTGGGCTGAGAGGTGGCAAATGGAGTTTAATGTAGAGAAGTGTGAGGTGATTCACTTTGGAAGGAATAACAGGAATGCGGAATATTTGGCTAATGGTAAAGTTCTTGGAAGTGTGGATGAGCAGAGGGATCTAGGTGTCCATGTACATAGATCCCTGAAAGTTGCCACCCAGGTTGATAGGGTTGTGAAGAAGGCCTATGGAGTGTTGGCCTTTATTGGTAGAGGGATTGAGTTCCGGAGTCAGGAGGTCATGTTGCAGCTGTACAAAACTCTGGTACGGCCGCATTTGGAGTATTGCGTACAGTTATGGTCACCGCATTATAGGAAGGACGTGGAAGCTTTAGAGCGGGTGCAGAGGAGATTTACCAGGATGTTGCCTGGTATGGAGGGAAAATCTTATGAGGAAAGGCTGATGGACTTGAGGTTGTTTTCGTTAGAGAGAAGAAGTTTAAGAGGAGACTTAATAGAGGCATACAAAATGATCAGGGGGTTAGATAGGGTGGACAGTGAGAGCCTTCTCCCGTGGATGGAAATGGCTAGCACGAGGGGACATAGCCTTAAACTGAGGGGTAATAGATATAGGACAGAGGTCAGAGGTAGGTTCTTTACGCAAAGAGTGGTGAGGCCGTGGAATGCCCTACCTGCAACAGTAGTGAACTCGCCAACATTGAGGGCATTTACAATTTTTTTGGATAAGCATATGGATGATAATGGCATAGTGTAGGTTAGATGGCTTTTGTTTTTTGACTTCCCATGTCGGTGCAACATCGTGGGCCGAAGTGCCTGTACTGCGCTGTATCGTTCTATGTTCTATGTCTGTGGTGCTGCCACGCTTGTGTGTTGACTGAGTGGTGAGGGAGCACTTTAAAGCAGATCCTCCTTGTGAGTGGCAAGCAGCTGAGATGCGAGTCTGGCGAATAAAACGGCGAGTGAGCAGTAATTATGCTAAGCTCGTGGTGGGCTCATTTCCGCCGTTAAATACGTGCCACAGTCTTACCAACGCGGCCGTCAAGAAATACTCCGCCAATTGCGCCCAAAATGACACAAACCTTTCTGTTAAATCGCATCCCTTGTGTGTTAATGAGGCCATTGTTGTTTAAGATGTACTTCGTAATCTGTGTTAATCATAAAATCTGTGTAATTGCTAAGGGGGGGAAAGGAGTGATGTATCATCTAATTTTGTTCTAGTTTAACAAATGTTGTTTTCGTGTTAAAAATAATTAGCGGTCCTGTAACTGTTACTCCACATTTTTTTAAAAAAGTTTAAGTTACGGTCTTTTGAGCCAGGGTTCCATTTTCCCATCCAGTTTTCACATTAACTGGGATGGTAAGACCTGTTTGGCAAAAATTGTTGTAAACCCGCTGATGTAACATCACGCCGGTGGGGTAGAAATCCTAACGTAGGGAGTCAATACAGTGGGGAAACCCACGACTGATATGTTAATGTATGATAACGGGGTTCCAACCTTTCACGGAGGGGAACAGGTTTTGAAATGTGGCTATGGTGGAGGATGCTCAGAATCAGATGGCAAAAAGACAAATGAATGGCTTAGATTAAGAGTTAACAGTTCACAAATCAAAAGGGTTGCTAAGTACAGTTAGGTCAAGCACAGACATTGGAAATTAAGACCTGGTAGCCTTGTCCTGGCAACAATTGAAGGAAAAATGAAAGTCAAAACAAAAGAGGTAAAAGATAAATCACATGGTTGGTCCACATAGATGTGGACTGAGGAAAGTGAGACAAGCAAGACGATGAGAATGGCCAATAAAGGCTATGAATCATAGAATCCCTACAGTGCAGAAGGAGGTCATTCGGCGCACCAAGTCTGCACCGTCACTTGGAAAGAACACTCTAGTCAAACCCATGCCTCCACCCTATCCCCGTAAACCAGTAACCCCACTTAACCTTTTTGGACACAAAGGACAATTTTGCATGGCCAATCCACCTAACTCGCACATCTTTGGACTGTGGGAGGAACCCTGAGCACCAGGAGGAAACCCACGCAGACACGGGGAGGAGGTGCAGACTCCACGTAGACAGTGACCCAAACAGGGAATCTAACCTGGGATGCTGGAGCTGTGAAGTAACTGTGCTAACCACTGTGCCGCCCTACTGCCCTCTGTAGACCATCACCAATTGACCATGGGAAGATTCTGGTGAGCTGCCTTCTTGAACTATTACAGGCCACGTGGTGTCGGTACACTTAAGTGCTGTAGAGATTCAGGTTTTTAACTGAATGGCAGTGAAGGAATCACAATTCTAGTTCCAAGTTGAGATTGTATTTGGCCTGGAGGCAACTTGTTCCCATGTGTCTGCTGACATTATCGTTTTGAGCAATAGAGGGTGAGAATTGGGGATGGGGTGTCGATGAAAAGAGCTGCTCTGTGCTGGATTGTGTCAAGTGTCCTGAGTGGTGTTGGAGTTTCATTTATCAAGTGCTACGACACCCTGGGCTGGTGCGCGATCGATTCCAGCCCCATAGACCCTGTAGTACGAACTTTAGCCAATCATTACGTTATAGCCTCCAGGTTTGTAAGTTGAAATATGCAATAATTATAACAGAAACAGGCCAGCTAATCTATTCCTCCTTTTTACCGTCCAACCCTCTACCCAAACACAGACAAGACAGACACACAGAGGGGGGAAGGGAAAAGGGTGAAAATAATCGGGATGAATATGAAATAAAAGATGAGTGTTCTTCTGAAGTTGAAGTTGTTGCAGCAGGCTGTCCTCTCTTGGTGCTTCGGGATCAAAGCCACCGGTGTAGTGTTAAGAGATGATCTTCTGGCAGCAGAATTCAGTCAGTAATCCCACACAATAGGACTTGCTCTGGAGTGGCACTTTACCTTTTATTAACCTGGGCCTTCATTCAAAGGAACAGCCTCAAGCCTGTTTAATACTTTATTGTTTCCAACTCCACCATAATGACACAACAGCTTTACTGAAATAACACAATTCCCCACACAAGATCTCAAAAGGCTTTTAAACATCTGAACTCTGCCTGCAGCTGGTGGTTTTACTTTGGTTTCCTTGCCGTTCAGTCTGGCTGTTCAGAGAGAGAGGTTTTTACCTCGAATCTTTAGAAATAATCTATTAGTTGAAAGAGAGAGGGTCAGATTGCCTCCTTCCAGGCTTGCAAGCCAAATACGAAAGTAAAAGTGAAAACAGTCACACAGTGGAAGGAACATTCCATAGAAAACCCTGACCAAATAGCAGGGGCCAGTAATGAGGGCTGGAAATTCGAGTCAGTCCATTGACAACAGCCAAGTTCATCAAAGTGTGTCAGCGCTGGTCTCCCTGGAATCGGCTAGGGTGAAATGTAAAAAACGTCTTGAAACCTGCCTTGCTTTCGGGTCATAGGTTGATGTTCAGTTTAAACCAGCCACTCGAATTAAAGGCAACAATTCATTAACTGTCCATGTACAAAAATTGTAATAACAAACAACAAAAATTAAAAGGAGAAAAAGGGAACAGACGAGGATTAAACAGGAGGATTCTTACACAGGAGGATCCCTTACATCATGAGCTGCGCCTACAATGGTGCAGAAACGTTGTGGAGTCGGGGTGAATTACTTGTTGCAGAATTCCTAGTCTCCTCTAGCCACAATATTTATATGGCTGATCCACACATGATTTCTGTTCAATGCTAGTTGCAAGATGGTGGGGGATTAGGTGATGGTAGTGTGATTGAATGTCAAGAGATGATGATTGGATTATCTCTTGTTGGAGAGGCACATTGCCTGGAACTTGTGTAGTGTGAATGTTACCTGGCACTAGTCCAGGTCTTGCTCTATATTGGTTACTTCTGTATCTGTGTTGAGTGGTACTGAACATTATTCATTTAACAGAGAACATGTCCACTTCTGACCTTGTGATGGAGAGAAGGTCATTGGTGAAGCAGCTGAGAATGGTTGGGCATTGGACACTATCGTAAGGAGCTCCTGCAGTGATCTCCTGGGACTGAGATGATTGGCCTCCCAACAACCACCTTCCTTTATGCTAGGTATGACTTCACTCAGTGGAGAATATTCCCCCTGAATTCCATTTAGTCCAGTTTTGCTAGAGCTCCTTGATTCCGCATTTGGTCAAATGCTGCTTTAATATCTAGGCCAGGAGCCCCCCAGATCACCTCTGGAGTTCACCTCTTTTTGTTGTCCCATGTTTTAATCAGGGCTGTACTGCATGAGGCCTGGAGCTGAATGCTGTTGGTAAAATTGGTGATGAGATTATTGCTGAATAAATGGTTCTTGATAGCACTGTCGATGACTCCTTCAAGTGGTAATTGGCTGTAGTAGGTTTGACTTGTTTTTTGTGGAGAGGATATAATTGAGAAATTTCGTGGATTGGATATGACATGACGAGTAGAAGTCTTCAGTACTACAGCTAGAATGTTGGGTGAAATTCTCCGGTATCGGCGCGATGTCCGCCGACTGGCGCCCAAAATGGCGGAAATCAGTCGGGCATCGCGCCGCCCCAAAGGTGCAGAATGCTCCGCATCTTGTGGGGCCGAGCCCCAACCTTAAGGGGCTAGGCCCGTGCCGCACGGATTTCTGCCCCGCCAGCTGGCGGAAAAGGCCTTTGGTGCCCCGCCAGCTGGCGCGGAAATGACATCTCATGCACGGGAGCGTTAGCGGCCACTCACGGCATTCCCACGCATGCGCAGTGGAGGGAGTCTCTTCCGGCTCCGCCATGGTGGAGACCGTGGTGAAGGCGGAAGGGAAAGAGTGCCCCCACGGCACAGGCCTGCCCGCGGATTGGTGGGCCCCGATCGCGGACCAGGCCACCGTGGGGGCACCTCCCGGGGCCAGATCTCTTCCCCCCCCCCCCAGGATCCCGGAGCCCGCCCGCGGCGCCTTGTCCCGCCGGTAAGGTAGGTGGTTTAATCTACGCCGGCGTGACAGGCATTTTACCGGCGGGACTTCGGCCCAGCTGGGCCGGAGAATCGCGGTGGGGGGGGCCGCCAACCGGCGCGGCGCGATTCCCGCCCCCGCCAAATATCCGGTGCCGGAGAATTCGGCAACCGGCGGCGGCGGGATTCACACCAGCCCCCGGCGATTCTCCAACCCGGCGGGGAGTCGCAGAATCTCGCCCGTTGTCAGGGACCATAGCCCTTGCTGTATCCATTGGCCCCTCAATCCTATTGCAATTTTGAAAGTTTCAGTTATTTTTCTGTTTCATTTAAAAAAAGTTTTTCAAACCACCTTAACTTTTACAATAGAACATAGAATTTACAGTGCAGAAGCAGGCCATTTGGCCCATCGAGTCTGCACTGGCCCTTGGAAAGAGCACCCTACCTAAGCTCACACCTCCACCCTATCCTTGTAACCCAGTAACCCCACCTACTCTTTTGGACTCTAAGGGGCAATTTGGCATGGCCAATCCACCTTGTCGCCCGCCGCACTCAGTGTGGTGGAGGATTCGGGACCAGAGGGCGACAATCCGAAGGCTGTCAGCCACCCAATGTCAGGAGCGGAGGGTGCACGTGAGGCTCTCTGCAGTGAGGTGCAGGGCTCACACGTGCCTGACACAGTCGCCCCTCACCCCTTCTAGCACATCATAATTGAACACAGTACGAAGTCTTACAACACCAGGTTAAAGTCCAACAGGTTTGTTTCGATGTCACTAGCTTTCGGAGCGCTGCTCCTTCCTCAGGTGAATTTCATTCACTTGAGGAAGGAGCAGCGCTCCGAAAGCTAGTGACATCGAAACAAACCTGTTGGACTTTAACCTGGTGTTGTAAGACTTTGTACTGTGCTCACCCCAGTCCAACGCCGGCATCTCCATATCATCATAATTGAAGGTTCTTTTGTTTTTCTGCCTCCGTAGATAGTTCAGGCAATGTCCTATTGGGGCCCCCTCCACCAACACCCCGACTTCCTCCCACCCCACCACCCTCCGTTCCCCTCTTCCCCCCTCCGTTCCTTTCCCTTCTGTTGGTACAGAGGCAAGGGGATCTGGTCTCTCCAGCGCAAAGTTTAGTGCTTGTCCCATTTGTTTTTTGTAGAAATGTGTTGTGAACTGTTTTAAGAATCCGAGTATCCACCCCCTCTCCCCGTACATTGGTACTGAGGGGAGGGTACTGTTTCTCCAACACAAAATTAGTGTTTGTACCGTTTGGCCTTGAATATATTTTTTACTGTTTTAATAAAAAGATATGGCCAATCCACCTAACCTGCACATCTTTTGACGGTGGGAGGAAACCCGAGAACCCGGAGGAAACCCACGCAGACACGGGGAGAACGTGCAGACTCTGCACACTACACAGTGACCCAAGCCGGGAATCGAACCTGGGAGCCTAGTGCTGAATTATAACCTCTTGTTTTGGTATCATTCTAATTGGACACCTCTACCAGCTTGTATTTCTCTAAACTGTAAACGAGGTGTTGGAATTCAGTTTCCAAAGATTTTTGTCCAGGCTGAGAACAATATTGTGTCTGATGTTTTTCTAATCCAGCAGTAATGTACCAAATGCCTTCTGAAAATCTATTGTACTCCCTCAAACTACATGCATTTGTTGGCAACAAAAGAAATTGCATTAAGTAACACATGCCTATCACAGATCCGAAGTGTACAGAGGGAGAATGCAACATAGACATTTTTGGGGAGTGATCAGGTAGATGGCAGATGCAATTCAATATGAAATAGCGGATTTTGGAAAACAATGCAAGGAAGCATTCTCAATTGGTCTGGCTAACGGTGGAGGAAGAAGTTTTGAAAAGGATGAGCGGTAGGAAAGACCATCAAAAAACTAGTAGTTTTTTTACATGGAGCATTTAATAAATTCAATTAAGAGTCGTACATGCAGATCTCAGCACCCAGTTATTGTTAGAATAATACATGGATTACAAAATTAAAAAAGGTTTCGAAATACTGTGATTTTTTTCTTTGGAACAGTGGGGAATAATAGTTTTCAAAATTATAGTAGTATGCAGCAAGGTATCCTTTTTTAAAAATTTAGAATACCCAATTCTTCTTTTCCAACTAAGGGGCAATTTAGAGTGGCCATTCCACCAACACGGCATATCTTTGGGTTTTGGGGGTGAGACCCATGCCGAAAATGTGCGCAAAACCCACATGGACAGTAACCCAGGGCTGGGATCGAACCCTGGTTGTTGGTGCCGTGTGGCAGCAGTGCTAACCACTGCAGCACTGGCAGCATGGTATCCTGACAACAGGGTAACTCTAGTAACTCGACAACATCCAGCTGAAGCATGACATCTACTCTTTTGTATTCTAGTTCTCTTGGTATAAAGACTAGCATTCCATTCCATTCCGTGGGCAGCACGGTAGCATAGTGGTTAGCACAATTGCTTCACAGCTCCAGGGTCGCAGGTTTGATTCCCAGTTTGGGTCACTGTCGGTGCGGAGTCTGCATGTTCTCCCCGTGTGTGCGTGGGTTTCCTCCGGGTGCTCCGGTTTCCTCCCACAGTCCAAAGATGTGCAGGTTAGGTGGATTGGCCATGCTAAATTGCCCTTAGTGTCCAAAATTGCCCATAGTGTCGGGTGGGATTACTGGGTTACGGGGATGGGGGTGGAGGTGTGGGCTTGGGTGCTCTTTCCAAGAGCCGGTGCAGAGTCAATGGGCCGAATGGCCTCCTGCACTGTAAATTATTTGATTAGTCGTTTTGATTATTGGTTAATTCACTTGTGTTGTGACTCCGGGTCAAGTGGCTGGAATTGACCGCGCACTAGTCCACGGTGTCGTAACATAATTTGAGGGCTCAAGTCAAGGATCTTTGGAACAGGAGACGGCAAAGTTTGGGTTACAGTATAAATTAAAGAGAGGCACCAGGTTTGCAATAATATAACAGGATGGCTCTGGACAGGCAGAGTGTGGCGTCCAAGGGCTTTTCACAGTAACTTATTTGCTGTGTTAATGTAAGCCGACTTGTGACAATACGAAAGATTATTATTGTATGATAGATCGCTCGGGCCCCCATTTTAGATCCCCTATACTGGCGCTATCTTATCACTTCCGGGCATTCTTACACCCTCTACTCTCGCGGAATTCTCCATTGCAGTTCTCCCCTCTAGCGGAATTCTTCTTCGCGGCTGCTCCTCCCCGCTGTAAGCGAGACCCCTCAATCCTTCCTTCCCGCAAAATTCACCAACGCGGGTTTTTTAACCCGGCCCTCTCAAACCCTTAATTAATTTTCTTTTCTCCCAGCTCTATACTCCTATATCCCGGTCAGACTCTTCCTTCATTTGGTACCGCAACTTATGGCCGGCCCAGCGTCTAGTGTGGATCTCTCCCCATATCATGGGTGATAAATTAAATGTACTCCCCCCGAATTGGAGCCGCATAGTTGCCGATAGTCGATACAGTACCCTGCTCGCTGTGCCAATTGTTGGAGGGAATAAACAAACTCGCGTCTTTTGAGATCGTACTGAACTTCCACAAAAACGACTTCTATTCAACATGCATGAGGGAGAGCAGAACACGGAGCTGTAATTCCAGCTTCCTTCCGAGCTACTGTGCTCCACAAAGGTTCTTACACATTTCTGCCGTTACATTTTTGATCAATGGATGATTAATGGACATGTATCTTTAAGACAGCCTGGACCTTTAATTCAAGCAGAAGTCTGTGCTGGTTTAAACTGGAGTTGTGGACTGACCGGCAGCAATGACAGATTAACTGGGATGATAGATGGTCTGATTGATTTGGCAGGTGACCAATGAATTAGCCCAAAAGGCTGTGTTCTTCCTGGTAACAGGTGGTGATTGGATCTGAGCCCATGGGAATGTTTACAAGGTCACGGGGTTTTCAGTTTCAGCTTAACTCCTGGCAGCTTAGAGAGAAGACCCACTCTCTCTTCCCTCCGTTTTTCTCCTGAAAGGCTGTGTTTCTTAACTGACAGAGCCTGGATGGATCTATCTACAGGAGACCCATTAAATGCTGTATAGGCAAAGTCCAGGATCTGCTAACTCTTTCCAGAAAGCTGTTGTGAATTCCCCCCATCAAGAACCAGCTAACTTTCTGTCCAGTCAGCCTTTGGGTGTTGGATTCCTGAAATTACACATTTCCCTCATACATGTTGAATAGAAGGTGATACACATGGGGCAGCATGGTAGCACAGTGGTTAGCACAGTTGCTTCACAGCTCCAGGTCGATTCCCAGCTTGGGTCACTGTCTGTGCGGAGTCACCACGTTCTCCCCGTGTATGCGTGGGTTTCCTCCCGGTGCTGCGGTTTCCTCCCACAGTCCAAAGATGTGCAGATGAGGTGGATTGGCCACTTTAAATTGCCCTTAGTGTCCCAAAAAAAAGTTAGGTGGGGTTACTGGGTTATGGGGATAGGGTGGAGGTGTGGGCTGAAGTATGGTGCTCTTTCCAAGGGCTGGTGCAGACTTGATGGACCGAATGGCCTCCTTCTGCACTGTAAATTCTATGAATTCTATGATCCCGTCGCTTCTTTCGCCGCTCTCCCTCCCCCAACCAGAAAAATTTAGGATCTGTTAGAAATAGGGCAGGATTTCAGCTTCAAGGTCCCACCGCCTTTTCTAAAGGTTTGCTGAAAATCCAAAGTTACGACCAGGAAAGTCTGATTCAGAGAACACAAAGAAGACTGGGAGGTGATCTTATAAATTGTGAAGCAGTTTCATAGGTAGACATGTCAGAAATGTCTCCAATTTGGGGAGCCCCACGTTAATGTAATTTAAATTTAGAAGAAACTTCTTTACTTAGTGAAAAGGTGGAATTTTTTTTACCACCAGGCGTGTTTGAGGTGAAAAGCATAGATGTGTTTTAAGGGGAAGCTGGATAATTACATAAAGGTAGAATGAAAAGAAAAATTATGTTAATAGAGTTAGATTTAAAGAAATTGAGTTGAAGGAGGCTTGTGTGGCATCCATTGAATTCTGTTTGTTCCTTTCTTTTATAGGTTGACCTGTATGTTTGCCTGATCTGTGGACAAGGGAATGAAGAGGATCGACTTCTGCTGTGTGATGGCTGTGATGACAGTTACCACACCTTCTGTTTAATTCCACCCCTGCAAGATGTTCCTAAAGGTGATTGGAGGTGTCCAAAATGTCTGGCTCAGGTTAGTAACTGCAATCCTGCTCTTTGAACAAAGAACAAAGAACAAAGAAATGTACAGCACAGGAACAGGCCCTTCGGCCCTCCAAGCCCGTGCCGACCATACTGCCCGACTAAACTACAATCTTCTACACTTCCTGGGTCCGTATCCTTCTATTCCCATCCTATTCATATATTTGTCAAGATGCCCCTTAAATGTCCCTATCGTCCCTGCCTCCACTACCTCCTCCGGTAGTGAGTTCCAGGCACCCACTACCCTCTGCGTAAAAAACTTGCCTCGTACATCTACTCTAAACTTTGCCCCTCTCACCTTAAACCTATGCCCCCTAGTAATTGACCCCTCTACCCTGGGGAAAAGCCTCTGACTATCCACTCTGTCTATGCCCCTCATAATTTTGTATACCTCTATCAGGTCGCCCCTCAACCTCCTTCGTTCCAGTGAGAACAAACCGAGTTTATTCAATCGCTCCTCATAGCTTATGCCCTCCATACCAGGCAACATTCTGGTAAATCTCTTCTGCACCCTCTCTAAAGCCTCCACATCCTTCTGGTAGTGTGGCGACCAGAATTGAACACTATACTCCAAGTGTGGCCTAACTAAGGTTCTATACAGCTGCAACATGACTTGCCAATTCTTATACTCAATGCCCCGGCCAATGAAGGCAAGCATGCCGTATGCCTTCTTGACTACCTTCTCCACCTGTGTAGCCCCTTTCAGTGATCTGTGGACCTGTACTCCTAGATCTCTTTGACTTTCAATACTCTTGAGGGTTCTACCATTCACTGTATATTCCCTACCTGCATTAGCCCTTCCAAAATGCATTACCTCACATTTGTCCAGGTTAAACTCCATCTGCCATCTCTCCGCCCAAGTCTCCAGACAATCTAAATCCTGCTGTATCCTCAGACAGTCCTCATCGCTATCCGCAATTCAATTGCATCAGCTATACGGCAGTATGAAGACTGTCTAACTTTGTTTTTGCATTCAACATTTCTCAGTTTTCAGTTTAAAACAGATAATTCTCTTTTAGTATATTTATTGAGGTTTTACATTTTAGAGAATAATCAACAAGAAAACGGCTTAACATACATGAGTACAGAATGGAACAGGAGAACGACATCACAGCTGGCTCGATACAATAGAGACTTGTGTGGCCCCACCAAAGACTGAGGGAGGGGCTGTATAAAGTCATAAAGACATGGTAACACAGTGCACGCTCTCCCACAGCGCACAAGTCCACAATTACCACAAGAAATTAGGATAAGTTTCCCACGGCATGATCAGGTGCACAGAAAAGTACAACTCACTTGACCCCAGCAGCGTCAAGGATGTCAACGTCCCATTACAGCCTCCTCACCTCTGATGTCAAACCCATCTGCACCCGTGCAGGAGTCAATGATGGTTCATCACACCCATCCTTACAAAAAACAAAGGAAAATCCACAAAAACCTTACATCCACAAGGAGTTATTGTAATAACTTCGCCAAGGCCTGTCTTGTAACGATAACTCCCTTTATTAAAGAAACAAAAAGGGCCGCAGTCACGGCATATCACACTTGCATCCCAGCCTGAGGACCGAGGGAGATGCCAGCCAGGTCAGACCTTTAAGTTTTAAACTACCACCGTGCGTATCCTGTTGGGCGAGCCTCTGCTCGCTCAATTGGGGAATTCTTATTCCATGAAGCCATTGGCTATCCCTTGTTTCCTTTGTGGTCACCATAACATCTCCCTTAAGTTTGTTTTCCCTTCAGTACCGCTGCAGTGAGGAAGTCTATTCTGTCTCTTGAGGTCCATCGAGGGTGGAATGGGATCTGGAGGCGTGAACAGCATTGGTGATCTTCATTTCTGGACAGAGCGCTGAAGAGTTACTGATGTGGATTCCTCTTCCATGTCTGCTACGGTTGGAACACCTGATTCCTTTGCTTTCATCTCTGAACCTGAGTTCCGGGGTCTCTGTAGGCTGTAGCCCACCACTTGCGCAGTCACCACTGTAGCCGATGGTGAGGCCTGTATGGGGAATGACGCCCTACTTCTAAGATGTCCAGGTGTTTCCTCAAGACCTTATCCTGGACCTTTGCTTTGTAGGATGCGGGTCCTGTTTTCTCCAATACGACTCTGGGGACTCAACTGGAGCCATCTCCGAAGTTCCTTACATAGACTAGGTCACCTGTCTTGAATATTCCTTTGGATCTTGCAGAATCATAATTTATTTTCTGATACTCTTTTTGAGACTCCTCCCTCCCCTGCAGAACAAAGAACAAAGAAAATTACAGCACAGGAACAGGCCCTTCGGTCCTCCCAGCCTGCGCCGATCCAGATCCTTTATCTAAACCAGTCTTCTATTTTCCAAGGATCTACTTCCCTCTGTTCCCCGCCCGTTCATATATCTGCCCGCCTCTACCACCTCCGCTGGGCAGCACGGTAGCATTGTGGATAGCACAATTGCTTCACAGCTCCAGGGTCCCAGGTTCGATTCCGGCTTGGGTCACTGTCTGTGCGGAGTCTGCACATCATCACCGTGTCTGTGTGGGTTTCCTCCGGGTGCTCCGGTTTCCTCCCACAGTCCAAAGCTGTGCAAGTTAGGTGGATTGGCCATGGTAAATTGCCCTTAGAGTCCAAAATTGCCCTTAGTGTTGGGTTGGGTGGGGTTTCTGGGTTATGGGGATAGGGTGGAGGTGTTGACCTTGGGTAGGGTGCTATTTCCAAGAGCCGGTGCAGACCCGATGGGCCGAATGGCCTCCTTCTGCACTGTAGATTCTATGATAAAGCGTTCCAGGCACCCACCACCCTCTGCGTAAAAAACTTTCCACGCACATCTCCCTTAAACTTTCCCCCGCTCACCTTGAAATCGTGACCCCTTATAATTGACACCCCCGCTCTTTGAAAATGCTTGTTGCTATCCACCCTGTCCATACCTCTGATAATTTTGTAGACCTCAATCAGGTCCCCCCTCAACCTCCGTCTTTCCAACGAAAACAATCCACATCCTGGTGAACCTCCTCAGCACCCTCTCTAAAGCACCCACATCCTTCTGGTAATGTGGCGACCAGAACTGCACGCAGTATTCCAAATGTGGCCTAACCAAAGTCCTATACATAGAACATAGAACATAGAAAATACAGCACAGAACAGGCCCTTCGGCCCACGATGCTGTGCCGAACCTTTGTCCTAGATTAATCATAGATTATCATTGAATTTACAGTGCAGAAGGAGGCCATTCGGCCCTTTGAGTCTGCACCAGCTCTTGGAAAGAGCACCCTACCCAAACTCAACACCTCCACCCAACACCAAGGGCAATTTGGACATTAAGGGCAATTTATCATTGGCCAATTCACCTAACCCGCACATCTTTGGACTGTGGGAGGAAACCGGAGCACCCGGAGGAAACCCACGCAGACACGGGGAGGACGTGCAGACTCCGCACAGACAATGACCCAAGCCGGAATCGAACCTGGGACCATGGATCTGTGAAGCAATTGTGCTATCCACAATGCTACCGTGCTGCCCTTAAGAACAAATAAATCTACACTATATCATTTTCCCGTAATCCATGTACCTATCCAACAGCTGCTTGAAGGTCCCTAATGTTTCCGATTCAACTACTTCCACAGGCAGTGCATTCCATGCCCCCACTACTCTCTGGGTAAAGAACCTACCTCTGATATCCCTCCTATATCTTCCACCTTTCACCTTAAATTTATGTCCCCTTGTAATGGTGTGTTCCACCTGGGGAAAAAGTCTCTGACTGTCTACTCTATCTATTCCCCTGATCATCTTATAAACCTCTATCAAGTCGCCCCTCATCCTTCTCCGCTCTAATGAGAAAAGGCCTAGCACCCTCAACCTTTCCTCGTAAGACCTACTCTCCATTCCAGGCAACATCCTGGTAAATCTTCTTTGCACCTTTTCTAGAGCTTCCACATCCTTCCTAAAATGAGGCGACCAGAACTGTACACAGTACTCCAAATGTGGCCTTACCAAAGTTTTGTACAGCTGCATCATCACCTCACGGCTCTTAAATTCAATCCCTCTGTTAATGAACGCGAGCGCACCATAGGCCTTCTTCACAGCTCTATCCACTTGAGTGGCAACTTTCAAAGATGTATGAACATAGACCCCAAGGTCTCTCTGCTCCTCCACAATGCCAAGAACTCTACCGTTAACCCTGTATTCCGCATTCATATTTGTCCTTCCAAAATGGACAACCTCACACTTTTCAGGGTTAAACTCCATCTGCCACTTCTCAGCCCAGCTCTGCATCCTATCTATGTCTCTTTGCAGCCGACAACAGCCCTCCTTACTATCCACAACTCCACCAATCTTCGTATTGTCTGCAAATTTACTGACCCACCCTTCAACTCCCTCATCCAAGTCATTAGTGAAAATCACAAACAGCAGAGGACCCAGAACTGATCCCTGCGGTACACCACTGGTAACTGGGATCCAGGCTGAATATTTGCCATCCACCACCACTCTCTGACTTCTATCGGTTAGCCAGTTTGTTATCCAACTGGCCAAATTTCCCACTATCCCATGCCTCCTTACTTTCTGCATAAGCCTACCATGGAGAACTTTATCAAATGCCTTACTAAAATCCATGTACACTACATCCACTGCTTTACCTTCATCCACATGCTTGGTCACCTCCTCAAAGAATTCAATAAGATTTGTAAGGCAAGACCTACCCCTCACAAATCCGTGCTGACTATCCCTAATCAAGCAGTGTCTTTCCAGATGCTCAGAAATCCTATCCTTCAGTACCCTTTCCATTACTTTGCCTACCACCGAAGTAAGACTAACTGGCCTGTAATTCCCAGGGTTATCCCTAGTTCCTTTTTTGAACGGGGGCACGACATTCGCCACTCTCCAATCCCCTGGTACCACCCCTGTTGACAGTGAGGACGAAAAGATAATTGCCAACGGCTCTGCAATTTCATCTCTTGCTTCCCATAGAATCCTTGGATATATCCCGTCAGGCCCGGGGGACTTGTCTATCCTCAAGTTTTTCAAAATGCCCAACACATCTTCCTCCCTAACAAGTATTTCCTCGAGCTTACCAATCTGTTTCACACTGTCCTCTCCAACAATATCGCCCCTCTCATTTGTAAATACAGAAGAAAAGTACTCATTCAAGACCTCTCCTATCTCTTCAGACTCAATACACAATCTCCCGCTACTGTCCTTGATCGGACCTACCCTCGCTCTAGTCATTCTCATATTTCTCACATATGTGTAAAAGGCCTTGGGGTTTTCCTTGATCCTACCCGCCAAAGATTGTTCATGCCCTCTCTTAGCTCTCCTAATCCCTTTCTTCAGTTCCCTCCTGGCTATCTTGTATCCCTCCAATGCCCTGTCTGAACCTTGTTTCCTCAGCCTTACATAAGTCACCTTTTTCCTCTTAACAAGACATTCAACCTCTCTTGTCAACCATGGTTCCCTCACTCGACCATCTCTTCCCTGCCTGACAGGGACATACATATCAAGGACACGTAGCACCTGTTCCTTGAACAAGTTCCACATTTCACAACTGTAACATGACCTGCCGACTCTTGTACTCAATACCCCGTCCGATGAAGGCAAGCATGCTGTATGCCTTCTTGACCACTCTATCGACCTGCGTTAACACCTTCAGGGGACCATGGACCTGAACTCCCAGATCTCTCTGTACATCAATTTTCCTCAGGACTCTTCCATTGACCGTATAGTCCGCTCTTGAATTAGATCTTCCAAAATGCATCACCTTGCACTTGCCTGGATTGAAGTCCATCTGCCATTTCTCTGCCCAACTCTCCAATCTATCTATAGTTTGCTGTATTCTCTGACAGTCCTCCTCGCTATCTGCAACTCCACCATTCTTAGTATCATCTGCAAACTTGCTAATCAGACCACCTATACCTTCGTCCAGATCATTTATGTATATCACAAACAACAGTGGTCCGAGCACGGATCCCTGTGGAATACCACTCGTCACCTTTCTCCATTTTGAGACACTCCCTTCCACCACTACTCTCTGTCTCCTGTTGCCCAGCCAGTTCTTTATCCATCTAGCTAGTACACCCTGAACCCCATACGACTTCACTTTTTCCATCAACCTGCCATGGGAAACTTTATCAAACGCCTCACTGAAGTCCATGTATATGATATCTACAGCCCTTCCCTCATCAATTAACTTTGTCACTTCCTCAAAGAATTCTATTAGGTTTGTAAGACATGACCTTCCCTGCACAAAACCATGTTGCCTACCACTGATAAGTCTACTTTCTTCCAAATGTGAATAGATCCTATCCCTCCGTATCTTCTCCCAACAGTTTGCCTACCACTGACGTCAAGCTCACAGGTCTATAATTCCCTGGATTATCCCTGCTACCCTTCTTAAACAAAGGGACAACATTAGCAATTCTCCAGTCCTCCGGGACCTCACCCATGCTCAAGGATGCTTCAAAGATATCTGCTAAGGCCCCAGCTATTTTGTCCCTCGCCTCCCTCAGTAACCTGGGATAGATCCCATCCGGACCTGGGGACTTGTCCACCTTAATGCCTTTTAGAATACCCAAAACTTCCCCCTTCCTTATGCCGACTTGACCTAGAGTATTTAAACATCCATCCCTAGCCTCAACATCCGTCATGTCCCTCTCCTTGGTGAAAAGTACTCATTAAGAATCTCACCCATTTCCTCTGACTCCACATATAAATTCCCTCTTTTGTCTTTGAGTGGGCCAATCCTTTCTCTAGTTACCCTCTTGCTCCTTATATACGAATAAATGGCTTTGGGATTTTCCTTAACCCTGTTTGCCAAAGATATTTCAGCTTTTGGCCCTCTTTATTGCGCTTTTGAGATTTGTCCTACTTTCCCGATATTCCTCCAAAGCTTCATCAGTTTTAAGTCGCCTAGATCTTATGTATGCTTCCTTTTTCATCTTAGCTAGTCTCACAATTCCACCCGTCATCCATGGTTCCCTCATCTTGCCATTTCTATCCCTCATTTTCACAGGGACATGTCTGTCCTGCACTCTGATCAGCCTTTCCTTAAAAGCCTCCCACATTTCAAATGTGGATTTACCCTTAAACATCTGCTCCCAATCCACATTCCCTAGCTCCTGCCGAATTTTGTTATACTTGACCTTTCCCCAATTTAGCACTCTTCCTTTCGGACCACTCTCGTCTTTGTCGAGAATGAGTATTCTAAAACTTACGGAATTGTGATCGCTATTCCCAAAGTAATCACCGACTGAAACTTCAACCACCTGGCCGGGACCATTCCCCAATACCAGGTCCAGTATGGCCCCTTCCCGAGTTGGACTATTTACATACTGCTGTAAAAGACTCTCCTGGATGCTCCTGACAAATTCTGTTCCATCTACGCCTCCAACACTACATGAGTCCCATTCAATGTTGGGGAAGTTAAAATCTCCCATCACGACCACCCTAATGCTCCTACATTTTTCTATAATCTGTCTCCATATTTGTACCTCTACTTCACGCTTGCTTTTGGGAGGCCTGTAGTCCCAACAATGTTACTGCACCCTTCCTATTTCTTAGCTCTACCCATATTGCCTCAGTGCCCGAATCCCCCACGTGCCCTCCTTAATCACAGCTGTGATATCATCTCTGACCAGTAATCCAACTCCTCCACCCCTTTTACCTCCCTCTCTATCCCTCCTGAAGCATCTATACCCTGGGATATTTAATTGCCCTTCCCTCAACCAAGTCTCAGTAATACCAATAACATCATATTCCCAGGTACTAATCCAAGCCCTGAATTCATCTGCCTTACCTGATACACTTCTCGCATTGAAACAAATGCACCTCAGACCACCTGTCCCTTTGCGTTCATCATCTCTTCCCTGTCTACTCTTCCCCTTAGTCACATTGAGTTTATTATCTAGTACCTTACTGGCTTTAGTTGCCGCCTCTTTACTGACCTCTAACTCCCTAATCTGGTTCCCATCCCCCTGCCACATTAGTTTAAAACCTCTCCAACAGTGTTCGCAAAAGTACCCCCTAGGACATTGGGTTCAGTCCTGCCCAGGTGTAGACCATCCGATTTGTAATGGTCCCACCAGAACCGGTTCCAATGTCCCAGAAATCTGAACCCCTCCCTCCTGCACCATCTCTCAAGCCATGTATTCATTCTGACTATTCTTGAATTTCTACTCTGACTGTCTCATGGCACTGGTAGCAATCCTGAGATTACTACCTTTGAGGTCCTACTTTTTAACTTATCTCCTAACTCCCTAAATTCTGATTGTAGGACCTCATCCTGTTTTTTACCTATATCGTTGGTGCCTATATGCACCACGACAACTGGCTGTTCACCCTCCCCATTCAGTATGTCTTGCAGCCGATCTGAGACATCCCTGACCCGTGCACCCGGGAGGCAACATACCATTCGGGAGTCTCGTTTTCGACCAGAGAAACGCCTGTCTACTCTCCTTACGATTGAATCCCCTATGACTATAGCCCTGCCAGTCTTTTTCCCGCCCTTCTGTGCAGCAGAGCCAGCCAAGGTGCCATGAGCCTGGCTACTACTGCCTTCCCCTGGTGAGTCATCTCCCCCAACAGTATCCAAAACGGTATACCTGTTTTGGAGGGAGATGACTGCAGGGGACACCTGCACTGCCTTCCTGCTCTTTCTCTGCCTTTTGGTCACCCATTCCCTGTCTCCCTTACCAATCCTAATCTGCGGTGTGACCAACTCACTGAACGTGCTATCCACGACCTCCTCAGCATCGCGGATGCTCCAAAATGAGTCCATCAACAGCTCCAGAGCCGCCATGCGGTCTAACAGGAGCTGCAGCTGGAGACACACCTCCTGCACATGAAAGAGTCAGGGACATCGGCCGCATCCCTGAACTCCCACATTGAGCAAGAGGAGCATAACAGGGGCTGGGATCTCCTGCCATTTTTACACTCCGAACAGTAAGTTTAAAAAAAAAAAAATTTACTCCCCTTCTCAGCAAGCACTAACTCAGCAACCACTGCGCCCCGCACGATAACACCTCAGGGAAAAGAAAAACTACTTACCAGTCACAGCCAATCGGGCTGTGACGTCACGATTCAACTTCTTTCTACTTCTACCTGCCCTCGAGTCTCCCTCTTGATCTTTACTCGGCTGGGATCCTTACAGTGATTGTCTGAAGAAGTTTTTTGCGTTTAACTGTCACTTGACAACAGCTCCTCCACAACCACCTTTTGGATGCAGTGACCGCAATGCACGGACGCAAATTTTTCCCGCAACAGCCAATCAGCAACTCCGCTCTACTGCCCTCTGCTGGATGCTTGCCTTGACTTGAACACCTAGGGTGTCGCGCCGGGCCGCTCGCCGTTTGCGGCGATTCTCCAAGCGACCTGGCGCAATTCTCGCAACGCTGGTTTCGGGGGTGGGTGGGAGAATCGCGTGCGGGTGTTGGGGCGGCGTGGCGCGACACGCGCGGCGCCCCGGCGATTCTCCCACACGACGGGGAGAATACCGCCCATTAATACTGCAATGAAGTTGCTGTGAAAAACCCCTAGTCACCATATTCCGGCGCCTGTTTGGGTACACAGAGGGAAAATTCTGAATGTCCAATTCACCTAACAGCACGTCTTTCGGGACTTGTGGAGGAACCGGAGCAATCAGGCAGACACACGGAGAACGTGCAGACTCCACACACACAGTGACCCAAGCTGGGAATCGAACCCGGGACCCTGGAGCTGTGAGGCAACAGTGCTAACCACTGAGCTACTGTGCTGCCCACGTTGAAGATAGTCGGGGGCACCTATCTAACTTGGTGAACACCTGGCGACCTGCTAGTTTGGCATATAGCAGTTCTATTCACGGCATGGGGTACCAATCCAATTTGGAAACCTGATTGACGGATCAGCTTATAACCCCTGTAAAGGAGGACCATTTGTCTGGTTTAAGGATGGGGACTCGGGCGTCGTGCACTCCGCAAATTGCATGGGTATTACTGTATCGAGACTTTTCCAGGCTCCCAAGTTCTGCCTCTCCCTTCTGCAACAGGGAATTATGGAACTGGCCTTGCACTGAAATATTTAGCCATAGCATCGGGATCGACAGAGATTTTGACTCTGGGACTCCCTGTGGTTGCAAATTTGCATATAGAATTTACAGTGCAGAAGGAGGCCATTCGGCCCATCGAGTCTGACCGGCTCTTGGAAAGAGCACCCTACCCAAGATCCACACCTCCACCCTATCCCCATAACCCAGTAACCCCACCCTACACAAAGGGCAATTTTGGACACTATGGGCAATTTAGCATGGCCAATCCACCTAACCCGCACATCTTTGGACTGTGGGAGGAAACCGGAGCACCCGGAGGAAACCCACGCACACACGGGGAGGATGTGCAGACTCCGCACAGACAGTGACCCAAGCCGGAATCGAACCTGGGACCCTGGAGCTGTGAAGCATTTGTGCTATCCACAATGCTACCGTGCTGCCCGGTATGGTTGGTTGGTCGCATATTTGGTGGCTCCCGCTCGTGACGGACTTTTTGGACCTTTTTCCCCTGACTTTTTTTGGAATTTGTTTGAGGGGTTGGTGGTGGATGAGACTGTGAGGAGGAATCCCACCCAGTATATGGAAACACGGTACAGAAGTGGACTTAAGGGAAGGAAGAACCGAATCGAGCAGGCACGTGTAAGATTCTGCAGGAAAAGAAAGCATGGCGGATCTGCAGAGTACTGGCTTGGCGGCCCAGTGGACACCGGACCAGCTGGTGGAGTTTATTCGGGGGGGCTTTGCCAAGTAAAAAAAGGAATGCCTGGACCCGATCAAGGAGTCGATCATTCGGGTGGAGCAGAGACTGGAAGCCCAAGATCGGGCGGTCCAGAAGGTGGAGGAAACAGTGGCTGAGCATGAGGAAAATCTAACTGCGCTGGAAGCGCAGGTGGGGTTGATGAAAGAGCAACAGAAAAGGCTGCAAGACAAAGTGGAGGACCTAGAGAATAGGTCCCGCCGGCAGAACTTGAGGATCGTTGGCCTCCCTGAGGGATGTGAGGGAGCGGACACAAGGGCTTATGTGGTCGTTTTCTGGACCCCTTGAAGTGGACAGAGCGCACAGAACGCTTGCGAGGTTGCCGGGAGCGAACGAGCCACCGAGGGCGATGGTGGTACGAATGCACAGATTCCTGGATAAGGAACAGATTTTGCGTTGGGCCAAGCAGACACGGAGCTGTAAGTGGGAGAATAACATTCTGCGCCTCTACCAAGATCTGGCCAAGAGAAGAGCGGGATTTAACCGAGTGAAATCGACCCTTTTCAAGAGGAATGTGAAGTTTGGTCTACTTTATCCAGCTCGTCTATGGGTCACCTATGAAGAGCGGCAATTTTACTTTGAGTCGCCGGATGAAGCAATGGACTTTGTGAAAAGCAAAGGTCTAGATAGAGACTGAGGTAACTGATCTTTGCTGTAGGGACTCTGCTAAAGTTGTTCTTCTCTTGCAATACATGAGAAATGCCTTTTGAAATGTTTTTTGGGCTGTTGCGACGTTTTGTGAGTTAACTTTATACTGGTAGGGGAAGGGTAGGTGCATCTTTGATGTTTTTTCTTCGGGTGGATTTGGGTGGAAATGTGCCTTTCCAATAGGTAAGTCCGAGCGGGGGGAGGGGACAATAGGAGGTAAGATGTCTGGCGCCATGGTGGGGGGGGGGGGCGTGGGGAGTCACCAAGCCAGCTGGGCGGGTTGGCTCATGGAAGTGCAGTGCGGGGGTGAGCAGATGTTTTGTTTGTTGAAGGGGGTTGCATTTATTGTGCTGTTAACAGGGTGAGGGGGAATCGCTCTGCTGACGGGAGGGAGGGACTGTTGCTTGGAGATAAAAGGGATGTCGGGCACGGAGACTACCTGAGTGTGGGCCGGAGGGAGCATGGGGCACGAGCTGGAGGCTGGCCTAAGAAGAGGGATGGTTGATTGGCGGGGGTGAGGGGTGAGGAAGCCTCCCATCCAGGCTGATCACGTGGAACGTCAAGAGGGCTGAATGGGGGCTTCCGGGTGCGGCGATGACCAGCTAAGTCGCACGTTTCGGCAGCTCCCGGTGGAACGGACTTTTGGGCTCTTAATAGGAGCCCCAACGGCAATTTAAACGGCCAAAAACACTGTGCGGTAAACCAGAAGGGAATCCCCCCGGACACGCATGGAAAAGGGAGAGGATAGCGGCCGGATTGCGGAGGATCCTCTGGAGCAGTGGCAAGGAAGGCAAGCTCAAAGCAAGATGGCGTCGGAAGGTGGCCGTTTGTTATGGGGCCCGGACCAACAAGAGTTCCTGCGGCGCTGTGTGGAAGAGCTGAAAAAGGAGTTGAAGAAGGAGCTGTTGGCCCTGATATTACAGGCGATTGAAGGGCTAAAGGAGGAGCAGAAGACCCAAGAGCAGGAGCTTCGGGTCGTGAAGGCAAAGGGGGCTGAAAATGAAGACGAAATACAGGGCCTGGTGGTGAAGACAGAGACGCACGAGGCACAGCATAAAAGGTGTGTGGAAAGGCTGGAAGTACTGGAGAATAATTCGAGGAGGAAGAATTTAAGGGTTCTGGGTCTTCCCGAAGGCGCAGAAGGGGCGGACGTCGGGACATATGTGAGCACGATGCTTCACTCGCTAATGGGATCGGAGGCCCCTTCGGGCCCTTTGGAGGTGGAGGGAGCTTAGCGAGTTTTGGCGCGAAGACCGAGGGCTGGAGAAATACCTCGAGCTATAGTGGTGAGGTTTCTCCGCTATAATGACAGAGAGACGGTCCTCAGATGGGCGAAGAAAACTCGGAGCTGTAGGTGGGAGAACGTGGTGATCCGCGTATACCAGGATTGGAGTACGGAGGTGGTGAGAAGGAGGGCAAGTTTTAATCGGGCTAAGGCGGTGCTTCACAAAAAGAAGATCCAGTTTGGAATGTTACAACCGGCGAGATTGTGGGGTCACACACCAAGGGAAGCACCACTACTTTGAGACGGCAGAAGAGGCGTGGACATTCATTGTGGACGAGAAGCTGGAATAGTTTGGCGAGAGAAAGAACTTTTGGGACAAAGTGGTGGGGTGATTATGTGGGGGGAGGAAAGGGGGGGGGGGGTTGATTTTTCAATTTGTTAATCTTGCGATCCTGTAACTCTTCTCTCTTCCCCATGTTGGGGGGGGGGAGTATGAGGAACTGTGGGCGCCGGCCATTAGGGGCGGGGCCGAGTGGGAACCGCGGGCTTTGTTCCCGCGCTATGGTAATTATGGCGGGAACAGGGACGCAGGAAGGAGGGGGCCTCGCACAGTGGGGGCCGAGGACAAGGGGGGAATCCGATGTCAGCCAGAGTTCGCGAACTTCTGGGAGCAACATGGGGGATGCAACTACGCTAGAAAGGGATCTAGCGGGGGGGGGGGGGGGGGTTGTTAACTGGGTTGCTGCTGCTAAGGAGAAGGGGGAACATAGAACATAGAAAATACAGCACAGAACAGGCCCTTCGGCCCACGATGTTGTGCCGAACCTTTGTCCTAGATTAATCATAGATTATCATTGAATTTACAGTGCAGAAGGAGGCCATTCGGCCCTTTGAGTCTGCACCGGCTCTTGGAAAGAGCACCCTATCCAAAGCCAACACCTCCACCCAACACTAAGGGCAATTTGGACATTAAGGGCAATTTATCATTGGCCAATGGGGATGGGATGGGGTGGTCGAGGCGGGAGGGCGCCGTCGGGGGGATACACGGGTACGTGGGAACCGGGTGAGGAGCTGGGTTAAAAAAGGGGATGGCTAGTCGACAAGGAGGGGGGGGGGGTAAAGAGCCCCCCAACCCGGCTGATCACGTGGAACGTGAGAGGGCTGAACGGGCCGATTAAAAGGGCACGGGTACTTGCACACCTAAAGAAATTAAAGGCAGATGTGGTTATGTTGCAGGAGACGCATCTGAAACTGATAGGCCAGGTCAGGCTACGTAAAGGATGGGTGGGGCAGGTGTTTCATTCGGGTTTGGATGCGAAGAACAGGGGGGTGGCTATCTTAGTGGGGAAACGGGTACTGTTTGAGGCAAAGACCATAGTGGCGGATAGTGAGGGTAGATATGTGATGGTGAGTGGCAAATTGCAAGGGGAGGCGGTGGTTCTGGTGAACGTTTCTGCCCCGAACTGGGATGATGCAAATTTTATGAGGCTTATGTTGGGACGTATCCCGGACCTGGAGTCGGGAAAGTTGGAAATGGGGGGAGACTTCAATACGGTGCTTGATCCAGGGCTGGACCGATCGAGGTCCAGGACCGGGAGGAGGCCGGCAGCGGCCAGGGTACTCAAGGACTTCATGGAGCAGATGGGAGGGGTAGACCCCTGGAGATTTAGTAGGCCTAGGAGTAAGGAGTTCTCATTTTTCTCCCATGTCCACAAAATATAATCACGGATAGACTTTTTTGTCTTGGGAAGGGCACTGATTCCGAAGGTGACAGGGACGGAATATACGGCCATAGCTATTTCGGACCACGCTCCACATTGGGTAGACCTGGAGGTAGGAGAGGAAAAAGAACAGCACCCACTCTGGAGAATGGATATGGGCTTATTGGCGGATGCGGGGGTATGTTTAAGGGTGAGGGGGTGCATCGAAAGGGACTTGGAGCTTAATGACAATGGAGAGGTTCAGGTGGGAGTTGTCTGGGAGACGTTGAAGGCGGTGGTCAGAGGGGAACTGATATCCATAAGGGCACATAAAGGGAAGCAAGAGGGTAAAGAAAGGGAGCGATTGCTGAAAGAACTTTTGAGGGTGGACAGGCAATATGCGGAGGCACCGGAGGAGGGACTGTACAGGGAAAGGCAAAGGCTACATGTAGAATTTGACTTGTTGACTACGGGTAAGGCAGAGGCACAGTGGAGGAGGGCACAGGGTGTACAGTATGAGTATGGAGAGAAGGCGAGTCGGCTACTGGCCCACCAATTGAGGAAGAGGGGAGCAGCGAGGGAGATAGGTGGGGTGAGAGATGAGGAGGGAGAGATGGAACGGGGAGCGGAGAGAGTGAACGGGGTGTTCAAGGCATTTTATGAGAGGTTATATAAGGCTCAGCCCCCGGAAGGGAAGGAGGGAATGATGTGTTTCTTGGATCAGCTGGAATTCCCGAAGGTGGAGGAGCAGGAGAGGGCGGGACTGGGAGCACAGATTGAGATGGAGGAGGTGGTAATAGGGATTGGGAGCATGCAGGCGGGGAAGGCCCCGGGACCGGACGGATTCCCGGTGGAATTTTACAGGAAGTATATGGACTTACTGGCCCCGCTTTTGACGAGAACCTTTAATGAGGCTAGGGAAAGGGGGCAGCTGCCCCCGACTATGTCGGAGGCAACGATATCGCTCCTTTTGAAGAAGGAAAAAGACCCGCTGCAGTGTGGGTCCTACAGGCCCATTTCCCTTTTAAATGTAGATGCTAAGCTCCTGGCCAAGGTGATGGTGACGAGGATAGAGGACTGTGTCCCGGGGGTGGTCCACGAGGATCAAACTGGGTTCGTTAAGGGGAGACAGCTGAACACGAACATACGGAAGTTGCTAGGGGTAATGATGATGCCCCCACCAGAGGGGGAGGCGGAGATAGTGGTGGCGATGGACGCCGAGAAAGCATTTGACAGAGTGGAGTGGGATTATCTGTGGGAGGTGCTGAGGAGATTTGGTTTTGGAGAAGGGTATATTGGATGGGTACAGCTGCTGTATAGGGCCCCGGTGGCGAGCGTGGCCACGAACAGACCGAGGTCTGATTACTTCCGTCTTCATAGAGGTACGAGGCAGGGGTGTCCCCTGTCTCCGTTACTGTTTGCACTGGCGATTGAGCCCCTGGCCATAGCACTGAGGGGCTCCAGGAAGTGGAGGGGAGTGCTCAGGGGAGGAGAAGAACACCGGGTATCCTTGTATGCAGATGATTTATTGCTGTATGTTGCGGACCCAGTGGAGGGGATGCCTGAGATAATGCAGACACTCAGGGAGTTTGGGGAATTTTCGGGGTATAAACTGAATATGGGTAAGAGTGAGTTGTTTGTGGTGCATCCGGGGGAGCAGAGCAGGGGAATAGATGACTTACCGCTGAGGAAGGTAACAAGAGATTTCCGGTACGTAGGGATTCAGATAGCCAGGAGTTGGGGAACCTTATACCGGCTTAATTTAACAAGATTGGTGGAGGAGGATTTTAAGAGATGGGACATGGTGCCCCTGTCACTGGTGGGTAGGGTGCAGGCGGTCAAAATGGTAGTCGTCCCGAGATTCCTCTTTGTGTTTCAGTGCCTTCCGGTGATGGTCACGAAGGCTTTTTTCAAGAGAATTGAGAAAAGTGTCATGAGTTTTGTATGGGCCGGGAAGACCCCGAGAGTGAGGAGGGGGTTCTTGCAGCGTAGCAGGGATGGGGGAGGCTGGCACTACCGAGCCGAAGTGAATACTACTGGGCCGCCAATATCTCAATGGTGTGTAAGTGGATGGGAGAAGGGGAGGGAGCGGCGTGGTAGAGATAGGAGACGGCGTCCTGCAAGGGAACCAGCCTACAAGCAATGGTGACGGCGCCGTTGCCGTTCTCCCCAAAGAAATACACCACAAGTCCAGTGGTGGTGGCAACACAAAAAATTTGGGGGCAGTGGAGACGACATAGGGGAAGGACGGGAGCCTCGGTGCGGTCCCCGATAAGAAATAACCATAGGTTTGTCCCGGGGAGAATGGATGGGGGATTTGGAGCATGGCAGAGAGTGGGGGTTGTGCAACTGAGAGATCTGTTCGTAGACGGGACGTTTGCGAGTCTGGGTGCACTGACGGAAACATATGAGTTGCCCCAAGGGAATGCATTTCGGCACATGCAACTGAGGGCTTTTGCGAGGCAACAGGTGAGGGAATTCCCGCAGCTCCCGACGCAGGAGGTTCAGGATAGAGTGATCTCAGGGACATGGGTGGGGGATGGTAGGGTGTCGGATATATACAGGGAAATGAGGGACGAGGGGGAGATCATGGTGGATGAGCTGAAGGGAAAATGGGAAGAAGAGCTGGGGAAAGAGATTGAAGAGGGGCTGTGGGCAGATGCCCTACGTAGGGTAAACTCTTCGTCCTCGTGCGCCAGGCTAAGCCTGATACAATTCAAGGTTTTGCACAGGGCACATATGACCGGAGCAAGGCTCAGTAAATTCTTCGGGGTAGAGGATAGGTGTGGGATATGCTCGAGAAGCCCAGCAAACCACACCCACATGTTTTGGTCGTGTCCGGCACTGCAGGGGTTCTGGGTGGTTTCGAAGGTGGTGGGGGTCCGGGTCGAGCCAGGCTGGGGGTTGGCTATATTCGGGGTTGCAGAAGAGCCGGGAGTGCAGGAGGCGAAAGAGGCTGATGTCTTAGCCTTTGCGTCCCTAGTAGCCCGACGAAGGATATTGCTTATGTGGAAGGAAGCCAAACCCCCGGGCGTGGAGACCTGGATAAATGACATGGCAGGGTTTTCAAACTAGAACGGATAAAGTTCGCACTAAGGGGTTCGGCTCAAGGGTTCACCAGGCGGTGGCAACCGTTCATTGACTACCTCGCAGAACGATAAAGGAAATGGGAAGGTAGCAGCAGCAACCCAGGGGGGAGGGGGGGGGAGGGCCCAGACGGGTCCTCAGGGATGTTTGTGTATAGATATTTGTACCAGGTTATGTATACTGGATTGCTCGATTTTATTTTTGGAGAGTTATTATTTTTGATATGGCAGTTGCCATTTAGTTTACATATTATTTATTTATTTGTTAAGATGGCCACTGTTATTTATACTGTTTCATTGTCAAAAAAGGAAAACCTTTGTATTGTTTTGTTTGGCCAAAAAATTAAAAAAATTTAAAAAAAAGAGAGCTGAATGGGCCGGTTAAGAGGGCTCGCGTGTTTGCACATTTCAGGGGATTGAAGGCTGACGTGGTAATGCTACAGGAGACACACCTGAGGGTTATTGATCTGACCAGACTGAGGAAGGGATGGGTCGGGCAGGTATTTCACTCGGGGCTGGATTCTAAGACTAGGGGGGGGTCGCGATCCTGATTGATACACGAGTGTCATTTGAGGCGGGGAGAATAGTTGCGGATGTGGGGGATAGATATCTCATGGTTAGCGGGAAGCTGGAAGGGTTTGCTGGTGGTGCTTGTGAATGTCTACGCACCAAACTGGGATGATGTGGAATTTGTAAGATGGATGTTAGAGAAGATCCCGGATCTGGATTCACACAAGCTGATTATGGGGGGTTGGTGGGGTCTTTAATACGGTCATTGATCCAGGGCTGGACCGGTCGAGTTCAAGGAGAGGCAGGGTGCCAACAATGGCGAAGGAACTAAAGGGGTTCATGAAGCAGATGGGTGGGGCAGACCCATGGAGGTTTGGACGGCCAAGAGCGAAGGAGTTCTCCTTCTTCCCACATGTATATAAAGTATACTCCCGGATCGACTTTTTTATTTTGCACAGGGCTTTACTGGCGGGGGTGGTTGACACTGAGTATTCGGCGATTGCTGTGTCGGACCATGCCCCACATATAGGTGGACCTACAGGTGAGCAAGGAGGGTGGTCAGCGCCCGCAATGGTGATTGGATGTAGGACTGTTAGCGGACGAGGGGGTGTACGGGCGGGTGAGGGAATCCATCCAGAACTACCTGGAGATTAACGATACAGGAGAGGTCTCAGCAGCAATGGTTTGGGACGCACTGAAGGCAGTGGTCAGAGGGGAGCTGATTTCGATTCAGGCTCATAGGGATGTTGCTAACTTTTGGTTGGTTCAATTGGCTCTGTTTTATAACCTTTGCTCTCGAGTCGCCAGATATCTTTATGATACCGCCACGAGGTTCAAGTTCAAGTAATGATCAATAACTGACCAGTTAGTAAGATTCAAATCAAAGCACATTTATTATACACAGTAAATCGCTACTCCTGCATAAATTCTACTTCTAAGCTACTTCTACAACTAACAGGCCTATACTTAGCTTCGGACTGGCCCACCAGGTCAGGGGAACAAATGGCCTTTCGTTCGGATTCTGAAACTGCGGGATTCAAAGCCGGTATGGACTGGTAGCTAGGAGCGCCTATCTCGTAGCGAGCATTGACTTGAGACTTACTTCAGTGATGCGGCAGCTTGGACAGTTCACTCTCAAGGGTTGGTTCGCGTTGCTGAGTGACCCTGTCAAGAAGGACGATTTGCACTTGGGGGCTTTACTTTATAGTCTTCAGGGGCTTCCCGCCCTTCGGGGCGGACTCCGTACCTGGTTCCAAGTGATTGGACTACTTTCTGATCACTTGGATCGATTTCTCCAATGCTGGATTGGTTCCCTGATCGCTAAGCGGTCCCTAAATGTTCGTTGACCTTCCTTTGTCTTGGCTCCTGCAGGCGCCGAGGAGTCAGGCTTGGCTTTGTTTACCTTAACTGTTGCCATTGTGCCTGGGAATCGCACATTACTATGTAGATGGCTGCTGGTTTCGGTGCTGTCTGGTTGTTTTGCAGGTTCCAATATACATGATTTCTGTATTTGCTAGTCTCTGCCTGTGTTGGCTGAATTTCCCTTCAGCCTTTGCAGTTCTCCATTTTAAGTCGGGAAGTGGCCAACCCAGGTGGCTACAGGGAGAAGGAAGAGAGGGCAGAGGCAGATAGGTTGGTCGGGGAAATACTTCAGGTAGACAGGAGGTATGCAGAGGCCCCGGAGGTAGGATTACTGAAGGAACGACGGAGGCTACAGCTGGAATTTGGCTTCTTATCTACGGGGAAGGCGGTGGAGCAGTCGAGGAAGGCGAGGGGGGCGATATATGAGTATGGAGAGAAAGCTAGTAGAATGCTGGCGCACCAGCTCAGGAAAAGGGAGGCAGCTAGGGAGATAGGGAGAGTGAAGGACAGAGGAGGGAACACAAACTTGGACCCAGCAGGGGTCAACGGGGTGTTTAAGGAGTTTTACGAGGCTATACGAGTCGGAACACCCAGCTGGAGTAGGAGGAATGAGGCAATTTCTGGGAGGGCTGGAGTTCCCGAAGGTGGACGAAGGGTTGGTAGAAGGGCTGGGAGCCCCGATAGGGATTGAAGAAATAGCAGATGGACTGGAGGCTATGCAGTTGGGCAAGGCCCCAATTGATTGTTTTTCAGTGCTTCCCCATCTTTATCCCAAAGGTCTTCTTCAAGCGGGTAAATGTGATCTCTGGTTTTGTTTGGGCGGGTAAAACCCCAAAGTGAAGAAGATGATGCTGGAGCCTGGCTGGGGGGGAGGGTGGGCTGGCGCTGCCGAACTTTAGCAACTATTACTGGGCGGCAAATATAGCCAGGATTAGGAAGTGGATAGTGGGGGAAGAGTTGGTGTGGGAGCGAGTAGAGGCAGCATCTTGTAAGGACACGAGTTTAGGGGCATTGATCACGGCAGCCGTTCTCGCCGGCCCGGTACTCCACAAGCCTGGTGGTAGTGGCGACCCTGAGAGTCTGGGGGCAGTGGAGGAAACATGTGAGAGCGGAGGCAGCATCGGTTTGGGCTCCAATCTGTAGCAACCATCGGTTTGCCCCAGGGAGACTGGATGGAGGGTTTCGGAGATGGCAGAGAGCAGGGATCGGGAGGATGGGAGATTTGTTTATAGATGGGAGCTTCCCTGGTTTGAGGGAGTTAGAGGAGAAGTTTGAGTTGACTGGAGGGAATGAGTTTAGGTATCTGCAGATTCGGGACTTCTTGCGAAGGCAGGTTCCAACCTTCCCACTCCTACCGCCACGGGGGATACAAGATAGGGTAATTTCTAGGGTATGGGTGGGAGAGGGGAAGGTCTCCGATATCTGTAAAGAACTCATGGAGTCAGAGGAAATGCAGACAGAGGAGCTAAAGCACAAATGGGAGGATGAGTTTTGGGGAGAGGTAGAGGCAGGTCTCTGGGCGGATGCGCTAAGCAGGGTCAACATGTCCACATCATGCAGGCTCAGCCTGATACAATTCAAGGTCGTTCACCGGGCACGCATGATGGTGGCCCGTATGAGCAAGTTTGTTGGGACAGAAGACAGGTGTGCAAGGTGTGCTGGAGGGCCAGCGAACCATGTGCACTTGTTTTGGGCATATCCGAAGCTAAGGGGATTTTGGCAGGGGTTTGCAGATGTCATGTCCACGGTGTTAAAAACAAGGGTGGCACCGAGTCCAGAGGTGCCGATTTTCTGAGCGTCGGGGGACCCGGGGGTCCAAGGGGTGAGAGAGGCCGACGTCTTGGCCTTTGCCTCTTTGGTAGCCCGGAGACTGTTAGCATGGAGGGACTCAAAGCCCCCGAAATCAGAAACCTGCTTCAATGACATGGCTGGCTTTTCGCCCTAAGAGGGTCAATGCTAGGGTTCGTCCGGAGGTGACAGCTGTTTGTCGACTTCTTTCGAGAAAATGAACTGGTTTACTGTTACTGTTATAAAATCACAAATGCCTTAATACAATATTTTACAAAAAGAAGACTTTAGTGTCTTCCAAACGCCAGGATTGGATACCAGTTTGGAGGCGATCAAATGTCTGCTCTTCATTGGTGGAGTCAGCAGGCCTGTGTCCACCTCTATCTCCAATGGAGGACCATTTAGTAGCAATGTTATCATTATTGTGTGACTGGAATTGTGCTCTGGGATTAACCTAGTGACTCTCCTCTGCACACCCTCCAGTGCCAGTACGTCCTTTCTCAAGTAAGGAGACCAAAACTGAACACAATACTCCAGGTGTGGCCTCACTAACACCTTATACAATTGCAGCATAACCTCCCTAGTCTTAAACTCCATCCCTCTAGCAATGAAGGACAAAATTCCATTTGCCTTCTTAATCACCTGTTGCATCTGAAAACCAACTTTCTGCGACTCATGCACTAGCACACCCAGGTCTCTCTGCACAGCAGCATGTTTTAATATTTTATCATTTAAATAATAATCCCTTTTGCTGTTATTCCTACCAAAATGGATAACCTCACATTTGTCAACATTGTATACCATCTGCCAGACCCTCGCCCATTCACTTAGCTTATCCAAATCCCTCTGCAGACTTCCAGTATCCTCTGCACTTTTTGCTTTACCACTTATCTTAGTGTCGTCTGCAAACGTGGACACATTGCCCTTGGTCCCCAACTCCAAATCATCTATGTAAATTGTGAACAGTTGTGGGCCCAACACTGATCCCTGAGGGACACCACGAGCTACTGATTGCCAACCAGAGAAACACCCATTAATCCCCACTCTTTGCTTTCTATTAATTAACCAATCCTCTATCCATGCTACTACTTTCCCCTTAATGCCATGCATCTTTATCTTATGCAACAACCTTTTGTGTGGCACCTTGTCAAAGGCTTTCTGGAAATCCAGATATACCACATCCATTGGCTCCCCGTTATCTACCGCACTGTTAATGTCCTCAAAAAATTCCACTCAATTAGTTAGGCACGCCCTGCCCTTTATGAACCCATGCTGCGTCTGTCCAATGGGGCAATTTCCATCCAGATGCCTCGCTATTTCTTCCTTGATGATAGATTCCAGCATCTTCCCTACTACCGAAGTTAAGCTCACTGGCCTATAATTACCCGCTTTCTGCCTACCTCCTTTTTTAAACAGTCTTCTCCGTTAACACCATAAAGTTCGAGTTTACCAAAGAGAGGCATTTTGTTTCTTACTGGAGAAGCTGCTTACATTCAACTCTGAAGGCCCCTCTGGAAAACCTCTTGACTCCAATGTAATAACTTCGCCAAGGCCAGTCGTCATATGATTATTCCCTTTTATTAAAGAAACCAGCGGCTGGTTTAGCACAGTAGGCTAAACAGCTGGCTTGTAACGCAGAACAAGGCAGCAGCGCGGGTTCAATTTCCGTACCGGCCTCCCCGAACAGGCAAGGGAATGTGGCGACTAGGGGCTTTTCACAGTAACTTCATTGAAGCCTACTTGTGACAATAAGCGATTATTATTATTAAAAGGCCTGCTAACGCAGTGCACAAGACTTGCGTCCCAGCACAGTGACCTACAGATATGCCAGCCCCAGTCGGAACTACAGGTTTTAAACTCTGCCATGCATCTCTAATTGGGTGACCCTCCGCCCGCTCAATACGGGAATTCTTATTCCACGAAGCCTACGGGTGTCATGATATTCAAGTGAACATCACAGTACATACACACATACATAGTGATGGACAGATCAACGGACCAATTAGCACACACAACACGACAGCCAATCACTGAGCATACACAGTACAAACAAGGAACACGACACTTCCTGGGAAGTCCAGCAGGAGACGGCTCAGGGCAAGGACCTCCAAGCCAGACACTCAGACGGTCACCATGTGCTGAGTACCAGAGTTTGTTATATAAATAATTAAAAGAAATAAAACTGCGTTGTACCAATCGCAACCGTGTTGGTTCGTCTGTGTCTCAGAGTACCCAACACTTCATGGTACCAGAGGTGAATTAAAACCTACCCACAAATCTGGCATCCTGCGCCATGGACACCTTCAACACTCGGCAGCCGTTGCAAGTCGCTGGGAACCTTGGCGTAAGTTGGACGCTGTTCAAACAGCGCTTCGAACTCTTTTTGGAAGCCAACTAAAAACAGAGCGCCTCGGACAAAAGAAAGATCGCCATCCTCCTCACCACCGCAGGTCAGCACGCCATCCATGTCTACAACTCCCTGGTGTTTGCAGGAGGCGAGGACAAATCTAAATACGACACGGTCCTCCTCAAGCTCGATCAACACTTAAACATTGAGGTCAACGAGAGCTTTGAGAGGTATGCCTTCCAGCAGCGCTTGCAAGGTAAGGATGAGCTCTTTTAGTCATTCCTGACGCATCTCCGCATACTCGCGCAGTCCTGCGGTTACGACACCACCTAAGAGTCCATGTTCCGGGACCAGATCGTTTTTGGGGTTGCCTCGGGCAGCCTACGCCAGCAGCTTTTAAAAATAAACGGCCAAACCTTAGCATCTGCAGTTGAAGCCTGTGTCCTGCACGAGAACGCGGCTAGCCGCTATGCCCAATTTCAGGCGACCGAATCGGCGCGGAGGGGGTCCTACGCGACCGGATCGGCGAGCCAGGTGCCCCACGAGGCCGAACTGGTCCAGGCGATCGAGTTTCTCCCGGCCCGCGGCCCGGCTGAGGGCGCCCGTTTTGCGCACTTTTCGAGGCCTCCCGCGCTTGTGCGCGCCAAAACCTACGGCAACACTGAGGGACGTGATGTGCAGGCGCGCTCGACGCAAGACCGAACTGCGCATGCGCAGTGGCGCAACGAGCACCATGACCTCACGACGTGCGGCAACTGTGGAGCTGCACATTTAAAAGAGCAATGTCCCGCAAAAACCCGACAATGCCTACGCTGTGGCAAGGTGGGCCACTACGCTGCTTACTGTCGAGCAGCTCAACCTGTCTATCTTCCACATCTCCGACAACCTCGCAGGAACGTGCGGACCATTCAGCCTCCACATTACGACATCCAGACCGATGACACAGATGACCTAGACGCCTTCCGGGTTGCGGTCATTGATGGGAACCGAGTCAACACAATCAATCCGGGTGATGAATGGTGTGCCACCCTGATGGTCAACCGATCGCCGATCACTTTCTGCCTGGACACTGGCGCCTCTGCCAACCTCATAGCATGGTCAGTCTTCTACGCCATGAAGGTCAGACCACCAATCCGGCCGTCCCGGTGCAAGATGGTCGACTACAACGGGAACGTTATGCTGGCTATGGGATCCTGCCAGCTCCAGGTGACACACAACACACACACGGCCACACTCTCGTTCAAGATAGTCTGCTCATCGAAGGACTCCCTGCTGGGCGCACAGGCATGCAAGGCTCTCCACCTCGTGCAACGAGTCCACTCTCTCTCTCCAGACGGCACATCTGACTTCCCGGATGCAGAGTTCAACTCACAGCACCAATCGCTCCTCGCCCACAACCAGGATGCATTCGAGGGCATGGGAACACTGCCATACACCCACCGAATTAGCCTCAAACCAGACGCCATCCCGGTCATTCACGCACCTAGCAGAGTCCCTGCGTCACTCAAAGACCGCCTCAAGCAGCAGCTGCAGGATCACCAGGACCAACGGGTCCTATCCAGGGTCACGGAGCCCACGCCGTGGGTCAGCTCCATGGTGTGTGTCAAGAAGCCTCCAGCAAGCTCCGCATATGTATTGACCCAAAAGACCTCAATAACAATATCATGAGGGTACATTATCCCATACCCAAATGGGAGGAGATCACGAGTGAAATGGCCCAGGCGAAAATATTTACGAAACTGGATGCCTCCAAGGGGTTTTGGCAGATCCAACTCGATCCGTCCAGCCGAAAGCTATGCACCTTCAATACCCCTTTCGGCGGGTTCTGCTACAACCGGATGCCGTTTGGCATCATCTCGGCATCCGAGGTCTTTCATAGGATCATGGAGCAGATGGTGGAAGGCATCGAAGGGGTGCGCATATACGTGGACGACGTCATCATCTGGTCCACCACACCACAGGAGCACATATATCGTCTCCAATGTGTTTTTGCCCGCATACGGGAAACCGGCCTGCGCCTCAACCGAGCCAAGTGTTCCTTTGGCCAAACCGAGCTGAAGTTCCTGGGGGACCATATCTCCCGGTCAGGGGTCCGTCCGGATGCAGACAAGGTGAGCGCCATCACAGCCATGCCGCAGCCGGCAGACAAGACAGCAGTGCTATGCTTCCTTGGCATGGTCAACTTCCTGGGGAAGTTCATTCCCAACCTTGCCTCCCACACGACGGCTCTGCGCCACCTCGACAAAAAGTCCACAGAGTTTCAGTGGCAACACACACACCAGCTGGATTGGGAGGAGCTCAAACTCAAACTCACCACTGCACCGGTATTGGCGTTCTTTGACACGTCTCGTGCCAACAAAATCTCGACTGATGCCAGCCAATCCGGCATTGGGGCAGTGTTCCTGCAGCGGGATGACACGTCGTCATGGGCCCCAGTTGCCTATGCATCGCGAGCCATGACCCCCACAGAGCAGCGCTACGCGCAGATCGAAAAGGAGTGCCTGGGCTTGCTAACCGGTTTAGACAAGTTCCCCGGTTCACTGTCGAAACTGACCACTGCCCCCTGGTCAGCATCATAATCAAGGACCTGAACAAGATGACCCCTCGCCTCCAGCGCATCCTACTTAAACTCAGGAGGTACGACTTCCAACTGGTCTACACCCCAGGGAAGGAACTCATCGTTGCGGATGCCCTATCCAGAGCAGTGAGCACACCGCCAGATTTGGAGGGGTTCGTATGTCAGGTCGAGGCGCAGGTGGCTTTCACATCGGCAAATCTGCCAGCTGACGACTCCAGTCTGGCCCGTATTCGCCGAGAGACTGCGGCCGACCCCCTTCTACAACGGTCTGCTCCATCCTTTGGCAGGTGGGACAGTTGAGCACCATGTTGGCAATATCGTCACTGATACCGGCCAGTATACCGCCTCTCGGGCCCTCCGTCTGCACTTCTCGATCCCCAAGTGGCCTTCGTGTAGTTGGTCGAGAACCAGCTTGTGCATACTGTGCGGAATCACAATCCGGTCCAGCATCAGAAGGACAAAGACTTTGTCTTTGTTGACACCATCAGTGACGGCCAGGTCGTCTCGGACATTGTAGAACTGCGGGCACTGCCCTTTGAGCCATCCTGAGCCATAAAACAAATTCCTGTAACGATAAGAACATAAACATGTTAAAACAGTGGTTGCATGAGTTCAACGTGTAAACAGTCTCATAAGTCCAGTCTAGTAGGTGGGCGACGAATTCGGGTTGACCGCCTCAAGGGTGGGTCTGGAACCACCGGCTGAGGTGCGGGCCTGGCCACGGGCGGCGACGGAAGGGGCCACCCTCAGGACCACCATCTGCTCCATGATCCTATGAAAGACCTCGGATGCCGAGATGATGCCAAACGGCATCCGGTTGTAGCAGAACCCGCCGAAAGGGGTATTGAAGGTGCATAGCTTTCGGCTGGACGGATCGAGTTGGATCTGCCAAAACCCCTTGGGCAGCACGGTAGCCTTGTGGATAGCACAATTGCTTCACAGCTCCAGGGTCCCAGGTTCGATTCCAGCTTGGGTCACTGTCTGTGCGGAGTCTGCACATCCTCCCCGTGTGTGCGTGGGTTTCCTCCGGGTGCTCCGGTTTCCTCCCACAGTCCAAAGATGTGCAGGTTAGGTGGATTGGCCATGATAAATTGCCCTTAGTGTCCAAAATTGCCCTTAGTGTTGGGTGGGGTTACTGGGTTATGGGGTTACTGGGTTATGGGGATAGGGTGGCGGTGTTGACCTTGGGTAGGGTGCTCTTTCCAAGAGCCGGTGCAGACTCGATGGGCCGAATGGCCTCCTTCTGCACTGTAAATTCTATGATTCTATGTGTGATGCGCCACATGACGGGAGGGTGGCTCAAAGGGCAGTGCCCGCAGTTCTACAATGTCCGAGACGACCTGGCCGTCACTGATGGTGTCAACAAAGACAAAGTCTTTGTCCTTCTGATGCTGGACCGGATTGTGATTCCGCACAGTATGCACAAGCTGGTTCTCGACCAACTACACGAAGGCCACTTGGGGATCGAGAAGTGCAGACGGAGGGCCCGAGAGGCGGTATACTGGCCGGTATCAGTGACGATATTGCCAACATGGTGCTCAACTGTCCCACCTGCCAAAGGTTTCAGTTGGCGCAACCTCCTGGAACACTTCTGCCCCATGAGCTGGTGACGTCCCCCTGGGCGAAGGTGGGTGTGGACCTATTTCACGCGCTCGGCAGGGACTATGTCATCATCGTTGACTACTTCTCCAACTACCCAGAAGTCATACGCCTGCACGATTTGACGTCATCTGCTGTCATCAGGGCTTGCAAAGACACCTTTGCTCACCACCTCATTCCGATGACTGTCATGTCGGACAATGGGCCCTGTTTCGCCAGCCAGGAATGGTCATCGTTTGCTGCCTCGTATGGCTTCACACACGTGACGTCCAGCCCTCTGCACCCCCAGTCAAATGGAAAGGCGGAGAAGGGCGTTCACATTGTCAAGCGGCTCCTCTGCAAAGCTGCTGCTGCCGGGTCGGACTTCTGCCTCACCCTGCTGGCCTATCGCTCGGCCCCACTAGCCACTGGTCTCTCACCAGCCCAGCTGCTGATGGGTCGCGCCCTCAGGACCACTGTGCCTTCCATCCTGGCACCCACAATAGACCATGCTCTGGTACTGCACAGGATGCAACTGCAGCGTGATCGCCAGAAGAGGTCATATGGCACACTGATCTTCCCGCCCTGGCCCCTGGAGACGACGTCCGGATCCACCTACCAGAAGGTGGCTATTCAGCACCTGCCGAAGTTCTCCGACGCTCCCCGCTCGTTCCTGGTTCGCATGCCTGATGGATCCGTGCGTAGGTGCAATCGCCGGGCTCTTCGCCTACTTCCACGCTCGCAACGAGACCTTACACTGACACCGTGTCCTCCTGTGGTTCCTGATAGCGACTTCGTGGAGCTGCCTGCTACCATGCCCCTTCCGTCGCCGCCCGTGGCCAGGCCCGCACCTCAGCCGGTGGTTCCAGACCCACCCTTGAGGCGGTCAACCCGAATTCGTCGCCCACCTACTAGACTGGACTTATGAGACTGTTTACACGTTGAACTCATGCAACCACTGTTTTAACATGTTTATGTTCTTATCGTTACAGGAATTTGTTTTATCGTTCCACATTTCCACGTTCTTTGTTATGGTACAACCTCATTATTATGTCACACCCGACATCGCCCCTTGTATATAATTAAGCCCCATGTACATGCTGTAAATATTACACACACACACATTTTGCTGCACTCAGTACACATCTCTATTTATAACCACGTAGGCACATAATATTGTAAAAAAGGGGGGATGTCATGATATTCAAGTGAACATCACAGCACATACACACATACATAGTGATGGACAGATCAACGGACCAATTAGCACACACAACACGACAGCCAATCACAGACAAGAGCATACACAGTACAAAACAAGGAACACGACACTTCCTGGGCAGTCCAGCAGGAGACGGCTCAGGGCAAGGACCTCCAAGCCAGACACTCAGACAGTCACCATGTGCTGAGTACCAAGTTTGTTATATAAATAGTTAAAAGAAATAAAACTGCGTTGTACCAATCGCAACCATGTTGGTTCGTCTGCGTCTCAGAGTACCCAACACTTCAACGGGGAGATCTATTAACAATTCCCCCTGTCCTTTGTGGTCACCATAACCGTTGCATACATGCCACGCAATGTAACTTAACCCCAATCCAGGCCCAGAGCAGACCTTACAAACAAACCTTCAGGGCTTCCCAAGGAAACTAACTACCAGAACTAACCCACCAGATAACAAGAGCTCAGGAACCTAACCCAGGCCTCAATCTCTCAGCGCCCATGAAACATCCACCAACAAGAGGGGAATAAGCCGCTTAACCAGCAAGACCACAGAACAACCATCAAAGCATAGGACTAGATTAATTTCTCCAGCCTCAGCCGATGGGGGATCCCATCCCAGTAAGAGGAATTGTGAGGACACCTAACAATTGGGTACCCTGGGAGGGAGTGCCGACTGCTTCCTGCTTGGCACAACTAGGGGGCCCCCCCAACCATCGGGCCAGACCAGGATAAGGACCTGCACCACGCTCATCCGGACAATAAGAGATGGAGAAGAAATCTCCAGTGAAGGGACATCAGATCCGGCCATCGTCACAGAAAGGATAGCCAGAGCAGTCCCTCCCCAACAGCTCAACCACCATTACTAATCCAACATCGGCGTGTGCCAACACAAAATTTCATGTTTTCGTTGCTTGAACAGCGGCACCCAATGGAGGATCAAACCTTCAGGGCCTCCTAAAAGAGAAAAAGAAGGAAGAAAGAACAAGAACTACCAGAGCTAACCCATCGGATACCAAAGGATCAGGAACCAGCCCAGACCATATACTTTTCTGGCGTCCACTCACCAATGCAGAGGAGAACAGGCTATACAAATGACAAGGTGTCCCACCCTCTGGAGATAACAGAATATCTACCAAGGACAAGACTCTGCCCATCTCCAGGCTCCCGTGCACCAGGGAAGTAAAACCCAGCCTCCCAGGATATTCCCCACAGACAATTCCTGAAAGAGACACCCCAAGCCCCCAGGGCTAACGGGATACTAGCCACAGCACTGGATCTAGCCAAGCCCAGCACCACCCAAAACGCAAGAAACTAAACCGACAGGACTTCCAGCACAGCCCAAAGAGCCTGCAGCCCCATCCCCATCCAACCCAGTGCACCGTCCCCACTCATACTGAGAATAAGAGGATATTTAGCTTTTGTCGAGAGGGGGCACCCAGCAATTGGGCACCCTGGGGGTTGGGCCGATTTCCTCCTCACCGGCACCACCAGGAACTCCATCCCCAAACCACTAGGCTAGATTAGGGTAAGAACCTGCACAATGCTTACTCAGTTGAAGAAAGAAAGAGAAAAAGCCACCAAGGAGAGAACTCCCAAACTAATTCAAGGCGTCCACTGTCGCAGAAACGATACCTAGAGCAACCCTCCCCAAAAACCAACCACAATTATTAATCCCACCTCAACCTTCGCCAATAATAAACACCGCATTTTAATAGTTCAAAAGAGGAGTAAAGAAAGAGCCCCAAAACAACCTCAAAGAGGAGTCAAAAGGAACCGAGTATAAAGGAAAATTCTACCTAGTCCAGCGAAGGATAAAGACAGTTATTCTTAAATTCAATAACCTAAAAATAAAAAATAAAAAAATAAAAATACCCAAACGAATTAGCTCCAACAGGGAGTCTATTCTTGATCCCAGTGAGGACGAACTCACTCACCCCCCCCTCCGCCTTCCCCAAATTCTAGCTCCACTCACCTTTATAAACAAAGCAGGAGGTGATGGAGAAAAAAACAAGGATTATAATAGACAATAACCAAAAGGAGTGAAACTGCACAAATCACATTTCTCATAATTTACTCAATATGATTATGATAAATCAGGATAATCAACGAGACAGGCCATCATGCTCACATCTCACACCCCTGCAGGAAAAAAGACCTAACACTAGTCAACGACATGATCAACAGCGAGTAATGTCTTCAGGCTAAACTTCAGGATAAAGACATCTTTCATGTTGCACAAGAAGGCAAAAGATAAAGCAGAATCCAACGATCAATTTAACAAGACACCAACTACACCACTGCAAGCCCACTCCAACTGCCACGAACAGATGAGGATTTTACCATTTTATCTCAGCTCATTCTTACAAAAACATCAATCAGGAACTTCCGGGACACAGCCATGTAGCCCAAGAAAAGACAAATATCAAATGTGCACCAGGATGAAATAACGGATTAAATGACGAGCAGAGCTGGAGCTTGCGAAAATGCAATTGCTCCCGTGGTCACACCACGTGACCCCCAAAACAGATAGTTCTAAAAGAACATAAGAAATATGAACAGGAGTAGGCCAGGGGAGGCGGTGCCGTAGTGGTTTTGAAACTGGCCTAGTATTCCAGAGACCCAGGATAATGACCTGGGGACCCGGGTTTGAATCCCACCATGGCAGGTGGTGGAATTTAAACTTAAAAAAAATATCTGGAATTAAATCGTGAAACCATTGTCGTGTGTCGTAAAAAAAAACATCTGATTCACTAATGTCCTTTCGGGAAGGAAATCTGCCATCCTTACCTGGTCTGACCTACATGTGACTCCAGACCCACAGCAATGTGGTTGACTCTTAAATGCCCTCTGAAATGACCTAGCAAGCCACTGTGTTATATTCAACCGCTACAAAAACACAAAAAGAAATGAAACCGGATGGACTACCTGGCATCAAACCAGGCACCGGAAACGGCAACAACAAAGCCAGCCCTGTCGACCTTGCAAATTCCTCCTTTCTATCTTCTGGGGGCTTGTGCCAAAGCTGGGAGAGCGGTCTCACAGACTAGTCAAGCAAAAGCCTGACCTAGTCATACTCAGAATTATACCTTTCAGATAATATTCCAGACAACACGATTGCCATTCCTAGGTATGTCCTGTCTCACCGGCAGGACAGACCAAGCAGAAGTGGCGGCACAATGATATACAGTCGGGAGGGAGTTGCCCTGGGAGTCCTCAACATCGACTCTGGACCCCATGAAGTCTCGTGGCTTCAGGTTAAACATGGGCAAGGAAACCTCCTGCTGATTATCACGTACTGGCCACCATCAGTTGATGAATCAGTTCTCCTCCATGTTGAACGCCACTCGGAGGAAGCACTGAGGGTGGCAAGCGCAAAGAATCCTCTGGGTGGAGGATTTCAATGTCCATCACCAAGAGTGGCTCGGTAGTACCATCACAGACTGAGCTGGCCGGGTCCTAAAGGACACGGCTGCTAGAGTGGGTCTTCAGCAGGTGACAAGGGAACCAACAAGAGGGAAAAACATACTTGACCTCATCCTCACCTCTCTGCCTGCTGTAGATGCATCTGTCCATGACGGTATCAGTAGAAGTGACCACCGCACAGTACTTGTGAAGACACAGTCCCGTCTTCACAGTCAGACTGTGGGAGGAAACCGGAGCACCCGGAGGAAATCCACGCAGACACGGGGAGATGGTGCAGACTCCTCACAGACAGTGACACAGCGGGGAATCGAACCTAGCACCCTGGCGCTGTGAAGGCACAGTGTGCTACCATGCTGCCCTTCAGCTGCTTCATCAATGACACCCCTTCCATCATAAGGTCAGAAGTGGGGATGTTTGCGGATGACTGCACAATGTTTAGCACCATTCGCGACTCCTCAGATAATGAAGCAGTCCGTGTCCAAATGCAGCAAGACCTGAACAATATTCAGGCAAGGACTGACGAGCGGCAATGAGCATCTCCTACAAGAGAGGATCTAACCATCGCCCCTTGACATTCAATGGCATTATCGTCGGTGAATCCCCCACAATCAACATCCTGGGGGTTACCATTGATCAGAAACTGAACTGGACTAGCCACATTAATACTGTGGCTACCAGGGCAGGTAAAGGCTAGGAATCCAATGGCAAGTAATTCACCTCCTGACCCCCCAAAGCCTATCAACCATTTACAAGGCACAAGTCAGGAGTGTAATGGAATCCTCTCCACTTGCCTGGGTGAGTGCAGCTCCAACAACGCTGAAGGAGCTCAACACCATCCAGGACAAAGCAGCCCGCTTGATTGCTACTCCTTCCAGAAACATTCAAACCCTCCACCACCGACGAACAGTGGCAGCCGTATGTACCATCTACAAGATGCACTGCAGTAACTCACCAAGGTTCCTTCGACAGCACCTTCCAAACCCATGACCACCACCATCTAATAATAATAATAATTGCTTATTGTCACAAGTAGGCTTCAATGAAGTTACTGTGAAAAGCCCCTAGTCGCCACATTCCGGCGCCTGTTCAGGGAGGCTGGTACGGGAATTGAACCCGCGCTGCTGGCATTGTTCTGCATTACAAGCCAGCTGTTTAGCCTACTGTGCTAAACCAGCCCCTATTGTGCTAAATCAGCCCCTATCTAGGATAAGAGCAGCAGATACCTGGGAACCCCACCACCTGGAGGTTCCCCTCCAAGTTACTCACCACCCTGACTTGGAAATATATTGTCATTCCTTTGCTGTCGCTGGGACAAAATATTGGAACTCCCTCCCTAACAGCACAGTGGGTGTACCTACACCTCAAGGACTGCAGTGGTTCAAGAAGGCACCTCACCCCCACCTTTTGAAGAGCAACTAGGGATGGGCAATAAATGCTGGCCTAACCAGCAATGCCAACACCCGGAAATGAATTTAATAATTAAAAAAAAAAAATTTGGTCCCGACAGCTTGCTTCACCATTCCATAAGACCATAAGACATAGGAGCCGAAGTAAGGCCATCCGGCCCATCGAGTCCACTCCACCATTCAATCATGGCTGATTTCAACTCCATTTACCCGCTCTCACTCCATAGCCCTTAATTCCTCGAGAAATCAAGAATTTATCAACTTCTGTCTTAAAGACATTCAACGTCCCGGCCTCCACCGCCCTCTGTGGCTTTGAATTCCACAGACCCACCACTCTCTGGCTGAAGAAATTTCTCCTCATCTCTGTTCTAAAGTGACTCCCTTTTATTCTAAGGCTGTGCCCCCGGGTCCTAGTCTCCCCTGCTAATGGAAACAACTTCCCTACGTCCACCCTATCTAAGCCAGTCATTATCTTGTAAGTTTCTATTAGATCTCCCCTCAACCTCCTAAACTCCAATGAATATAATCCCAAGATCCTCAGATGTTCATCGTATGTTAGGCCTTCCATTTCTGGGATCATCCGTGTGAATCTCCGCTGGACCCGCTCCAGTGCCAGTATGTCCTTCCTGAGGTGTGGGGCCCAAAATTGCTCACAGTATTCTAAATGGGGCCTAACTAGTGCTTTATAAAGCTTCAGAAGTACATCCCTGCTTTTATATTCCAAGCCTCTTGAGATAAATGAAATCATGCTGATTTAATTGTGGCCTTAATTCCATTTTCCTGCATGACCCCCCCCCCCCCCCCCCCAATCCTTGAAACTCTTTTCAATCAAAAATATGTCTAACTGAGCCGTGTATATATTCCACCACTTGCTGGCAATAGAATTAGAAGCACTCATAACCCTCAAAGAGAAGAAATTCCTCGTCATCTAAAGGGCAACCCCTTATTTTTAAACTGTGTCCCCCAGATCTAGGTTTCCCCATGAGTGGAAACATCCTCTCAGCAAGTGCCCGTCCAGCATGGGCAGCATGGTAGCACAAGTGGATAGCACTGTGGCTTCACAGCGCCAGGGTCCCAGGTTTGATTCCCTGCTGGGTCACTGTCTGTGCGGAGTCTGCAATTTCTCCCCATGTCTGCGTGCGTTTCCTCCGGGTGCTCCGGTTTCCTCCCACAGTCCAAAGAGGCTAGTTAGATTATCATAGAATTTACAGCGCAGAAGGAGGCCATTCGGCCCATCGAGTCTGCACCGGCTCTTGGAAAGAGCATCCTACCCAAGGTCAACACCTCCACCCTATCCCCACAACCCAGCATAACACTAAGGACAATTTTGGACACTAAGGGCAATTTATCACGCCCAATCCACCTAACCTGCGCATCTTTGGACTGTGGGAGGAAGACGTGCAGGTTAAGTGGATTGGCCATAATAAATTGCCCGAAGTGACCAAAAAGGTTAGGAGGGGTAATTGGGTTACGGGGATAGGGTGGAAGTGAGGGTTTAAGTGGATCGGTGCAGACTCGATGGGCTGAATGGCCTCCTGTACTGTATGTTCTATGACTATGACTAAGCCTCCTGAGAATCTCATGTTTGAATAAGATTGTCTCTCATTCTTCTAACGTCAATGAATGTAGGCACATCTATATAATCGGCCAAATGGCTTACTCTTGCTTGTCTTACTTATGTTCCCTGTTGAAATTCCTTGGGTTTGACTTGCATTTTGCCCACATCTCACTCTTCTTGGTTAAAGTGAGGTTCTGCCTAAAATATCTTATCCCTATTCTAATTACTCAGTCTGTCTGTGGAAACCCTGCCTTCACATCATTTCACATGGCTCCACACATGTGTACATTGATTTCCACTTCTAAGCTCATCGCTCTGATGTGCTTCGTGGTTCCTTTATATTCCAGAGTGTTGCTGAAGTGATATCTCCAAGCATGGGGAATATTTTCTTATACATATTGATAATGCCCAGCTTAACTATTTCATTACCAACATCCAACTCTGAGACTGCTGTGAAGTTGTCTCGCCCCCTGTCTGAGATCAAGTTACGAATGCAAAGGGTAGCAGAAGAAGGGCGTTTTTCTGAATGGAAGGTTGTGACTCGTGGTGTTCCACAGGGATCTGTGCTGGGGCCTCTGTTGTTTGTAGTATATTTAGTTGCCACACTACCAGAAGGATATGGAGGCTTTGTAGAGGGTGCAGAGGAGGTTTACCAGGATGTTGCCTGGCCTGCACGGTGTTAGCTATGTGTCAAGGCTGAATAGGCTCGGACTATTTTCATTAGAAAGACGGAGGTGAGGGGTGACCTGATAGAGGTCTACAAAATTGAGGGGCATGGATAGAGTGGATGGGCAGGCACTCTTTCCCAAGGTGGAGGGGGTCAGTCACCAGGGGACATATGTTTAAGATCCATGGGGCAAAGTTTAGAGGAGATGTGCGAGGCAGGTTTTTTACGCAGAGGGTGGTGAATGCCTGGAACGTGTTGCCAGGGGAGGGTGTAGAAGCAGATACATTAACGCCGTTCATTAACGGCGTTCAAATGACATCTTGACAAACACATGGATAGGATGGGTATAGAGGGATACGACACAAGGAAGTGCTCAGGGTTTTGACCAAGGTTGATATCATGACCGGGACATTAGTTCCTATGCTGTAGTGTTCTTTGTTTATGAGACAGATTCACTTGCAGATGCTATCCTGGAAGCAAAAATCATCCTACCTGAGTATATCGAATTAGTTGGTGTCGTCCATGATTCCGTTCTTCCTGCTCACCAATGCTGATTGTGATGATGAGCAATCTTGGTAAACTCCTTGACCCTGAGCTAAGCTTCACTCCACACATTTTTTTCCTGTCCATTGACTGCTTACTTTCATATCTTAAATTTTGCGGATTTTGACTGCCATTTCTGACCAAGGGACATTGCCTCGAAACAATATCCTGCCTCTCTAATTTGGAATTTTGTGGTATTGTAAGGCTATATCTGCAACAGCAGTTAGTCACAAAGTAATGTCACCGTGAGTCCAGATCATACTGAAGGGGAGTTACGGTAGCACAGTGATTAGCACTGCTGCCTTCCAGCACCAGGAACGCGATTTCAATTCCTGCCTTGAGTGACTGTTTGTGTACAGTTTGCACTTTCTTCCCATGTCTGCGTGGGTTTCCTCCGGGTTCTCTGGTTCCTCCGGGTTCTGTGGTTTCCTCCCACAGTTCAAAGATGTGCAGATTAGGTGATTTGGCCATGCTAAATTGCCCCTTTGTATCCAGGGATGTGCTGGGGTTACAGGGATGGGTCTAGGTTGGTGTCCTCATTTAGAGGGTAGGTGCAGATTCGAAGGCCAAATGGCCTACTTGAACCATAGGGATTCTGATTCTATGAACATTTTGTCTTTGTTCTAGGAGTGTGGCAAACCTCAAGAAGCCTTTGGGTTTGAGCAAGCCCCAAGGGACTACACGCTCCGTGCATTTGGAGAAATGGCGGATGCCTTCAAATCAGACTACTTCAATATGCCAGTTCATGTGAGTATGACAGAATCACATAATTATTATGATGCAGGAGGAGGCCATTTGACTTATCGTGTATGCACCAGCTCTCCAAATGATCATTATGATTTTGTGCCATTCCCCTGCCTTATCCTCGTACCCCTGCTCATTGTTTTTATTCAAATAATCATCTCATGCCCTCTTGAATGCCTCAATTGAACCTGCCTCAACCACATTTTCAGGTAGTGCATTCCAGACACAAACCACTCGTTTTGTGAAAAGTTTATTTTTCTCACATCACATTTTTTTTTTTGAAAATCACTTCTGTGCCCTCTTGTTCTTGACCTTTTGAGGGAAGGAACAATTTCTCCCTATCTATTGTGCCCAGCCCCCTCATGATTTTGAACATCTCTATCAAATCTGCTCTTGACCTTTTCTCCCAAGTTGAATAGCCCCAACCTTTCCAATCTATCCTCATAACTGAAACTTCTCTACCCTGGAACCAATTTATTAAACCTCTTCTGCACTCTCTCCAAAGCGTTCATACCCTTCCTATTGTGTGGTACCCAGAACTGTACACAATACTCCAGCTGAGGTCTAACTAGTTAGTGTCCTGTGTAAGTTCAGCATCCCGTTGCTCTTGTACAATCTGCACCTGTTAGTAAAGCCCAGAATACTGTGTTTGTTTTACTGCTCTCTCCATCTCTCCTGACACTCTCAATCAGCTATGTGCATATACACCCAGATCCGTCTGCTCCTGCACCCAGTTAAGAATTTTACACCTTATTTTATATTGTCTATCCACGTTCTTCCTACTAAAACGTATCACGTCACATTTCTCCGCACTGAACTTTGTCTGCCACCCATCAGCCCACTTCGTCAACTTGTCTATGTCCTTTTGAAGTTCTATACTGTCCACCTCACAGTTTACAATACTTGCAAGTTTCATATCATCTGCAAACTGTCTCAAGTTGTCTGCTGTACACCAAGATCTAGATCATTAATATACATATATTAGAAAATGCAACGGTTCCAATACCGACTTCTGATGACAAGACTCCCTCCAACCTGAAAAATGTCCATTGACAATTAATCTCAGCTTCCTATTATTCAGACAATTTTGTGTCTACATTGCTGCTGTTAGTTTTTCTCACAAGTCTGTTGTGGCACTGTATCAAATATCTTTTGAAAGTCTATGTACACATTAACAGCATTACCCTCATTGACCCTTTCTGTTACCTCTTCAAAAACACAATTTCCCCTTTACAAATCCATGTTGGTGCTTCTTAAGTGACTACTAATTCTATTCCAACTAATTACTTCTAGAATCTTGCCCACTACTGACTTGGTCTGTAATTTCTGGGGCTCGCCATGCAACATTTTTTGAACAAAGGCATCATATTTGCAATTCCCCGGTCTTCTGGAACTTCCTCTGAGTCTAGAGAAGACTGAAAGATTACGGTGAAATCCCCTGCAATTTCCACTCTCACTTCCTTCAATATCCTTGGATGCACCTCATCCAGTCCTGGTGCCTTGTCAGCTTTAGGAACCAACAGTCCATTCAACACTTTCTCCTTATCAATTTTGAACCTTTCAGGGACGGAGTAGCCTTATCTGACGCCATGCCCGGGGTAGCGTCTATCTCCTTGGTAAATAATTGATATGGGGAGGGTGGTGGATGCTGTTTACATGGACTTAAGTAAAGCTTTTGACAAGGTGCCTCATGGCAGACTGGTACAAAAGATGAAGTCACACGGGATCAGAGGTGAGGTAGCAAGATGGATACAGAACTGGCTCGATCACAGAAGGCAAAAGGTAGCAGTAGAAGGGCGTTTATCTGAATGGAAGGTTGTGACTAGTGGTGTTCCACAGAGATCTGTGCTGGGGCCTCTTTTGTTTGGAGTGTACATAAACAATTTGGAGAAAAATGTAGCTAGTTTGATTAGTAAGTTTGCGGATGATATCAAGGTTGGTGGAGTGGTAGATAGTGTTGAGGATTGTCTGAAGATACAGCAGGACATAGATAGGTTGGAGACTTGGGCAGAGAAATGGCAAAATGGAGTTTAATCCAGACAAATGTGAGGTAATGCATTTTGATAGGTCTAACATCGAGGGGAAATATATCATAAATGTCAAAACCCTTATGAATATAGAAAGTCAGAGAGATCTGGGCGTGCAGGTCCACAGATCTTTGAAAGTGGCAGCACAAATGAAAATCGCTTATTGTCACAAGTAGGCTTCAAATGAAGTTACTGTGAAAAGGCCCTAGTCGCCACATTCCGGCGCCTGTTCGGGGAGGCTGGTACGGGAATTGAACCGTGCTGCTGGCAGCCTTGGTCTGCTTTAAAAGCTAGCTCTTTAGCCCTGTGCTAAACCAGCCCCTGCCAAATGGACAAGATAGTCAAGAAATCATACGGAATGCTTGCCTTGCTTGGACAGGGCATCGAGTCTAAAAATTGGCAAGTAATGCCATAGTTGTAGCAAACCTTGGTAAGGCCACACTTGGAATATTGCGCACAGTTCTGGTTGCCATACTACCAGAAAGATGTGGAGGCTTTGGAGAGGGTGCAGAGGAGGTTTACAAGGATGTTGCCTGGTTTGGAGGGTGTTAGCCAAGCGGAGAGGCTGAATAGACTCTGACTGTTTTCATTCGAACGACGGAGGTTGAGGGGTGGCCTGATAGAGGTCTACAAGGTTATGAGGGGCATGGCAGGCACTCTTTCTCAGGATGGGAGGGGTCAGTCACCAGTGGGCATAGGTTTAAACTCCGTGCAGCAAAATGTGGGTTTTTTACACAGGGTGGTGAGTGCCTGGAACACGTTGCCAGGATAGGTTGTGGAAGCAGATACATTAACGGCGTTCAAAAGGCACCTCGACAAATAATTGGATAGGATGGGTAGAGAGGGTGACAGCACTAATTGCTGAGGGTTTTGACCAAGGCTGGTATCATGACTAGTACAGTCTTGGGAGGGCCGAAGGGCCTGTTCTTGTGCTGTATTGTTCTTAGTTCTTTAAAGACGTATGCAAAGTATTTATTTAATACCTCAGCCATGTCTTTCTGGTCGTGTAAATTTCCTTTCAGGTCCCTAATCGGTCCTACTCCTTTTATCATGCCGTTACTGTTTATATGCCTATAGAAGTCTTTGGGGTTCTAATTTGTTGCTGATCTTTTCTCATAATCCGTCTTTGCTTCTCTAATGAGCTTTTTCAGCACCCTCTGAACCTTCTGCATTCCTCTTCTGCATTCCTCTTTTGCATTCCTCTTCTGCATTTGTCTTGATTCTCAGCTGCATTTTCTACTTTCCATCTGTCATAAGCACACTTATTCTTGATCTCAATTTCTATCTCCTTTTTCATCCGTGGAACTATAGAATTGTTTTGCCCAACCATTCCCCTTTGAGGGAATGTACCTTGACTATGCCTGAGCCATTTCTTTTTTGAAGGTAGCCCATTGTTCAACTACAGGTTTTCCCTTCAACCTTGTGTTCCAGTCTACCCAGCCCAGCTCTGTTCTTGTCCCATTGAGATCGGCTCTCCCCATTTAATTACTCTTGCTCTGGATGCCTGTTGTCCTTTCTATCTTCATCCTAAACCCTACAATACAATGATCACTGTCACTGAAATGTTCCCCCACTGGCACCTGATCTACTTGGCCCACGTCATTTCCAAGAACCAGGTCCAACAGTGCATCCTTTCTTGTTCAAGATTTTCCTGAACACAATTTGAGAACTTTTGCCCCTCCCTGCCCTTTACAGGCCTTTACTATATAGCCCAGTCTATATTCAGGTAATTAAAATCCCCCATTAAAACTACTCTCTAATGCTTTCATTTCATTTTCCTGCAGATTTGTTCTACATCCTTTTCACTAGTTGGTGGTCTATAGACTGCACCAAGCAATTAATTGCACCCTTTTTGTTCCTTCACTCTAGCTAAATTGGTTCTGTCCTTGAACCCTGCGGGACATCCTCTTTCTGCAGTACTACAATGCTCTCCCGAACCAATACTGCGACCTCTTCCACTGCCCTTCCTTTCCTCCCTTTTCTGAGCACCTTGTACCCAGAAATATTTAACACCCAGTCCTTCCCTTCCTTTAACCACAACCGTATCACAACAATCATATTTCCACAAGGCAATCTGCACGTGTAACTCCCCAATCTTATTTAGTCTCGTCCATACACGGGCAAATATGCACAGTAACTCTGATTGAAACATAATTACTTTCTCCTTACTCCAACTTCACCTATTTATTAACTGCTAATGCTATCTGTTACTCCCAGTATTTTGTGCACCCAGGTTTTCCGCTGTAATATTTTCTCTTGGTTCCCACACCCCAGCCGAGTTAATTTAATGCTCTCCCAACAGCATAGGTAAAATTAGGAGCTAAGTCCCAGCTCTGTTCAGTTGCAACCCGCTGGCTGAATATGCTTCAGGTTTGGAAAGGACATTTCTCCAACTTGATACTGAAAACTACTATTGCTTTCAACCCAAATGATCAGAAAAAAGTTTAATTCTTTAATGAACATTTTAAGTCAGGGGCAGCACGGTGGCGCAGTGGTTAGCACTGCTGCCTCACGGTGCCGATGTCCCACGTTCGACCCTGGCTCTAGGTCACTGTCCGTGTGGAGTTTGCACATTCTCCCTGTTACTTTCACTCCCACAGCCCAAAGATGTGCAGGGTAGGTGGATTGGCCACGCTAAATTGCCCCTTAATTGGAAACAGTTGATTGGGTACTCTAAATTTATAGAAAAAAAAGAACATTTTAAGGTCTCGTGCTTATTACCATAAGACAGAGGAGCAGAATTGGGCCATTTGGCCTATGGAGTCTGCTCACCATTCAATCGTGCCTGATATGTTTCCCATCCCTACTCTCCTGCCTTCTCCCCTGAATCCCTGGTCCCGGACCAGACCCCAATGGCTGTTGGGTACCAGACAGAAAGCCCAATATTTTATTTGATTTTTAAGACTGAGGAAAGGATATTTTGCCCCGGGAGTGAGTCCACCCACAAATAGGGATATGGGTGTATTAACACAAAGATTATTTCTAACACAGTATTATTAATTTTAAAAAAAATTTAGAGTATCCAATTAATTTTTCCAATTAAGGGGCAATTTCGCTTGGCCAATCCACCTGCCCTGCACTTCTTTTGGGTTGCGGGGATGAAACCCACTCAGACACTGGGAGAATGTGCAAACTGCACATGGAGAGTGACCCAGAGCCGGGATCGAACCTGTGACCTCGGCGCCATGAGGCTGCAGTGCTACTCAGTATCACTAATTTTAACATCATAAAGAAAATAGCTTAAAATTACCAGTTGATAATGCTTAACAATGACAATGAAACACTTTCTAAGTGCTATCTTTTATCTCGACTCAAGCAAAACCCATCTTGGGTCAAAATCCTCTTTTAAATACACTTAGCCAACCCAGGAATACTTGCTGTAAAGAGTTGTCTTGGATAAACAGCTTGAGAGAGAGAGAGATTCTTCAGGAACCAGCTGCAGGCTCTTGCCTGTGGTAACTACTGCTTACCCCGCCAGCCTTATCAGAAACTGCTGTTCTGTTCACAAGCAAAATCCTTTTAAATAAACTGTTTTGAGAAAATCTGCTGGTCTGCACATATTTATCTAAACTCAAACGTAAAACTGAAACTCAACACTGACTGCTTCAATCCCTGGCTCCTCCCATTGACTACATCATCATACATAGGCCAAACACAATTTCTCTAATTATCTACTCCCCAGGGAACCTTCTTCATATCAACAAAGTTCCATTCGCTCAATCTTTTACAATGCTTTAATTATCTCTTGTAGCCAAAGTGCCTTTCTTTTAAACCAGGACTTTTAAAAATGATTTACTGCAGCAGTCATACACACCAGGATTTTCACATTTCCTGCACCAAATACATATAATACAATATATACCTGTAATTCTTACATTCATCACATGCTCAAGTATTGAAATTGTATTGAAGATAAAGGTGGATGTGAATGAGACCACCTGTATTTTGGATTTGATGTTAAAACTAATATCCTGTTTGCCATCTCTGATCCCATGACACTATTCAAAAAGCAGAGTTGTTTCACTGCCAATACTTATCCATTCAGCAGCATCAGCAAAGGAGTCACTCATCTCGCAGCTATCGGAGTCCTTGTTATCGCTATTACACTACAGTACAATGGTGACTGCACTTCAAAAATTCATTGGTTGTGAAGAACTTTGGACCAAGGACATGGAAGGTGCTTTGTAAATCCAAGCTGTTGTTTGATCCTGTCCTGGTATCCGTTGTGAAGTAGATTCGGACTTTTTCAGCCCTGATCTTAGAGGAAGTTAGGAAACTGATGCATTCTGCTCTTCTGAAGTTGCAATTGAACTGGGAGGGCTTTCTTATGCATTAAATCTGTATTCTACCCAACATGAGAGTGGTGGATGCCAAGAAAATTGGAGCCCAAGCAAAACATGTTCCATTTTTCGGTTTTGTCAGCACAAACATTCAAACAAACCAACAGTGATTTGATAAATAAAGTACGTTATTTGATAGTCATTTTGCCTTTGAGCAAGGCAATAGACGCATTCTAATTTGAAGAATTGCCCACAAGTTCATTTTAGTTCTGATTAGTTATTTTTTTCTCTTGTCTCTCCATTCCCAAATACACAATGCATAAAAACACAGATGGTTCCAACAGAGCTGGTGGAAAAGGAATTCTGGCGCTTGGTTAGTACCATTGAAGAAGATGTTATCGTGGAATATGGAGCTGACATTGCCTCAAAAGAATTTGGTAGTGGCTTCCCTATCAAAAATGGCAAAATTAAACTGCGACTTGATGAACAGGTAAAGTTCCAGAATAAATATGTAAAACGTGTAAGATTGGTGTCTGGGAAAATCCATTAAATGATTGCCACTAATACCTGGGGCGAAATTCTCCGGTATTGGCGCGATGTCCGACGACTGGCGCCCAAAATGGCGCAAATCAGTCGGGCATCGCGCCACCCCAAAGGTGCGGAATGCTCCGCATCCTGGGGGGCCGAGCCCCAACCTTGAGGGGCTAGGCCTGCGCCGGATGAATTTCCGCCCCGCCAGCTGGAAGAAAAGGCCTTTGGTGCCCCGCCAGCTGGCGCGGAAATGACATCTCCCTGCAGCGCATGCACGGGAGTGTTAGCGGCCGCTGACGGCATTCCCGTGCATGCGCAGTGGAGGGAGTCTCTTCTGCCTCCGCCATGGTGGAGACCGTGACGAAGGCGGAAGGGAAAGAGTGCCCCCACAGCACAGGCCCGCCCGCGGATCGGTGGGCACCGATCGTAGGCCAGGCCACCGTGGGGGCACCCCCCGGGGCCAGATCACCCCGCACCCCCCCCCAGGACCCTTGAGCCTGCCCGCGCCGCCTTGTCCCGCCGGTAAGGTAGGTGGTTTAATCTATGCCGGCGGGACAGGCATTTTAGCGGCGGGCCTTCGGCCCATCCGGGCCGGAGAATCGCGGGGGGGATTCCCGCCCCCGCCGAATATCCGGTGCCGGAGAATACGGCAACCGGCGGGGGCGGGATTCACGCCAGCCCCCAGCGATTCTCCGACCCAGCGGGGGGTCGGAGAATCTCGCCCCTGACATTTTTGCAGGAATTCTCCCAGTATTCAATTCTGGTCGCCACACTACCAGAAGGATGTGGAGGCTTTAGAGAGGGTGCAGAAGAGATTTACCAGAATGTTGCCTGGTATGGAGGGCATTAGCTATGAGGAGTGGTTGAATAAACTCGGTTTGTTCTCACTGGAACGAAGGAGGTTGAGGGGCGACCTGATAGAGGTCTACAAAATTATGAGGGGCATAGACAGAGTGGATAGTCAGAGGCTTTTCCCCGGGGTAGAGGGGTCAATTACTAGGGGGCATAGGTTTAAGGTGAGAGGGGCAAGGTTTAGAGTAGATGTACGAGGCAAGTTTTTTACGCAGAGGGTAGTGGGTGCCTGGAACTCGCTACCGGAGGAGATGGTGGAAGCAGGGACGATAGTGACATTTAAGTGGCATCTTGACAAATACATGAATAGGATGGGAATAGAGGGATACGGACCCAGGAAGTGTAGAAGATTGTAGTTTAGTCGGGCAGCATGGTCGGCACGGGCTTGGAGGGCCGAAGGGCCTGTTCCTGTGCTGTACATTTCTTTGTTCTTTGTTTGTTCTTTGATTGTTCAAAACATTACCAGAACCCCATGAGAAATGGTAAAAATGGCTGCTCACACCATTTTTCCAGGTTTCTGCCCAAGGTATGACAGGAAATTGTAAGAACCATGCAGAAAATCTACTGTCTATCCAGTCGCGTGCCCCACCCCCTCCCCCCATTTTGTTGTTCTCCCTAGTGCCTTTGATAATTATTTTGAGTTCAAACTGGTTCACCAGGCTGGGTGTAGATACCCGCATACTTTGGAAATGCTTTTGTCCGTTGTTGAATTAACTGATCTACATTGGTAGGAGGTGCTATAATTGCTACAAGCACCCATACATCTCAGAGAAAATTTTGCCAGCGTTCAGAGTCTTGATCATGCTTCACTGTTCCCAGCTGCAAATGTGTCTGTGGATGTTGGTGAGTTCCAGATCTGTTTTGCCCCCAAAAATCATAGTCACCACGTTTGTAAGTTGAAACAATTATTTATTTATAACAAGAATTAAGATGAAATATGAAGTAAATAAAACTGGACAACAAGCTAACGTATTACTCCCTTTAACTGTCCCACCCTCTATCACACACACAAAACAGACAAACACACATAACATAAGAACATAAGAACTAGGAGCAGGAGTAGGCCATCTGGCCCTTCGAGCCTGCTCCGCCATTCAGTGAGATCATGGCTGATCATTTGTGGACTCAGCTCCATTTTCCCGCCCGAACACCATAACCCTTTATTCCTTTATTCTGCAAAAAAAATCTATCTTTATCTTGAAAACATTAATGAAGCAGCCTCAACTGCTTCACTGTGCAGGGAATTTCATAGATTCATAACCCTTTGGGTGAAGAAGTTCCTCCTAAGCTCAGTCTTAAATCTACTTCTTATCTTGAGGCTATGCCCCCTAGTTCTGCTTTCACCCACCAGTGGAAACAACCTCGCCTCATCTATCCTATCTATTCCCTTCATAATTTTATATGTTTCTATAAGATCCCCCCCGTATCCTTCTAAATTCCAACGAGTACAGTCCCAGTCTACTCAACCTCTCCTCGGAATCCAACCCCCTCAACTCTCGGATTAACCTCGTGAATCTCCTCTGCACACCCTCCAGTGCCAGGAAATCCTTTCTCAGGTAAGGAGACCAAAACTGAACACAATATTCCAGGTGTGGCTTCACTAACACCTTATACAGTTGCAGCAAAACCTCCCTAGTCTTAAACTCCATCCCTCCAGCAATGAAGGACAAAACTCCATTTGCCTTAATCACCTGTTACACCTGTAAATCAATTTTTTGTGACTCATGCACTAGGACACCCAGGTCCCTCTGCACAGCAGCATATTTTAATATTTTATCATTTAAATATTAATCCCTTTTGCTGTTATTTCTATCAAAATGGATAACCTCACATTTGTCAACATATTCCATCTGCCAGACCCTAGCCCATTCACTGAAACTATCCAAATCCCTCTGCAGACTTCCAGTGTCCTCTGCACGTTTTGCTTTACCACTCATCTTAGTGTCGTCTGCAAGCTTGGACACATTACACTTGGTCCCCAAATCCAAATCATCTATGTGAATTGTGAACAATTGTGGGCCCAACACTGATCCCTGAGGGACACCACTAGCTCCCGATTGCCAACCAGAGAAACACCTATTAATCCCCACTCTTTGCTTTCTATTAATTAACCAATCCTCTATCCATGCTACTACTTTACCTTTAACGCCATGCATCTTTATCTTGTGCAGCAACCTTTTGTGTGGCACCTTGTCAAAAGCTTTCTGGAAATCCAGATATACCACATCCATTGGCTCCCGTTGTCTACCGCACTGGTAATGTCCTCAAAAACTTCCACTAAATTAGTTAGGCACCTTTATGAACCCATGCTGCGTCGGACCAATGGGACAATTTCCACCCAGATGCCTCGCTATTTCTTCTTTGATGATAGATTCCAGCATCTTCGCCACTACCGAAGTTAAGCCAACTGGCCGATAATTACCCGCTTTCTGACGACCTTTTTTTAAACAGTGGTGTCACGTTTGCTCATTTCCAATCCGCCCGGACCACCCAAGAGTCTCGTGAATTTTGGTAAATTACATGGGGGGGATGGGGTGAAAATAATAAGGATGAAGAAAGGTAAGAGTCTTTGCTTATGGTGATTCTTGAGTATGCTTTCCTTGCAGCACTCTGGCTGATTAAAGTCCTTAATTTGCAGCCTGTAAAGATCGTCTCATAGATTATCATAGAATTTACAGTGCAGAAGGAGGCCATTCGGCCCATCGAGTCTGCACCGGCTCTTGGAAAGAGCACCCTAACCAAGGTCAACACCTCCACCCCCCCATAACCCAGTAACTCCACCCAACACTAAGGGCAATTTTGGACACTAAGGGCAATTTTATCATGGCCAATCCACCTAACCTGCACATCTTTGGACTGTGGGAGGAAACCGGAGCACCCGGAGGAAACCCACGCACACACGAGGAGGATGTGCAGACTCCGCACAGACAGTGACCCAAGCCAGAATTGAACCTGGGACCCTGGAGCTGTGAAGCAATTGGGCTATCCACAATGCTACCGTGCTGCCCCACGGTCTCTGCAATTTAGAAATTTATTACTCACAGCTTTTCTTGGAGAGGTCCCATTGCTTCACATCAAACTCAAGTTCGTGGTTTATTTCCTTTTCTGGGAGGAGATTTGGTTCTCCCTTGCTTGTACATAAATCTCCTGCACATAAATTCATCCAGGCTCCCTGCCAGTTCAGAAACACAGCCTTCCTGGAGGAAGCAAACAGATGGGAGGACAGCAGTCGCTATTCAGCAGCCAGGAGTCAAACTGACACCACAAACCCAACCCTTGAAGCTCTGCAACATTCCAGAGGGATCTGATCCAATCACCGTCTATTATCAGGCAGAGCACAGCCTTTTGGAACAATTCATTGAAATCAAGCCAAATCAATCAAACCAGTCATCACTGATGATGGCCAATCTCTTTCATTAGTGCCAGTCCATCTGCATCACCAACTTAAATCAGCACAGCCTTCTGGATCCTGTTTCAATTAAAGGCAGAGGTCACCTTGTTGCTCTTATTAGCCTTAGTTTTATTAGCTCTAATTCTGTCACCTTTGCTCACGAGTCGCCAGGTATCTTTCTGATACTGCCACGTGGTTCAAGCTCTAGTTATGATTAATAAGACAGCACACCGCTTAGTAAGTGTTAAATCAACGATCATTTATTATATACAGCAATACTTATACAATAGTCCTACTTTCTAGACTACTACCTACCACTACAGGCCAATACTTAACTTTGGGAATGGCCCACCAGGTCAGGGAAACGAATGGCTTATCGAATTGGGTCTGGCCTGCGGGACCAGGTCTGGCCACTAGGTCGATGGCTAGGAGTCTCTATCGGGTAGTGATCGCTGGAGTCAAACTTACGGTTTCTTGTCGATGGTTCTTGCGAAGGTTGCGAGCGGGAGAGAAGGGTCAATCTGAACTTGGCCCCTATCTTTATTGTCCCCAGGGGCTTCCCGCCTCTCGGGGCAGACCTTGACCCTGGTCCCAAGTGATTGGACTTGGTCCCAATCACTGGATTCGATATGCTCCAATAATGGGGCGATTCCTTGATCTGGGGGTGGTCGTTCACCTTTCTTTGTCTCGGCCACTGCTGGCGCCGAGAGGTCTGGATCGGCTTTCAATTGCTAATTTGTTGCAATTGTTCCCGGGGATAGCCGATTAAACTGCAGATGGCTGGGTTGATGTGCTGCTAATGGTTGCAGGTATCGATCTGGGCCGACTTCCCCAGAGCCGAATACGCTGTTCTGTCTGCAGCTGTCCGTTTGTGCCCTGTTGGCTGATTTTCCCATCAGCTTTTTCAGTTAGCCTTTTTACATCGGGTTTTGGCCAAATTAATCGGGAATCAGCCATTTTAGGTGGCTACAGCCTTAAAGCCACATATCTATAAATCATCCATGGATCAAAAATGTAACGAAAAAATTAGAAGAAAGAGCTAAGTGTCAGTCACCTTAATCTACTTTGATCTGAAAGCAGGTGGGGGGGACTCATCTCAGGCCAATTTAAAAGAGCAACTTGTAACTTACTCCCAGTGAGTTCTCCCAGTGAGCGAGAGAAGACACAGCCAGAGTGAGACAGCAAAGAGTGAGTTTGGGAATTTGAAGCTAGGTGGGGATGAGGTGCATTTTATCCCTGGTAAGTGACTGGTAAGTAGTTTTTCTTTTCATTGTCTAATTTATTTAGTTATTTTTCTTTCATTTTTTGGAATTGTAATTGTATAAGTTAACCTAAGGTTTAAGACATGGCAGGAGATCCCAGACCCATGTCATGCTCCTCGTGTGCGATGTGGGAGCTCAGGGACACGTCCACTGTCCCTGGCTCCTTCACGTGCAAGAAGTGTGTCCAGTTGCAGCTCCTGTTAGACTGCTTGATGGCACTGGAGCTGCGGATGGACTCACTTCGGAGCATCCGCGATGCTGAGGACATCGTGGATAGCATATTTAGCGAGTTGGTCACACCGCAGGTAAAAGTTACTGAGGGAGATAGAAAATGGGTGAGCAAAAGGCAGAGCAAGAGTAGGTAGGCAGTGCAGGTGTCCCCTGCGGTCATCTCCCGGTAAAACAGACATACCACTTTGGATACTGTTGAGGGAGATGGCTCTCCAGAGGAAGGCAGCAGCAGCCAGGTTCATGGCACCGTGGCTGACTCTGCTGCGCAGCTGGGCAGGAAGAAGAATGGCAGGCTATAGTGATACGGGCCTCAATCGTAAGGGGAATAGACAGGCGGTTCTGCGGACATAATCGAGACTCCAGGATGGTATGTTGCCTCCCTGGTGCAAGGGTCAAGGTTGTCTCGGAGCGGCTGCAGGACATTCTGCGGGGGGAGGGCGAACAGCCAGCTGTTGTGGTGCACAAAGGCACCAACGATATAGGTAAAAAACGGGATGAGGTCCTCCAAGCTAAATTCAGGGAGTTAGTAGTTAAACTAAAAAGTAGGGCCTCAAAGGTAGTAATCTCAGGATTGCTACCAGTGGCACGAGCTAGTCAGAGTAGGAATGTCAGGAAAAATAGGATGAATGCGTGGCTCGAGAGATGGTGCAAGAGGGAGGGATTCAAATTCCTGTGCCATTGGAACCGGTTCTGGGGGAGGTGGGACCAGTACAAACCAGATGGTCTACACCTGGGCAGGACTGGAACCGATGTCCTAGGGGGGTTGTTTGCTAGAGTTGTTGGGGGAGGGTTTAAACTAATGTGGCAGGGGGATGGGAACCGATGCAAGAAGTCGGAATTTAGTAAAACAGGGACAGAAACAAAAGGCAGTAATGCAGGGAAGCCATAGTCAAAAATCAAAAAGGGCGACACGGTAGCATTGTGGATAGCACAATTGCTTCACAGCTCCAGGGTCCCAGGTTCGATTCCGGCTTTGGTCACTGTCTGCGCGGAGTCTGCACATCCTCCCCGTGTGTGCGTGGGTTTCCTCCGGGTGCTCCCACAGTCCAACGATGTGCAGGTTAGGTGGATTGGCCATCATAAATTGCCCTTAGTGTCCAAAATTGCCCTGAGTGCTGGGTGGGGTTACTGGGTTATGGGGATAGGGCGGAGGTGTTGACCTTGGGTAGGGTGCTCTTTCTAAGAGCCGGTGCAGACTTGATGGGCCGAATGACCTCCTTCTGCACTGTAAATTCTATGATAATCTATGAGTACAAGGTACAGTGACTGAGGGGAGCTTAGTGAATAGGCCCAGTAACACGAAAAGGAATAAAACGGGAAGTAAAAACATAAATGGTAAGCAATGCGGCAGATTGTTACATGAAGATATGGGTTCAACGACAAGGAAAATTTGGAGAAAGATTAAGAGGAAATATAACTTAGGAGAGGTTACTGATCGAGGTGTTAAGATTCAAAACAGAGGTATAAAAGCCAACATAAGTTACCTGAATGCTCGTAGTATTCGGAATAAGGTAAATGTGATGATGGCGAAAATCATCGTGAATGACTATGATTTAGTGGCCATTACTGAAACATGGTTAAAGGATGCTCACGACTGGGAGTTAAATATCCGAGGGTATCAACCTATTCGGAAGGACAGAGTGGATGGTAAGGGAGGTGGTGTAGCTCTGTTATTTAAGGATGACATCCGGGCGATAGTAAGGGATGACATTGGTGCTACGGAGGATAAGATTGAATCCATTTGGGTGGAAATCAGGAATAGTAAGGCGAAAAAGTCACTGATAGGAGTAGCCTCTAGGCCACCAAATAGTAACATTATGGTGTGGCATGCAATAAACAAAGAAATAACTGATGCATGTCGAAATGGTACAGCAGTTATCATGGGGGATTTTAATCCACATGTTGATTGGTTTAACCAGGTCGATCAAGGCAGCCTTGAGGAGGAGTTTATAGTATGTATCCGCGATAGTTTCCTAGAACAGTATGTAATGGAACCTATGAGGGAACAAGCGGTCCTAGATCTGGTCCTGTGTAATGAGACAGGATTGATTCATGATCTCATAGTTAGGGATCCTCTCGGAAGGAGCGATCACAATATGGTGGAATTTAAAATACAGATGGAGTGTGAGAAGGTAAAATCAAACACTAGTGTTTTGTGCTTAAACAAAGGAGATTACAATGGGATGAGAGAAGAACTAGCTAAGGTAGACTGGGAGCAAAGACTTTATGGTGAAACAGTTTAGGAACGGTGGAGAACCTTCCAAGCAATTTTTCACAGTGCTCAGCAAAGGTTTATACCAACGAAAAGGAAGGATGGTAGAAAGAGGGAAAATCGACCGTGGATATCTAAGGAAATAAGGGAGAGTATCAAATTGAAGGAAAAAGCATACAAAGTGGCAAAGATTAGTGGGAGACGAGAGGACTGGGAAATCTTAAGGGGGCAACAGGAAGCTACTAAAAAGCTATAAAAAAGAGTAAGATAGATTATGAGAGTAAACTTCCTCAGAATATAAAAACAAATTGTAAAAATTTCTACAAATGTATAAAACTAAAAAGAGTGGCTAAGGTAAATATTGGTCCTTTAGAGGATGAGAAGGGAGATTTAATAATGGGAGATGAGGAAATGGCTGAGGAACTGAACAGGTTTTTTGGGTCGGTCTTCACAGTGGAAGACACAAATAACATACCAGTGACTGATAGAAATGAGGCTATGACAGGTGAGGACCTTGATATGATTGTTATCACTAAGGAGGTAGTGATGGGCAAGCTAATGGGGCTAAAGGTAGATAAGTCTCCTGGCCCTGATGGAATGCATCCCAGAGTGCTAAAAGAGATGGCTAGGGAAATTGCAAATGCACTGGTGATAATTTACCAAAATGCACTAGACTCTGGGGTGGTCCCGGCAGATTGGAAATTAGCAAACGTGACACCACTTTAAAAAAGGAGGTAGGCAGAAAGTGGGTAATTACAGGCCAGTGAGCTTAACTTCGGTCGCAGGGAAGATGCTGGAATCTATCCTCAAGGAAGAAATAGTCATGGATAGCACGTTTAGTGAGTTGGTCACACTGCAAATAAAGAGTACTGAGGGAGATATGAAATGGGTGATCAACAGGCAGAGGAAGAATAGGAAGGCAGTGCAGAGATCCCCTGCGGTCATCTCCCTCCAAAGCAGGTATACCGTTTTGGATACTGTTGAGGGAGATGGCTCACCAGGGATAGGCAGCAGTAGCCAGATTCATGGCACAGTGGCTGGTTCTGCTGCACAGGAGGGCAGGAAAAAGAGTGGTAGAGCAATAGTGATAGGGGATTCAATTGTAAGGACAGTAGACAGGTGTTTCTGCGGACGCAAACGAGACTCCAGGAATGTATGTTGCCTCCCGGGTGCAAGGGTCCTGGATGTCTCAGAGCGGCTGCAGCACATTCTAAATGGGGAGGTGAACAGCCAGCTGTCGTGGTGCATATCGGCACCAATGATATAGGTAAAAACGGGATGAGGTCCTACATGCTGAATTTAGGGAGTTAGGAGCTAAACCTCAAAGGTAGTAATCTCGAGATTACTACCAATGCCACTTGCTCGTCAGAGTAGGAATGCCAGGAGAGACAAGATGAATGCTTGGCTGGAGAGATGGTGCAGGAGGGAGGGATTCAGATTTTTGGGACATTGGAACTGGTTCTGGGAGAGGTCAGACCATTACAATTCGGACGGTCTACACCTAGGCAGGACTGGAACCAATGTCTTCGGGGGGTTTGCTAGCGCTGTTGGGGAGGGTTTAAACTAATGTGGCAGGGGGGTGGGAACCAATGCAGGAAGTCAGAGGATAGTAAAGAAGGGTTAGAAACCAAAGCCAGTAAGGAGAAACGTGGAAGGCGGAGAAACTGATTGAACTCCATTTATTTCAATGCAAGAGGCCTAATGGACAAGGCAGATGAACTCAAGGCATGGATAGGTACATGGGACTGGGATATTATAGCTATTACTGATACATGGCTAAAGGAGGGGCAGGACTGGCAGCTTAATGTTCCGTGGTACAGATGCTGTAGGAAAGATAGACCAGGAGTTAGGAGAGGAGGCGTTTTTGATTAGGGTCAACATCACAGCAGTGCAGAGAGAGGATATATCCAAGGGTACGCCCAGTGAGTCTATATGGGTAGAACTAAAAAATAAGAAGGGAGAGATGACTTTGATAAGACTGTACTATAGGCCCCCAAATAGTCAGCGGGAAATCAAGAAGCAAATATGTAAGGAGATTATAGATGGCTGCCGGAAAAATAGGATGGTAATAGTAGGGGACTTTAACTTTCCCAACATTAATTGGGACAGCCATAGCACTGGGGGTTAGGATGGAGAGAAATTTGTTGAGTGTATTCAGGAAGAATTCCTCATTAAATATGTGGATGGCCCGACTAGAGAGGGGGCAAAACCTGACCTCCTCTTGGGGAATAAGGAAGGGCAAGTGTTAGTGAGGGATCACTTTGGGACCAGTGACCATAATTCCATTAGTTTTAAGATAGCAATGGAGAATGATAGTTCTGGCCCAAAAGTTAAAATTCTAAATTGGGGCAAGGCCAATTTCGATGTTACTGGCGGAAACTTTCAAAAGTTGATTGGGGGAGCCTGTATACAGGCAAGGGGACAGCTGGTAAGTGGGAGTCTTTCTAAAGTATGTTGACTAGGGTTCAGGGTGAGCACATTCCTCTCAGAGTGAAAGGTAAGGCTGAAAAGAAGTAGGGAACCTTAGATGACTCGGGATATTCAGACCATGGTCAAAAGGAAGAAGGAGGGACATGACATGCATAGGCAGCTGGGATCAAGTGGATCCCTTGAAGAGTATAGGGCTTGTTGGAGTAGAGTTACATAGAACATAGATCAGTACAGCACAGTACAGGCCCTTCGGCCCACAATGTTGTGCCAACATTTATCCTGATTTAAGATCAAGCTAACCTACCCCCCTTAAATTTACTGCTGTCCATGTGCCTGCCCAAGAGTCGCTTAAATGTCCCCAATGGCTCTGACTCCACCTCCTCCGCTGGCAGTGTATTCCACGCACCTACCACTCTCTATGTAAAGAACTGACTCTGACATCTCCCCGATACCTTCCTCCAATCACCTTAAAATGATGTCCCCTTGTGACAGCCATTTCCGCCCTGGGGAAAAGCCTCTGGCTATCCACATGCCACTCATCACCTTATGCACCTCCATCAAGTCACCTCTCTTCCTTCTTCATTCCAGTAAGAAAAGCCCTAGCTCCCTCAACCTTTCTTCATAAGACATGCCCTCCAGTCCAGGCAGCATCCTGGTAAATCTCCTCTGCACCCTCTCTAAAGCATCCACATCCTTCCTATAATGAGGCAGCAAGAACTGGACACAATATTCCCAGTGTGGTCTAACCAGCGTTTTATAAAGCTGCAGTAAAACCTCACAGCTCTTAAACTCAATCACCCTGTTAATGAAAGCCAACACACCATATGCCTTCTTAACAACCCTATCAACCTGGGTGGCAATTTTGAGGGATCTATGTACGTGGAACCCAAGATCCCTCTGTTCCTCCACACTTCCAAGAATCCTGCCTTTAATCCTCTAAGAGAGAGTTAAGAGTTAGAGAGAGGTCAGGAGGGCAAAAAGGGGACAGGAGATTGTCTTGGCAGATAAGGCAAAGGAAAATCCAAAGAGCTTTTACAGATACATAAAGGGCAAAAGAGTGACTAGTGAGAGGGTAGGGCCTCTTAAGGATAAACAGGGTCATCTATGTGTGGATCCACTTGGGATGGGAAAGGTCCTAAATGAATATTTTTCGTCAGTATTTGCTGTTGAGAAAGGCACGAATGTTAGGGAAATTGGGGAAATAAAAAGGGATGTCTTGAGTGTACATATTACAGAGAAGGAGGTGCTGGAGGTATTAAAGTGCATCAAGGTAGACAAATCCCCAGGACTTGATGAAATGTATCCCAGGATGTTGTGGGAGGCTTGGGAGGAAATTGCCGGCAGGTAAGAAGCTTTTTTTGAACCTGTTAGTGCGTGTTCTCAGACTTTTGTATCTCCTTCTGATGGAAGTGGTTGGAAGAGACAATAACCCGGGTGGAAGGGGTCTTTGATTATGCTGCCCGCTTTCCCAAGGCAGCGGGAGGTGTAGACAGAGTCAATGGATGAGAGGTGGGTTTGTGTGGTGGAGTGGGCTACTCTCTGTAGTTTTGGTCTTGGAACGAGCAGTTGCCATACCAGGCTGTGATTCAGCCAGATAGGATTCTTTCAATGATGCATCTGTAAAATGTGGCCATGTCGAATTTCCTTAGTTTCCTGAGGAAGTATAGGCACGGTTGTGCTTTCTTGGTTGTAGCATCGACGTGGGTGGACCATGACAGATAGGTGGTGATTCTCACCTAGGAATTTGAAGCTGCCAACCATCTCCACCTCAGCACCATTGATGCAGACAAGGTTGTGCACAATTCTGCACTTCCTGAAGTCAATGACCAGCTCCTTAGTTTTGCTGACGTTGAGGGAAAGAGTGTTCCACCACACCACTAGGTTCCCTATCTCCCTCCTGTACGCTGACTCATCGTGTTCAAGATCCGATTGGTTGTGTCAGCAGCAAACTTGTAGATGGATTTGGAGTCAAACCTTGCCACACAGTTGTGTGTGTATAGGGAGCATAGTAGGGGACTAAGTAGGCACGGGGCCAAGGTATTGATGACTATCGTGGCAGAGGTGTTGTTTATCCTTACTGATTGTAGTCTATGGGACAGGAAGTCGAGGATCCACTTGCAGAGGGAGGAGCCAAGTCCTAGGTCTTGGAGTTTTGATATGAGCTGGATTATGTGTTGACTGCAGCTCCACCAAGTCTGAAGTAGGAGTCCTTGTTGTTGAGATGCTCCAAGGATGAGTGTAGGGCCAGGGAGCTGGTGTCTGCTGTGCATCAGTTGTGGCGGTATGCGAATTGCAGTGGATCAAATCATTCTGTGAGTATGGAGTTGATGACCAACCTCTCGAAGCACTTCATAATGATAGATATCAAGGCCACCAGGCGATAGTCGTTGAGGCACTTTACCTGGTTTTTCTTTGGCACTGGTATGGTGGTGGTCTTCTTGAAGCAGGTGGGAACCTTGGAACGGAGGAGGGAAATGTTGAAGATGTCAGCGAACACACCCGCCAGTTGATCCACACAGGATCTGAGTGCACAACCAGGGACTCCGTCAGGACCCATTGCTTTCCGAACGTTCACTTTTAAGAAGGCCGACCTGACTTAGGAAGCTGTGATAGGTATGGGTGTGTCCGAGGCTGCTGGGGCAGTTGACAATGGTTTGATGGCTTTCTGCTTGAAACAAACATAGAATGTATTGAGTTCATTGGGGAGTTTGAAACCCAATTCTTGTTTTGTAATTAAGGGCCAATTTAGTTTGACCAATCCACCTACGCTGCACATCTTTTTGGGTTGTTGGGGTGAGACCCACGCAGACACTGGAAGAATGCGCAAACTTCATATGGACAGGGACCCGAGGCCGGGGTCGAACCCGGGTCCTCGGCGCCGTGAGGCAACAGTGCCACCGTGCTGCCCCCGAAAGTGATTTTATTAAGAGAAACTCGATTCTTAACTTTAAACACATGGGATTAGTTGCAGTGTACTGAGATGGATAGAAAATTGGTTGGAAGACAGGAAACAGAGAGTAGGAATTAACGGGTCTTTTTCCAAGTTGCAGGCAATGACTAGTGGGGCACTGCAGGGATTGGTGCTGGGAATCATATTGATAATTTAGATGAGGGAATAAAATTGTGATGTCTCCAAATTTTCAGATGGCACCAAGTTGTGTGGGAGGGTGAGCTATGTGGAGGATGCAGAGATCCTTTAGTGTGATTTGGACAAGTTGAGTGATTGGGCAAATGAATGGCAGATGCAGTATAATTGGGATAAATGCGAGCTTATCCACTTTGGTAGCAAAAGTGGGAAGGCCATAAATTAGGAGAGGTGAATTTGCAACCAGACCTGGGTGTCACTGAAGGTAAGCATGTAGGTGCAGCAGGCAGTTAAAGAAGGCAAATGGTATATTTGCCTTCACAGCAAGAGGATTTGAGTACAGGAGCAGGGATGTCTTGCTGCAATTGTACAGGGCCTTAGTGAGGCCACACCTGAAATACTGTGTGCAGTTCTGGTCTCCTTATCTGAGGAAGGATGTTCTTGCTGCAGAGGAAGTGTAGCAAAGGTTTAACGGACTGATTGCTGGGATGGCAGGACTGATGTATAAGGAAAGATTTAGTCAGTTAGGATTGTATTCTCTGTAGTTCAGAAGGATGAGGGGTATCTCATAGAAGCCTATACATTCTAGCAGGACTAGACAGGGTAGGTGTAAGAAGGATGTTCCAGATGGTGGGAGGTGTCCAGAACCAGGCGTCACAATCAGAATACGGGGGATTATTTAGGACAGAGAGTCGGAGGAATTTTCCCAGAGAGTGGTGAGCCTGTCAAATTCTCTACCACAGAAAACAGTTGAGGCCAAAACATTGTACGTTTTCAAGAGCAGTTAGATTTAGAACTTGGGGCGAAGGGGATCAAAGGATATGGGGGGGAAATTGGGATTAGGCTATTGAGTTGGATGATCAGCCATGATCATAATGAATGGTGGAGAAAGCTCGAAGGGCCAAATGGCCTCCTGCTCCTATTTTCTATGTTTCTATGTAAACAAAGTAAACTACACAAGGGCCAAATTGGCTACTGTAGATTCTATAGGTATAAAGTTTCTATACGTGTGAAATCGAAAGAACAAAGAAAATTACAGCACAGGAACAGGCCCTTTGGCCCTCCCAGCCTGGGCCGATCCAGACCCTTTGTTGCCTATTTTCCAAGGATCTACTTCCCTCTGTTCCATGCCCGTTCATATATCTGTGTAGATGCATCTTGAATGATGCTATCGTGCCCGCCTCTACCACCTCTGCTGGCAAAGCGTTCCAGGCCCCCACCACCCTCTGCGTAAAAAACTTTCCACGCACATCTCCCTTAAACTTTCCCCCACTCACCTTGGAATTGTGACCTCTTGTAATTGACACCCCCACTCTTTGAAAAAGCTTGTTGCTATCCACCCGGTCCATACCCCTCATAATTTTGTAGACCTCAATCAGGTCCCCCCTCAACCTCCATCTTTCCAACGAAAACAATCCTATCTACTCAACCTTTCTTCATAGCTAGCACCCTCCTTACCAGGCAACATCCTGGTGAACTCCTCTGCACCCTCTCTAAAGCATCGACATCCTTCTGGTAATGTGGCGACAAGAACTGCACGCAGTATTCCAAATGTGGCCTAACCAAAGTCCTATACAACTGTATTATGACCTGCCGACTCTTGTACTCAATACCCCGTCCGATGAAGGCAAGCATGCTGTATGCCTTCTTGACCACTCTATCGACCTGCGTTGCCACCTTCAGGGTACAATGGACCTGAACTCCCAGATCTCTCTGTACATCAATTTTCCCCAGGACTCTTCCATTGACCGTATAGTCCGCTCTTGAATTAGATCTTCCAAAATGCATCACCTCGCATTTGCCTGGATTGAACTCCATCTGCAATTTCTCTGCCCAACTCTCCAATCTATCTCTATTTTGCTGTATCCTCTTGCAGTCCTCCTCGCTATCTGCAACTCAACCAATCTTAGTATCATCTGCATACTTGCTAATCAGACCACCTATACCTTCGTCCAGATCATTTATGTATATCACAAACAACAGTGGTCCGAGCACAGATCCCTGTGGAACACCACTAGTCACCTTTCTCCATTTTGAGGCACTCCCTTCCACCACTACTCTGTCTCCTGTTGCCCAGCCAGTTCTTTATCCATCTAGCTAGTACACCCTGAACCCCATACGACTTCACTTTTTCCATCAACCTGCCATGGGAAACTTTATCAAACGCCTCACTGAAGTCCATGTATATGACATCTACAGCCCTTCCCTCATCAATTAACTTTGTCACTTCCTCAAAGAATTCTATTAGGTTTGTAAGACATCCCTGCACAAAATCATGCTGCCTATCACTGATAAGTCTATTTTCTTCCAAATGTGAATAGATCTTCTCCAACAGTTTGCCTACCACTGACGTCAAGCTCACAGGTCTATAATTCCCTGGATTATCCCTGCTACCCTTCTTAAACAAAGGGACAACGTTAGCAATTCTCCAGTCCTCCGGGACCTCACCCGTGCTCAAGGATGCTGCAAAGATGTCTGTTAAGGCCCCAGCTATTTTGTCCCTCGCTTCCCTCAGTAACCTGGGATAGATCCCATCCGGACCTGGGGACTTGTCCACCTTAATGCCTTTTAGAACACCCAAAACTTCCCCCTTCCTTATGCCGACTTGACCTAGAGTATTTAAACATCCATCACGAGCCTCAATATCCGTCATGTCCCTCTCCTTGGTGAATACCGATGCAAAGTACTCATTAAGAAGCACACCCATTTCCTCTGACTCCATGCATAAATTCCCTCTTTTGTCTTTGAGTGGGCCAATCCTTTCTCTAGTTACCCTCTTGCTCCTTATATACGGGTAAAAGGCTTTGGGATTTTCCTTAACCCTGTTAGCCAAAGATATTTCATGACCCCTTTTAGCCCTCTTTATTGCCGTTTGAGATTTGTTCTATTTTCCCGATATTCCTGCAAAGCTTCATCAGTTTTAAGTCGTCTAGATCTTGGTCTAGGTCAGAGCAGGAGGAGGCCTTTTGGCCCTTCAAGCCAGCTCTGCCATTCATCACGATCATGACTGATCATCCAACTCAATAGCCTAATCCTGTTTTCTCCCCATAGCCGTTGATCCCCAAGTGCTATATCTTAATATATTCAAAGGTTTAGCGTCAATTACTTCCTGTGCTAATGAGGGCACAGAGGGATGCCATTTGGCGCTTCGAGTCCCGACCCATCTGTGTTCCCTGATCTTAGTACCGTCAGCTAATGGAAACAGTTGGAACAATTCTGAGAAGTTTCCTCTCGTAAACCTTCACATCCTTCCAAAAGTGTGATGGCCAAAATTGTATGCAACATTCTAGTTGTGACCAGAAGAATTTGATTCAGCTTCAGCCAAACGTTCCTGCTTTTGTACTCAATGCATCTAATCATGCTGCTATTTGTGATTTTTTATCAATGACTTGGATTGAGTTGAAGGTTGGGTTAGCAAATTTGCTGATGACACCAAGATTGGTGAAGTAGTGGATAATGTGGAGGGCTGTTGTAGGCTGCAAAGAGACATTGATAGGATGCAGAGCTGGGTTGAAAAGTGGCAGATGGAGGTTAACCCTGATAAGTGTGAGGTGATTCATTTTGGTAGGACAAATTTGAATGTGGATTACAGGGTTAACGGCAGAGTTCTGAAGAATGTGGAGGAGCAGAGGGATCTCTTGAGTTCATGTCCATGGATCTCTGAAAGTTGCCACCCAAGTGGATAGAGCCGTGAAGAAAGCCTATCGTGTGTTAGCATTTATTAACAGGGGGATTGAGTTTAAGAGCCATGAGGTTATGCTGCAACAGTACAAGACCTTGGTTAGACCACATTTGGAGTATTGTGTGCAGTTCTGGTCATCTCATTATTGGAAGGATGTGGAAGCATTGGAAAGGGTGCAAAGGAGATTTACCAGGATGCTGCCTGGTATGGAGGGTAGTTCTTATGAGGAAAGGTTGAGGGAGCTAGGACTTTTCCCATTGGAGCGAAGGAGGATGAGAGGTGACTTAATTGAGGTGTATAAGATGATGAGAGGGATAGATAGAGTGGACGTTCAGTGACTTTTTCCTCGGGTGGATGTAGCTGTTACAAGGGGGCATAACTATAAGGTTCATTGTGGAAGATGTAGGAGGGATGTCAGAGGTAGGTTCTTTACTCAGAGAGTGGTTGGAGCGTGGAACGCACTCCCAGCTATGGTAGTGGAGTCGGACACTTTAGGATCTTTCAGGCGGTTATTGGATAGGCATATGGAGTGCACTAGAATGATTGGGAGTAGGTTGATTTGATCTTAGTTTCAGACTAGTTGGGCACAACATCGTGGGTCGAAGGGCCTGTACTGTGCTGTACTGTTCTATGTTCTATGTCATGAAGCCCAAGATCCTTTTGCTAACTTGCTACCTTGAAGATCTGTGCACATGAATTATTTTGCAAATGTAGGCTGGTTAAATGCGGTCTGTACTACGCCTATTACATACGCTAAATCTCCCAATGATTGGCGGGTCGAATTGAATACGTTGTTCGCATTGGGCAGAGTACAGACCGTACTCGGATGGTGATGTCTAGCACGAGGGGACATACCTTTAAATTGAGGCGAGATAGATATGAGACAGATGTCAGAGGTAGGTTCTTTACTCAGAGAGTAGTAAGGGCGTGGAATGCCCTGCCTGCAACAGTAGTGGACTCGCCAACACTGAGGACATTCAAATGGTCATTGGATAGACATATGGACAATAAGGGAATAGTGTAAATGGGCTTTAGAGTGGTTTCACAGGTTGGCGCAACATTGAGGGCCGAAGGGCCTGTACTGCGCTGTAATGTTCTATGTACTCAACCAGCCTATGCTTGCAAAACGCAGAACAAATTTTCTAATGTTTGGTGTGATTCTGTGATTAAACAGCACTTGCTGAACCATCCTAAGTGGGCAGCACGGTAGCATTGTGTGGGCAGCACGGTAGCATTGTGGTTAGCACAGTTGCATCGCCGCTCCAGGGTCCCAGGTTCGATTCCGGCTTGGGTCACTGTCTGTGTCGAGTCTGCACAATCTCCCCGTATATGCGTGGGTTTTCTGCGGGTGCTCCGGTTTCCTCCCACAGTCCAAAGATGTACGGGTTAAGTGTGATGTGCTAAATTGCCCTCAGTATCCTAAAAGGTTAAGTGGGGTTACTGGATTACGGGGATAGAGTGGAGGTGTGGGCTTGGGTAGGGTGCTCTTTCCAGGGGCGGGTGCAGACTCGATGGGCCGAATGGCCTCCTTCAGCACTGTAAATTCTATGATCTATGAAGTGTGCTAAAATCTAGACTAACAACCAGTTGAAGATAATCAATCGAGCTCGTAACTTTGACTCATTTACCCTTTCTAGAAGCCACATATGTTAACGCTCAGAAAAGGAATATGTTGCATCAGTGTTTTAAATTACCTGGGAGCACGGGGAGCCTATTGTTCATTGGTGCTATCTCTATGGCAACACCTCAGCCAATTACAGTCTACTTGGCAATTAATCAGCCCCCTATTTGTCCTGTAGTATTAATTGTGATTGGCATTCTTGTGTTTTTCAAGATAAGTGCAAGACGAAAAGCTTCGGCAATACGTCTCTCTTTTCAGCAACACTCTTGTGGTTCTTGCACATCTCTGTTTCCACTGCAAATTTGCTCCTCAGCTATGTCACCGTTTGGAGATCTATAGAATCCCTGTTGTGCAGAAGGAGGCCATTCGGCCCATTGAGTCTGCACCAACCGTCCAAAAGAGCACCCTGCCCAGGCCCAATCCTCCGCTCTATCCCCTAATTTGTGGACACTGAGGGGTAATTCTGCATGGCCAATCCACCTAATCAGCATATTTTTGGACTGCAGGAGGAACCCAGAGCACCCTGAGGAAACCCATGCACACAGGGAGAACGTGCATTTCCTTGAGGACATCTATCTTTCCAATACTACAGTGTTTCCCCCAAACAGGACTGCAACTCCACCTCCCACTTTTCCAAGCCTATCAGTTTTGAACATTTATATACCTTTAATATTAATCGCCATATTTTTTTTATTGTTAATTCATCATATTCTCACAGGACTATATGCTTGTAGAACAATAATCATATTCACCACATTTGTGTGTTTATATAATTGCATTGTACACCTGTCTGTGTTACCTGTAGCCATTCTTGCTGCTGCTATCTGAAACAATACTGTTCCTTATCATGTACTATCCAGCAAACATCCTCTTTTATTTATCTTCTTACTTCTATATGCTGGTGTCCACCCCCCTGGGAATTTAGTTTAAATCCTCTCAAGCTGCACTAATGAACCTTTCCGGGAGGACTTTTGCCTCAATCCTGTGAAGGTGCACCCATCCTTTTTGAATATGCCACAGATCTGGTCCCAACACTCCAAGATCGTGAATCTCTCTGTCCTGCCCTGTTCCTCAAACCACATGTTGATTTTCCTATCTTCCTATTTTTACATTGGTACCAAAGTGCACCACAACTTCGGGCTTACTCTTTTCTCCCTGCAGAATATCCTTTTTTTAAAATATTTTTATTCAAGGCTTTTTATACACATGAAAATATCAGACCAAAACAGCAGCATGGGCAGAAACCACAAATCCCCAATCTCCCCCGATACCAGCACCCCACCGCACCCCGCCGTCCTAATTTTACCCCCTTATCCCTCTCTCTTCTCTCTCCACCCCCCCACCTCCCCCCGCCCGCTGACCCCTCAATCCACCTTGAAGAAATCAATGAACGGTTTCCACCTCCGGGTGAACCCTTCCTCTGACCCCCGCAAAGCGAACTTGACTATCTCCAACCACAGGAATTCTGCCAGGTCACTTAGCCATAATCCTTTGGCGGCTCTGAGTCCGGGCTATCAGGGAGGCAAAGGCCAATACATCGGCATTTCTCCCCAGCTGGATTCCAGGATCTTTTGACACCCCGAATGTCGCTACCTCCGGACTCGGGGCCACTCCACCCCCAGAATCTCCAACATAACATCCAAGAATGCAAGCCAGAAACGCGTTGGCTTTGGACAGGCACAAAACATGTGGATGTGATTCGCTGTCCTCTCCCGCACGCCGCCTATAACTATCCTCCACCGTTGCAAAGAATTGTCTCATCCTCGCAACTGTCATGTGGGCCCTATGCACTACCTTAAACTGGATAACGTCGCACACGCCGAGGACAAGTTCATCCTCCGCAGGGCCACGTCCAGGCCCGTACCTCCCCTCCCAACTCGTCCTCCCATTTGCATTTAATTTCCTCCACCGGCGAGCCCTCCCTCGCCATCGATTCACTGTAGATGTTTGACACCCTTCCCTCCCCTAGATCATCCTCAGACAACAACTTGTCCTGCAACGAGGCGGCAGCCCTGGGAAGGATGGCATCTCTATCCTCATGACATCTCTCAGCTGCAGGTACCTATAACCATTCCCTTTTGATAACTCGTACGTTTCCTCCAACTCCTCCAGCCCTACAAACTGCCCCCTATGTACAAGTCCCTAAAGTACTTTATTCCCACCTGCCACCACTCCCAGAACCTCACATCCAGCCCCGCCGGCACAAACCTATGATTGCCATAAATCGGCACCTACAACGACATGCCCTCCAGCCCAAAATGCTGCTTACATGCCGAAACCACCACTGGTCTCATGGAGTACCTGACCTGCCAGCGAGAACGGAAGGGCTGCCAACATCACTGTCCTCAAACCCACCCCCCTACACGATGCTGCCTCCATCCCTGCCTACACCGATCCCATCTCTACTGCCGAATTCCTCACTGTTGCATTGTCCACCGGCCAATAATAATTCATCAAACTCGGCAACGCAACACCAACCATCCTCCTCTCCAGGAACACCCTCCTCATCTACGCGATCTTTCCTGCCCACTGTCATGGGAGTGTCCCTTTAAGAAATGTTTTTGTCTTATCACTTCAGTGATATCAGTGTGTGGGTGGAGATGGGCTGTGGCACTGGGAGGTGGTTTTACTTTCGCTTTGGTTTGGGGCTTGTTTGTGGCTCTGAGTTTTTGCTTTCGTTTTCACATTTGGCTGCTGCACTCAGAAAGAGAAATATCTTGGCTTGTCTCTCTATCTTCAGTTTAAAAGCGGTTTCCAGATTACTTGATAACTTAAAAGAAATAATTGATTTCTGGAAGGAATTCAAACCTGCTGTTTTGGAAAGCAAACAAGAGCATCCGTAACTGGTCTTGAGTGCTGTGTGCTGGGCCACACCTTTGAGAAGGGGGTACTGGTTTATGGTATCTTGTTATTAAATTGGTACAGTTAAAGGGGGGAATTTATTAAGGGCTATACATAAATTACTGTAGCTGTGTGGGATATTTATGTTTGTAATTGATAAAAATGTTTACAGTGTGTGTTTATAAACACGTTAACTAAATTCGTAGAATAAAGCTTGTTTTTGATTAAAAGTGTTTAAGGCTTCTGTTGAATAACACCTGAAAGGCAGGCCCTTGTGCTCATCGTAAGGGAAGGTACAAGCAGGACAGGTTGCATCCGAACCAGAGGGGCACCAATATCCTGGGAGGGAGGTTTTCTAGTACTCTTCAGGAGGGTTTAAACTAATTTGGCAGGGGAATGGGAACTGGATTTGTAGTCCAGCAACTAAGGTAATCGATGTTCAGGACGTCAAAGCATGTAATGAGGCAGTGGGGAAGGTAACACTGACAAAGGAGAGTACTTGCAGGCACGGAGATGGGTTAAAGTGTGTATACTTCAACGCAAGCAGCATCAGGAATAAGGTGGGTGAACTTAAGGCATGGATCGGTACTTGGGACTACGATGTGATGGCCATCACAGAAACTTGGATAGAAGAGGGGCAGAAATGGTTGTTGAAGGTTCCTGGTTATAGTTGTTTCAATAAGATTAGGGAGGGTGGTAAAAGAGGTGGGAGGGGGGGCATTGTTAATTAGAGATGGAATAACAGCTGCAGAAAGGCACTTCGAGGAGGATCTGCCTACTGAGGTAGTGTGGGTTGAAGTCAGAAATAGGAAAGGAGCAGTCACCCTGTTGGGAGCTTTCTATAGGCCCCCCAATAACAGCAGAGATGTGGAGGAACAGATTGGGAAACAGATTTTGGAAAGGTGCAGAAGTCACAGGGTAGTAGTCATGGGTGACTTCAACTTTCCAAATATTGAGTGGAAACTCTTTAGATCAAATAGTTTGGATGGGGTGGCGTTTGTGCAGTGTGTCCAGGAAGCTTTTCTAACACAGTATGTATATTGTCCGACCAGAGGGGAGGCGATATTGGATTTGGTACTTGGTAATGAACCAGGGCAAGTGATAGATTTGTTAGTGGGGGAGCATTTTGGAGATAGTGACCACAATTCTGTGACTTTCACTTTAGTAATGGAGAGGGATAGGTGCGTGCAACAGGGCAAGGTATAAAATTGGGGGAAGGGTAAATATGATGCTGTCAGACAAGAATTGAAGTGCATAAGTTGGGAACATAGGCTGTCAGGGAAGGACACAAGTGAAATGTGGAACTTGTTCAAGGAACAGATACTACGTGTCCTTGATATGTATGTCCCTGTCAGGCAGGGAAGAGATGGTTGAGTGAGGGAACCATGGTTGACAAGAGAGGTTGAATGTCTTGTTAAGAGGAAGAAGGATACTTTGTAAGGCTGAGGAACCAAGGTTCAGACAGGGCGCTGGAGGGATATAAGATAGCCAGGAGGGAACTGAAGAAAGGGATTAGGAGAGCTAAGAGAGGGCATTGTGCAGGAGAGTTTCCTGACACAGTATGTAGATAGGCCATATTGGATTTGGTACTGGGTAATGAACCAGGACAGGTGTTAGGTTTGGAGGTAGGTGAGCACTTTGGTGATAGTGACCACAATTCGATTACGTTTACTTTAGTGATGGAAAGGGATAGGTATATCCCGCAGGGCAAAAGTCATATCTGGATGAAAGGCAATTATGATGCGATGAGGCAAGACTTAGGATGCATCGGATGGAGAGGAAAACTGCAGGGGATGGGCACAATGGAAATGTGGAGCTTGTTCAAGGAACAGCTGCTGCGTGTCCTTGATAAGTATGTATCTGTCAGGCAGGGAGGAAGTGGTCGAGCGAGGGAACCGTGTTGCTAACATTTGGTTGGTTCTTAATTTGGCTCTATTTAATCACGTTTGCTCAAGAGTCGCCAGGTATCTTTCAACACCGCCACAAGGTTCAGAACCGAATACTGATCAATGACTCGATACACCAGTTAGTAAGTTCAAAAGCAATGCTCATTTATTTACACACAGTCAAATCTACTCATGCATAAACTCTACAAACTAAACTACCACTATTACTAAGGCCTATACTTAGCTTTGGGCGCCCACTCAGTCAGAGGAACAATGGCCGTTGCTCGGTTCTGAGGCTGCTGGGTTGAGCTGTTTACAGGGTAGCAACTAGGAGCGTCTATCTCGTAGCGTCCGTTGACTTGGAAGTTACTTGGTCTGCTGTAGCTCCTAGGCTGGTCTCTCTCTTTGCTGAGAGCCAAATCCAAAGGAGAGCGTTCTCCTTTGGGGAATACCGTTTATACTCAAAAGGGCTTCGTGTTCTTTTGGGCGGGCCTTGAACTTGGCCTTAACTAATTGGGTCTTTCCCAATCATCGGTATCGATTTTCCTCCAATAGCGGGGTGGTTCCCTGATCACTGGGCGTGTCCTGGTGACTGTCAGTCAGCTTTGTCTTAGCTTCTTCTGGCGCCGGGGAGTCTGTCCTAACATTGTGTATCTAAATGTTTCCCTTTTGTCCCCGGAGATGGCTTATTAGTATGTAAATTGTTTGGTAGTTTCTGTCCTCTCTGAGCGTTTAAGGTTCGAATCAACAGACAGAGCTTGCACCTGCTTGTTTCTTGGCATTGTCCAATTTTCCCTGCAGTCTTTGCAAGTGTCCATTTTGTAATCGGGACGTGGCCATCCCAGATGGCTCCCTCCTTGTGATCCTCAACGCGAAGCATGAAGGATCATATTACCATGGCGTCTTCATCCTCTGATCCCCGGGGCACCCATGCTTAGGCTCTACACTGTCCTATCCTATGCAACACAATTTTCCCTAAACCATTTTAAATACATTCATTATCAAAAATTCTACGGGGCGCTATGACATTAATACATGCATTACAGAAAAATAAAAAACCTGGAACCTCTAACTATTCTCAATAAACTATCCTCATTTAAACAATCCAAAAATACAAACAAACCAAAAAAAATCTATACATCTTAAACTGTACAAAATAGCAGCACACAAATTTATCTGGTCTGGCAGTCAGACACAGAGGTTTACATCTCTTTATTCCATAGAATACATTAAACAAAATGGATGCTCTTTAATCCGTCCCAATGGGTTCGGGGGTCTGATGAAATCCGAAAATGGGGGACCTAAATCTGTATACCGGGGTGCGAGAGCAATATGCTCTGTTTCGCCATTTCCTGACTCTTAACCATTTGCACGACAGTGCAAAGTATCGCCAGCACTAAGAGTGCTTCAACTACATATGAGAGTGAGTACCAGGTGATAAACTTATCACACCAGGTCGGGGTATTGCTCGCTGTCGCTGGGCTAGTTATCTCGGGGTTCCGTGGATGACAAGGGTGAGAGTCATTTACGGTGTGTGTGGTAGGGGTCAGGGGGGTAATGTCCGCGCACAACTGAAGGGATCCCGCTAAGATCCACGTGAACACGAAGGCTGTCTTCATCTTTGTCGGACTTCTTTGTCTTCCTCTGTGGTTCCTTGGTTTCTGGAGTTCTGTGAACACAAGCATAATTTCTGTTATTATCTTGCTTAAGATCTCGTACGTCTGTCTGTCCTTTACTGCCAATTTTCCTTTATAATTGGTCACCATCTGTGACTCCCTCATTTTTAAAAAAAAACAAATATTTGGACAAGACATCTAAGAAAAATACTGCTGTACTGCGAGCCGTCTCGCAGCCTGTGAGATTTACCATCCCAGTGTTTGAGGATGTAAATAGCATAGGGAAGCAACCTAAGGGTTGCCAAAACCAAACAAAAGAATTTTGAACGTAATGAGCCAAAATGAGGTGCGTATGGGCCATGGCAGGTACGAAATGGGTGGAATCCCCGGGTAGGACAGTGATCAATGCCGTATGTGCTCTTCCCGAGTGTAGCTGACCAGAGGGGCTCCTCAGGCAGGGTGGAGACCAATGCCGTTCCTCCACTGCCTGAGCAACCGGCAAGAACGGGTAAGAATGTGGTCGTCGTGGGGGGCTGCCTCTCGAATTAGGAGAGCAACTATGAGTCGGGTTCTGTCGACAGAGTAGTTCCTCTGAACTATTGTCTGGGACAAACTTGTACCTTTAACAAGGTTTTGGTGACAAACTAGTTCCTCTGAACTATTGTCTGGGACCAACTTGTTCCATTAACAGGCTTCTGGGGACAAACTAGTTCCTCTAACAGTCATTGGCCGTCAAAGGGGGCGGTGACGTGGGGCCGTGAAAAAACGTTCCGAGTTTACACACAACACTTAACGATAACACGAACGAACAAACATTCAACAAACATGATGCAGGTTCCATCAGAAAGGACACCGTATCTCTCCATCGGTTCCTTTTTCTGCATCATCTGAACACCTCACTGCTCAATAGCGAATCGGGTCGCAAAGGGATTCCTTTGGTGGGAGTCAGACTCTAAGTCATCATCTTCTCCCTGCTGCCAAACTCTTGTCTGTAGTAACTGTGCTTGGGGCGAATTGGGGTCCATCTCATCATTCCGGATGAGCCTGAACAAATTGTCTTGGTGCCAGAATTGTGTGTCAAGGTTGGAGCTACTATACTTAAATCCGTAATCGTCGGGCGGTGGGTCTGGGTCAGGGGCTTTGATATAAGTGATCTCAAATGGGTTGGTAGAATCATGCTCAGAATCGCTGGGAGTGGGGCCTGGTGCAGGGGTGTAGTCGTAACGTGGTGTGCTGTGGCTGTCGTCATCTTGATCGCTATCACTGTCGCTGCTGGTTGAGGGAAGGGAGAGGCGGAGTCGTGCCTCTGGGGGCGGAGTTGAAGTCGTGTCTGAGGGTGGGCTGGAGTGGTTGGGGGTGGGTAGGAATATGTCATCTGTGGGCGGGGCGTGATCGTCTGCTGCTGCAAGCAGGATGTGGTGTGTGTGATTATTCTGTGAGCCGGAAGCCTTGAGCTGGTATGATATGAAGCCATGCAGACTTACCATTGGGATAGGTTATTTTGTATACTGAGGGGCTGACTTTTCGGAAATGGAGCACGGTCTGGAAAATTTTGGGGAGAGGAATGAACTGGGGTTGTAAAGGGAAAGCATAACTTGTTGCCCTACTGTAAACTCAGTGGCGTGTACTGTTTTGTCGAAACAGGCCTTGCTCTGTTTCTTCCTGGTTCCAAGTCTCACTGCTGCGGCGAGTTGGGCTGCCTTTATCTTCTGTACTAGTTGTGTGACCGTGTTTTCATGTGTGAGGGCTGTAACTGTGGGGCTGGCCAAATCCAGTCCTAGTAAATACTCAGTGCCTCTCATGGGGCGTCCGGTCATGAGGGTGTGGGGGGTGTATCCTGTGGATGTGGATACTGTGTTTCTCAAAAACATCAAAGCAAATGGGAGTACTGAATCCCAGGTACTATTATTTTGCTGAACCATTTTCCTGAGGGTGGCTTTCAATGTCCTATTCATTTGTTCTACTATACCACTTGACTGGGGGTGGTATGCTATGTGGAACTTTTGTGTAATTCCGAAAATCGTGAGGACGTTTTTCATTACACGTCCAGTGAAATGGGAGTCGTGGGCGGACTCTATACTGCGTGGGAGGCCCCATCTTGTAAAGATGTGGTGTGGTAATATTTTAGCCGTCGTCTTGGCCGTATTAGTTCTTGACGGAAATGCTTCCACCCATTTTGTGAAGGTGTCTATGACCACCAACACATACTTGTAACTATTTCTGCACGGGGGTAGGGGTCCTATATAATCTATCTGGAGATTTGTCCAGGGTCCATTAATGGGGCGGATATGGCTAAGTTGAGCCTTTTTCGCATATCTGTCCGTTAAACAATTCTCTACGTAACGTGTGACATCGATTTTTAAATCAGGCCACCAGCAAAGCGGTCTGAGGTGGGCTAGGGTGGGTTCAATTCCTTGGTGTCCATGATTGTCATGGAATTGACAAATGATTTGGTTCCTGTCCTGGCTGGGAACTATATAAATGCCATCCTTTAAAATCACACCGTCGTGTGTGGTGATTGCGTTTCTAAACTTATCATACGGGGCTGGGAAGGTTCCCGTTAAAACTTCCCTGAGTTTCTCGTCCTCTTTCTGGGCCTTCGCTAAATGCTGAATGTTGGTCTGTGAGACCTGAACTGCGTGTACTGGGGTGCTTTCGGGGGGGTTCCAAAAATAACCATGCCTGGAGCCTGCCTTTGCTACGGCGTCTGCTTTAACGTTTCCAGGGGGGGAAGAACGGTGGTGACTGCGAACCTTAATTATGCCATATTTCCTAAGATATGGCGGAGTAATGGGGCTGAGGTTAGGGGTTTACCGTCCGCGGAAACAAATCCTCTTGTTTCCCAGAGTGGTAGCAACTCTGTCAAACTATTGCAGACATACAAGCTGCCTGGATAGATGTCTGCTGGGGTTAGGAACAAGTCTGGGTGGTCTACAATATACACAATTGCTGCCAGCTCTGCTGCCTGCGAGCCTAAGTGTCCTGGCAACTTCAAGGAAATTTCATCCTAGGCGTGTCCCTGCACGCCCTCCACATATATACCGCAACCGGTAATTCTCTCTCCGTTTAACACTGTGGATGAGCCATCCACATAAATCCTTAGGGGTGCGCACGTATCTGTGGGCTGGGGTCTCTGGGGTGTACTACCTGTTTTCCTGGGGGGTGTTTTGGGAATAAATGGGCCTGTGTTGTGTTTAGTGGTGATAATCTCACATTCGTGAGGGGTGCCTGCATACTGCAGATTATCGGCAAGGAATGTGTAGGTTTTGGGTCTCTTTATCGTGATGTCCCGTCCCTGCAAAAGAAGGGTCCAACGGGCTGCACGGATTTGGCTGACTGTGCCACCTTTAAGTCGGCCGTCTAACAATAGCTGTGTCGGTGTGTGTTCTGTGAAGGTGGTGATGGGGTTGAGTCCTGTAATGTATGCTAAGTATTGCACTGCCCAAAAAACTGCGAGCAGGTGCCTCTCACAGGCAGAAAACCCTTGCTCTGCAGGGTCTAACATGCGTGAGGCGTATGCTATGGGGCGTAACTGGTCGTGGCGTTCCAGGAGGAGCACGGCCGAAAGGGTTCGGTCGGTGCTTGCTACCTCTCTAGCGTACGGGGAATGTGGATCTGGGACCTGTAGTGCGGGGGCTGTGCTGAGTGCTCTTTTTAAAGCGTCCACGGCATCTGTAAGCTGTGGAAGCCATTCCCAAGGTGCCTGCTTCTTGAAAAGTTCGGAAAGGGGCACTGCTTTAGTGGCAAAACCGTCAATATGGTTTCGGCAGTAATCAACTAGTCCTAAAAATGACCGGAGGGCTGAGACATTGTGGGGAAGGGGCAATTTGACGATCGAGTCAATTCTCTTGTGCTCGATCTCGCGTCATGAGTGATCACTGTTCCTAAGTAAATCACTTTTTCTTTCAGAATCTGGGCCTTCTTGGGGTTGACTTTACAACCAATTTCTTTTAGGAGTGCTAGGAGTTCGGCGAGAAGCAAAATGTGCTCTCCCTTTGTGTCTGTCTGTAGTAACAAGTCGTCTACATACTGGACCAGACAATTGGGGCGGGAAATCTTTGCTAATCCATTTGCCAGCTGTCGGTGGAAAATGGAGGGGGAGTTGTGGAAGCCTTGTGGAAGGCACGTCCACGTGTATTGTTGCCCTTGGAATGTAAAGGCAAATTTGTACTTGCATGCTTTAGCCAATGGAATGGACCAGAAGCCATTACTAATGAGCAAACCCGAAAAAAAGTTTGACTGTTTGAGCATGGTCCCGGGACTCGTGGCTACGGTGGGGGCTGCTGCTGGGGTTACTTTGTTCAGTTCCCGGTAATCAATGGTCAGTCTCCATGATCCATCCGGTTCCCTGACGGGCCAAATCAGTGCGTTGTTTGTGGAGGCTACTGATCTGAGTACGCCTTGATCCAACAAACTCTCTGTTACTTTGGAGATTTCTCCCTCTGCTTCCTGGGGAAATCCGTACTGCTTCTGGGGTTTAGGGTCGGGTCCTGTAAAGTTCACAAAGCCAGTCAAACTACCACAGTCGTGCTTGTGCTGTGCAAATGCTGCTTTGTGTTCTTGCAGGACTGCCCTAACCTGTTTGTCTGCACTAATGGCTCGAGGGTCGAACCAGAAGTCTCCCACTGAGCTAACCCTATTTATGTATTCTCCTACTGTGAGCGCGGCGGGGGCTCGTGCTGCCTTTGCCATTTTCCATACACACTTGTTCACTGGGTCGAAACAAAGGTTATGGGAGCTCATGAAATCGATCCCAAGGATATGTTCTGCTGTCTGGCGAAGATCAACTAAAACTACGGGGTGCTTGGTTGCGATGTTCCCTATCTGTACTGCTATAGGGGCTGTGATGTGTCCCTGTTGTAAATGGCCTGTAAAGCTGCTGAGTGTAATGGTGTCTGTTGTGGGCCACGTGTCTCTCTGAAACATTGTGGAGGAATTGAGTGTGGTGCGGGACCCTCCTGTGTCCCAAAGAAATTCCACGGGTTGTCCCCGAACTTTGCCTGCTACTACCGGTCTACCGGACTTGTCCCAAAGGGTGTCGCAGGCCCAAGTTGGGGAGCCCGAACACCGTCAGTCGGTGCCGTTCATGTCCGTACTCTCTGAACGGGCGCTAATGCTATGGATTGGCTTTGCCCTATTCTTGTTTAGGGTGCCTGTCTGTTGGTTTCTCTGCTGTTTCTGGGGCGCATTGCACTCTCGTGCAAAGTGTCCTCGCTGTCCATAATTATAACATTCCTGAGCTTTGAGCTGGGGTTGGCTGTTCCTGCCCTCATTTACACATGCAGGGTTCTGGTGTGCCTTAACTGGGTTCATTTCTACCTGCTCTTCATCGGGTGTTATAAATGCGGTTTTGCCTGCAATTGATTGCTCCCAAACGCGGGACAATCTCTTCAAAACCCATTTTTCATTGTGGGCCTCATCTGAGGGGTCATAATTTGCGCAAGCATTTCGTCCTGCTTCTGTGGCGTGGGAGACTAGAATTCGGGTCCATTTGGCCATATTATCTGGGGACAAATGGGCACGGGCTAACTCTCCAAAAACTGCGGGAAAGTGAATCCACAAACGTTCAGCAAACGCTGTGGGGTGCTCTGGCTTCTTTTGCCTACACTTATTTAGGCCTTCTACGGGGTCTCCTCTGCTAAAGCCGATCGCATCAAGGATCGCTGTGTGCATCTCTTGGAGTGTGCCTCCTCCTACATTCTGTGGGTCGGGAAGGGCTGCTACGACTGAAGGGTCGAGGCTTAAAACTGTGAGCTTCACTTGCTCCTTTTCGTCCAGGCCATACATGGTTGCCTGTTGTCTGACTTTCGCGAAAAATTGGTGGGGACGGATTTGGGACGGAACGGTGTAATTTTTCCACACGCGTCCTGTAATTGGGTTACGGTTAATGGGGTTGTGTAAAGGAAGTCTGCTTCTCCTTCTCCTGCGTCCCTGCGGTGTTCGGTCACATGATTCATGGGGGTGTGTTCTGCCTGTTCGGTTGGGGCGCTTTCCTTTTCTGGGGTTTTTCCACGTACATGTCCCATGTACGTATCTATGGGCAGTCTCGTTCAGTTCCTGCCAATTGGGGCCGTTTTCTTGATCTAATTTGGGTTTGAATGTACTCCGAAAGCCATTTTGCACGGACAGTACAGATTGCAATTCTGCAATTTGCTTCCGGCACTTTGCATGGTCTACGGAGCTCTGCCTTTGTTCCGTTGTGGAAGTATGGAGTGCTCGTAGGGCTGCTTTTAAATCATTGCACTGTTTCTGCAATTTCTCAACTTGCTGTTCTGTTTCTTGTCTTACCAACATTGCGTGTTCTGGTCGGCCTTATCATATTGTGTCTGAAAGCTGTTCAAATGCGCGAGACAAGACTGATGTGCCCACTTGGCATCATCCACCTCTCTGTCCCTTGCTGCTAACTGCTCTTTCAGATCTCGATTCTCTTTCTCTACCTCACTCACGTCTGCCTCACTACTTCTGTCTCTCTCCTCTATATCTCTATGGAGCGTCCTAACGACCTCCTCTGTGCCACGCAATTGTGCCAAACAGGACAAGATTTCCATCGGCGTGTGAGCTTTCCCTGAGCTCTTCTTGTGGATCTCTGACAGGTTCTCCCACCAAGTATGTCCTATACTCCCGGGTCCTGTTTCCTCATTATCACAGAATTCACTCCAAAGGGGCCATCCTTTCCCTTTGAGATATTTCTTGATCTCTTCTTCCCAAACGGGACATCCGTATGTTTATCCAATGACCATTTAAATGCCCTTAATGTTTGCAAGTCCACTACTGTTGCAGACAGGGCATTCCACGCCCTTACTACTCTCTGAGTAAAGAACCTACCTCTGATCCTCTCGTTGGCCTATCTACATACTGTGTCAGGAAACCCTCCTGCACACATTGGACAAAAGCGGACCCATCTAAAGTACTCGAACTATAGCGTTTCCAGTCAATATTTGGAAAGTTAAAGTCCCCCATACCAACTACCCTGTTGCTTTCGCTCCTATCCAGAATCATCTTTGCGATCCTTTCCTCTACATCTCTGGAACTTTTCGGAGGCTTATAGAAAACTCCCAACAGGGTGACCTCTCCTTTCCTGTTTCTATCCGCAGCCCATACTACCTCAGTTGACGAATCCTCATCAAACGTCCTTTCTGCCACCGTAATACTGTCCTTGACTAACTATGCCACCCCTCCCCCTCTTTTACCACCTTCCCTGAGCTTACTGAAACATCTAAACCCCGGAACCTGCAACAACCATTCCTGTCCCTGCTCTATCCATGTCTCCGAAATGGCCACAACATCGAAGTCCCAGGTACCAACCCATGCCGCACGTTCACCCACCTTATTCCGGATGCTCCTGGCGTGGAAGTAGGCACACTTTAAACCACCTTCCTGCCTGCTGGAACACTCCTGCAACTTTAAAACCTTACTCATGACCTCACTACTCTCAACCTCCTGTATACTGGAGCTGCAATTCAGGTTCCCAACCCCCTGCTGAATTAGTTAAACCCTCCTGAAGAGCATTAGCAAGTGTCCCCCCCCCCCCCCCCCCAAATATTCAGCCTGGAGCCCAGTTACCAGTTTCGTACAGCAGGGATCAGTTCTGGGTCCTCTGCTATTTGTGATTTTCATTAATGACTTGGAGTTGAAGGGTGGGTCAGTAAATTTGCAGACGATATGAAGATTAGTGGAGTTGTGGATAGTGAAGAGGGCTGTTGTCAGCTGCAAAGAGACATAGATAGAATGCAGAGCTGGGCTGAGAAGTGGCAGATGGAGTTTAAGACTGAAAAGTGTGAGGTTGTCTATTTTGGAAGGACAAATATGAATGCGGAATACAGGGTTAACGGTAGGGTTCTTGGCAATGTGGAAGAGCAGAGAGATCTTGGGGTCTATGTTCATAGATCTTTGAAAGTTGCCACTCAAGTGGATAGAGCTGTGAAGAAGGCCTATGGTGTGCTAGCGTTCATTAGCAGAGGGATTGAATTTAAGAACCGTGAGGTGATGATGCAGCTGTACAAAGCCTTGGTAAGGCCACATTTGGAGTACTGTGTGCAGTTCTGGGTCGCCTTATTTTAGGAAGGATGTGGAAGCTTTGGAGAAGGTGCAAAGTAGATTTACCAGGATGTTGCCTGGAATGGAGAGTAGGTCTTACGAGGAAAGGTTGAGGGTGCTAGGCCTTTTCTCATTAGAAAGGCGAAGGATGAGGGGCGACTTGATAGAGGTTTATAAGATGATCAGGGGAATAGATAGAGTAGACAGTCAGAGACTTTTTCCCCGGGTGGAACAAACCATTACAAGGGGACATAAATTTAAGGTGAATGGTGGAAGATATAGGGGGGATGTCAGAGGTAGGTTCTTTACCCAGAGAGTAGTGGGGGCATGGAATGCACTGCATGTGGAAGTAGTTGAGTCGGAAACATTAGGGACCTTCAAGCGGCTATTGGATTGGTACATGGATTACGGTAGAATGATGGGGTGTAGATTAATTTGTTCTTAATCTCGGACAAAGGTTCGGCACAACATCGTGGCCGAAGGGCCTGTTCTGTGCTGTATTTTTCTATGTTCTATTTCTTTGTAACCAAAATCAATAAACAGTTGTAGGTCAGGTGAACTCCATGATGTACTTTGGAGTTTTCTGAACCCTGGCCCATAATACCACACAAACCCCCAAATTATCCCATTCACCTTCCTGAAAAAGGACTTGGGAACAAAGATGGGGAGGTTCCAGAACACGAACAAGAACCGGGCAACACCATCATTTTAGCCGTCTGCACACGCCTAGCCAGTGACAGGAGCAACAAATCACACCTCTTCAAATCCGCCTTCATTCCTTCCAGCAGTTGTGCCAAGTTCACTTTGTGTAACTGGGCCCAATTCCTTGCTCCCTGTATTCCCGGATACCAAAGATTCGCCCTCGCCATCCGGAACAGCAACTCTTCTAACCTCCTCTGGCATTGATCGGGAACACCTCGCTCTTCCCCATGTTCAATTTGTACCCCGAAAACCAGCCAAATTCCCTAAAGATCTCCATAATCCTCTCAATGTTGCCCAGCGGGTTCGAGATGTATAGCAACAGATCGTCCATATATAGCAAAACTCTGTGCTCAGCACCTGCCTGCTCAATCCCTTTCCAACCTCTCAACGCCCTAAGAGCCATTGCCAACGGTGCATTCGCCAAGGCGAAAAGCAACTTCCTTAGAACCTTAGTTAGGCCACACTTGGAGTATAGTGTTCAATTCTGGTCGCCACACTACCAGAAGGATGTGGAGGCTTTAGAGAGGGTGCAGAAGAGATTTACCAGAATGTTGCCTGGTATGGAGGGCATAAGCTATGAGGAGCGATTGAATAAACTCGGTTTGTTCTCACTGGAACGAAGGAGGTTGAGGGGCGACCTGATAGAGGTATACAAAATTATGAGGGGCATAGACAGAGTGGATAGTCAGAGGCTTTTCCCCAGGGTAGAGGGGTCAATTACTAGGGGGCATAGGTTTAAGGTGAGAGGGGCAAAGTTTAGAGTAGATGTACGAGGCAAGTTTTTTACGCAGAGGGTAGTGGGTGCCTGGAACTCACTACCGGAGGAGGTAGTGGAGGCAGGGACGATAGGGACATTTAAGGGGCATCTTGACAAATATATGAATAGGATGGGAATAGAAGGATACGGACCCAGGAAGTGTAGAAGATTGTAGTTTAGTCGGGCAGTATGGTCGGCAAGGGCTTGGAGGGCCGACGGGCCTGTTCCTGTGCTGTACATTTCTTTGTTCTTTGTTCTTTTGTTCAATGGGGAGAGTGGGCACCGCTGCCTCGTCCCCAGAACTTGTCCGGCTCGTTCGAACGCTAGCCAACGACACCCTATAAACAGCCGAACCCAGTCCATGAACACCTGGCCAAACCTGAACCGATCCAACCCCTCCAACAAATACGCCCACTCCACCCGATCAAATGCCTTCTCCGCATACATTGCCACTATTACATCTACCTCCTGCCCCTCCGAGGGCATTATAATAACAATGAGCAGTTTGTGCACGTTCGCCAACATAGAACATACAGTGCAGAAGGAGGCCATTCGGCCCATTGAGTCTGCACCGACCCACTTAAGCCTTCACTTCCATCCTATCCCCGTAACCCAACAATCCCTCCTAACCTTTTTGGTCACTAAGGGCAATTTATTATGGCCAATCCACCTAATCTGCATGTCTTTGGATTGTGGGAGGAAACCGGAGCACCCGGAAGAAGCCCACGCAGACACGAGGAGAACGGCAACTGCCTCCCTTTCACAAATCCAGTCTGGTCCTCCCCGGCACACAGTCCTCTATTCGCGACACCAGTGCCTTCGCCAACACCTTTGCATCCACATCAGGCAACGATATCGAGCGGTGTGACCCACACTGCTTCGGGTCCTTATCTTTTTTCAAAATCAGGGAGATAGAAACCTGCGACAATGTGGGGGTTGGGGGGGAGCTCCCACCTATCCCTCGCCTCATTGTACACCCTCATTATCAGTGGCCCCAGGTCCGCACTGAATTACTTATAAATCTCTACTGGAAACCCGTTCGGCCTCGGGTGCCTTCCCTGCCTGCATCGCACCCACACAGTAAATCCCCTCTCTCAGCCCGATCAGGGCCACCAGTCACTGCACCCTCTCGTCTTCCAACCCGTCCAGGAACTGCCTCAACCCCACCCCACCAACAACTCCCAACCCCAGCTGGGGGCTCCGATTCATACAGCCACCTGGACAAGGCCTCAAATACCTCATTCACCTCTCTGGGTCTGTTACCATTCTATCCCTCTCGTTCCTCACCCTAACAATCTATCTGCCTGCTTCCTCAGCTTTGGGCCAGCATTCTCCACGCCTTCTCCTCGTACTGATACACTGCCCCTCTGGCCCTCCACAACTGCCCTACCGCCTTCCATAAGACATAGGAGCAGAATTATCGGGCAGCACGGTAGCATAGTGGATAGCACAATTGCTTCACAGCTCCAGGGTCCCAGGTTCGATTCCGGCTTGGGCCACTGTCTGTGTGGAGTCTGCACGTCCTCCCCGTGTGTGCGTGGGTTTCCTCCGGGTGCTCCGGTTTCCTCCCACAGTCCAAAGATGTGCAGGTTAGGTGGATTGGCCATGATAAATTGCCCTTAATGTCCAAAATTGCCCTTAGTGTTGGGTGGGGTTGCTGGGTTATGGGGATAGGGTGTGGAAGTGTTGACCTTGGGTAGGGTGCTCTTCTCCAAGAGCCGGTGCAGACTCGATGGGCCGAATGGCCTCCTTCTGCACTGTAAATTCTATGAATCTATGAATTAGGCCATTTGGCCCATCGAATCTGCTCCGCCATTCAATCATGGCTGATATTTTTCTCAACCCCATTCTCCCCATAACCCCTGATCCCCTTATTAATCAAGAATCTATCTATCTCTGTCTTAAAGACACTCAGTGATTTGGCCTCCACAGCCTTCTGTGGCAAAGAGTTCCACAGATTCACCACCCTTTGGCTGAAGAAATTCCTCCTCATCTCTGTTTATTCACTTTTTATTTAATTTTTAGAGTGCCCAATTCATTTTTTCCAATTAAGGGGCAATTTAGCGTGGCCAATCCACCTACCCTGCACATCTTTGGGTTGTAGGGGTGAAATCCACGCAAACAAGGGAAGAATGTGCAAACTCCACATGGACAGTGACCCAGAGCCGGGATTGAATCTGGGACTTCGATGTCGTGATTCATAGATCATAGAATTTACAGTGCAGAAGGAGGCCATTCAGCCCATCGAGTCTGCACCGGCTCTTGGAAAGAGCACCCTACCCAAGGTCAACACCGCCACCCTATCCCCATAACCGAGTAACCCCACCCAACACTAAGGGCAATTTTGGACACTAAGGGCAATTTATCATGGCCAATCCACCTAACCGGCACATCTTTGGACTGTGGGAGGAAACCGGAGCACCCGGAGGAAACCCACGCTCACACAGGGAGGATGTGCAGACTCCGCACAGACAGTGACCCAAGCTGGAATCGAACCTGGGACCCTGGAGCTGTGAAGCAATTGTGCTATCCACAAGGCTACCATGCTGCCCCAGGAGTGAAGCAGGAGTGCTAACCACTGCGCCGCCAAGCTGCCTTCTCATCTCTATTTTAAAGGATCGTCCCTTTAGTCTGAGATTGTGTTCTGTGGACATTAACCCAAACTCCATCTGGAACCTCTGCCTCTCCTTCAACAACCCTTCTCTGGTGCTCCCAAGATCTCCAATCCACCCTCAGAATCTCCTCTACTAGCCTTGCCCTCTCCTCTCATTCCACCATGTCCCTATGCGTCCGGATCAAAATACATTCACCCCTGACTACCGTCTTACGGCCTCCCACAGCATGGCAGCCTTGACCTCCCGCATGTCATTCAACTCCTCATAACCTCAAATGGCAGCTCTCACCCGCCAACATCTAACCTCCACTGTGGCCGTTGGGCCTCCCCCTGAAACATCTGAAAATCCACCCATTGCGGCACATGGTCAGAAACCACAATCGCCGAGGACTCCGACTAGGCCACCCCCGCTAGCAGTGCCTTATCTATCACAGAAAAGTCGATCCTGTGCACATGTGAGAAGTATGAGAACAACTTCGCTCTCTGCCTTCCAAACCTCACAGGTCCACTGCCCCCCATTTTGTCTTTGGATCAGTCCCACGTTATACAGGCTCAGTTCTGATGATGAAATGTATGTTGTGTTCAAGCCTGGAATTAGTGCAGAGAAGGTTCATGAGGCTAATCTCTGATGCCAAAGAATTGAGTTCAGAAAGTTGTGTACCTTCTTCCTTGAAAGTTTAACCCTGAGTACTGTTTGGAGTCATAAGAGAGCACAGGTACATGGAACATACAGCGCAGAAGGAGGCCATTCGGCCCATCGAGTCTGACCGACCCGCTTAAGCCCTCACGTCCATCCTATCCCCGTAACCCAATAACCCCTCCTAAACTTTTTGGACACTAAGGGCAATTTAGCATGTCCAATCCACCTAACCTGCACGTCTTTGGACTGTGGGAGGAAACCGGAGCACCCGGAGGAAACCCACGCAGACACAGGAAGAACTTGCAGACTCCGCACAGACAGTGACCCAAGCCGGGAATCGCACCTGGGACCCTGGCGCTGTGAAGCCAGAGTGTTAACCACTGTGCTCCCGTGCTGCCCAAATTCAGAATGATTGATCCTTTCAGGTAAGCCGTGGAGGTGAAATAATTTAGTCCGATATTGAAGAGATTGAATTGACATTTCAAGCTAATAAATAGTGGCGATACGATACATTCTGTCGGAGAGATTGTTGCAGTTTTTAAATCTGAGTCTTTCTAATGTGGTATTTGGAGTCAAATGTTATCACTGCAGTGCATTTTTATGTCTTTTTCTTGCAGGAGTACTTTGATTCAGGATGGAATTTAAACAATATGCCTGTGCTGGAACCTTCTGTTCTTACACACGTTAGTGCTGACATCTGTGGGATGAAATTACCCTGGCTCTACGTAGGGATGTGCTTCTCATCTTTCTGCTGGCACATTGAGGATCACTGGAGCTACTCAATCAATTATCTGCATTGGTGAGAGACAGCCACTGACTTTGGTCATTCCAGTTTAACTTGTTCTCAAAGAGAACAATACAAAGGCATTGCTGCAGAACTATGCACGTAGAATGCTATGCATTCGGTCTTGCTTACACTTGAATGACAGACAAGGTTTATTTTAAACAATGTTCGAAAATTAACTATCAGGTGGAATGCAGAGGAACAGAATATATGCTGCCTCGCATATTGCTCAGTGCTCGCAGATAAATTGTTGCCCTGTTAACATGTAACCTCAAGACCAAACTTTCTAAGAAACATTGGGTGGAGTGAGGAGAATCTTCACTGCACAGATAGTTTAAGATTATCATAGAATCGTAGAATGCTTACAGCACAGATGGAGGCATTCCATGCTGGCTCTCAGTCAGAACAACTCACCTTATCTCTTTTCCCTGTCGCCCTGCCTATTCCTCCTCCTTATAAATATCTGTTTCTCTTTTGAAAACCTCAATTGAATCTATCTTGATCATGCACCCAGGTAGTGTTTTCCAGATCCTAACTCAGCGAGAGTTAGCCCGTTTATTTTAATATCCTCATGTCGCTGTTGCTTCTTTGTTACTTGCCTTAAATCTGTGTCTTTTGCTCCGACAACGAAAACATTTTCTCCCTATCCAGTCTGTCCAGATCCTAAATTATTTTGAATGAAACCCCAATTTTTCCATCTTATCTGAATGTTACCTGAATTTTTTCTAATGTCTTCACATCTTCCGAATGTGTGGTGCTCCAAATTGGACACAGCACTCCAATTGAAGCTGAACCAGTGTTCTGTACATGTTTATCATAACTTCCTTGCTTTAGTGCTCAATGCCCCTATTTATAAATCACAAGATCCCATGTGTTTCTATTAACAGCTTTCTCGTCCTTTTCTGCTTCCTTCTGTGATCTGTGCACATATACCGCCAAGTTCCTCCGCTCCTGCTCCCCTGCTGAAATTGTATCCTTCATTTTATATTGCCTCTTGTTCATTCTACTGACGTTAATCACTTTATGCTTCTCTGCAAAATTCATTTGCCACTTATCCATTCATTCTGTTGTTTTAAAGTTGAACACCATCCTCCTCACAATGCTTCCAAGTTGTGTGTGATGTACAAATTTTGAAATTATTCTTTGGACACCCAGGTTTAGGTCATTAACATGCTTGCCAGCAAAGTTATGTTATGCGTCATTTATTGAATTACTTTTGGAAGTCCATTTACACCACATTACCCCCATCAAATCCCGCTGGCACCATACCAAAAATAGTTAGAAAAACAGTTTCCCCTTCACAAATCCAAGTTGTCTTTCCTTATTTAATCCGCATTTGCCCAAGTGCCGATTAATTTTATCCTGCATGATTTGTGGCTCCACCACACTGTAGTTGCAACGATTATCCTTGAACCCTATTTTGAACAAGGGTGTAACATGTACAATTCTCCCGTTCTTTGCCACCACCCATGTTTCCAAGGAGGATTGGAAAATTATGGCCAATGTCTCTTCAACGCATCTCATTTGGTCCTGGTGACTTGTAAAAAGTACACCCAACCTATCCAATACCTCCTTTTTATCAATTTTTAGCCTATTCTGTATGTCAGTTACTTCCTTTTTTGGCTTTTTTAGGCAGCATCTTCTCCCTTGGTGAAGATGGGTGCAAAGTACTAACTTAGTACCTCAGCAATGCCACTTGCCTCCATGTGTAAATCCCCTTTTTAGTTCCTAATCAACCCTACTATTTTTAACAACCATTTACTATTAATATGCCCATAGAAGACTTTTGGATTCCTGTCTATGTTAGCTACCAGTTTCTTATACTCTTTGCTTCTCTTTGTTTTTTTCACTTCCCCTCTGAACCGTCTATATTAAGCCTGATTTTCAATTATGTTATGCACCAGGCATCTTTTTTTCACTGTACTCTTTGTCTCTTCTTATATAATTTTATAATAAACATTTCCAAACTATTTTACGGTCCATGCTGTTTTGCAAAATTCAGAAAAGAAAGATGTGCCTGAACATGCTGAATAATCTTTTGATGTCATCAACAGACCCACATTCAACTCCATATTGGGTTTTTAAATGCCCCTCACAATAGTTTCTACATGTTGGGTCCTGAAATAAATGAAAGGAATTTAAACTTAAATTTCTGTGTCAGGTGGTGCTTATCCTAGGAGGCGAAGGAGGAAGTTTACTGCTCCTTGTCTCTCTTCATTAAAGTTTCATTGAGTGTTATTGAAATTTAGCAGTCATGGAAGCTAACAAATACAACATAATTTGAATTATCAAATTTGACTGTAGCACAAAATAATGGTAGTTATTCTTAGCCTGGAGTACAAAAGCAAGGAGATTACAGTGAACCTTAGAGTGAGTTGGTCACAACTGAATTATTGTGTCCAATTCTGGGCATGGCACTTCAGGAAAGATGTGAAGACTTTGGCAAAGGTGCAGAACGGATTTACAAGAATTATTCTTCAGTTGCAAGGATTGATTGAAGAAGCTGGGCTGGTGATCCTTGGAGAAAGGAAGGTTGAGAGGAGATTTAATGGAGGTTAGAACCATGAGGGGTCCAGACAGAGTAGATAGAGAAAAAACGATCCTATTGGCAGAAGGGTTGAGAACCAGAGGATATAGATTTAAGGTGATTGGCAAAAGAACTAAACGCAGCTAGAGGAAAATCTTGCTCACACAGAAAATGGTTATGATTTGGAATGCAATGCCTTGAGAGTGTGTTCGAAGTAGATTTAAATTGTGGCCTTCAAAAGGGAAATGGATCGAGACTTTAAAAAAATAAATTTAGAGTATCCAATTCTTTTTTTTTCTAATTAAGGGGCAATTTAGCATGGCCAATTCACCTACCCTGCACACCTTTTTGGGTTGTGGGGGTGAGACCCACGCAGACACGGGGAGAAAGTGCAAACTCCACATGAATAGTGATCCAGGGCCGGGATCGAACCCGGATTTCTCAGCGCCGTGAGGCAGCAGTGCTAATCACTGCGCCACCGTGCCGTGGATAGACACTTGAAGAGAAAATAAATGGCTGGGCTATGGGGAAAATTTGTCAGGGTATCGGGAAAGGTGGAGAGTGGAACTAACTAAATTGCTGTTGCAGAGTGCAGACATGGGCTCGACAGGCTAAGTGGTCTCTTCTGTGCTGCAACCATTCTATAATAAACAGACAATGCCTGTAGAACAAGTTTGAGGGGCAGTCAGCATCAGTTAGATCTCGAAAATTCTGCTTGACAATGTTACATTGTTCAATTATTTCATGTATTTATATCTTGCCTTTACTATCCCAAGGCGATTCACAGATATGTAATCAAACCAAACAATTGATCATAGAATTATAGAATTTACAGTGCAGAAGAAGGCTATTCAGCCCATCGAGTCTGCAACGTCCCTTGGAAAGAGCTCCCTACTTCAGCCCATGCCTCCATCCTATCCCCGTAACCCAGTAACACCACCTAACCTTTTTGGACACCAAGGGCCAATTGATCACGGCCAATCGACCTAACCTGCACATCTTTAGACTGTGGGAGGAAACTGGAGCACCCGGAAGAAACCCACGCAGACATGGGGAGAAATTGCAAACTCCACCGGAGAGTCACCCACGGCTGGAATTGAACCTGGGTCCCTGGAGCTGTGATGCAGCAGTGCTAACCACTGTGCCACCGTGCTGCCCAAAGGAAATATTAGAGATGTCCAAACATTCATCAAAGTCATAAGTTTTAAGGAGTGCCTTAAAAGAGGAGAGAGGGAATTTCAGGGCTTGGGACCAAGACAACGGAAGGCAAAGGAAATTGGGGGTGATAAGTGACCAGAATTGGAGGAATGCAGACATTGCAGAGGGTTGTGAGGCTGGGCAGATGCTATAATAGAGCTGTCTGTTTGTGTTACCTGATGGTTTCGGATGATGTAGTTCTGTGTGAGACATGAAAAGCCAGAAGAACTTGGGAAAGAACATAGGCTGAATAAGTAATTGGTTTCAAAAAATAGGAAAAGCAAGTATTGTGCTCTCTCACTTGTGCTCTCTCGCTTGTGCTCTCTCTCTCACTTGTGCTCGCTCTCTCGCTTGAGCTCTCTCTCTCGCTTGTGCTCTCTCTCGCTTGTGCTCTCTCTTGCTCACTCGCTTGTGCTCTCTCTTGCTTGTGCTCTCTCTCACTTGTGCTCTCTCTCACGTTTCTGCTCTCTCACACTTGTGCTCTCTCTCTCGCTTGTGCTCTCTCTCGCTTGTGCTCTGTCTCGCTTGTGTTCTCTCTCTCACTTGTGCTCTCTCACTTGTGCTCTCTCTCGCTTGTGCTCTCTCTCTCACTTGTGCTCGCTCTCTCGCTTGAGCTCTCTCTCTCGCTTGTGCTCTCACTTGTGCTCTCTCTCGCTTGTGCTCTCTCTTGCTCACTCGCTTGTGCTCTCTCTTGCTTGTGCTCTCTCTCACTTGTGCTCTCTCTCACGTTTCTGCTCTCTCACACTTGTGCTCTCTCTCTCTCGCTTGTGCTCTCTCTCTCGCTTGTGCTCTCTCGCTTGTGGTCTGTCTCGCTTGTGTTCTCTCTCTCACTTGTGCTCTCACTTGTGCTCTCTCTCGCTTGTGCTCGCTCTCTCACTTGTGCTCTCTCTCTCGCTTGTGCTCTCTCTCGCTTGTGCTCTCTCTCACTTGTGCTCTCCCTCGCTCACTTGCTTGTGCTCTCTTGCTTGTGCTCTCTTGCTTGTGCTCTCTTGCTTTTGCTCTCTCGCTTGTGCTCTCTCACGCTTGTGCTCTCTCTCACACTTGAGCCCACTCCCTTGCTTGTGCTCTCTCGCTTGTGCTCTCTCTCTTACTTGTGCTCTCTCTCTCGCTTGTGCTCTCTCTCGATTGTGCTCTCTCTCGCTTGTGGTCTCTCTCTCACTTGTGCTCGCTCTCTCGCTTGAGCTCTCTCTCTCGCTTGTGCTCTCTCTCGCTTGTGCTCTCTCTTGCTCACTCGCTTGTGCTCTCTCTTGCTTGTGCTCTCTCTCACTTGTGCTCTCTCTCACGTTTCTGCTCTCTCACACTTGTGCTCTCTCTCTCTCGCTTGTGCTCTCTCTCTCGCTTGTGCTCTCTCGCTTGTGGTCTGTCTCGCTTGTGTTCTCTCTCTCACTTGTGCTCTCACTTGTGCTCTCTCTCGCTTGTGCTCGCTCTCTCACTTGTGCTCGCTCTCTCACTTGTGCTCTCTCTCTCGCTTGTGCTCTCTCTCGCTTGTGCTCTCTCTCGCTTGTGCTCTCTCTCGCTTGTGCTCTCTCTCACTTGTGCTCTCCCTCGCTCACTTGCTTGTGCTCTCTTGCTTGTGCTCTCTTGCTTTTGCTCTCTCGCTTGTGCTCTCTCACGCTTGTGCTCTCTCTCACACTTGAGCCCACTCCCTTGCTTGTGCTCTCTCGCTTGTGCTCTCTCTCTTACTTGTGCTCTCTCTCTCGCTTGTGCTCTCTCTCGATTGTGCTCTCTCTCGCTTGTGGTCTCTCTCGCTTGTGCTCTCTCTCACGCTTGAGCCCTCTCCCTTGCTTGTGCTCTCTCGCTTGTGCTCTCTCTCTCGCTTGTGCTCTCTCTCGCATGTGCTCTCCTCTCGCTTGTGCTCTCTCTCGCTTGAGTTCTCTTTCCCTTGTGTTCTCTCTCGCTTGTGCTCTCTCTCTCACTTATGCTCGCTCTCTCGCTTGTGCTCTCTCTCACGCTTAAGCCCTCTCCGTTGTGCTCTCTCGCTTGTTCTCTCGCTCTCACTTGTGCTCTCTCTCTCTCCTGCATGTGCTCTCCTCTCGCTTGTGCTCTCTCTCGCTTGAGTTCTCTCTCGCTTGAGTTCTCTTTCCCTTGTGTTCTCTCTTGCTTGTGTTCTCTCTCTCCCTCGCTTGTGTTCTCTCTCTCGCTTGTGTTCCCTCTCTGGCTTGTTTGTTGTCTCTCACTTGTGCATCTCTCTCGCTTGTACTCTCTCACTTCTGCTCTCTCTCTCGCTTGTGCTCTCTCTCTCGCATGTGCACTCCTCTCGCTTGTGCTCTCTCTCGCTTGAGTTCTCTTTCCCTTGTGTTCTCTCTCGCTTGTGCTCTCTCTCTCACTTATGCTCGCTCTCTCGCTTGTGCTCTCTCTCACGCTTAAGCCCTCTCCCTTGCTTGTGCTCTCTCGCTTGTGCTCTCGCTCTCACTTGTGCTCTCTCTCTCTCCTGCATGTGCTCTCCTCTCGCTTGTGCTCTCTCTCGCTTGAGTTCTCTTTCCCTTGTGTTCTCTCTTGCTTGTGTTCTCTCTCTCCCTCGCTTGTGCTCTCTCTCTCGCTTGTGTTCTCTCTCGCTTGTGTTCTCTCTCGCTTGTGTTCCCTCTCTGGTTTGTTTGTTGTCTCTCACTTGTGCATCTCTCTCGCTTGTACTCTCTCACTTCTGCTCTCTCGCTTGTGCTCTCTCTCTCGCTTGTGATCTCTCTCTCGATGGTAGCCATTATGTGGAGATGCCGGCGTTGGACTGGGGTGAGCCGGGGTTGAACTGTGCTCTCTCTCTCGCTTGTGCTCTCTCTTTTGCTTGTGCTCTCTCTCTCGCTTGTGCTCTCACTCTCACTTGTGCTCTCACTCTCGTTTGCGCTCTCCCTCTCGATTGTGCCCTCTCTATCACTCTCGCTTGTGCTCTCTCTCACTTTTTCTCTCCCTCCATCTCTCTCTCTCTCTAATGCTCTCTCTATCGCTGGTGCTCTCTTTCTCTCTCTTGCTTGTGCTCTTTCTCTCTCTCGCTTGTGCTCTCTCTCTCGCTTGTGCTCTGCCTCGCTTGTGCTCTTCCTCTCTCTCTCACTTGTGTTTTCTCTCGCTTGTGTTCTCTCTCGTTTGTGTTCTCTTTCTCTTGTGCTCTCTCGCTTGTGCTCCCTCTGTCGCTTGTGCTCTCTAGCTTGTGCTCTTACTCTCGGTTGTGCCCTCTCTCTCGCTTTTGAGCTCTCTCGCTTTTGCTCTCGCTAGCTTGTGCTCTCTCTCGCTTGTGCTCTCTCTCCATTGTGCTCTCTCTCACACTACGGCTCTCTCTCTCGCTTGTCCTCTCTTGCTTGTGCTCCCCCTGTCGCTTGTGCTCTTTCTCTCTCTCGCTTGTGTTCTCTCTCGCTTGTGTTCTCTCTCGCTTGTGCTCCCTCTCTCGCTTGTGTCCTCTCTCGCTTGTGCTCTTTCTCTCTCTCGCTTGTGTTCTCTCTCGCTTGTGTTCTCTCTCGCTTGTGTTCTCTCTTGCTTGTGCTCTCTCTTGCTTGTGCTCTCTCTCACTCTCGCTTGTCTCTCTCTCGCTTGTCGCTCTGTCACGCTTCTGCTCTCTCTCACGCTTCTGCTCTCTCGCTTGTGCTCTCTTGCTTGTGCTCTCCCTCTGGCTTGTGCTCTTTCTCTCTCTCACTTTTGCTCTACCTCTCTTGCTTCTGCTCTCCTTCTCTCGCTTGTGTTGTCTCTCTCTCTGTTGCTTGTTTATTCTCTCTCCCTCACTTCTGTTCTCTCTCTCGTTTGTGTTCTCTCTCGCTTGTGTTCTCTCTCGCTTGTGTTCTCTCTGCTTGTGTTCTTTCTCGCTTGTGTTCCCTCTCTGGCTTGTGTTCTGCCTCTCGCTTGTGCACTCTCTTGCTTGTGCTCTCTTTTGCTTGTGCTCTCTTTTTTGCTTGTGCTCTCTCGCTTGTGCTCTCTCTCTTGCTTGTGCTCTCTCGCTTGTGCTCCCTCTCGCTTGTGTTCCCTCTCGCTTGTGTTCTCTCTCGCTTGTGCTCCCTCTCGCTTGTGTTCTTTCTCGCTTGTGTTCTCTCGTTTGCTTGTGCTCACTCTCGCTTGTGCTCTCTCGCTTGTGCTCTCTCTCTCTTGCTTGTGCTCTCTCTCTCTCGCTTGTGCTCTTTTTCTCTCTCTTCATCTCGCTTGTGCTCTCTCTCACGCTTGTGCTCTCTCTCACGCTTGTGCTCTCTCTCACTTGCGCACTCTTGCTTGTCCTCTTTCTCTCTATCTCTCGCTTGTGTTCTCTCGTGCTTGAGTTCTCTTTCTCTTCTGTTCTCTCTCGCTCGCTTCTATTCTCTCTCGCTTGTGTTCTCTGTCTCTCCTTTGCTTGTGTTCTGTCTCTCTCGCCTGTGTTCTCTCTCTCCCTCGCTTCTGTTCTCTCTCTCTTGCTTGTGTTCTCTCTCGCTTCTTTTCTTTCTGCTTGTGTTCTCTCTCGCTTAGGTTTCCTCTCTGGCTTGTGGTCTGTCTCTCGCTTGCGCTCTCTCGCTTGTACTCTCTCTTGCTTGTGCTCTCTCTCTTGCTTCTGCTCTCTCTCTCGCTTGTGCTCTCACTCTTGCTTGTGCTCTCACTCTCGCTTGTGCTCTCACTCTCGCTTGTGCTCTCTCGCTCGCTTGTGCTCTCTCTCTCGCTTGTGCTCTCTCTCTCGCTTGTGCTCTCTCTCGCTTGTGCTCTCTCTCACGCATGTGCCCTCTCTCTTGCTTGTGCTCTCTTGATTGTGCTCTCTCTCTCAATTGTGCTCTCTTTCTCTGTTCCTCTTGCTCGTGCTCTCTCTCGCTTGTTCTCTCTCTCTCTAGCGCTTGTGCTCTCTTGCTTGTGCTCTCCCTCTCGCTTGTACTCTTTCTCTCTCACTCTTGCTTGTGTTCCCTCTCGCTTGTGTTCTCCCTCGCTTGTTTTCTCTCTCGCTTGTGCTCTCGCATGTGCTCTCTCTCACGCATGTGCTCTCTGTCTCTGTCTCTCTCGCTTGTGCTCTCTCTTGCTTGTTATCTCTCCCTCTCTCTCTCTCTCATGCTCTCTCTTAAATTTATGTTCCCTTGTAATGGTTTGTTCCACCGGAGGAAAAAGTCTCTGACTGTTCTCTCTTGCTTGTGTTCTCTCACTTGAGTTCTCTTTCTTTTGTGTCCTCTCGCTCGCTTGTTTTCTCTTGTTTGAAATCAGCCTCTTGAAATCAGCCATGATTGAATGACGGAGTGGACTCGATGGGCCGAATGGTCTTACTTCCGCTCCTATGTCTTATGGTCTTATGGTTTGTGTTATCACTCTCGCTTGTATTCTTTCTCTCTCGCTTGTGTTCTCTCTCGCTTGTATTCTCTGTCACTCGCTTGTGTTCTCTGTCACTCGCTTGTCTCTCTCTCTTGCTTATGCTCTCCTCTCGCTTGTGTTCTCTCGCTTGTGTTCTCTCTCTCTCTCGCTTGTGCTCTCTCTCGCGTGTGCTCCCTCTCAGTTGTGCTCTCAATCTCACTTATGCTCTTTCTCTCTCTTGCTTGTGCTCTCCTCTTGATTGTGCTCTCTCTCTCATGTTCTTTCTCGCTTGTGCTCTTTTTCTCTCTCTCTCTCGTTTGTGCTCTTTTACTCTCTATCGCTGTGGTCTCTCTGTCTCGCTTGTGTTCTCTCGCTTGTACTCTCTCTCTCGCGTTTTTGCTCGCTCTCTCGCTTGTGCTCTCTCGCATGTGCTCTCTCTCGCTTGTGCTCTCTCTCGCTTGTGCTCTCTCTCGCTTGTGCTCTCCCTCTCGCTTGTGCTCTCTCACGCTGTGCTCTCTTGCTTGTGCTCTCCCTCTCAATTGTGCTCTCAGTCCTTCTTGTTTGTGCTCTCTCTCGCTTGTGCTCTCTCGCATGTGCTCTCTCTCTCTCGCTTGTGCTCTCTCTCGTTTGTGCTCCCTCTCTCGCATGTGCTCTCTCCCTCGCTTGTGCTCGTTCTTTCGCTTGTGCTCTCTCGCATGTGCTCTCTCTCTCTCGCTTGTGCTCTCTCTTGCTTGTGCTCTCTCTCGCTTGTGCTCTATGGCGCTTGTGCTCTCTGTCGCTTGTGCTCTCTCTCTCTCGCTTGTGCTCTTGCTTGTGCTCTCTCTCTCGCTTGGGCTCTCTCTTGCTTGTGCTCTGTCTCTCGCTTGTGCTCTCTCTCCCTCGCTGGTGCTCTCACGCATGTGCTCTCTTGCTTGTGCTCGCCCTCTCAATTGTGCTCTCAGTCCCTCTTGTTTGTGCTCTCTCTCATTTGTTCTCTTTCTCTCGCTCGTGCTCTCTCTTTTGCTTGTGTTCTCTCTCGCATGTGCTCTCTCTCTCACGCTTGTGCTCTCCCTCTCGCTTGTGCTCTTTCTCTCTATCTCTCGCTCGTGTTCGCTCTTGCTTGTGCTCTCTCTCACGCTTGTGCTCTCTCTCTCGCTTGTGCTCTCTCTCTCTCGCTTATGCTCTCTCTCGCTTGTGCTCTCCCTCTCTCTCTCGCTTGTGCTCTCTCTTGCTTGTTCTCTCTCTCTCTCGCTTGTGCTCTCTCACGCTTGTGCTCTCTTGCTTGTGCTCTCCCTCCCAATTGTGCTCTCAGTCCCTCTTGTTTGTGCTCTCTCTCATTTGTTCTCTTTCTCTCGCTCGTGCTCTCTCTTTTGCTTGTGTTCTCTCTCGCATGTGCTCTCTCTCTCACGCTTGTGCTCTCCCTCTCGCTTGTGCTCTTTCTCTCTATCTCTCGCTCGTGTTCGCTCTTGCTTGTGCTCTCTCTCACGCTTGTGCTCTTTTGCTTGTGTTCTCTCTCGCATGTGCTCTCTCTCTCACGCTTGTGCTCTCCCTCTCGCTTGTGCTCTTTCTCTCTATCTCTCGCTCGTGTTCGCTCTTGCTTGTGCTCTCTCTCACGCTTGTGCTCTCTCTCTCGCTTGTGCTCTCTCTCTCTCCCTCTCACTTGTGCTCTTTTTCTCTATCTCATGCTTGCGTTCTCTCTCACCTGTGTTCTCTTTCGCTTGTGTTCTTTCTCGTTTCTGTTCGCTCTCGCTTGTGTTCTCTCTCGCTTGAGTTCTCTTTCTGTTTATTTCTCTCTTTCTCGCTTATGCGCACTCTCTCGCTTGTGCACTCTCTCTCTCACTTGTGCTCTCTCTCTCTCGCTTGTGCTCTCTCTCTCTCGCTTGTGCTCTCTCTCTCGCTTGTGCTCTCTCTCTCTGTCCCTCTCGCTTGTGCTCACTCAAGTTTATTCTCTCTCTCGCTTGTGCTCACTCTCGCTTGTGCTCACTCTCACGCTTGTGCTCTCTCTCTTGCTTGTGCTCTCTTGCTTGTGCTCTTCCTCTCACTTGTGCTCTTTCTTTCTCACGCTTGTGTTCTCTGTCGCTTGTTTTCTCTCTCGCTTATGTTCTCTCTCGCTTGAGTTCTCTTTCTCTTGGGCTCTCTCTCTCGCTTGTGCGCTTTCTCTCGCTGGTGCTCTCTCTTGCTTGTGCTCTCTCACTTGCTTGTGCTCTCACTCTCTCACTTGTGCTCTCTCGCATGTGCTCTCTCTCGCTTGTGTTCTCTCTCGCTTGTGCTCTATCTCGTTTGTGCTCTCTGTCTCGCTTGAGCTCTCACTCTCGCTTGTGTTCTCTGTATCTCACATGTATTCTCTGTCTCTCGCTTCTGCTCTCACTCACTTGTGCTCTCTCTCTCGCTTATGCTCTCTGTCGCTTGTGTTCTCTTTTGTGTGCTCTCTCGCTTGTTTTCTCTTGTTTGTATTATCTCTCTCGCATGTGCTCTTTCTCTCGCATGTGCTCTCTCTCACGCTTGTGCTCTCTCGCTTGTGCTTTCTCTCTCGCTTGTGCTCTCCCTCTCGATTGTGCTCTCCCTCTCATGTTCTCTCTCGCTTGTGCTCTTTTTTTCTCTCTCTCGCTTGTGCTCTCTCTCTCGCTTGCTTGTGCTCCCTCGCTTGTGCTCTCTCGCTCACTTGTGTTCTCTCTCACTTGTGTTCTTTCTCGCTTGTGTTCTCTTGCTTGTGCTCTCTATCGCTTGGGCTCTCTCTCTCGCTTGTGCTCTCTCTCTCGCTTGGGCTCTCGCTCTCTTGCTTGTGCACGCTCTCTCGCATGTGCTCTCTCTCGCGCTTGTGCTCTCTCTCTCGCTTGTGCTCGCTCGCTCGCTTGTGCTCGCTCTCTCGCTTGTGCTCTCTCGCATGTGCTCTCTCTCTCGCTTGTGCTCTCTCTCGCATGTGCTCTCCCTGTTTGTTTCTCTCTCTCTCTCTCGTGCTCTCTCTTGCTTGTGCTCTCTCTCTCGCTTGTGCTCTCTCATGCATGTGCTCTCTTGCTTGTGCTCTCCCTCTCAATTGTGCTCTCTCTCAGTCCCTCTTGTTTGTGCTCTCATTTGTTCTCTCTTGCTCGTGCTCTCTCGCTTGTGTTCTTTCTCGCTTGTGCTCTCTTTCATGCTTGTGCTCTCTCTCTCGCTTGTGCTCTCCCTCTCGCTCTCCCTCTAGCTTGTGCTCTCCCTCTCGCTCGTGTTTGCTCTTGCTTGTGCTCTCACGCTTGTGCTCTCTCTCTTGCTTGTGCTCTTGCTTGTGCTCTCCCTCTCACTTGTGCTCTTTCTCTCTCCCTCTCGCCTGTGCTCTTTCTCTCTATCTCATACTTGTGTTCTCTCTCGCTTTGGTTCTCTCTCGCTTCTGTTCTCTCTTGTTTGTGTTCTCTCTCGCTTGAGTTCTCTTTCTCTTCGGTTCTCTCGCTTATGTGCTCTCTCTCGCTTGTGCTCTCTCTCTTGCTTGTGCTTTCTCTCTCGCATGTGCTCCCTCTCTTGCTTGTGCTCTCTCTTTTGCTTGTGCTCTCTCTTGCTTGTGCTCTCTCTCTTGCTTCTGCTCTCTCTCTCTCTCGCTTGTGCTCTCAATCACGCATGTGCCCTCTCTCTTGCTTGTGCTGTCTTGCTTGTGCTCTCCCTCTCAATTGTGCTCTCTCTCTCTGTCCCTCTTGCTTGTGCTCCCTCTCGCTTGTTCTCTCTCTCTCTCTCTCGCTTGTGCTCTTTTTCTCTCTCTTCATCTCGCTTGTGCTCTCTGTCACGCTTGTGCTCTCTGTCACGCTTGTGCTCTCTCTCACGCTTGTGCTCTCTCTCTCGCTTGCGCTCTCTTGCTTGTGCTCTTTCTCTCTCTCTCTCTCTCGCTTGTGTTCTCACTCACTTGAGTTCTCTTTCTCTTGGCTCTGTCTCTCGCTTGTGTGCTCTCTCCCGCTTGTGCTCTCTCTCGCTTGTGCTCTCTCGTTTGTGCTCTCTCTCGCTTGTGCTCTCGCATGTGCTCTCTCTCTCTCGCTTGTGCTCTCTCTCTCTCGCTTGTGCTCCCTCTTGCTTGTGCTCTCTCTCTCTCGCTTGTGCTCTCACTCTCGCTTGTGTTCTCTCTCTCTCGCTTGTTCTCACTCTCTCGCTTGTTCTCTCTCTCTTGCTTGTTCTCTTTCTGTCTCTCACTTGTTCTCTATCGCTTGTGCTCTCCCTCTCACTTGTGCTCTCTCCCTCTCTTGCTTGTGCTCTCCTCTCGATTGTGCTCTCTCTCTCATGTTCTCTCTCGCTTGTGCTCTTTTTCTTGGTTGCTCTCGCTTGTGCTCTTTTTGTCTCTTGCTGTGCTCTCTCTGTCTCGCTTGTGTTCTCTCGTTTGTGCTCTCTCTCTCTCGCTTGTACTCTACCTTGTGCTCTCTCGCTCTCGCTTGTGCTCTCACTCTCGCCTGTGTTCTCTCTCTCGCTTGTTCTCACTCTCTCGCTTGTTCTCTCTCTCTTGCTTGTTCTCTTTCTGTCTCTGTCTTGTGCTCTCACTCTCACTGTTGCTCTCTCTCTCTCTTGCTTGTGCTCCTCTCGATTGTGCTCTCATGTTCTCTCTCGCTTGTGCTCTTTTTCTCTCTCTCGCTGTGCTCTCTCTCGCTTCTGCTCTCTCGCTTGTGCTCTCTCTCTCGTTTGTGCTCTGTCTCTCGCTTCTGCTCTGTCTCTCGCTTGTGCTCTCTCTTGCTCTTGTGCTCTCTCTCGCTTGTGCTCTCGCTCTCTCGCTTGTGCTCTCTCTCTCGCTTGTGCTCTCTCTCGCTTGTGCTCTCTCTCTCGCTTGTGCTCTCCCTCTCGCTTGTGCTCTCTCACGCCTGTGCTCTGTTGCTTGTGCTCTCCCTCTCAATTGTGCTCTCAGTGCCTCTTGTTTGTCCTCTTTCTCGTTTGTTCTTTCACTCTCTCGCTCGTACTCTGTCTCTCGCTTGTGCTCCCTCTCTCGCCTGTGCTCTCTCCCTCGCTTGTGCTCTCTCTCACACTTGTGCTCGTTCTGTCGCTTGTGCTCTCTCGCATGTGCTCTCTCTCGCTTTTGCTCTCCCTCTCTCTCTCTCGCTTGTGCTCTCTCTCGTTTGTTCTCTCTCTCCCGCTCGTGCTCTCTCTTTTGCTTGTGTTCTCTCACAGTTGTGCTCTCTCTCTCTCGCTTGTGCTCTCCCTCTCGCTTGTGCTCTTTCTCTTTATCGCTTGTGTTCGCTCTTGCTTGTGCTCTCTCTCACGCTTGTCCTCTCTCTCTCGCTTGTGCTCTCCCTCTCGCTTGTGCTCTTTCTCTCTATCTCTCGTTCGTGTTCGCTCTTGCTTGTGCTCTCTCTCACGCTTGTGCTCTCTCACTTGTGCTCTCTTGCTTGTGTCTCCCTCTCACTTGTGCTCTCTGTATCTGTCGCTCTCGCTTGTGCTCTCTCTCGCTTGTTATCTCTCCCTTTCTCTCTCTCTCTCTCTCATGCTCTCTCTTAAATTTATGTTCCCTTGTAATGGTTTGTTCCACCCGAGGGAAAACGTCTCTGTCTGTTCTCTCTTACTTGTGTTCTCTCGCTTGAGTTGTCTTTCTTTTTTGTCCTCTCTCATGCTTGTTTTCGCTTGTTTGTGTTATCACTCTCGCTTGTATTCTTTCTCTCTCGCTTGTGTTCTCTGTCACTCGCTTGTGTTCCTTTTCTCTCTCGATTGTGTTCTGTCTCGCTTGTGCTCTCTCTCTCGATTCTGTTCTCTCTCGCTTGTGCTCTTTCTCTCGCTTGTGCTCTCTCTCTCGCTTGTGCTCTCTCTCTTGCTTGTAGTCTCTCTCGTTTGTGCTCTCTCTCGCTTGTGCTCTCTCTCATGCTTCTGCTCTTGCTCTTTATCTTGTGCTCTCTTGCTTGTGCTCTCCCTCTCATTTGTGCTCTCTCTGTCCCTCTCGCTTGTGCTCTCTCTCGCATGTGCTCTCCCTGTTTGTTTCTCTCTCTCTCTCTCGTGCTCTCTCTTGCTTGTGCTCTCTCTCTCGCTTGTGCTCTCTCATGCATGTGCTCTCTTGCTTGTGCTCTCCCTCTCAATTGTGCTCTCTCTCAGTCCCTCTTGTTTGTGCTCTCTCATTTGTTCTCTCTCGCTCGTGCTCTCTCGCTTGTGCTCTCTCTCATGCTTGTGCTCTCTCTCTCGCTTGTGTTTGCTCTTGCTTGTGCTCTCACGCTTGTGCTCTCTCTCACGCTTGTGCTCTCTCTCACGCTTGTTCTCTCTCGCTTGTGTTCTCTCTCGCTTGAGTTCTCTTTCTCTTCGGTTCTCTCTCTCGCTTATGCGCACTGTCTCGCTTGTGCTCTCTCTCGCTTGTGCTCTCTCGCATGTGCTCTCTCTCTCGCTTGTGCTCTCTCTCTCGCTTGTCCTCTCTCTCTCTCTCGCTTGTGGTCTCTCTCTCGCTTGTGCTCTCTCACGCATGTGCTCTCTTGCTTGTGCACTCCCTCTCAATTGTGCTCTCAATCCCTCTTGTTTGTGCTCTCTCTCGTTTGTTCTCTCTCTCGCTCGTGCTCTCTCTTTTGCTTGTGTTCTCTCTCGCTTGTGCTCTCTCTCACGCTTGTGCTCTCTCTCTCGCTTGTGCTCTCCCTCTCGCTTGTGCTCTTTCTCTCTATCTCTCGTTCGTGTTCGCTCTTGCTTGTGCTCTCTCTCACGCTTGTGCTCTCTCACTTGTGCTCTCTTGCTTGTGCTCTCCCTCTCACTTGTGCTCTCTGTATCTGTCGCTCTCGCTTGTGCTCTCTCTCGCTTGTTATCTCTCCCTCTCTCTCTCTCTCATGCTCTCTCTTAAATTTATGTTCCCTTGTAATGGTTTGTTCCACCCGAGGGAAAACGTCTCTGTCTGTTCTCTCTTACTTGTGTTCTCTCGCTTGAGTTGTCTTTCTTTTTTGTCCTCTCATGCTTGTTTTCGCTTGTTTGTGTTATCACTCTCGCTTGTATTCTTTCTCTCGCTTGTGTTCTCTGTCACTCGCTTGTGTTCCTTTTCTCTCTCGATTGTGTTCTGTCTCGCTGGTGCTCTCTCGATTCTGTTCTCTCACGCTTGTGCTCTCTCTCTCGCTTGTTCTCTCTCGCTTGTGTTCTCTCTCGCTTGAGTTCTCTTTCTCTTCGGTTCTCTCTCTCGCTTATGCGCACTGTCTCGCTTGTGCTCTCTCTCGCTTGTGCTCTCTCGCATGTGCTCTCTCTCTCGCTTGTGCTCTCTCTCTCGCTTGTGCTCTCCCTCTCGCTTGTGCTCTTTCTCTCTATCTCTCGTTCGTGTTCGCTCTTGCTTGTGCTCTCTCTCACGCTTGTGCTCTCTCACTTGTGCTCTCTTGCTTGTGTCTCCCTCTCACTTGTGCTCTCTGTATCTGTCGCTCTCGCTTGTGCTCTCTCTCGCTTGTTATCTCTCCCTCTCTCTCTCTCTCTCTCATGCTCTCTCTTAAATTTATGTTCCCTTGTAATGGTTTGTTCCACCCGAGGGAAAACGTCCCTGTCTGTTCTCTCTTACTTGTGTTCTCTCGCTTGAGTTGTCTTTCTTTTTTGTCCTCTCTCATGCTTGTTTTCGCTTGTTTGTGTTATCACTCTCGCTTGTATTCTTTCTCTCTCGCTTGTGTTCTCTGTCACTCGCTTGTGTTCCTTTTCTCTCTCGATTGTGTTCTGTCTCGCTTGTGCTCTCTCTCTCGATTCTGTTCTCTCTCGCTTGTGCTCTTTCTCTCGTTTGTGCTCTCTCTCTCGCTTGTGCTCTCTCTCTTGCTTGTAGTCTCTCTCGTTTGTGCTCTCTCTCGCTTGTGCTCTCTCTCATGCTTCTGCTCTTGCTCTTTCACTTGTGCTCTCTTGCTTGTGCTCTCCCTCTCATTTGTGCTCTCTCTGTCCCTCTCGCTTGTGCTCTCTCTCGCATGTGCTCTCCCTGTTTGTTTCTCTCTCTCTCTCTCGTGCTCTCTCTTGCTTGTGCTCTCTCTCTCACTTGTGCTCTCTCATGCATGTGCTCTCTTGCTTGTGCTCTCCCTCTCAATTGTGCTCTCTCTCAGTCCCTCTTGTTTGTGCTCTCTCTCATTTGTTCTCTCTCGCTCGTGCTCTCTCGCTTGTGCTCTCTCTCATGCTTGTGCTCTCTCTCTCGCTTGTGCTCTCCCTCTCGCACTCCCTCTAGCTTGTGCTCTCCCTCTCGCTCGTGTTTGCTCTTGCTTGTGCTCTCACGCTTGTGCTCTCTCTCTTGCTTGTGCTTTTGCTTGTGCTCTCCCTCTCACTTGTGCTCTTTCTCTCTCCCTCTCGCCTGTGCTCTTTCTCTCTATCTCATACTTGTGTTCTCTCTCGCTTTGGTTCTCTCTCGCTTCTGTTCTCTCTTGTTTGTGTTCTCTCTCGCTTGAGTTCTCTTTCTCTTCGGTTCTCTCGCTTATGTGCTCTCTCTCGCTTGTGCTCTCTCTCTTGCTTGTGCTTTCTCTCTCGCATGTGCTCCCTCTCTTGCTTGTGCTCTCTCTTTTGCTTGTGCTCTCTCTTGCTTGTGCTCTCTCTCTTGCTTCTGCTCTCTCTCTCTCTCGCTTGTGCTCTCAATCACGCATGTGCCCTCTCTCTTGCTTGTGCTGTCTTGCTTGTGCTCTCTCTCTCAATTGTGCTCTCTCTCTCTGTCCCTCTTGCTTGTGCTCCCTCTCGCTTGTTCTCTCTCTCTCTCTCGCTTGTGCTCTTTTTCTCTCTCTTCATCTCGCTTGTGCTCTCTGTCACGCTTGTGCTCTCTCTCTCGCTTGCGCTCTCTTGCTTGTGCTCTTTCTCTCTCTCTCTCGCTTGTGTTCTCTCTCGCTTGAGTTCTCTTTCTCTTGGGCTCTGTCTCTCGCTTGTGTGCTCTCTCCCGCTTGTGCTCTCTCTCGCTTGTGCTCTCTCTCTCGTTTGTGCTCTCTCTCGCTTGTGCTCTCGCATGTGCTCTCTCTCTCTCGCTTGTGCTCTCTCTCTCTCTCTCTCGCTTGTGCTCCCTCTTGCTTGTGCTCTCTCTCTCTCTCGCTTGTTCTCACTCTCTCGCTTGTTCTCTCTCTCTTGCTTGTTCTCTTTCTGTCTCTCACTTGTTCTCTATCGCTTGTGCTCTCACTCTCACTTGTGCTCTCTCCCTCTCTTGCTGGTGCTCTCCTCTCGATTGTGCTCTCTCTCTCATGTTCTCTCTCGCTTGTGCTCTTTTTCTTGGTCGCTCTCGCTTGTGCTCTTTTTGTCTCTCGCTGTGCTCTCTCTGTCTCGCTTGTGTTCTCTCGTTTGTGCTCTCTCTCGCTTGTGCTCTCTCTCTCGCTTGTACTCTACCTTGTGCTCTCTCGCTCTCGCTTGTGCTCTCACTCTCGCCTGTGTTCTCTCTCTCACTTGTTCTCACTCGCTCGCTTGTTCTCTCTCTCTTGCTTGTTCTCTTTCTGCCTCTGTCTTGTGCTCTATCGCTTGTGCTCTCACTCTCACTGTTGCTCTCTCTCTCTCTTGCTTGTGCTCTCCTCTCGATTGTGCTCTCTCATGTTCTCTCTCGCTTGTGCTCTTTTTCTCTCTCTCGCTGTGCTCTCTCTCGCTTCTGCTCTCTCGCTTGTGCTCTCTCGTTTGTGCTCTGTCTCTCGCCTGTGCTCTGTCTCTCGCTTGTGCTCTCTCTCTCGCTTGTGCTCTCTCTCTCGCTTGTGCTCTCTCTCTCGCTTGTGCTCTCTCTCTCTTGTGCTCTCTTGTGCTCTCTTGCTCTTGTGCTCTCTCTCGCTTGTGCTCTCGCTCTCTCGCTTGTGCTCTCTCTCTCGCTTGTGCTCTCTCTCGCTTGTGCTCTCCCTCTCGCTCGCTTGTGCTCTCTCTCTCGCTTGTGCTCTCCCTCTCGCTTGTGCTCTCTCACGCCTGTGCTCTGTTGCTTGTGCTCTCCCTCTCAATTGTGCTCTCAGTGCCTCTTGTTTGTCCTCTTTCTCGTTTGTTCTTTCACTCTCTCGCTCGTACTCTGTCTCTCGCTTGTGCTCCCTCTCTCGCCTGTGCTCTCTCCCTCGCTTGTGCTCTCTCTACCGCTTGTGCTCGTTCTGTCGCTTGTGCTCTCTCGCATGTGCTCTCTCTCTCGCTTTTGCTCTCGCTCTCTCTCTCTCGCTTGTGCTCTCTCTCGTTTGTTCTCTCTCTCCCGCTCGTGCTCTCTCTTTTGCTTGTGTTCTCTCACGGTTGTGCTCTCTCTCGCTTGTGCTCTCCCTCTCGCTTGTGCTCTTTCTCTTTATCGCTTGTGTTCGCTCTTGCTTGTGCTCTCTCTCACGCTTGTGCTCTCTCTCTCGCTTGTGCTCTCTTGCTTGTGCTCTCCCTCTCCCTTGTGCTCTTTCTCTCTATCACTCGTGTTCGCTCTTGCTTGTGCTCTTTCTCTTTATCGCTTGTGTTCGCTCTTGCTTGTGCTCTCTCTCACGCTTGTGCTCTCTCTCACGCTTGTGCTCTCTCTCACGCTTGTGCTCTCTCTCACGCTTGTGCTCTCTCTCTCGCTTGTTCTCTCTCGCTTGTGTTCTCTCTCGCTTGAGTTCTCTTTCTCTTCGGTTCTCTCTCTCGCTTATGCGCACTGTCTCGTTTGTGCTCTCTCTCGCTTGTGCTCTCTCGCATGTGCTCTCTCTCTCGCTTGTGCACTCTCTCTCGCTTGTGCTCACCCTCTCGCTTGTGCTCTCCCTCTCTCTCGCTTGTGCTCTCTCTTGCTTGTCGTCTCTCTCTCGCTTGTGCTCTCTCACGCATGTGCTCTCTTGCTTGTGCACTCCCTCTCAATTGTGCTCTCAATCCCTCTTGTTTGTGCTCTCTCTCGTTTGTTCTCTCTCTCGCTCGAGCTCTCTCTTTTGCTTGTGTTCTCTCTCGCTTGTGCTCTCTCTCACGCTTGTGCTCTCTCTCTCGCTTGTGCTCTCTCTCTCGCTTGTGCTCTCCCTCTCGCTTGTGCTCTTTCTCTCTATCTCTCGTTCGTGTTCGCTCTTGCTTGTGCTCTCTCTCACGCTTGTGCTCTCTCACTTGTGCTCTCTTGCTTGTGCTCTCCCTCTCACTTGTGCTCTCTGTATCTGTCGCTCTCGCTTGTGCTCTCTCTCGCTTGTTATCTCTCCCTCTCTCTCTCTCTCATGCTCTCTCTTAAATTTATGTTCCCTTGTAATGGTTTGTTCCACCCGAGGGAAAACGTCTCTGTCTGTTCTCTCTTACTTGTGTTCTCTCGCTTGAGTTGTCTTTCTTTTTTGTCCTCTCTCATGCTTGTTTTCGCTTGTTTGTGTTATCACTCTCGCTTGTATTCTTTCTCTCGCTTGTGTTCTCTGTAACTCGCTTGTGTTCCTTTTCTCTCTCGATTGTGTTCTGTCTCGCTGGTGCTCTCTCGATTCTGTTCTCTCTCGCTTGTGCTCTTTCTCTCGCTTGTGCTCTCTCTCTCGCTTGTGCTCTCTCTCTTGCTTGTAGTCTCTCTCGTTTGTGCTCTCTCTCGCTTGTGCTCTCTCTCATGCTTCTGCTCTTGCTCTTTCACTTGTGCTCTCTTGCTCGTGCTCTCCCTCTCATTTGTGCTCTCTCTGTCCCTCTCGCTTGTGCTTTCTCTCGCTTGTTCTCTCTCTCTCTCTCGTGCTCTTTTTCTCTCTCTTCATCATGCTTGTGCTCTCTCTCTCTCTCTCACTCGTGTTCTCTCTCATGCTTGTTCTCTCTCTCGCTTGTGCTCCCTCTCTCGCTTCTGTTCTCTCTCGCTTGTGCTCTTTCTCTCGCTTGTGCTCCCTCTCTCGCTTGTGCTCTCTCTGTTGCTTGTGCTCTCTCTCACTCTCGCTTGTCTCTCTCTCTCGCTTGTGCTCTCTCACGCTTCTGCTCTCTCGCTTGTGCTCTCTTGCTTATGTGCTCCCTCTGGCTTGTGCTCTTTCTCTTTCTCACTTGTGCTCTCTCTCTCTTGCTTCTGCTCTCCTCTCGCTTGTGTTCTCTCGCTTGTGTTCTCTCTCTTGCTTGTGTTCTCTCTTCCTCGCTGGTGTTCTCTCTCTCTCTCCCTCACTTCTGTTCTCTCGTTTGTGTTCTGTCTCGCTTGTGTTCTCTCTCGTTTGTGTTCTCTCTCGCTTGTGTTCTCTCTGCTTGTGTACTTTCTCGCTTGTGTTCCCTCTCTGGCTTGTGTTCTGCCTCTCGCTTGTGCACTCTCTCGCTTTTGCTCTCTTTTGCTTGTGCTTTTTTTTGCTTGTGCTCTCTATCTCTTGCTTGTGCTCTCTCTCTCTCGCTTGTGCTCTCACTCTCGCTTGTGCTCTCACTCTCGATTGTGCTCCCCCTCTCGATTGTACTCTCTCTGTCCCTCTCGCTTGTGCTCTCTCTCGCTTGTTCTCCCTCTCTCTCGCTTGTGTTCTCTCTCGCTTGTGCTCGCGCATGTGCTCTCTCTCACGCATGTGCTCTCTGTCTCTGTCCCTCTCGCTTGTGCTCTCTCCCTCTCTCTCTCTCTCTCATGCTCTCTCTTAAATTTATGTTCCCTTGTAATGGTTTGTTTCACCCGAGGAAAAAGTCTCTGACTGTTCTCTCTTACTTGTGTTCTCTCGCTTGAGTTGTCTTTCTTTTGTGTCCTCTCACTCGCTTTTTTTCTCTTGTTTGTGTTATCACTCTCGCTTGTATTCTTTCTCTCTCGCTTGTGTTCTCTCTCGCTTGTGTTCTCGGTCACTCGCTTGTGTTCTCTGTCACTCGCTTGTGTTCCTTCTCTCTTTCGATTGTGTTCTGTCTCGCCTGTGCTCCCTCTCTCGCTTGTGTTCTCTCTCTCTCTGTTGCTTGTGTTCTCTCTTTCCCTCACTTCTGTTCTCTCTCTCGTTTGTGTTAACAACAAACAAAGAACAAAGAAATGTACCGCACAGGAACGGGCCCTCCAAGCCCGTGCCGACCATGCTGCCCGACTAAACTACAATCTTCTACACTTCCTGGGTCCGTATCCCTCTATTCCCATCCTATTCATGTATTTGTCAAGATGCCCCTTAAATGTCACTATCGTCCCTGCTGCCACCACCTCCTCCGGTAGCGGGTTCCAGGCACCCACTACCCTATGTGTAAAAGACTTGCCTCGTACAACTACTCTAAACCTTGCCCCTCTCACCTTAAACCTATGCCCCCTAGTAATTGATCCCTCTACCCTGGGGAAAAGCCTCTGAGTATCCACTCTGTCTATGCCCCTCATAATTTTGTAGACCTCTATCAGGTCTCCCCTCAACCTCCTTCGTTCCAGTGAGAACAAACCGAGTTTATTCAACCGCTCCTCAAAGCTAATGCCCTCCATACCAGGCAACATTCTGGTAAATCTCTTCTGCACCCTCTCTAAAGCCTCCACATCCTTCTGGTAGTGTGGCGACCAGAATTGAACACTATACTCCAAGTGTGGCCTAACTAAGGTTCTATACAGCTGCAACATGACTTGCCAATTCTTATACTCAATGCCCCAGCCAATGAAGGCATGCATGCCGTATGCCTTCATGACTACCTTCTCCACCTGTGTTGCCCCTTTCAATGACCTGTGGACCTGTACTCCTAGATCTCTTTGACTTTCAATACTCTTGAGGGTTCTACCATTCACTGTATATTCCCCACCTGCAATAGACCTTCCAAAATGCATTACCTCACATTTGTCCGGATTAAACTCCATCTGCCATCTCTCCGCCCAAGTCTCCAAACAATCTAAATCCTGCTGTATCCTCTGACAGTCCTCATCGCTATCCGCAATTCCACCAACCTTTGTGCCGTCTGCAAACTTACGAATCAGACCAGTTAAATTTTCCTCCAAATCATTTATATATACTACAAAGAGCATAGGTCCCAGCACTGATCCCTGTGGAACACCACTGGTCACAGCCCTCCAATTAGAAAAGCATCCTTCCACTGCCCTCTGAGGTGTCCTCCCGCAGTACAGCTGTGATATTCTCCCGAACAAGTAGCGCAACTCCGCCTCCCCTTTTACATCCCCCTCTATCCCGCCTGAAACATCTAAATCCTGGAACGTTTAGCTGCCAATCCTGCCCTTCCCTCAACCAAGTCTCTGTAATGGCAACAACATCATAGTTCCAAGCTCTAAGTTCATCTGCCTTACCCGTAATACTTCTTGCATTAAAACATATGCACTTCAGGCCACCAGACCCGCTGTGCTCAGCAACTTCTCCCTGTCTGCTCTGCCTCAGAGCCCCACTGTCCCTATTCCCTCGTTCTCCCTCAATGCTCTCACCTTCTGACCTATTCCTCCCGTGCCCACCCCCCTGCCATACTAGTTTAAACCCTCCCGTGTGACACTAGCAAACCTCGCGGCTAGGATATTTATGCCTCCCCGGTTTAGATGCAACCCGTCCTTCTTATATAGGTCACACCTGCCCCGGAAGAGCTCCCAGTGGTCCAGATAACGGAAACCATCCCTCCTACACCAGCTGTTTAGCCACGTGTTTAGCTGCTCTATCTTCCTATTTCTAGCCTCACTGGCACGTGGCACAGGGAGTAATCCCGAGATTACAACCCTAGAGGTCCTGTCTTTTAACTTTCTGCCTAGCTCCCTGAACTCCTGCTGCAGGACCTCATGCCCCTTCCTGCCTATGTCGTTAGTACCACTATGTACAACGACCTCTGCCTGTTTGCCCTCCCCCTTCAGGATACCCTCTACCCGTTTGGAGACATCCTGGACCCTGGCACCAGGGAGGCAACATACCATCCTGGAGTCTCTTTCACGTCCACAGAAGCGCCTGTCTGTGGCCCTTACTATAGAGTCCCCATTACTATTGCTCTTCTGCGCTTTGACCCTCCCTTCTGAACGTCAGAGCCAGCCATGGTGCCACTGCTCTGGCTGCTGCTGTTTTCCCCTGATAGCCTATCCCCCCCGACAGTATCCAAAGGGCTATACCTGTTCGAGAGGGGGACAACCACAGGGGATTCCTGCACTGACTGCCTGCCCTTTCTGGTGGTCACCCATTTCTCTGCCTGCACCTTGGGTGTGACCACATTTACATAACTGCGATCTATGACGCTTTCCGCCACCTGCATGCTCCAAAGTGCATCCAATTGCTGCTCCAACTGAACCATGCGGTCTGTGAGAAGCTCCAGTTGGGTGCACTTTCTGCAGATGAAGCCATCCGGAACGCTGGAAGTCTCCCGGACCTGCCACATCTCACAGTCAGAGCACTGCACCCCTCTAACTGACATTGCGTCAATTAATTAAAATTAAAATTAAAAAATTAAAAAAAAAAAATATATATATATATATTAAAAAAACTTACTGAATTGTGGTCACTGTTACCGAAATGCTCCCCTACTAAAACATCTACCACCTGGCCTTGCACTAGATTTCTAATAGAAATGCGAAAGCTAAATAAAGTACTCTCTGATCTCTGGCTTAGATACCCCTCTAAATTATCATAGAATCGTAGAAGTTTACAGCATGGAAACAGGCCCTTCGGCCCAACCAGTCCATGCCGCCCAGTTTTTACCATTAAGCTAGTCCCAGTTGCCCGCACTTGGCCCATAACCCTCTATACCCATCTTACCCATGTAACTATCTAAATGCTTTTTAAAACACACAATTGTACCCGCCTCTACTACTACCTCTTGCAGCCCATTCCAGACACTCACTACCCTCTGAGTGAAGAAATTGCCCCTCTGGGCCCTTCTGAATCTCTCCCCTCTCACCTTAAACCCTCTAGTTTTAGACTCCCCTACCTTTGGGAAAAGATGTTGACTATCTACCTTATCTATGCCCCTCATTATTTTATAGATCTCTATAAGATCACCCCTAAGCCTCCTACGCTCCAGGGAAAAAAGTCCCAGTCTATCCAGCCTCTCCTTATAACTCAAACCATCAAGTCCCGGCAACATCCTAGTAAATCTTTTCTGCACTCTTTCTAGTTTAATAATATCCTTTCTATAATAGGGTGACCAGAACTGCACACAGTATTCCAAGTGTGGCCGTACCAATGTCTTGTACAATTTCAACAAGACGTCCCAACTCCTGTATTCAATGTTCTGACCAATGAAACCAAGCATGCCGAATGCCTTCTTTACCACCCTGTCCACCTGCGACTCCACCTTCAAGGAGCTATGAACCTGTACTCCTAGATCTCTTTGTTCTATAACTCTCCCCAACGCCATACCATTAACTGAGTAGGTCCTGGCCTGGTTCGATCTGCCAAAATGCATCACCTCACATTTATCTAAATTAAACTCCATCTGCCATTCGTCGGCCCACTGGCTCAAGATCCCGTTGCAATCCTAGATGACCTTCTTCACTATCCACTGTGCCACCAATCTTGGTGTCATTTGCAAACTTACTAACCATGCCTCCTAAATTCTCATCCAAATCATTAATATAAATCACAAATAACAGTGGACCCAGCACCGATCCCTGAGGCACACCACTGGTCACAGGCCTCCAGTTTGAAAAACAACCCTCTACAACCACCCTCTGTCTTCTGTCGCCCAGCCAATTTTGAATCCAATTGGCAACCTCACCCTGGATCCCGTGAGCTTTAACCTTCTGCAACAACCTACCATGCGGTATCTTGTCAAAGGCTTTGCTAAAGTCCATGTAGACAACGTCTACTGCACTGCCCTCATCTACCTTCTTGGTCACCCCCTCAAAAAACTCAATCAAATTTGTGAGACATGATTTTCCACGCACAAAGCCATGCTGACTGCCCCGAATCAGTCCTTGCCTCTCTAAATGCTTGTAGATCCTGTCTCTCAGAATACCTTCTAGCAACTTACCTACTACAGACGTTAGGCTCACCGGTCTGTAGTTCCCAGGTTTTTCCCTGCTGCCCTTCTTAAACAAGGGCACAACATTCGCCACTCTCCAATCTTCAGGCACCTCACCTGTGGCTGCCGATGATTCAAATATCTCTGTTAGGGGACCCGCAATTTCCTCCCTAGCCTCCCACAACATCCTGGGATACATTTCATCAGGTCCCGGGGATTTATCTACCTTGATGCGCTTTAAGACTTCCAGCACCACCTCCTCTGTAATATGCACACTTCTCAAGACATCACTATTTATTTCCCTTAGTTTCCTAACATCCATGCCTTTCTCCACCGTGAATACCGATGAGGAATACTCATTCAGGATCTCACCCAACTCTTGTGGCTCTGCACATAGAAGTCCTTGTTGATCCTTAAGAGGCCCTCGTTACTCTTTTCCCCTTTATGTATCTGTAGAATCTCTTTGGATTCTCCCTTGCATTATTTGCCAAAGCAATTTCATGTCCCCTTTTTGCCCTCCTGATTTCCCTCTTAACTCTATTTCGACAATCTCTATACTCTTCAAGGGATCCACTTGATCCCAGTTGCTTATGTACGTCATATACCTCCTTCTTTTTGACCAGAGTCTCAATATCTCGAATCATCCAGGGTTCCCTACTTCTACCAGCCTTGCCCTTCACTCTAAAGGGAATGTGCTTACCCTGCACCCTGGTTAACACATTTTTAAAAGCCTCCCATTTACCAGCCGTCCCTTTGCCTGCCAACAGTCTCCCCCAGTCTACCTCTGCAAGTTCCTGTCTGATACCATCAAAATTGGCCTTGCCCCAATTAAGAATTTTAACTCTTGGGCCAGACCTATCATTCTCCAGAGCTATCTTAAAACTAATGGAGTTATGGTCACTTGTCCCAAAGTGATCCCTCACTAGCACTTCTGTCACTTGCCCTTCCTTATTTCCCAAGACGAGGCCAAGTTTTGCCCCCTCTCTAGTCGGTCCATCCATATACTGAATGAGAAATTCTTCCTGAATACACTCAACAAATTTCCCTCCATCCAAGCCCCTAATGCTATGGCTGTCCCAGTCAATGTTGGGAAAGTTAAAGTCCCCTACTACTACCACCCTATTATTCTTGCAGCTATCTGTAATCTCCTTACATATTTGCTCCTCAATTTCCCGCTGACTATTTGGGGGCCTGTAGCACAGTCCTATCAAGGTGATCTCTCCCTTCTTATTTTTCAGTTCCACCCATATAGACTCAGTGGTCGAACCCTCGGATATATCCCCTCTAAGTACTGCCGTGATGTTCTCCCTAATCAAAAACGCCACTCCCCCTCCTCTCTTACCTCCTGTTCTATCCTTTCTATAGCATCTGTACCCCGGAACATTGAGCTGCCAGTCCTGCCCCTCCCTTAGCCATGTTTCAGTCATAGCTATAATATCCCAGTCCCATGTGCCCGTCCATGCCCTGGACTGAATTATAATTAAGTAATTATGTTTAATTAGTTACCAATGCTTAATTTTTTTAATTTAGTGTAGATTCCCAACCACCCACTCAGGCCACAGCTTTCTGTGATGTCACTTCAGTTTCCCCCGACACACACAATTTGAAAAAGGTATAAAAGTAAAAATGAGTAAAATCACTTACTTACCTTCTTACCTTCTGAGTGTCTTAGATGTTCTCAGGTTCTCTCCCTGACAGAGACTGCTCCTCCACCTCCGAACCTTGACCTGCACAATGCTAATAATATAATATAATAATAATATCATATGGCACTTACCTCACACCAATGGGTCTTATTATTAGGTTAGAGGAGGAGGGCGGGTGGGAGACACTACACGTGTAGTGTCTCGGGTTTCCTCTCCACCAGAATTTAGTGGTTGAAGGGGGGGGGGGGGCTTCCCAGAAGTCCGTGGGTTGAAAAAAATAAAACAGAAAAGATAAGTGTTTTTTTAAAAGGATAAACTTACCTCCCAGAAATCACTTGCGCACTGCTCCCGCTGAAATCGACTGGCCTGTTCCGGTGAAGGTAAGTGTTTTCTTAAAAGGATAAACTTACCTCCCAGAAATCACTAGCGCACCGCTCCCGCTGAAATCGACTGGCCTGTTCCTGTGAAGGTAAGTGTTTTCTTAAAAGGATAAACTTACCTCCCAGAAATCACTTGCGCACCGCTCCCGCTGAAATCGACTGGCCTGTTCCTGTGAAGGCAAGTGTTTTCTTAAAAGGATTAACTTACCTCCCAGAAATCACTTGCGCACCGCTCCCGCTGAAATCGACTGGCCTGTTCCTGTGAAGGTAAGTGTTTTCTTAAAAGGATAAACTTACCTCCCAGAAATCACTTGCGCACCGCTCCCGCTGAAATCGACTGGCCTGTTCCTGTGAAGGTAAGTGTTTTCTTAAAAGGATAAACTTACCTCCCAGAAATCACTTGCGCACCGCTCCCGCTGAAATCGACTCTCTCGCTTGTGTTCTCTCTCGCTTGTGTTCTCTCTGCTTGTGTTCTTTCTCGCTTGTGTTCCCTCTCTGGCTTGTGTTCTGCCTCTCGCTTGTGCACTCTCTTGCTTGTGCTCTCTTTTGCTTGTGCTCTCTTTTTTGCTTGTGCTCTCTCTCTCTTGCTTGTGCTCTCGCTTGTGCTCTCACTCTTGCTTGTGCTCTTACTCTCGATTGTGCTCTCCCTCTCAATTGTGCTCTCTCTGTCCCTCTCACTTGTGCTCTCTCTCGCTTGTTCTCCATCTCTCTCGCTTGTGATCTTTTTCTCTCCATCTCGCTTGTGCTCTCTCACGCTCGTGCTCTCTATCGCTCGTGTTCTCTCTCGCTTGTGCTCTCTCTCACGCTTGTGCTCTCCCTCTCGCTTGTGCTATCTTGCTTGTGCTCTCCCTCTCGCTTGTGCTCTTTCTCTCTCACTCTCGCTTGTGTTCTCTCTCGCTTGTGTTCTAGAACATAGAACATAGAAAATACAGCACAGAACAGGCCCTTCGGCCCACGATGTTGTGCCAAACTTTTGTCCTAGATTGAGAACAAACCAATCTACACCGCAGAATTCTACCGTAATCCAAGTACCTATCCAATCGCCGCCTGAAGGTCCCTCATGTTTCCGACTCAACTACTTCTACAGGCAGTGTATTCCATGCCCCCACTACTCTCTGGGTAAAGATCCTACCTATGACACCCCCCCCCTATACCTTCCAGCATTCACCTTAGATTTATGTGCCCTTGTAATGGTTTGTTCCACCCAAGGAAAAAGTCTCTGACTGTTCTCTCTTGCTTGTGTTCTCTCGCTTGAGTTCTTTCTTTTGTGTCCTCTCTCTCTCTCTCGCTTGTTTTCTCTTGTTTGTGTTATCACTCTCGCTTGTATTCTTTCTCTCTCGCTTGTGTTCTCTCTCGCTTGTGTTCTCTGTTCCTCGCTTGTGTTCTCTGTCACTCGCTTGTGTTCCTTCTCTCTGCCGATTGTGTTCTGTCTCGCTTGTGCTCCCGCTCTTGCTTGTGTTCTCTCTCGCTTGAGTTCTCTTTCTCTTAGACTCTCTCTCGCTTGTGCTCTCTCTCTTGTGCTCTCTCGCATGTGCTCTCTCTCTCGCTTGTGCTCTCTCTCTCGCTTGTGTTCTCGCTCTCTCTCTCGCTTGTGCTCCCTCTCGCTTATGCCCTCTCTCTCGCATGTGCTCTCACTCTCGCTGTGTTTTCTGTCTCTCGCTTATGTTCTCTGTCTCTCGCTTGTGTTCTGTCTCTCGCTTCTGTTTTCTCTCACTTGTGCTCGCTCTCTCGCTTGTGCTCTCTCTGTCGCCTGTGCTCTCTGTCGCTTGTGTTCTCTTTATTTTGTGTGCTCTCTCGCTTGTTTTCTCTTGTTTGTGTTATCTCTCTCGCTTGTGCTCTCTCGCATGTGCTCTCTCTCACGCTTGTGCTCTCTCGCACGCTTGTGCTCTCTCGCTTGTGCTCTCTCGCTTGTGCTCTCTCTCTCGCTTGTGCTCTCTCTCTCGCTTGTGCTCTCCCTCTCGCTTGTGCTCTCCCTCTCGATTGTGCTCTCTCTCTCTCTCATGTGCTCTTGTGCTCTTTCTCTCTCTCGCTTGTGCTCTTTTTCTCTCTCTTTCTCGCTGTGCTCCCTCTGTCTCGCTTGTGTTCTCTCTCGCTTGAGTTCTCTTTCTTTTGTGTACTCTCTCTCGTTTGTGTTCCTTGTCTCTCTCTCGATTGTGTTCTGTCACTCGCTTGTGCTCCCTCTCTCGCTTGTGTTCTCTCTCGCTTGTGCTCTCTCTTTCGCTTGTGCTCTCTCCCTTGCTTGTGCTCTCTCGCTTGTGCTGTCTCTCGCATGTGCTCTCTCTCACGCTTCTGCTCTCTCTCTCGCTTGTGCTCTCCCTCTGGCTTGTGCTCTTTCTCTCTTGCTTGTGCTCTCTCTTGCTTGTGCTCTCTCTTGCTTGTGCTCTCTCTCGCTTGTACTCTCCCTCTGGCTTGTGCTCTCCCTCTGGCTTGTGCTCTCCCTCTTGCTTGTGCTCTTTCTCTCTCTCGCTTGTGCTCTCTCGCTTGTGCTCTCTCGCTCTTTTGCTTCTGCTCTGCTTCTGTCACTTGTGCTCTCTCTCGCGTGAGTTCTCTTTCTCTTGTGTTCTCTCTCGCTTGTGTTCTCTCTCGCTTGTGTTCTCTCTCGCTTGTTTTCTCTCCCTCTCTCTCTCTCTCTCGCTTGAGTTCTTTCTCTCTCTCTTTCGCTTGTGTTCTCTCTCACTTGTGTTCTCTCTCGCTTGTGTTCTAGAACATAGAACATAGAAAATACAGCACAGAACTGGCCTTTTGGCCCACGATGTTGTGCCGAACTTTTGTCCTAGATTGAGAACAAACCAATCTACACCGCAGCATTCTACCGTAATCCAAGTACCTATCCGATAGCCGCTTGAAGGTCTCTAATGTTTCCGACTCAACTACTTCTACAGGCATTCCATGCCCCCACTACTCTCTGGGTAAAGATCCTACCTCTGACATCCTCCCCTATATCTTCCAGCATTCACCTTAAATTTATGTGCCCTTGTAATGGTTTGTTCCACCCGAGGAAAAAGTCTCTGACTCTTCTCTCTTGCTTGTGTTCTCTCACTTAGAGTTCTCTTTCTTTTGTGTCCTCTCCCTCGCTTGTTTTCTCTTGTTTGTGTTATCACTCTCGCTTGTATTCTTTCTCTCTCGCTTGTGTTCTCTCTCGCTTGTGTTCTCTGTCCCTCGCTTGTGTTCTCTGTCACTCGCTTGTGTTCCTTCTCTCTCTCGATTGTGTTCTGTCTCGCTTGTGCTCCCTCTCTCGTTTTTGTTCTCTCTCGCTTGTGCTCTTTCTCTCGCTTGTGCTCCCTCTCTCGCTTGTGCTCTCTCTGTTGCTTGTACTCTCTCTCACTCTCACTTGTCTCTCTCTCGCTTGTGCTCTCTCACGCTTCTGCTCTCTCTCACACTTCTGCTCTCTCACTTGTGCTCTCTTGCTTGTGCTCTCCCTCTGGCTTGTACTCTTTCTCTTTCTCACTTGTGCTCTCTCTCTCTTGCTTCTGCTCTCCTCTCGCTTGTGTTCTCTCGCTTATGTTCTCTCACTCTCGCTTGTGTTCTCTCTGTCTCGCTGGTGTTCTCTCTCTCTCTCCCTCACATCTGTTCTCTCTCTCGTTTGTGTTCTGTCTCGCTCGTGTTCTCTCTCGCTTGTGTTCTCTCTGCTTGTGTTCTTTCTCGCTGGTGTTCCCTCTCTGGCTTGTGTTCTGCCTCTCGCTTGTGCACTCTCGCTTGTGCTCTCTTTTGCTTGTGCTCTTTTTTTGCTTATGCTCTCTCTCTCTCGCTTGTGCTCTCTCTCTCGCTTGTGCTCTCACTCTCGCTTGTGCTCTCACTCTCGATTGTGCTCTCTCTCGCTTGTTCTCCCTCTCTCTCGCTTGTGTTCTCCCTCGCTTGTTTTCTCTCTCGCTTGTGCTCTCGCATGTGCTCTCTCTCACGCATTTGCTCTCTGTCTCTGTCCCTCTCGCTTGTGCTCTCTCTCGCTTGTTATCTCTCCCTCTCTCTCTCACTCTGTCTCATGCTCTCTCTTAAATTTATGTTCCCTTGTAATGGTTTGTTCCACCCGAGGAAAAAGTCTCTGACTGTTCTCTCTTACTTGTGTTCTCTCGCTTGAGTTGTCTTTCTTTTGTGTCCTCTCTCTCGCTTGTTTTCTCTTGTTTGTGTTATCCCTCTCGCTTGTATTCTTTCTCTCTCGCTTGTGTTCTCTCTCGCTTGTGTTCTCTGTCACTCGCTTGTGTTCTCTGTCACTCGCTTGTCTCTCTCTCTTGCTTCTGTTCTCCTCTCGCTTGTGTTCTCTCGCTTGTGTTCTCTCTCTCTCTCGCTTGTGTTCTCTCTGTCTCGCTGGTGTTCTCTCTCTCTCTCCCTCACTTCTGTTCTCTCTCCCTCGCTTGTGTTCTCTGTCACTCGCTTGTGTTCCTTCTCTCTCTCGATTGTGTTCTGTCTCGCTTGTGCTCCCTCTCTCCTTTGTGTTCTCTCTCGCTTGTGCTCCCTCTCTCGCTTGTGCTCTCTTTGTTGCTTGTGCTCTCTCTCACTCTCGCTTGTCTCTCTCACGCTTGTGCTCTCTCTCACGCTTGTGCTCTCTCTCACGCTTCTGCTCTCTCGCTTGTGCTCTCTTGCTTGTGCTCTCCCCCTGGCTTGTGCTCTTTCTCTCACTTTTGCTCTCCCTCTCTTGCTTGTGTTCTCTCTCTCTCTGTTGCTTGTGTTCTCTCTCTCCCTCACTTCTGTTCTCTCTCTCGTTTGTGTTCTCTCTCGCTTGTGTTCTCTCTGCTTGTGTTCTTTCTCGCTTGTGTTCCCTCTCTGGCTTGTGTTCTGCCTCTCGCTTGTGCACTCTCTTGCTTGTGCTCTCTTTTGCTGGTGCTCTCTTTTTTGCTTGTGCTCTCCCTCTCTTGATTGTGCTCTCTCTCGTTTGTGCTCTCTCTCTCGCTGGTGCACTCTCTCTCGCTTCTGCTCTCTCTCTTGCTTGTGCTCTCTCTCTCGCTTGTGCTCTCTCTCTCGCTTGTGTTCCCTCTCGCTTGTGTTCCCTCCCGCTTGTGTTCTTTCTCGCTTGTGTTCTTTCTCGCTTGTGTTCTCTCGTTTGCTTGTGCTCTCTCTCGCTTGTTCTCTCTCTCTTGCTTGTGCTCTCTCTCTCTTGCTTGTGCTCTCTCTCTCGCTTGTGCTCTCTTTTGCTTGTGCTCTCTCTTTTGCTTGTGCTCTCTTTTTTGCTTGTGCTCTCTCTTGCTTGTGCTCTCTCTCCCTTGTGCTCTCACTCTTGCTTGTGCTCTTACTCTCGATTGTGCTCTCCCTCTCAGTTGTGCTCTCTCTGTCCCTCTCCCTTGTGCTCTCTCTCGCTTGTTCTCCATCTCTCTCACTTGTGGTCTTTTTCTCTCTTCATCTCGCTTGTGCTCTCTCTCGCTCGTGTTCTCTCTCGTTTGTGCTCTCTCTCACGCTTGAGCTCTCTCTCTCGCTTGTGCTCTCTTGCTTGTGCTCTCCCTCTCGCTTGTGCTCTTTCTCTCTCACTCTCGCTTGTGTTCTCTCTCGCTTGTGTTCTCCCTCGTTGTTTTCTCTCTCGTTTGTGCTCTCGAATGTGCTCTCTCTCACGCATGTGCTCTCTGTCTCTGTCCCTCTCGCTTGTGCTCTCTCTCGCTTGTTATCTCTCCATCTCTCTCTCTCTCTCATGCTCTCTCTCTCTCTCTCGCTTGTGCTCTTTTTCTCTCTCTTTCGCTTGTGTTCTCTCTCACTTCTGTTCTCTCTCGCTTGTGTTCTAGAACATAGAAAATACAGCACAGAACAGGCCCTTCGGCCCACGATGTTGTGCCAAACTTTTGTCCTAGATTGAGAACAAACCAATCTACACCGCAGAATTCTACCGTAATCCACGCGTTGGGGAGAGTTATAGAACAAAGAGATCTAGGAGTACAGGTTCATAGCTCCTTGAAGGTGGAGTCGCAGGTGGACAGGGTGGTGAAGAAGGCATTCGGCATGCTTGGTTTCATTGGTCAGAACATTGAATACAGGAGTTGGGACGTCTTGTTGAAGTTGTACAAGACATTGGTACGGCCACACTTGGAATACTGTGTGCAGTTCTGGTCACCCTATTATAGGAAGGATATTATTAAACTGGAAAGAGTGCAGAAAAGATTTACTAGGATGTTGCCGGGACTTGATGGTTTGAGTTATAAGGAGAGGCTGGAGTGACTGGGACTTTTTTCCCTGGAGCGTAGGAGGCTTAGGGGTGATCTTATAGAGGTCTATAAAATAATGAGGGGCATAGATAAGGTAGATAGTCAACATCTTTTCCCAAAGGTAGGGGAGTCTAAAACTAGAGGGCATAGGTTTAAGGTGAGAGGGGAGAGATTCAGAAGGGCCCAGAGGGGCAATTTCTTCACTCAGAGTGTAGTGAGTGTCTGGAATGGGCTGCCAAAGGTAGTAGTAGAGGCGGGTACAATTGTGTCTTTTAAAAAACATTTAGATAGTTACATGGGTAAGATGGGTATAGAGGGTTATGGGCCAAGTGCGGGCAACTGGGACTAGCTTAATGGTAAAAACTGGGCGGCATGGACTGGTTGGGCCGAAGGGCCTGTTTCCATGCTGTAAACTTCTATGATTCTATGATTCTACCTATCCAATCGCCGCCTGAAGGTCACTAATGTTTCCGACTCAACTATTTCTACAGGCAGTGCATTCCATGCCCCCACTACTCTATGGGTAAAGATCCTACCTCTGACATCCCCCCCTATATCCTCCAGCATTCACCTTAGATTGATGTCCCCTTGTAATGGTTTGTTCCACCCAAGGAAAATGTCTCTGATTATTCTCTCTTGCTTGAGTTATCTCGCTTGAGTTCTTTCTTTTGTGTCCTCTCTCGCTTGTTTTCTCTTGTTTGTGTTATCACTCTCGCTTGTATTCTTTCTCTCTCGCTTGTGTCCTCTCTCGCTTGTGTTCTCTGTTCCTTGCTTGTGTTCCTTCTCTCTGCCGATTGTGTTCTGTCTCGCTTGTGCTCCCTCTCTTGCTTGTGTTCTCTCTCGCTTGAGTTCTCTTTCTCTTAGGCTCTCTCTCTCTCTCGCTTGTACGCTCTCTCTCGCTGGTGCTCTCTCTTGCTTGTGCTCTCTCACTTGCTTATGCTCTCACTCTCTCGCTTGTGCTCTCTTGTGCTCTCTCGCATGTGCTCTCTCTCTCGCTTGTGCTCTCTCTCTCGCTTGTGCTCTCTTGTGCTCTCTCGCATGTGCTCTCTCTCTCGCTTGTGCTCTCTCTCTCGCTTGTGCTCTCTCTCTCGCTTGTGCTCTCTCTCGCTTGTGTTCTCGCTCTCTCTCGCTTGTGTTCTCGCTCTCTCTCGCTTGTGCTCCCTCTCGCTTATGCTTTCTCTCTCGCATGTGCTCTCACTCTCGCTTGTGATTTCTGTCTCTCGCTTGTGTTCTCTGTCTCTCGCTTGTGTTCTGTCTCTCGCTTCTGTTTTCTCTCACTTGTGCTCGCTCTCTCACTTGTGCTCTCTCTCTCACTTGTGCTCTCTCTGTCGCTTGTGCTCTCTGTCGCTTGTGTTCTCTTTATTTTGTGTGCTCTCTCGCTTGTTTTCTCTTGTTTGTGTTATCTCTCTCGCTTGTGCTCTCTCTCATGCTTGTGCTCTCTCTCTCGCTTGTGCCCTCCCTCTCGATTGTGCTCTCTCTCTCATGTGCTCTTGTGCTCTTTTTCTCTCTCTTGCTTGTGCTCTTCTTCTCTCTCTTTCTCGCTGTGCTCCCTCTGTCTCGCTTGTGTTCTCTCTCGCTTGTGTTCCTTCTTGCTGGTGTTCTCTTTCGCTTGAGTTCTCTTTCTTTTGTGTACTCTCTCTCGCTTGTGTTCCTTGTCTCTCTCTCGATTGTGTTCTGTCACTCGCTTGTACTCCCTCTCTCGCTTGTGTTCTCTCTCGCTTGTGCTCCCTCTTTCGCTTGTGCTCTCTCCCTTGCTTGTGCTCTCTCTCTCTCGCTTGTGCTGTCTCTCGCTTGTGCTGTCTCTCGCATGTGCTCTCTCTCACGCTTCTGCTCTCTCTCTCGCTTGTGCTCTCCCTCTGGCTTGTGCTCTTTCTCTCTCTCTTGCTTGTGCTCTCTCTCGCTTGTGCTCTCTCTCGCTTGTGCTCTCTCTCATGCTTCTGCTCTCTCTCTCACGCTTCTGCTCTCTCTCTCTCGCTTGTGCTCTCCCTCTGGCTTGTGCTCTTTCTCTCTTTCTTGCTTGTGCTCTCTCTCGCTTGTGCTCTCTCTCGCTTGTACTCTCCCTCTGGCTTGTGCTCTCCCTCTGGCATGTGCTCTCCCTCTTTCTTGTGCTTTTTCTCTCTCTCGCTTGTGGTCTCTCGCTCTTTTGCTTCTGCTTTGCTTCTGCTTTGCTTCTGTCACTTGTGCTCTCTCGCGTGAGTTCTCTTTCTCTTGTGTTCACTCTTGCTTGTGTTCTCTCTCGCTTCTCCTTCTGCACTGTAAATTCTATGATAAGAAATTCTATGATAAGCTTGTGTTCTCTCTCGCTTGTGTTCTCTCTCGCTTGTGTTCTCTGTCACTCGCTTGTGTTCTCTGTCACTCGCTTGTCTCTCTCTCTTGCTTCTGCTCTCCTCTCGCTTGTGTTCTCTCGCTTGTATTCTCGCTCTCTCGTTTGTGTTCTCTCTGTCTCGCTGGTGTTCTCTCTCTCTCTCCCTCACTTCTGTTCTCTCTCTCGCTTGTGTTCTCTCTCGCTTGTGCTCCCTCTCTCACTTGTGTTCTCTCTCACTCGCTTGTGCTCTCTCTCTCACTTGTGCTCTCTCTCTCGCTTGTGCACTCTCTCTCGCTTGTGCTCGCTCGCTTGTGCTCTCTCTCTCGCTTGTGCTCTCTCTCTCGCTTGTGTTCTCTCTCGTTCGCTTGTGTTTCTCCATTGTTTGGGTTCTCTATTGCTTGTGTTCTCTTTCGCTTGTGCTCTCTCTCTCACTTGTGCTGTCACTCGCTTGTGCTCTCTCTCTCACTTGTGCTCTCTCTCTCGCTTGTGCTCTCTCTCTCGCTTGTGCTCTCTCTCGCTTGTGCTCACTCTCGCTTGTGCTCACTCTCGCTTGTGCTCACTCTCGCTTGTGCACTCTCTCTCGCTTATGCTCTCTCGCTTGTGCTCTCTCTCTCGTTTGTGCTCTCTCTCTCGTTTGTGCTCTCTCTCTCGTTTGTGCTCTCTCTCTCGTTTGTGCTCTCTCTCTCGTTTGTGCTCTCTCTCGTTTGTGCTCTCTCCCTCGCTTGTGTTCTCGCTTATGCTCTCTCTCGCTTGTGCTCTCTCTCTTGCTTGTGCTCTATCTCACTTGTGTTCTCTCGCTTGTGCTCTCTCTCTCTCGCATGTGCACTCTCGTTTGTGTTCTCTCTCTCGCTTCTGTTCTCCCTCTCGCTTGTGTCGCCTGTCTCGCTTGTGTCGCCTCACTCGCTTGTGCTCTCTCTCTCGCTTGTGCTCTCTCTCTCGCTTGTGCTCTCTCTCTCGCTTGTGCTCTCTCGCTTGTGCGCTCTCTCTCGCTTGTGCTCTCTCTCGCTTGTGCTCTCTCTCGCTTGTGCTCTCTCTCTTGTGCTCTCACTCTCGCTTGTGCTCTCTCTCTCGCTTATGCTCTCTCGCTTGTGCTCTCTCTCTCTCGTTTGTGCTCTCTCTCTCGTTTGTGCTCTCTCTCGTTTGTGCTCTCTCTCTCGCTTGTGTTCTCGCTTATGCTCTCTCTCGCTTGTGCTCTCTCTCTTGCTTGTGCTCTCTCTCTCACTTGTGTTCTCTCGCTTGTGCTCTCTCTCTCTCGCATGTGCACTCTCGTTTGTGTTCTCTCTCTCGCTTCTGTTCTCCCTCTCGCTTGTGTTCTTTCCGTTAATTGTGTTCTCTCTTAATTGTGTTCTCTCTCTTAATTTGTGTTCTCTCTCTTAATTGTATTCTCTCTCGTTTGTGTTCTTTCTCTCTCGATTGTGTTCTCGCTCGCTTGTGTTCTCTCTCGCTTGTGTCCTCTATCACTCGATCGCTTGTGTTCTCTCTCCATCGTTTGTGTTCACTCTTGCTTGTGTTCTCTCTCGCTTGTGTTCTCTTTCTCTCGTGCTCGCTGTCTCTCACTTGTGCTCTCTGTCTCTCTCGCTTGTGCTCTCTCTTGCTTGTGCTCTCTCTTGCTTGTGCTCTCTCTTGCTTGTGCTCTCTCTTGCTTGTGCTCTCTCTTGCTTGTGCTCTCTCTCGCTTGTGCTCTCTCTCGCTTGTGCTCTCTCTCGCTTGTGCTCACTCTTGCTTGTGCTCTCTCGCTCGCTTGTGCTCACTCTCGCTTCTGCTCTCTCTCTCGCTTGAGCTCTGTCTCGCTTGAGCTCTCTCGGTTGTGCTTTCTATTTCGGTAGTGCTCTCTCTCGCTTGTTTTCTCTCTCTCGCTTGTGCTTTCTCTCTCGCTTGTGCTTTCACTCTTGCTTGTGCTCTCTCTCTCAATTGTGCTCTCTCTCGCTAGTGCTCGCTCTCTCGCTTGTGCGCTCTCTCGTTTGTGTTCTCTCTCACACTTTTCTCCCTCTCGCTTGTGAGCTTTCCCTTAATTGTGGTCTCTCTCTCACTTGTGCTCTCTCTCGCTAGTGCTCTCTCTCTCGGATGTGCACTCTCTCGTTTCTGTTCTTTCTCTCTCGATTGTGTTCTCTCGCTTGTGTTCTCTCTCTCTCGCTTGTGTTCTCTCTCGCTCGCTTGTGTTTCTCCATTGTTTGGGTTCTCTATTGCTTGTGTTCTCTTTCACTTGTGCTCTCTCTCTCACTTGTGCTGTCACTCGCTTGTGCACTCTCTCTCGCTTGTGCACTCTCTCTCGCTTGTGCTCACTCGCTTGTGCTCTCTCTCTCTCGCTTGTGCTCTCTCTCTGGCTTGTGCTCGCCCTCTCGATTGTGCTCTTTCTCTCACTTGTGCTCTCTGTCTCTCACTTGTGCTCTCTGTTTCTCTTGCTTGTGCTCTCCTCTCGCTTGTGCTGTCTCTCGCTTGAGTTCTCTTTCTCTTGTGTTCTCTCTCGCGTGTGTTCTCTCTCGCTTGTGTTCTCTCTCTTGCTTGTGTGTTCTCTCTCTCGCTTGCGTTCTTTCTCAATTATGTTCTCTCTCGATTGTACTCACTCTCGCTTGTGTTCTCTCTCACTTGTGTTCTCTCTCGCTTGTGTCGCCTCTCTCGCTTGTGTCGCCTGTCTCGCTTGTGTTCTGTCTCGCTTGTGTTGCCTCACTCGCTTGTGCTCTCTCTCTCGCTTGTGCTCTCGCTTGTGCGCTCTCTCTCGCTTGTGCTCTCTCTCGCTTGTGCTCTCTCTCGCTTGTGCTCTCTCTCTTGTGCTCTCACTCTCGCTTGTGCTCTCACTCTCGCTTGTGCTCTCTCTCTCTCTCTCGCTTATGCTCTCTCGCTTGTGCTCTCTCTCTCGTTTGTGCTCTCTCTCGTTTGTGCTCTCTCTCTCGCTTGAGCTCTGTCTCGCTTGAGCTCTCTTGGTTGTGCTTTCTATTTCGGTAGTGCTCTCTCTCGCTTGTTTTCTCTCTCTCGCTTGTGTTCTCTCCCTCGCTAGTGCTCTCTTTCTCACTTGTGCTCTCTTTCTCACTTGTGCTCTCTCTCCCTCTCGCTTGTGCTTTCTCTCTCGCTTGTGCTTTCACTCTTGCTTGTGCTCTCTCTCTCGATTGTGCTCTCTCTCGCTAGTGCGCGCTCTCTCGCTTGTGCGCTTTCCCTTAATTGTGGTCTCTCACTTGTGCTCTCTCTCGCTAGTGCTCTCTCTCTCGGATGTGCACTCTCTCGTTTCTGTTCTTTCTCTCTCGATTGTGTTCTCTCGCTTCTGTTCTCTCTCGCTTGTGTTCTCTCTCGCTCGCTTGTGTTTCTCCATTGTTTGGGTTCTCTATTGCTTGTGTTCTCTTTCACTTGTGCTCTCTCTCTCACTTGTGCTGTCACTCGCTTGTGCTCTCTCTCTCACTTGTGCTCTCTCTCTCACTTGTGCTCTCGCTCTCGCTTGTGCTCTCTCTCTCGCTTGTGCTCTCTCGCTTGTGCTCACTCTCGCTTGTGCACTCTCTCTCGCTTGTGCACTCTCTCTCGCTTGTGCACTCTCTCTCGCTTGTGCACTCTCTCTCGCTTGTGCACTCTCTCTCGCTTGTGCTCGCTCGCTTGTGCTCTCTCTCTCGCTTGTGCTCTCTCTCTGGCTTGTGCTCTCCCTCACACTTGTGCTCGCCCTCTCGATTGTGCTCTTTCTCTCACTTGTGCTCTCTGTCTCTCACTTGTGCTCTCTGTTTCTCTTGCTTGTGCTCTCCTCTCGCTTGTGCTGTCTCTCGCTTGAGTTCTCTTTCTCTTGTGTTCTGTCTCGCGTGTGTTCTCTCTCGCTTGTGTTCTCTCTCTTGCTTGTGTGTTCTCTCTCTCGCTTGCGTTCTTTCTCGATTATGTTCTCTCTCGATTGTGCTCACTCTCGCTTGTGTTCTCTCTCACTTGTGTTCTCTCTCGTTTGTGTCGCCTCTCTCGCTTGTGTCGCCTCTCTCGCTTGTGTCGCCTGTCTCGCTTGTGTTCTGTCTCGCTTGTGTCGCCTCACTCGCTTGTGCTCTCTCTCTCGCTTGTGCTCTCTCTCTCGCTTGTGCGCTCTCTCTCGCTTGTGCTCTCTCTCGCTTGTGCTCTCTCTCGCTTGTGCTCTCTCTCGCTTGTGCTCTCTCTCGCTTGTGCTCTCTCTCGCTTGTGCTCTCTCTCTTGTGCTCTCACTCTCGCTTGTGCTCTCTCTCTCTCTCGCTTATGCTCTCTCGCTTGTGCTCTCTCTCTCGTTTGTGCTCTCTCTCGTTTGTGGTCTCTCTCTCTCGCATGTGCACTCTCGTTTGTGTTCTCTCTCTCGCTTGTGCTCTCTCTCTTGCTTGTGTTCTTTCCGTTAATTGTGTTCTCTCTTAATTGTGTTCTCTCTCTTAATTTGTGTTCTCTCTCTTAATTGTATTCTCTCTCGTTTGTGTTCTTTCTCTCTCGATTGTGTTCTCGCTCGCTTGTGTTCTCTCTCGCTTGTGTCCTCTATCACCCGATCGCTTGTGTTCTCTCTCCATCGTTTGTGTTCACTCTTGCTTGTGTTCTCTCTCGCTTGTGTTCTCTTTCTCTCGTGCTCGCTGTCTCTCACTTGTGCTCTCTGTCTCTCTCGCTTGTGCTCTCTCTTGCTTGTGCTCTCTCGCTTGTGCTCTCTCTCGCTTGTGCTCTCTCTCGCTTGTGCTCTCTCTCGCTTTTGCTCACTCTTGCTTGTGCTCTCTCGCTCGCTTGTGCTCACTCTCGCTTCTGCTCTCTCTCTCACTTGAGCTCTGTCTCGCTTGAGCTCTCTCGCTTGTGCTTTCTATTTCGGTAGTGCTCTCTCTCGCTTGTGTTCTCTCTCTCGCTTGTGTTCTCTCCCTCGCTAGTGCTCTCTTTCTCACTTGTGCTCTCTCTCCCTCTCGCTTGTGCTTTCTCTCTCGCTTGTGCTTTCACTCTTGCTTGTGCTCTCTCTCTCGATTGTGCTCTCTCTCGCTAGTGCTCGCTCTCTCGCTTGTGCGCTCTCTCGTTTGTGTTCTCTCTCACACTTCTTTTCTCCCGCTCGCTTGTGAGCTTTCCCTTAATTGTGGTCTCTCTCTTAATTGTGTTCTGTCTCTTGATTTGTGTTCTCTCTCTTAATTGTTTTCTCTCTCGTTTGTGTTCTTTCTCTCTCGATTGTGATCTCTCTCGCTTGTCTTCTCTCTCTCTCCCCATCGTTTGTGTTCTCTATTGTTTGTGTTCTCTCTCGCTTGTGTTCTCTCTCGCTTGTGTTCTCTTTCTATTGTGCTCTCTCTCTCGCTTGTGCTGTCTCTCGCTTGTGCACTCTCGCGCTTGTGCTCTCTCTCGCTTGTGCTCTCTCTCACTTGTGCTCTCTCTCGTGTGTGCTCTCTCTCGCTTGTGCTTTCTCTGACGCTTGTGCTCTCCCTCTCGCTGGTGCTCTCCCTCACGCTTGTGCTCTTTCTCTCTCTCGCTTGTGCTCTCTGTCTCTCACTTGTGCTCTCTGTCTCCCACTTGTGTTCTATGTCTCTCTTGCTTGTGCTCTCCTCTCGCTTGTGCTGTCTCTCGCTTGATTTCTCTTTTTCTTGTGTTTCTCTCGCTCGCTTGTGTTCTCTCTCGCTTGTGTTGTTTCTCTCTCTCGCTTGTGTTCTCTCTCGCGCTTGTGTTCTCTCGCTCTCACTTGTGTTCTCTCTCGCTTGAGTTCTCTTTTGTGTTCTCTCTCTCGCTTGTGTTCTCTCTCACTTGTGTTCTCTCTCTCTTGCTTGTGTTGCCTCGCTCGCTTGTGTTCTGTCTCTCGCTTGTGTCGCCTCTCTCGCTTGTGTCGCCTCTCTCGCTACTGCTCTCTCTTTTGTGCTCTCACTCTCGCTTGTGCTCTCTCTATTACTTGCGCTCTCTCTAGCTTGTGCTCCCTCTCTCGATTGTGTTCTCTCTCGCTTCTGCTCTCTCCCGCTTGTGCTTTCTCGCTCGCTTGTGCTCACTCTTGCTTCTGCTCTCTCTCTCGCTTGAGCTCTCTCGGTTGTGCTTTCTATTTCGGTAGTGCTCTCTCTCGCTTGTTTTCTCTCTCTCGCTTGTGTTCTCTCTCTCGCTTGTGTTCTCTCCCTCGCTAGTGCTCTCTTTCTCACTTGTGCTCTCTCGCTTGTGTTCTCTCTCTCCCTCTCGCTTGTGCTTTCTCTCTCGCTTGTGCTTTCACTCTTGCTTGTGCTCTCTCGCTTGTGCGCTCTCTCGTTTGTGTTCTCTCTCACACTTCTTTTCTCTCTCTCGCTTGTGTCCTTTCCCTTAATTGTGTTCTCTCTCTTAATTATGTTCTCTCTCTTAATTTGTGTTCTCTCTCTTAATTGTTTTCTCTCTCGTTTATGTTCTTTCTCTCTCGATTGTGATCTCTCTCACTTGTCTTCTCTCTCTCTCCATCGCATGTGTTCTATCTAGATTGTTTGTGTTCTCTATTGTTTATGTTCTCTTTCGCTTGTGTTCTCTCTCGCTTGTTTTCTCTTTCTCTTGTGCTCTCTCTCTCGCTTGTGCTCTCTCTCGCTTGTGCTCTCTCTCGTGTGTGCTCTCTCTCGTGTGTGCTCTCTCTCGCTTGTGCTCTCTCTCGCTTGTGCTTTCTCTGACGCTTGTGCTCTCCCTCTCGCTTGTGCTCTCCCTCTCGCTTGTGCTCTCCCTCACGCTTGTGCTCTTTCTCTCTCTCACTTGTGCTCTCTGTCTCTCACTTGTGCCTTCTGTCTCCCATTTGTGCTCTATGTCTCTCTTGCTTGTGCTCTCCTCTCGCTTGTGCTGTCTCTCGCTTGAGTTCTCTTTTTCTTGTGTTCTCTCTCGCTCGCTTGTGTTCTCTCTCGCTTGTGTTCTCTCTCTCTCGCTTGTGTTGTTTCTCTCTCTCGCTTGTGTTCTCTCTCGCTCTCACTTGTGTTCTCTCTCACTTGCTTGTGTCGCCTCGCTCGCTTGTGCTCTCTCTATTGCTTGCGCTCTTTCGATTGTGTTCTCTCTCGCTTCTGCTCTCTCTCGCTTCTGCTCTCTCTCTCGCTAGTGCTCTCTCTCGTTTGTGCTCTCTCTCGCTTTTGCTCTCTCTCTCGCTAGTGCTCTCTCTAGTTTGTGCTCTCTCTCGCTTGTGTTCTCTCTCTGGCTTGTGTTCTCTCTCTCGCTAGTGCTCTCTCACTTCTGCTCTCTCTCGCTTGTGCTCTCTCTCTCGTTTGCGCATTCTCTCGTTTGTGTTCTCCCTCTCGCTTGTGTTCTTTCCCTTAATTGTGTTCTTTCCTTTAATTGTGTATCTCTCTCTTAATTTGTGTTCTCCCTCTCGCTTGCGTTCTCTCTCGATTATGTTGTCTCTCGATTGTGCTCTTTCTCGCTTGTGTTCTCTCTCACTTGTGTTCTCTCTCTCGTTTGTGTCGCCTCTCTCGCTTGTGTCGCCTCTCTCGCTTGTGTCGCCTCTCTCGCTTGTGTCGCCTCTCTCGCTTGTGTCGCCTCTCTCGCTTGTGTCGCCTCACTCACTTGTGCTCTCTCTCTCGCTTGTGCTCTCTCTCGCTTGTGCTCTCTCTCTTGTGCTCTCACTCTCGCTTGTGCTCTCTCTCTCTCTCGCTTATGCTCTCTCGCTTGTGCTCTCTCTCGTTTGTGCTCTCTCTCGTTTGTGCTCTCTCTCGTTTGTGCTCTCTCTCGTTTGTGCCCTCTCTCGCTTGTGCTTTCTCTCTCGCTTGTGCTCTCTTGCTTGTGCTCTCTCTCTCGCTTGTGTTCTCTCACTTGTGCTCTCTCTCGCTTGTGCTCTCTCGCTAGTGCTCTCTCTCGCATGTGCACTCTCTCGTTTGTGTTCTCTCTCTCGCTTCTGTTCTCCCTCTCGCTTGTGTTCTTTCTGTTAATTGTGTTCTCTCTTAATTGTGTTCTCTCTATTAATTTGTGTTCTCTCTCTTAATTGTATTCTCTCTCGTTTGTGTTCTTTTTCTCTCGATTGTGTTCTCGCTCGCTTGTGTTCTCTCTCTCTCGCTTGTGTTCTCTATCTCTCGATCGCTTGTGTTCTCTCTCCATCGTTTGTGTTCACTCTTGCTTGTGTTCTCTCTCGCTTGTGTTCTCTTTCTCTCGTGCTTGCTGTCTCTCACTTGTGCTCTCTGTCTCTCTCGCTTGTGCTCTCTCTTGCTTGTGCTCTCTGTTGCTTGTGCTCTCTCTCGCTTGTGCTCTCTCTCGCTTGTGCTCTCTCTCGCTTGTGCTCACTCTCTTGCTTGTGCTCACTCTCGCTTCTCTCTCTCGCTTGAGCTCTGTCTCGCTTGTGCTTTCTATTTTGGTAGTGCTCTCTCTCGCTTGTGTTCTCTCTCTCGCTTGTGTTCTCTCCCTCACTAGTGCTCTCTTTCTCACTTGTGCTCTCTCGCTTGTGCTCTCTCTCTCCCCCTCGCTTGTGCTTTCTCTCTCGCTTGTGCTTTCACTCGTGCTTGTGCTCTCTCTCTCTCTCTCTCTCGATTGTGCTCTCTCTCGCGAGTGCTCGCTCTCTCGCTTGTGCGCTCTCTCGTTTGTGTTCTCTCTCACACTTCTTTTCTCCCTCTCGCTTGTGAGCTTTCCCTTAATTGTGGTCTCTCTCTTAATTGTGTTCTCTCTCTTGATTTGTGTTCTCTCTCTTAATTGTTTTCTCTCTCGTTTGTGTTCTTTCTCTCTCGCTTGTGCTCTCTCTCGCTTGTGCTTTCTCTGACGCTTGTGCTCTCCCTCTCGCTTGTGCTCTCTGTCTCTCACTTGTGCCTTCTGTCTCCCACTTGTGCTCTATGTCTCTCTTGCTTGTGCTCTCCTTCTCTCGCTTGTGCTGTCTCTCGCTTGAGTTCTCTTTTTCTTGTGTTCTCTCTCTCTCGCTTGTGTTCTCTCTCGCTCTCACTTGTGTTCTCTCTCACTTGTGTTCTCTTGCGATTATTTTTTTTCGATTGTGTTCTCTCTCGCTTGAGTTCTCCTTTGTGTTCTCTCTCTCGCTTGTGTTCTCTCTCACTTGTGTTCTCTCTCTCTTGCTTGTGTCGCCTCGCTCGCTTGTGTTCTGTCTCTCGCTTGTGTCGCCTCTCTCGCTTGTGTTCTGTCTCTCGCTTGTGTCGCCTCTCTCGCTTCTGCTCTCTCGCTTGTGCTCTCTCTTTTGTGAACTCACTCTCGCTTGTGCTCTCTCTATTGCTTGCGCTCTCTCGATTGTGTTCTCTCTCGCTTCTGCTCTCACTTCTGCTCCCTCTCGCTTGTGCTCTCTCTCTTGCATGTGCTTTCTCGCTTGTGCTCTCTCTCTCGCTAGTGCTCTCTCGTTTGTGCTGTCTCTCGCTTGTGTTCTCTCTCTGGCTTGTGTTCTCTCTCTCGCTAGTGCCCTCTCACTTGTGCTCTCTCTCGATTGTGCTCTCTCTCTCGATTGTGCATTCTCTCGTTTGTGTTCTCCCTCTCGCTTGTGTTCTTTCCCTTAATTGTGTTCTTTCCTTTAATTGTGTATCTCTCTTAATTGTGTTCTCTCTCTTAATTTGTGTTCTCCCTCTCGCTTGCGTTCTCTCTCGATTATGTTCTCTCTCGATTGTGCTCTTTCTTGCTTGTGTTCTCTCTCACTTGTGTTTTCTCTCTCGTTTGTGTCGCCTCTCTCGCTTGTGTCGCCTCGCTTGTGTTGCCTCTCTCACTTGTGTCGCCTGTCTCGCTTGTGTTCTGTCTCACTTGTGTTCTGTCTCGCTTGTGTCGCCTCACTTACTTGTGCTCTCTCTCTCGCTTGTGCTCTCTCTCACTTGTGCTCTCTCTCTTGTGCTCTCACTCTCGCTTGTGCTCTCTCTCTCTCTCGCTTATGCTCTCTCGCTTGTGCTCTCTCTCGTTTGTGCTCTCTCTCGTTTGTGCTCTCTCTCGTTTGTGCCCTCTCTCACTTGTGCTCTCTCTCTCGCTTGTGCTCTCGCTTATGCTCTCTCTCTTGCTTGTGCTCTCTCTCTCGCTTGTGTTCTCGCGCTTGTGCTCTCTCTCTCTCGCTTGTGCTCTCTCTCTCGCATGTGCACTCTCTCGTTTGTGTTCTCTCTCTCGCTTCTGTTCTCCCTCCCGCTTGTGTTCTTTCCGTTAATTGTGTTCTCTCTTAATTGTGTTCTCTCTCTTAATTTGTGTTCTCTCTCTTAATTGTATTCTCTCTCGTTTGTGTTCTTTTTCTCTCGATTGTGTTCTCGCTCGCTTGTGTTCTCTCTCTCTCGCTTGTGTTCTCTATCTCTCGATCGCTTGTGTTCTCTCTCCATCATTTGTGTTCACTCTTGCTTGTGTTCTCTCTCGCTTGTGTTCTCTTTCTCTCGTGCTCGCTGTCTCTCACTTGTGCTCTCTGTCTCTCTCGCTTGTGCTCTCTCTTGCTTGTGCTCTCTCTTGCTTGTGCTCTCTCTTGCTTGTGCTCTCTCTTGCTTGTGCTCTCTCTCGCTTGTGCTCTCTCTCGCTTGTGCTCTCTCTCGCTTGTGCTCTCTCTCGCTTGTGCTCTCTCTCGCTTGTGCTCTCTCTCGCTTGTGCTCTCTCTCGCTTGTGCTCTCTCTCGCTTGTGCTCACTCTCTTGCTTGTGCTCTCTCGCTCGCTTGTGCTCACTCTCGCTTCTGCTCTCTCTCTCTCGCTTGAGCTCTTTCTCGCTTGCGTTCTCTCCCTCGCTAGTGCTCTCTTTCTCACTTGTGCTCTCTCGCTTGTGCTCTCTCTCTCCCCCTCGCTTGTGCTTTCTCTCTCGCTTGTGCTTTCACTCTTGCTTGTGCTCTCTCTCTCCTCTCTCTCGATTGTGCTCACTCTCGCTTCTGCTCTCTCTCTCTCGCTTGTGCTCTCTCTCGCTTGTGCTCTCTCTCTCCCCCTCGCTTGTGCTTTCTCTCTCGCTTGTGCTTTCACTCTTGCTTGTGCTCTCTCTCTCCTCTCTCGATTGTGCTCACTCTCGCTTCTGCTCTCTCTCTCTCGCTTGTGCTCTGTCTCGCTTGAGCTCTCTCGCTTGTGCTTTCTATTTCGGTAGTGCTCTTTCTCGCTTGTGTTCTCTCCCTCGCTAGTGCTCTCTTTCTCACTTGTGCTCTCTCGCTTGTGCTCTCTCTCTCCCCCTCGCTTGTGCTTTCTCTCTCGCTTGTGCTTTCACTCTTGCTTGTGCTCTCTCTCTCTCGATTGTGCTCTCTCTCGCGAGTGCTCGCTCTCTCGCTTGTGCGCTCTCTCGTTTGTGTTCTCTCTCACACTTCTTTTCTTCCTCTCGCTTGTGAGCTTTCCCTTAATTGTGGTCTCAATCTTAATTGTGTTCACTCTCTTGATTTGTGTTCTCTCTCTTAATTGTTTTCTCTCTCGTTTGTGTTCTTTCTCTCTCGATTGTGATCTCTCTCGCTTGTCTTCTCTCTCTCCCGATCGCTTGTGTTCTCTCTCCATCATTTGTGTTCTCTATTGTTTGTGTTCTCTCGCACTTGTGTTCTCTCTCGCTTGTGTTCTCTTTCTCTTGTGCTCCCTCTCTCTCGCTTGTGCTGTCTTTCGCTTGTGCTCTCTCTCTCTCGCTTGTGCTCTCTCTCGCTTGTGCTCTCTCTCGTGTGTGCTCTCTCTCGCTTGTGCTCTCTCTCGCTTGTGCTTTCTCTGACGCTTGTGCTCTCCCTCTCGCTTGTGCTCTCCCTCACGCTTGTGCTCTTTCTCTCTCTCGCTTGTGCTCTCTGTCTCTCACTTGTGCTCTCTGTCTCCCACTTGTGCTCTATGTCTCTCTTGCTTGTGTTCTCTTTCTCTCACTTGTGCTCTCTGTCTCCCACTTGTGCTCTATGTCTCCTTCTCTCGCCTGTGCTGTCTCTCGCTTGTGTTGTTTCTCTCTCTGGCTTGTGTTCTCTCTCTCTCGCTTGTGTTCTCTCTCGCTCTCACTTGTGTTCTCTCACATGTGTTCTCTTGCGATTATTTTCTTTCGGTTGTGTTCTCTCTCGCTTGAGTTCTCTTTTGTGTTCTCTCTCTCGCTTCTGTTCTCTCTCACTTGTGTTCACTCTCTCTTGCTTGTGTCGCCTCGCTCGCTTCTGCTCTCTCGCTTGTGCTCTCTCTTTTGTGCTCTCACTCTCGCTTGTGCTCTCTCTATTGCTTGCGCTTTCTCTAGCTTGTGCTCCCTCTCTCGATTGTGTTCTCTCTCGCTTCTGCTCTCTCCCGCTTGTGCTTTCTCGCTCGCTTGTGCTCACTCTTGCTTCTGCTCTCTCTCTCTCGCTTGAGCTCTGTCTCGCTTGAGCTCTCTCGCTTGTGCTTTCTATTTCGGTAGTGCTCTCTCTCTCTTGTGTTCTCTCTCTCGCTTGTGTTCTCTCCCTCGCTAGTGCTCTCTTTCTCACTTGTGCTCTCTCGCTTGTGTTCTCTCTCTCCCTCTTGCTTGTGCTTTCTCTCTCGCTTGTGCTTTCACTCTTGCTTGTGCTCTCTCTCGCTTGTGCGCTCTCTCGTTTGTGTTCTCTCTCACACTTTTCTCCCTCTCGCTTGTGTTCTTTCCCTTAATTGTGTTCTCTCTCTTAATTATGTTCTCTCTCTTAATTTGTGTTCTCTCTCTTAATTGTTTTCTCTCTCGTTTGTGTTCTTTCTCTCTCGGTTGTGATCTCTCTCGCTTGTCTTCTCTCTCTCTCGATCGCTAGTGTTCTATCTCCATCGTTTGTGTTCTCTATTGATTGTGTTCTCTCTCGCTTGTGTTCTCTCTCGCTTGTGCTCTCTCTCGTGTGTGCTCTCTCTCGCTTGTGCTCTCTCTCGCTTGTGCTTTCTCTGACGCTTGTGCTCTCCCTCTCGCTTGTGCTCTCCCTCACGCTTGTGCTCTTTCTCTCTCTCGCTTGTGCTCTCTGTCTCTCACTTGTGCTCTCTGTCTCCCACTTGTGCTCTATGTCTCTCTTGCTTGTGTTCTCTTTCTCTCACTTGTGCTCTCTGTCTCCCACTTGTGCTCTATGTCTCCTTCTCTCGCCTGTGCTGTCTCTCGCTTGTGTTGTTTCTCTCTCTGGCTTGTGTTCTCTCTCTCTCGCTTGTGTTCTCTCTCGCTCTCACTTGTGTTCTCTCACATGTGTTCTCTTGCGATTATTTTCTTTCGGTTGTGTTCTCTCTCGCTTGAGTTCTCTTTTGTGTTCTCTCTCTCGCTTCTGTTCTCTCTCACTTGTGTTCACTCTCTCTTGCTTGTGTCGCCTCGCTCGCTTCTGCTCTCTCGCTTGTGCTCTCTCTTTTGTGCTCTCACTCTCGCTTGTGCTCTCTCTATTGCTTGCGCTTTCTCTAGCTTGTGCTCCCTCTCTTGATTGTGTTCTCTCTCGCTTCTGCTCTCTCCCGCTTATGCTTTCTCGCTCGCTTGTGCTCACTCTTGCTTCTGCTCTCTCTCTCTCGCTTGAGCTCTGTCTCGCTTGAGCTCTCTCGCTTGTGCTTTCTATTTCGGTAGTGCTCTCTCTCTCTTGTGTTCTCTCTCTCGCTTGTGTTCTCTCCCTCGCTAGTGCTCTCTTTCTCACTTGTGCTCTCTCGCTTGTGTTCTCTCTCTCCCTCTTGCTTGTGCTTTCTCTCTCGCTTGTGCTTTCACTCTTGCTTGTGCTCTCTCTCGCTTGTGCGCTCTCTCGTTTGTGTTCTCTCTCACACTTTTCTCCCTCTCGCTTGTGTTCTTTCCCTTAATTGTGTTCTCTCTCTTAATTATGTTCTCTCTCTTAATTTGTGTTCTCTCTCTTAATTGTTTTCTCTCTCGTTTGTGTTCTTTCTCTCTCGATTGTGATCTCTCTCGCTTGTCTTCTCTCTCTCTCGATCGCTTGTGTTCTATCTCCATCGTTTGTGTTCTCTATTGATTGTGTTCTCTCTCGTTTCTGCTCTCTCTCGCTTGTGCTCTCTCTCGCTTGTGCTTTCTCTGAAGCTTGTGCTAACTCCTTCGCTTGTGCTCTCTCTGTCGCTTGTGTTCTGTCCTTCGGTTGTGTTCTGTCCTTCGCTTGTGTTCTGTCCTTCGCTTGTGCTCTCTCCTTCGCTTGTGCTCTCTCCTTCGCTTGTGCTCTCTCCTTCGCTTGTGTTCTCTCCTTCGCTTGTGCTCTCTCCTTTGCTTGTGCTCTCTCTCTCGCTTGTCCTTGCCCTCTCTTATTGTGCTCTCTCTCTGTCCCTCTCGCTTGTTCTCGCTCTCTCTATCTCTCTCTCTCTCCCTCTCTCTCTCTCTCTCTCACTTGCTCTCTCTCTTGCTTGTGCTCTTTTTCTCTCTCTCTCGCTTGTGCTCTCTCTCGCTTGTGCTCTCTCTCTCGCTTGTGCTCTCTCACTTGTGCTTTCTCTCTCTGTTGCTTGTGCTCGCCTCTAGCTTGTGCTCTCCTCTCTCATGTGCTCCCTCACTTTTTCTTTATCTCTCGCTTGTGCTCTCTCTCTCGCTTGTGCTCTCTCTCTCGCTTGTATTCTCTCGCTTGTGCTCTCTCTCACTTTTTCTCTCACGCTTGTGCTTTCTCTTGCTTGTGTTCTCTCTCTCGCTTGTGCTCTCCTTTCGCTTGTGCTTTCTCTCAATTGTGCTCTCTCTGTCCCGCTTGTGCTCTTTCTGTCCCGCTTGTTCTCTCTCTCCCGCTTGTGTTCTCTCTCTCCCACTTGTGTTCTCTCTCTCCCGCTTGTGCTCTCTCTCTCCCGCTTGTGCTCTCTCTCTCCCATTTGTACTCTCTCTCCCCCACTTGTGCTCTCTCTCCCCCGCTTGTGCTCTCTCTCCCCCGCTTGTGCTCTCCCTTCCCCGCTTGTGCTCTCCCTTCCCCGCTTGTGCTCTCCCTGTCCCGCTTGTGCTCTCTGTCCCCTGCTTGTGCTCTCTGCTCTCTCTGTCCCGCTTGTGCTCTCTCTCCCGCTTGTGCTCTCTCTTTCCCGCTTGTGCTATCTCTCTCCCACTTGTGCTCTCTCTGTCCCGCTTGTGCTCTCTCTCTCCCGCTTGTGCGCTCTCCCTCCCGCTTGTGCGCTCTCCCGCTTGTGCTCTCTCCCTCTCGCATGTCCTCTCTCTCCCTTGCACGCTCTGTCTCTCCCTTGCACACACTGTCTCTCGATTGTGCTCTCTCTCTCTCTCTCGCATTCTCTCTCTCTCTCTCTTGCATGTGCTCTCTCGCTCACTTATGCACTCGCGCTTGTGCTCTCAAACGCTTGTGCTCTCCTCTGCCTGAGCTCCCTACATGCTTTTGCAGTCCTTTGCTTGTGCTCTCCTCTCGCATGTGCTCTCTCTCTCTCGCTTGTGCTCTCTCTCGCATGTGCTCTCTCTTGCTTGTTGTGGCAGCACGGTAGCATGGTGGTTAGCACAATTGCTTCACAGCTCCAGGGTCCCAGGTTTGATTCCCGACCTGGTTCACTCAGTCCAAAGATGTGCAGGTTAGGTGGATTGGCCATGCTAAATTGCCCTTAATGTTGGGTGGGGTTACTGGGTTATGGGAATAGGGTGGTGCTGTGGGCTTGGCTCGGGTGCTCTTTCAAAGAGCTGGTGCAAACTCGATGGGCCGAATGGCCTCCTTCGGCACGGTAAATTCTATGATCCTCTCTCGCTTGTGCTCTCTCTCACTTGTGCTCTCTCTCCAACTTGTTCTCATTTTGCCCAAGGCATTTTTTAGGGGGTGGACAGGCTGATGATCTTGGTTGTTTGTTTGGGGAAGGTGGCTAAGACTCTCCCGCTTGTGCTCACTCTCTCTCCCACTAGTGCCCTCTCTCGCATGTGCCCTCTCTCGCTTGTGCCCTCTCTCGCTTGTGCCCTCTCTCTCTCTCGCTTGTGCTCTCTCTCTTTCTCTCTTGCGCTCTCTCTCTCTCTAGTGCTCTCTCTCTCTCGTGCTTCTGCTCTCTCATTCTTCTCTCTTTCGTGCTCGCTCACTATCCAGGTTGTGCTCTCTCTGCCGCTTGTACTCTCTCTGTAGCGCTTGTGCTCTCTCTGTCCCGCTTGTGCTCTCTCTGTCCCGCTTGTGCTCTCTCTGTCCTGCTTGTGCTCTCTCTATCCCGCTTGTGTTCCCTCTTTCCCGCTTGTGCTCTCTCTGTCCTGCTTGTGATCTCTCTGTCCTGCTTGTGCTCTCTCAGTCCCACTTGTGCTCTCTCTGTCCCGCTTGTGCTCTCTCTCCACCTTATTCACTCTCTCCCCCGCATGTGCTCTCTTTTGCCAAGGTGTTTTTTAGGGGATGGACAGGCTGATCATCTTGTTTGTTTGTGTGGGGAAGGTGGCTAAGACTCTCCCGCTTGTGCTCTCTCTCACGCTTGCGCGCTCTCTCTCGCTTGTGCTCTCTCTCTCGCTTGTGCTCTCTCACGCCTGTGCTCTCTCTCAAGCTTGCGCTCTCTCTCGCTCTCTCTCGCTTGTGCCCTCTCTTGCTTGTGCCCTTTCTCCTGCTTGTGCCCTTTTGCCCGCTTGTGCTCTCTCTCTCCCCCTTGTGCTCTCTCTCTCCCGCTTGACCTCCCTCTCTCCCATATGTGCTCCCCCTCTCCTGTTTGTGCTCTCTCTCCCGCTTGTGCTCTCTCCCTCCCGCTTGTGTTCTCTCTCTCCCGCTTGTGCTCCATCTCTCCCGCTTGTGCTTCCTCTCTCCCGCTTGTGCTCCTCTCTCTCTCCCTCTGGTGCTGTCTCTCTCCCCTGCTTGTGCTCTCTCTCTCTCCTGCTTGTGCTCCTTTCCCGCATGTGCTCTCTCTCTCTCTCTCGCTTGTACTCTCTCTTCCTTGTGCTCTCTCGCTTGTGCTCTCTCTGGCTTGTGTTCGCTCTTTCCCGCTTGTGCTCGTTCTCTCCGTGCTTGTGCTTGTTATCGTCCGCTTGTGCTCGTTCTCTCCCGTTCGTGCTCTCTCTCTCGCTTGTGCCCTCTCTCTCTCGCTTGTGCCCTCTCTCTCTCGCTTGTGCTCTCTCTCTCTCTCTTGTGCTCTCTCTCTCCCAGTTGTGCTCGCTCTCTCCTTGTGCCCTCTCTCTCCCGATTCTGCTCTCTCTCTCCCACTTGTGCTCTCTCTCCCGCTTGCTCGCACTCTACCGCTTGCGCAGTCTCTCTCTTACGTGCTCGCTCACGATCCAGGTTGTGCTCTCTCTCCCGCTTGTACTCTGTCCCGCTTGTGCTCTCTCTCTCCCCCTTATGCTCTGTCTCTCCCGCTTGACCTCCCTCTCTACCGCTTGTGCTCTCTCTCTCCTGCTTGTGCTCTCTCTCTCCCACTTGTGCTCTCTCTCTCTCTCCCGCTTGTGCTCTCTCTCCCCCGCTTGTGCTCCAACTCTCCCGCTTGTGCTTCGTCTCTCCCTCTTGTGCTCTCTTTCTCCTGCTGGTGCTGTCTCTCTACCCTGCTTGTACTCTCTCTTCCTTGTGCTCTCTCGCTTGTGCTCTCTCTTGCTTGTGTTTGCTCTCTCCTGCTTGTGCTTGTTCTTTCCCGCTTGTGCTCGTTTTCTCCCGCTTGTGCTCGTTCTCTCCCGTTTGTGCTCTCTCTCCCTCTTGTGCTCTCTCTCTCCCGCTTGTGCTCTCGCGCTTGGGCTCTCTCCCTCTTGTACCCTCTCTCTCTCTTGCTTGTGTCCTCTCTCGCTTGTGACCTTTCTCTTGCTTGTGCCCTCTCCCTCGCTTGTACTCTCTCTTGATTGTGTTCACTCTCTCCCGCTTGTGCTCATTCTCTCCGACTTGTGCTCGTTCTCTCCGGCTTGTGCTCGTTCTCTCCGGCTTGTGCTCGTTCTCTCCCGCTTGTGCTCGTTCTCTCCCGCTTGTGCTCTCTCTCTCTCCCCCGCTTGTGCTCTCTCTCCCCGCTTGTGCTCTCACTCTGCTGCTTGTGCTATCCCGGTTACATTGATTGATAGAAGATAGGAGCATGAGGAGGCCTTATGGCCCTTCGGGCTGCTCCGTCATTCATCACGATCATGTCTGATCATCCAACTCAATAGCCTAATCCTGCTTTTTCTCCATAGCCTTTGATCCCATTCTCCCCAAGTGCTATATCTAGCCGTCTCTTGAATATATTCAACGTTTTAGCATCAACTACTTCCTGTGGTAATGAATTCCGCAGGCTCACCACTCTTTGGGTGAAGAAATGTCTCCTTATATCTGTCTGAAATAGTTTACCTTGAATCCTCAGACTGTGACCCCTGGTTCTGGACACACCCATTATCGGCAACATCTTCCCTGCATCTACCCTGTCTTGTCCTATTAAAATTTTATAAGTCTCTGTGAGATCCCCCCTCATTCTTCTGAACTCCAGCGAGAACAATTCCAACCTAGTCAATCTCTCCTCATATGACAGTCCGCCATCCCTGGAATCAGTCTGGTAAACCTTCGCTGCACTCCCTCGAGGGCAGGAACATCGTTCCTCAGAGAAGGAGTCCAAAACTGCACACAATACTCCAGGTGTGGCTCACAAAGGGCCTGTATAATTGCAGCAACACATCCCTGCTTCTATACTCGAAACCTCTTGCAATGAAGGCCAACATACCATTAGCCTTCTTTACTGCCTGCTGCATCTGCATGCTCACCTTCAGCGACTGGTGCACAAGGACACCCAGGTCCGGCTGCCCACTTCCCTCTTCCAATTTACAACCATTCAGGTAGTAATCTGCCTTCCTGTTTTTGCTTCCAAAGTGAATAACACTTATCACACTTATCCGAATTATACTGCATCTGCCATTGATTTGCCCACTCGCCCAACCTGTCCAGATCATGCTGTAGGATCCCTGCATCTTCGTCACAGTTCACCCTCCCACCCAACTTGGTATCGTCTGCAAACTTTGAGATGTTACATTTTGTTCCCTCATCCAAATCATGAATATATATTGTGAACAGCTAGGGTCTCAGCACCGATCCCCGTGGTACCCCACAGTTACCGCCTGCCAATTTGAAAAGGACCCATTAATTCCGACTCTTTATTTCTTCTCTGCCAACCAGTTTTCTATTCACCTCAATACATTTCCCCAAACCCATGCGCTTAAATTTTGCACAATAATCTCTTATGCGGGACTTTGTCAAACACCTTCTGAAAGTCCAAATATACCACATTGACTGGCTCCCCCTTGTCAACTGTACTGTTACATCTTCAAAGAATTGCAACAGATATGTCGAGCATGATTTTCCCTTCATAAATACATGCTGACTCTGACTGATCCTGCCACAGCTTTCTAAATGTCCTGCTATAAAGTCCTTGATAATGGATTCAAGCGTTTTCCCCACTACTGAAAATGAAATGAAAATGAAAATTGCTTATTGTCACAAGTAGGCTTCAAATTAAGTTACTGTGAAAAGCCCCTAGTCGCCACATTCCGGCGCCTGTTATGGGGAGCTGGTATGGGAATTGAACCGTGCTGCTGGCCTGCCTGGGTCTGCTTTAAAAACCAGCGATTTAGCCCAGTGTGCTAAACCAGCCCCTGATGTTAGGCTTACTGGTCTATATTTCTCTGCTTTCTCTCTAGCTCCCTATTTGAATATTGGGGTGATGTAAGCTACCCTCCAATCTGCAGGGACAGTTCCAGAGTCTAGAATCCCGGAAGATGACCACCAATGCATCCCCTATTTCCAGAGCCACCTTCTTAAGCACTCTGGGTTGCAGATTCTCAGGCCCTGGGGATTTATCCGCCTTCAATCGCGTCAGTTTTTCCCAGCACCATTTCTCTATTAATGTTCAGTAAGAAGTCTTACAACACCAGGTTAAAGTCCAACAGGTTTGTTTCGATGTCACTATTAATGTTGATCTCGCTCAGTTCTTCCCTCTCACTAAACCTTTCTCCCACATTTCCGGTATCTGATTTGTCTCCTCTTTTGTGAAGACAGAACCGAAGTATGTATTCAATTGCTCAGCCATTTCTTTGACCCTTATTAAATTAACCATTCCCCTGTTTCTGTCTGTTGGGGGCCTACATTTCTCTTTACTAATCTCTCTCTCTTCACATATCTATAGAAACTCTTCGTGTCAGTCTTTATGTTCCTTGCAAGCTTCCTTTCGTTCTGTATGTTCCCCTTCTTTATCAATCCGTTCGTCCTTCTTTGCTGAATTCTAAACTGCTCCCAATCATCAGACCAATTAATTTTCTTGACCAATCTATATGCTTCTTTCTTGGATGGGATACTATTTCTAATTTCCATAGTAAACCATGGATTGGCCCTCTTACCTCCTTTGCTTTTGTGCCAGACAGGAATGAACAGCTGCTGTCGATCCCCCATGCGTTCCTTGAATGTTTGCCATTGCCTATCCACTGTCCTCCCTTTAAGTAACTCTCCCCAATTTATCAAGGCTAACTCACGCCTCATATCTTTATAGTTCACTTTATTAAGATTCAGCACCCTCGTCTCCGAATCAACTACTTCACTCTCCATCTTGATTAAAAATTCTATCATGTTATGGTCGCTCATCCCCAAGGGGGTCTCGTACAGCCAGATTGACAATGATTCCCCTCATTACCTAGCCTAAGATGGCCTGCCCTCTAGTTGGTTCCTCCACATATTGGTCAAGAAAACCATCCCGTATACAATCCAGGAATTCCTCCTCATTGTGAGTAATTTGAATTGCCCAATCAATGTGCAGATTAAAATCACCCATGATCATTAATATTCTCTCATTACATACATCTCTAATTTAGTGTTTAATGCCATTCCCAACCTCACCACTGCAGTTTGGGGGTCTATATATGACACCCACTAATGTTTTTGCCCCATGATATTTCTCAACACTACCCATACAGGTTCCATATTGTCAGAGCTAATATCCTTTCTCACTACTGTGTTAATGTCCTCTTTAACCAGCAATACCACGCCACCACCTTTTTTATGCCTGTCCTTCCTAAATACTGCAAACCTGGGATATTCCGTTCCTGTTCCTGTGCACTCTCTCCCGCTTGTGCACTCTCTCTCTCGTGCACTCTCTCTCGCTTGTTCTCTCTCTCTCGCTTGTTCTCTCTTTCTCACTTGTGCTCGCTCACTCTCCCGCTTGTGCTCTCTCTCCCGCTTGTGCTCTCTCACCTGCTTGTGCTCTCTCTCCCGCTTGTGCACTGTCTCTCGCTTGTGCTCTCTCTCTCACTTGTGCCCTCTCTCTCGCTTGCGCTCTCTCGCTTGCGCTCTCTCGCTTGCGCTCTCTCTCGCTTGCGCTCTCGCTTTCGCTCTCTCTCACGTGCGAGTCTCTCGCGTGCTCTCTCTCACATGCTCTCTCTCACATGTGCCCTCTATTGCCCATCTGCTCTCTCTCGCCCATCTGCTCTCTCTCGCCCATCTGCTCTCTCTCGCCCATCTGCTCTCTCTCGCCCATCTGCTCTCTCTCGCCCATCTGCTCTCTCTCGCCCATCTGTTCGTTCTCGCCCATCTGCTCTCTCGCCCATCTTCTTTCTCTCGTGCATGTGCTCTTTCTCGTGCACGTGCTCTCTCTCTTGCATGTGCTCTCTCTCGTGCATGTGCTCTCTTGCGCATGTGCTCTCTCGCGCTTGTGCTGTCCATCACGCATGTGCTCTCTCGTGCATGTGCTCTCGCCCATGTGCTTTCTCGCCCATGTGCTTTCTCGCGCATTTGCTTTCTCGCGCATGTGCTCTCGCGCGCATGTGCTCTCGCGCGCATGTGCTCTCTTGTGCATGTGCTCTCGTGCAAGTGTTCTCTCTCGCGCATGTGCTCACTCTCGCATGTGCTCTCTCTCGCAAGTACTCTCTCGCATGTACCCTCTCTCTTGCATGTACTCTCTCTCGCATGTACTCTCTCGCATGTACTCTCTCGCATGTACTCTCTCTCTCTCGCATGTACTCTCTCTCTCGCATGTACTCTCTCTCTCGCATGTACTCTCTCTCGCGCATTTGCTGTCGCTCGCGCATGTGCTCTCTCTCGCCTATGCTCTGCTTCACTTGTGCTCTCTCGATTCCGCTCTCACTCTCGATTGCGCTCTCACTTTCGATTCTGCTCTCACTCTCAATTGTGATCTCTTTCGTTGATACTTGCTCTCTCCTGGGCTCTCTTTCGCTGTGCTCTCTCTCTCGCTTGTGCTCGCTCTCTCGCTTGTGCTCTCTCTCTCTCTCCCTTGTGCTCTCTCTCTCTCGTTTGTGCTCTCTCTCTCTCGCTTGTGCTCTCTCTCTCTCCCTTGTGCTCTCTCTCTTCCTTGTGCTCTCTCTTCCTTGTGCTCGCTCTCTCACGCTTGTGCTCTCTCACTCTCGCTTCTGCTCTCTCGCTCGCTCTCTTTCGATTGCCCTCTCTCTCACTGGTGCTCTCTCTCCCACTCTCTTGCATGTCCGCTCACTCTTGCATGTGCTCACTCACGCATGTGCTCTCTCTCGCATGTGCTCTTTCGCATGTACTCTCTCTCGTATGTACTTTCTCGCATGTGCACTCTCTCGCATGTGCACTCTCTCGCATGTGCACTCTCTCGCATGTGCTCTCTCTCGCGCATGTGCTCTCGCTCGCGCATGTGCTCTCGCTCGCGCATGTGCTCTCGCTCGCGCATGTGCTCTCGCTCGCGCATGTGCTCTCGCTCGCGCATGTGCTCTCACTCTCGATTCCGCTCCCTCTCTCGCAGGTGCTCTCTCTCTCGCGCATGTGCTCTCTCTCGTGCATCTGCTCTCTTTCACATGTGCGCTCTCTCTTGTGCATGTGCTCTCGCGCACGTGCTCTCTCTCGTGCATGTGCTCTCTCTCGCATGTCCTCTCTCTCACTTGTGTCCTCTCTCTCGCTTGTGCTCTCTCTCGCTTGTGCTCTCTCTCGCTTGTCCTCTCTCTCGCTTGTGCTCTCTCCCTCGCTTGTGCTCTCTCTCTCGCTTGTGCTTTCCCTCTCGCGTGTGCTCTCTCTCGTGCATGTGCTCTCGCGCATGTGCTCTCTCGCGCATGTGCTGTCTTTTGCGCATGTGCTCTCGCGCATGTGCTCTCGCGCACGTGCTCTCTCGCGCATCTGCTCTCCCTCGTGCATGTCCTCTCTCGTGCATGTCCTCTCTCGTGCATGTCCTCTCTCGTGCATGTCCTCTCTCGTGCATGTGCTCTCGCTCGCGCATGTGCTCTCGCTCGCGCATGTGCTCTCACTCTCTATTCCGCTCCCTCTCTCGCAGGTGCTCTCTCTCTCGCGCATGTGCTCTCTCTCTCGTGCATCTGCTCTCTCTCACATGTGCGCTCTCTCTCGTGCATGTGCTCTCGCGCACGTGCTCTCTCTCGTGCATGTGCTCTCGCGCATGTGCTCTCTCTCGCATGTCCTCTCTCTCACTTGTGTTCTCTCTCTTGCTTGTGCTCTCTCTCGCTTGTCCTCTCTCTCGCTTGTCCTCTCTCTCGCTTGTGCTCTCTCCATCGCTTGTGCTCTCTCCATCGCTTGTGCTCTCTCTCTCGCTTGTGCTTTCCCTCTCGCTTGTGCTCTCTCTCTCGCTTGTGCTCTCTCTCTCGCTTGTGCTCTCTCTCGTGCATGTGCTCTCGCGCATGTGCTGTCTTTTGCGCATGTGCTCTCTCGCTCATGTGCTCTCGCGCACGTGCTCTCGTGCATCTGCTCTCCCTCGTGCATGTCCTCTCTCGTGCATGTCCTCTCTCGTGCATGTCCTCTTGCTCGCGCATGTGCTCTCTCTCGCGCATTTACTCCCCCTTGTGCTCTTTCTTTCTCGCTTGTGCTCTCTCTCTCTCTCTCGCTTGTGCTCTCTCGTGCATGTGCTCTCGCGCATGTGCTCTCTCTCGCGCATGTGCTCTTGTGCATCTGCTCTCTCTCTCGCATGTGCTGTCACGCATGTGCTCTCGCGCATGTGCTCTCGCGCACGTGCTCTCTCGTGCATCTGCTCTCCCTCGTGCATGCCCTCTTGTGCATGTTCTCTCTCGTGCATGTCCTCTCTCGTGCATGTCCTCTCGCTCGCGCATGTGCTCTCTCTCGCGCATTTACTCCCCCTTGTGCTCTTTCTTTCTCGCTTGTGCTCTTTCTCTCTAGCCTGTGCTTTCTCTCTAGCCTGTGCTCTGAGAACATAGAACAATACAGCGCAGTACAGGCCCTTCGGCCCACGATGTTGCACCGAAACAAAAGCCATCTAACCTACACTATGCCATTATCATCCATATGTTTATCCAATAAACTTTTAAATGCCCTCAATGTTGGCGAGTTCACTACTGTAGCAGGTAGGGCATTCCACGGCCTCACTACTCTTTGCGTAAAGAACCTACCTCTGACCTCTGTCCTATATCTAGTACCCCTCAGTTTAAAGTTATGTCCCCTCGTGCCAGCCATTTCCATCCGCGGGAGAAGGCTCTCACTGTCCACCCTTTCCAACCCCCTGATCATGTGCTCTCTCGCGCATGTGCTCTCTCGCGCATGTGCTCTCTCGCGCATGTGCTCTCTCTCGCGCATGTGCTCTCTCTCGCGCATGTGCTCTCTCTCGCGCATGTGCTCTCTCTCGCGCATGTGCTCTCTCTCGCGCATGTGCTCTCTCTCGCGCATGTGCTCTCTCTCGCGCATGTGCTCTCTCGCGCATGTGTTCTCTCTCGTTCATGTGCTCTTGTGCATCTGCTCTCTCTCGCATGTGCTCTCGCGCACGTGCTCTCTCGCGCGTGTGCTCTCGTGCATCAGCTCTCTCTCGCATGTGCTCTTTCTCTGTAGCCTGTGCTCTTATTCTCTCACTTGTGCTCTTTGTCTCGCTTGAGTTCACTTTCACTATCTGTCTCTATCCCTCTCTCTCACTCTCTCGATTTCGTTCCCTCTCGATTCCGCTCCCTCTCTCGATTCCGCTCCCTCTCTCGATTCCGCTCCCTCTCTTTAGCTTGTGCTCTCTCTCTTTAGCTTGTGCTCTCATCTTGCATGTGCTCGCTTCTCGCTTGTGCTCGCTTCTCGCTTGTGCTTTCTCTCCCGCTTGTGCTCTCTCTTCCGCTTGTGCTCTCAATTTGCCTGTGCTCGCTTTTCGCATTTGCTCGCTTCTCGCTTGTGCTCGCTTCTCGCTTGCGCTCTCTCTCCCGCTTGTGCTCTCTCTTCCCCGCTTGTGCTTTCTTCCCCGCTTGTGCTCTCTCCCCCGCTTGTGCTCTCTCCCCCGCTTGTGCTCTCTCCCCCGCTTGTGCTCTCTCCCCCGCTTGTGCTCTCTCCCCCGCTTGTGCTCTCTCCCCCGCTTGTGCTCTCTCCCCCGCTTGTGCTCTCTCCCCCGTTTTGCTCTCTCCCCCGTTTTGCTCTCTCTCCCGCTTGTGCTCTCTCTCCCGCTTGTGCTCTCTCTCCCGCTTGTGCTCTCTCTCCCGCTTGTGCTCTCTCTCCCGCTTGTGCTCTCTCTCCCGCTTGTGCTCTCTCTCTTGTTCTCTCTTTTGCTTGCTCTCTCTTTGTCGCTTACACACTCTCACTTGTGCTGTCTCTCTGCTTGTGCTCTTCTCTCTCGCTTGTGCTCTTTCTCTCTCGCTAGTGCTCTTTCTCGCTTGTGCTCGTCCTCTCTCGCTTGTGCTCTTTCTCGCTTGTGCTCTTTCTCTCTCCCTTGTGCTCTATCTCTTTCGCTTGTGCTCTTTCTCTCTAGTCTGTGCTCATTCTCTCTAGCCTGTACTCTTTTTCTCTTGCATGTGCTCTTATTCTCTCCCTTGTACTCTTTTTCTCGCTTGGGTTCGCTTTCGCTCTGACTTGTGCACTCTCTCTGTGCTTGTGTCCTCTCTCCCTCTTGTGCCCGCACTCCTGCTTGTGCCCTCCCCCTTGCTTGTGCCCTCCCCCTTGCTTGTGCCCTCCCCTTACTTGTGCCCTCCCCTTACTTGTGCCCTCCCCTTACTTGTGCCCTCCCCTTACTTGTGCCCTCCCCTTACTTGTGCCCTCCCTCTCGCTTGTGCCCTCCCTCTCGCTTGTGCCCTCCTCCTCGCTTGTGCCCTCTCTCTCGCTTGTGCCCTCCCTGTCGTTTGTGTCCTCCCTGTCACTTGTGTCCTCCCTCTCGCTTGTTCCCTCCCCCTCGCTTGTGCTCCCTCTCCTTCGCTTGTGCTCACTCTCCTTCGCTTATGCTCTCGCTCCTTCACTTGTGCTCCCTCTCCTTCGCTTGTGCTTTCTCTTCGCTTGTGTTCCTCTCTCCTTTGTTGTGCTCTCTCCTTCGATTGTGATCTTTCTCTCTTATTTGCTTGTGCTCATTCTCGCTTGTACTCTTTTTCTTTCTCGCTTTCTCTCGTGCTCTTTCGCATGTGCTCATTTTCTCTCGTGCTCTCTTCTTGCGTGGCCTCTCTTCTCGCGAGTTCTCTTCTCGCGTGTCCTCACTTCTAGTGTGTCCTCACTTCTCGCGGGTCCTCACTTCTCGCGGGTCCTCTCTTCTAGCCTGTCCTCTCGTCTCGCGTGTCCTCTCCTCGCGTGTCCTTTCTTCTCGCATGTCCTCTCTTCTCGCGTGTCCTCTCTTCTCGCGTGACCTCTCTTCTAACATGTCCTCTCTTCTCATGTGTGCTCTCTTCTCGCGTGTGCTCTCTTCTCGCGTGTCCTCTCTTCTCGCATGTCCTCTCTTCTCACGTGTCCTCTCTTCTCGCGTGTGCTCTCTTCTCGCGTGTCCTCTCTTCTCGCGTTTCCTCCCTTCTCGCGTGTCCTCTCTTCTCGTGTGGCCTCGCTTCTCGCGAGTCCTCTCGTCTCGCGTGTCCTCTCTTCTCGCGGTGTCCTCTCTTCTCGCGTGTCCTCTCTTGCATGTCCTCTCTTGCATGTCCTCTCTTCTCGCGTGTCCTTTCTTCTCGCGTGTCCTCTCTTCTCGCATGTCCTTCTCGCGTGTCCTCTCTTGCGTGTCCTCTCTTCTCGCTTGTCCTCTCTTCTTGCGTGTCCTCTCTTCTCGCGTGTCCTCTCTTCTCACGTGTCCTCTCTTCTTGCGTGTCCTCTCTTCTTGCGTGTGCTCTCTTCTCGCGTTTCCTCTCTTCTCGCGTGTCCTCTTCTCGTGTGGCCTCTCTTCTCGCGTGTCCTCTCTTCTCGCGTGTCCTCTCTACTCGCTTTGGCTCTCTTCTCGTGTATCCTCTCTTCTCCCGTTTCCTCTCGTCTCGCGTGTCCTCTCTTCTCGTGTGGCCTCTCTTCTCACGAGTCCTCTCGTCTCACGTGTCCTCTCTTCTCGCGGTGTCCTCTCTTCTCGCGTGTCCTCTCTTGCGTGTCCTCTCTTGCGTGTCCTCTTCTCGCGTGTCCTCTCTTCTCGCGTGTCCTGTCTTCGCGCGTGTCCTTTCGTCTCGCGTGTCCTCTCTTCTCGCGTGTCCTCTCTTCTCACGTGCCCTCCCTGTCGTTTGTGTCCTCCCTGTCACTTGTGTCCTCCCTCTCGCTTGTTCCCTCCCCCTCGCTTGTGCTCCCTCTCCTTCGCTTGTGCTCACTCTCCTTCGCTTATGCTCTCGCTCCTTCACTTGTGCTCCCTCTCCTTCGCTTGTGCTTTCTCTTCGCTTGTGTTCCTCTCTCCTTTGTTGTGCTCTCTCCTTCGATTGTGATCTTTCTCTCTTATTTGCTTGTGCTCATTCTCGCTTGTACTCTTTTTCCTTCTCGCTTTCTCTCGTGCTCTTTCGCATGTGCTCATTTTCTCTCGTGCTCTCTTCTTGCGTGGCCTCTCTTCTCGCGAGTTCTCTTCTCGCGTGTCCTCACTTCTAGTGTGTCCTCACTTCTCGCGGGTCCTCACTTCTCGCGGGTCCTCTCTTCTAGCCTGTCCTCTCGTCTCGCGTGTCCTCTCCTCGCGTGTCCTTTCTTCTCGCATGTCCTCTCTTCTCGCGTGTCCTCTCTTCTCGCGTGACCTCTCTTCTAACATGTCCTCTCTTCTCATGTGTGCTCTCTTCTCGCGTGTGCTCTCTTCTCGCGTGTCCTCTCTTCTCGCATGTCCTCTCTTCTCACGTGTCCTCTCTTCTCGCGTGTGCTCTCTTCTCGCGTGTCCTCTCTTCTCGCGTTTCCTCCCTTCTCGCGTGTCCTCTCTTCTCGTGTGGCCTCGCTTCTCGCGAGTCCTCTCTTCTCGTGTGGCCTCGCTTCTCGCGAGTCCTCTCGTCTCGCGTGTCCTCTCTTCTCGCGGTGTCCTCTCTTCTCGCGTGTCCTCTCTTGCATGTCCTCTCTTCTCGCGTGTCCTTTCTTCTCGCGTGTCCTCTCTTCTCGCATGTCCTTCTCGCGTGTCCTCTCTTGCGTGTCCTCTCTTCTCGCTTGTCCTCTCTTCTTGCGTGTCCTCTCTTCTCGCGTGTCCTCTCTTCTCACGTGTCCTCTCTTCTTGCGTGTGCTCTCTTCTCGCGTGTGCTCTCTTGCGTGTCCTCTCTTCTCGCGTTTCCTCTCTTCTCGCGTGTCCTCTCTTCTCGTGTGGCCTCTCTTCTCGCCTGTCCTTTCTTCTCGCGTATCCTCTCTTCTCGCGTGTCCTCTCTTCTCGCTTGTCCTCTCTTATTGCGTGTCCTCTCTTCTCGCGTGTCCTCTCTTCTCGCGTGTCCTCTCTTCTCACGTGTCCTCTCTTCTCGCGTGTGCTCTCTTCTCGCGTGTCCTCTCTTCTCGCGATGTCCTCTCTTCTCGCGTGTCCGCTCCTCTTGCGTGTCCTCTCTTCTCGCGTGTCCTCGCTTCTCGCGTGTCCTCTCTTCTCGCGTGTCCTCTCTTCTCGCGTGTCCTCTCTTCTCGCGTGTCCTTTCTTCTCGCTTGTCCTCTCTTCCTGCGTGTCCTCTCTTCTCGCGTGTCCCCTCTTCTCGCGTTTCCTCTCTTCTCGCCTGTCCTCTCTTCTTGCGTGTCCTCTCCTCTTGCGTGTCCTCTCTTCTCGCGTGTCCTCTCTTCTCGCGTGTCCTTTCTTCTCGCTTGTCCTCTCCTCTTGCGTGTCCTCTCCTCTTGCGTGTCCTCTCCTCTTGCGTGTCCTCTCCTCGCATGCCCTCTCTTCTCGCGTGTCCTCTCTTCTCGCGTGTCCTCTCTTCTCGCGGTGTCCTCTCTTCTCGCGGTGTCCTCTCTTCTCGCGTGTCCTCTCCTCTGGCGTGCCCTCTCCTCGCGTGTCCTCTCTTCTCGCGTGTCCTCTCTTCTCGCGTGGCCTCTCTTCTCGCGTGTCCTTTTGTCTCGCATGTCCTCTCTTCTCGCGTGTCCTCTCTTGCGTGTCCTCTCCTCTTGCGTGTCCTCTCCTCTTGCGTGTCCTCTCTTCTCGCGTGTCCTTTCTTCTCGCGTGTCCTCTCATCTCGCGTGTCCTCTCATCTCGCGTGTTCTCTCTTCCCGCGTTTCCTCTCTTCTCGCGAGTCCTCTCTTCTCGCGTGTCCTCTCTTCTCATGTGAACTCTCTTCTCGCATGTCCTCTTCTCGTGTGTCCTCTCTTCTCGCGTGTCCTCTCTACTTGTGTGTCCTCTCTTCTCGCGTGCCGTCTCTTCTCGCGTGTCCACTCTTCTCGTGTGTCCTCTCTTCCCGCGTGTCCTCTCTTCTCGTGTGTCCTCTGTTCTCGTGTGTCCTCTCTTCTCGCGTGTCCTCTCTTCTCACGTGTGCTCTCTTCTCACGTGTGCTCTCCTCGCGTGTCCTCTCTTCTCGCGTTGCCCCTCTTCTCGCGTGTCCTCTCTTCTCGCGTGTCCTCTCCTCTCCCGTGTCCTTTCTTCTCGCGTGTCCTCTCTTCCCGCGTGTCCTCTCTTCCCGCGTGTCCTCTCTTCTCGCGTGACCTCTCTTCTCGCTTGTCCTCTCTTCTCGTGTGTCTTCTCTTCTCGCGTGTGCTCTCCTTCGCTAGTGTACTCTTTCCTTTGCCAGTGCACACTCTCCTTTGTTAGTGCACTCTCTCCTTTGTTAGTGCACTCTCTCCTTTGCCAGTGCACTCTCTCCTTTGTTAGTGCACTCTCTCCTTTGTTAGTGCACTCTCTCCTTTGCCAGTGCACTCTCTCCTTTGTTAGTGCACTCTCTCCTTTGTTAGTGCACTCTCTCCTTTGCCAGTGCACTCTCTCCTTTGCCAGTGCACTCTCTCCTTTGTTAGTGCACTCTCTCCTTTGTTAGTGCACTCTCTCCTTTGCCAGTGCACTCTCTCCTTTGTTAGTGCACTCTCTCCTTTGTTAGTGCACTCTCTCCTTTGTTAGTGCACTCTCTCATTCGCTAGTGCACTCTCTCCTTCGCTTGTGCTCCCATCTAGCTAGTGCTGTCATTTTTCCCTTTTGCTCTTTCTCTCTCGCATGTGTTCTCTTCTCACATGTGCTCTATCTCCTTCGCTAGTGCATTTTGTCCTTCAATAGTGCACTCTCTCCTTCGCTAGTACACTCTCTCCTTCGCTAGTGCTGTCATTTTTCCCTTTTGCTCTTTCTCTCTTGCTTGTGCTCTTTCTTTCTCACTTGTGCTCTTTTTCTCTTGCATGTGTTCTCTTCTCACATGTGTTTTCTTCTTGCATGTGCTCTCTTCTCACATGTGCTCTCTCTCCTTCGCTAGTGCACTTTCTCCTTCACTAGTGCACTCTCTCCTTCGCTAGTGCACTCTCTCCTTCGCTTGTGCTCCCATCTCGCTAGGGCGGTATTTTTCCCTTTTGCTCTTTCTCTGTCGCTTGTGACCTTTCTCGCTTGTGCTCTTTCTCTCTCGCTTGTTCTCTTTCTCTCTTGCTTGTGCTCTTTCTCTCTCGCTTGTTCTCTTTCTCTCTTGCTTGTGCTCTTTCTCTCTCGCTTGTTCTCTTTCACTCTTGCTTGTGCTATTTCTCTCTCGCTTGAACATAGAACATTACAGCGGAGTACAGGCCCTTCGGCCCTCGATGTTGCGCCGACCTGGGAAACCAATCTAATGCCCATCTAAACTATTCCCTTATCATCCATATATTTATCCAAGGACCATTTAAATGCCCTTAATGTTGGCGAGTCCACTACTGTTGCAGACAGGGCATTCCACGCCCTTACTACTCTCTGAGTTAAGAACCTATCTCTGACATCTGTCTTATATCTATCTCCCCTCAATTTAAAGCTATGTCCCCTCGTGCTAGACATCACCATCCGAGGAAAAAGGCTCTCACTGTCCACCCTATCCAATCCTCTGATCATCTTGTATGCCTCAATTAAGTCACCTCTTAACCTTCTCTCTAACGAAAACAGCCTTAAGTCCCTCAGCCTCAACCCGGGAGGGTTTAAACTAGTATGGCAGGGGGGTGGGTACGGGAGCAATAGGTCAGAAGGTGAGAGCATTGAGGGAGAACTAGGGAATAGGGACAGTGTGGCTCTGAGGCAGAGCAGACGGGGAAAAGTTGCTGAACACAGCGGGTCTGGTGGCCTGAAGTGCATATGTTTTAATGCAAGGAGCATTACGGGTAAGGCAGATGAACTTAGAGCTTGGATTACTACTTGGAACTATGATGTTATTGCCATTACAGAGACCTGGTTGAGGGAAGGGCAGGATTGGCAGCTAAACGTTCCAGGATTTAGATGTTTCAGGCGGGATAGAGGGGGATGTAAAAGGGGAGGCGGAGTTGCGCTACTTGTTCGGGAGAATATCACAGCTATACTGCGAGAGGACACCTCAGAGGGCAGTGAGGCTATATGCCTGGTGGCATATTTATGCCCGGAGAGGCATAAATATCCTGGCCGCGAGGTTTGCTAGTGTCACACGGGAGGGTTTAAACTAGTATGGCAGGGGGGTGGGTACGGGAGCAATAGGTCAGAAGGTGAGAGCATTGAGGGAGAACTAGGGAATAGGGACAGTGTGGCTCTGAGGCAGAGCAGACGGGGAAAAGTTGCTGAACACAGCGGGTCTGGTGGCCTGAAGTGCATATGTTTTAATGCAAGGAGCATTACGGGTAAGGCAGATGAACTTAGAGCTTGGATTACTACTTGGAACTATGATGTTATTGCCATTACAGAGACCTGGTTGAGGGAAGGGCAGGATTGGCAGCTAAACGTTCCAGGATTTAGATGTTTCAGGCGGGATAGAGGGGGATGTAAAAGGGGAGGCGGAGTTGCGCTACTTGTTCGGGAGAATATCACAGCTATACTGCGAGAGGACACCTCAGAGGGCAGTGAGGCTATATGCCTGGTGGCAACATCCTGGTAAATCTCCTCTGCATCCTTTCCAATGCTTCCACATCCTTCCTATAATGCAGCGACCAGAACTCAAATGCGGCCGCACCAGAGTTTTGTACAGCTGCAACATGACCTCATGGCTCCGAAACTCAATCCCTCTACCAATAAAAGCTAACACACCATATGCCTTCTTAACCTGGGTGGCAACTTTCAGGGATCTATGTACATGGACACCGAGATCTCTCTGCTCATCCACACTACCAAGAATCTTACCATTAGCCCAGTACTCTATATTCCTGTTATTCCTTCCAAAATGAATCACCTCACACTTTTCTGCATTAAACTCCATTTGCCACCTCTCAGCCCAGCTCTGCAGCTAATCTATGTCCCTCTGCAACCTGCAGCATCCTTCTGCACTGTCCACAACTCCACCGACTTTAGTGTCATCTGCAAATTTACTCACCCATCCTTCTACGCCCTCCTCCAGGTCATTTATAAAAATTACAAACAGCAGTGGCCCCAAAACAGATCCTTGTGGTACACCACTAGTAACTGAACTCCAGGCTGAACATTTCCCATCAACCACCACCCTCTGTCTTCTTCCAGCGAGCCAATTTCTGATCCATACTGCTGAATTACCCTGAATCCCATGCCTCCCTATTTTCTGCAATAGCCTACCTTGGGGAACCTCAAGCCCTTCTAGTCTAGTAGCCTGCATCTCCGTGTTCTCCTTGACAACATTGTCTTTTTCCTGTGTGAATGCTAACCAAAAATATTCATTTAGCACCTCTCCTATCTCCTCAGACTCCACGCACAACTTCTCACTACTGTCCTTGACTGGCCCTACTCTTACCCTAGTCGTTCTTTTATTCCTGACATACCTGTAGAAAGCTTTAGGGTTATCCTTGATCCTACATGCCAAAGACTTCTCATGGACGGGTTGCATCTAAACCGGAGAGGCATAAATATCCTGGCCGCGAGGTTTGCTAGTGTCACACGGGAGGGTTTAAACTAGTATGGCAGGGGGGTGGGTACGGGAGCAATAGGTCAGAAGGTGAGAGCATTGAGGGAGAACTAGGGAATAGGGACAGTGTGGCTCTGAGGCAGAGCAGACGGGGAAAAGTTGCTGAACACAGCGGGTCTGGTGGCCTGAAGTGCATATGTTTTAATGCAAGGAGCATTACGGGTAAGGCAGATGAACTTAGAGCTTGGATTACTACTTGGAACTATGATGTTATTGCCATTACAGAGACCTGGTTGAGGGAAGGGCAGGATTGGCAGCTAAACGTTCCAGGATTTAGATGTTTCAGGCGGGATAGAGGGGGATGTAAAAGGGGAGGCGGAGTTGCGCTACTTGTTCGGGAGAATATCACAGCTATACTGCGAGAGGACACCTCAGAGGGCAGTGAGGCTATATGGGTAGAGATCAGGAATAAGAAGGGTGCAGTCACAATGTTGGGGGTATACTACAGGCCTCCCAACAGCCAGCGGGAGATAGAGGAGCAGATAGGTAGACAGATTTTGGAAAAGAGTAAAAACAACAGGGTTGTGGTGATGGGAGACTTCAACTTCCCCAATATTGACTGGGACTCACTTAGTGCCAGGGGCTTAGACGGGGCGGAGTTTGTAAGGAGCATCCAGGAGGGCTTCTTAAAACAATATGTAAACAGTCCAACTAGGGAAGGGGCAGTACTGGACCTAGTATTGGGGAATGAGCCCGGCCAGGTGGTAGATGTTTCAGTAGGGGAGCATTTCGGTAACAGTGACCACAATTCAGTAAGTTTTAAAGTACTGGTGGACAAGGATAAGAGTGGTCCGAGGATGAATGTGCTAAATTGGGGGAAGGCTAATTATGACAATATTAGGCGGGAACTGAAGAACATAGATTGGGGACGGATGTTTGAGGGCAAATCAACATCTGACATGTGGGAGGCTTTCAAGTGTCAGTTGAAAGGAATACAGGACAGGCATGTTCCTGTGAGGAAGAAAGATAAATACGGCAATTTTCGGGAACCTTGGATGACGAGTGATATTGTAGGCCTCGTCAAAAAGAAAAAGGAGGCATTTGTCAGGGCTAAAAGGCTGGGAACAGACGAAGCCTGTGTGGCATATAAGGAAAGTAGGAAGGAACTTAAGCAAGGAGTCAGGAGGGCTAGAAGGGGTCATGAAAAGTCATTGGCAAATAGGGTTAAGGAAAATCCCAAGGCTTTTTACACGTACATAAAAAGCAAGAGGGTAGCCAGGGAAAGGGTTGGCCCACTGAAGGATAGGCAAGGGAATCTATGTGTGGAGCCAGAGGAAATGGGCGAGGTACTAAATGAATACTTTGCATCAGTATTCACCAAAGAGAAGGAATTGGTAGATGTTGAGTCTGGAGAAGGGGGTGTAGATAGCCTGGGTCACATTGTGATCCAAAAAGACGAGGTGTTGGGTGTCTTAAAAAATATTAAGGTAGATAAGTCCCCAGGGCCTGATGGGATCTACCCCAGAATACTGAAGGAGGCTGGAGAGGAAATTGCTGAGGCCTTGACAGAAATCTTTGGATCCTCGCTGTCTTCAGGGGATGTCCCGGAGGACTGGAGAATAGCCAATGTTGTTCCTCTGTTTAAGAAGGGTAGCAAGGATAATCCCGGGAACTACAGGCCGGTGAGCCTTACTTCAGTGGTAGGGAAATTACTGGAGAGAATTCTTCGAGACAGGATCTACTCCCATTTGGAAGCAAATGGACGTATTAGTGAGAGGCAGCACGGTTTTGTGAAGGGGAGGTCGTGTCTCACTAACTTGATAGAGTTTTTCGAGGAGGTCACTAAGATGATTGATGCAGGTAGGGCAGTAGATGTTGTCTATATGGACTTCAGTAAGGCCTTTGACAAGGTCCCTCATGGTAGACTAGTACGAAAGGTGAAGTCACACGGGATCAGGGGTGAACTGGCAAGGTGGATACAGAACTGGCTAGGCCATAGAAGGCAGAGGGTAGCAATGGAGGGATGCTTTTCTAATTGGAGGGCTGTGACCAGTGGTGTTCCACAGGGATCAGTGCTGGGACCTTTGCTCTTTGTAGTATATATAAATGATTTGGAGGAAAATGTAACTGGTCTGATTAGTAAGTTTGCAGACGACACAAAGGTTGGTGGAATTGCGGATAGCGATGAGGACTGTCTGAGGATACAGCAGGATTTAGATTGTCTGGAGACTTGGGCGGAGAGATGGCAGATGGAGTTTAATCCGGACAAATGTGAGGTAATGCATTTTGGAAGGGCTAATGCAGGTAGGGAATATACAGTGAATGGTAGAACCCTCAAGAGTATTGAAAGTCAAAGAGATCTAGGAGTACAGGTCCACAGGTCATTGAAAGGGGCAACACAGGTGGAGAAGGTAGTCAAGAAGGCATACGGCATGCTTGCCTTCATTGGCCGGGGCATTGAGTATAAGAATTGGCAAGTCATGTTGCAGCTGTATAGAACCTTAGTTAGGCCACACTTGGAGTATAGTGTTCAATTCTGGTCGCCACACTACCGGAAGGATGTGGAGGCTTTAGAGAGGGTGCAGAAGAGATTTACCAGAATGTTGCCTGGTATGGAGGGCATAAGCTATGAGGAGCGATTGAATAAACTCGGTTTGTTCTCTCTGGAACGAAGGAGGTTGAGGGGCGACCTGATAGAGGTATACAAAATTATGAGGGGCATAGACAGAGTGGATAGTCAGAGGCTTTTCCCCAGGGTAGAGGGGTCAATTACTAGGGGGCATAGGTTTAAGGTGAGAGGGGCAAGGTTTAGAGTAGATGTACGAGGCAAGTTTTTTACGCAGAGGGTAGTGGGTGCCTGGAACGCGCTACCGGAGGAGGTAGTGGAAGCAGGGACGATAGGGACATTTAAGGGGCATCTTGACAAATATATGAATAGGATGGGAATAGAAGGATACGGACCCAGGAAGTGTAGAAGATTGTAGTTTAGTCGGGCAGTATGGTCGGCACGGGCTTGGAGGGCCGAAGGGCCTGTTCCTGTGCTGTACATTTCTTTGTTCTTTGTTCTTTTGTCCCCTCCTGGCTCTTCTTAGCTCTCTCTTTAGGTCCTTCCCAGCTAACTTGTAACTCTCACGTGCCCTAACTGAACCTTCACGTCTCATCTTTACATAAGCCTCCGCCTTCCTCTTGACAAGTAATTCAACTACTTTAGTAAACCACGGTTCCCTCGCTCATCCACTTCCTCCCTGCCTAACAGGTACATGCTTATCAAGGAAACGCTAGAAGTAGCTGTTCCTTGAACAAGCTCCACATTTCAATTGTGCCCATCCCCTGCAGTTTCCTTCCCCATCCTATGCATCCTAAGTCTTGCCTCATCGCATCATAATGCCTTTCCCCCAGCTACAACTATTGCCCTGTGGTATACACCTATCCTTTTCCATCACTAAAGTAAACGTAACCGAATTGTGGCCACTATCACCAAAGTACTCACCTACCTCAAAATATAACACCTGTCCTGGTTCATTACCCAGTACCAAATCCAATGTGGCCTCGCCTCTTGTTGGCCTATCTACATACTGTGTCAGGAAACCTTCCTGCACACATTGGACTAAAACGGACCCATCTAAAGTACTCGAACTGTAGCGTTTCCAGCCAATATTAGGAAAGTTAAAGTTCCCCATAACAACTACCCTGTTACTTTCGCTCCTATCCAGAATCATCTTTGCAATCTTTTCCTCTATATCTCTGGACCTTTTCGGAGGCCTATAGAAAACTCCCAACAGGGTGACCTCTCCTTTCCTGTTTCTAACCTCTGCCCAGACTACCTCAGTAGACGAGTCCTCATGAAACGTCCTTTCTGCCACCGTAATACTGTCCTTGATTAACAATTCCATCCCTCCCCATCTTTTACCATCTTCCCCGAGCTTACTGAAATATCTAAACCCCGGAACCTGCAACAATCATTCCTGTTTCTGCTCTATCCATGTCTCCACTGTGCTCTTTCTCTCTTGATTGTGCTCTTTCTCTCTCGCTTGTGCTCTTTCTCTTGGTTGAGGTCGCTTTCACTTTCGCTTGTGTCCTCTACTGTTCTTGTGCCCCCTCTCTGGCTTGTGTGCTATCTCTGTGGCTTGTGTACTCTCTCTGTGCCTTCTGCACTCTCTCTCGCTTGTGCCCTCTCACTCGCTTGTGCCCTCTCTCTTGCTTCTGCACTCCCTCTCGCCTGTGTACTCCCTCTCGCTTGTGTCCTCTCAATATCTCTCTGTATCTCTCTCATAGAATCATAGAATTATAGAATTCACAGTGCAGTAGGAGGACATTCAGCCCATCGAGTCTGCACCGCACTTTGGAAAGAGCACCCTACACAAGCCCAAACCTCCACCCTATCCCCGTAACCCAGTAACCACACCAAACCCTTTTGGGCACTAAGGGCAATTTAGGACAGCCAATCCACCTAACCTGCACGTCCTTGGATTGTGGGAGGAAACCGGAGCACACAGGAGGAAACCCATGCAGACACGGGGAGAACGTGCAGACTCCCCACAGGCAGTGACCCAAGCCGGGAATTGAAACTCAGACCCTGGAGTTGTGAATCAACTGTGCTAACCACTGTGCTACCGTGCAGACCCGCTTGTGCTCTCTCCTTTGTGCTCTTTCTCTTTCGCTTGTGTTCTCTCTCTCGCATGTGCTAGCTCACTCTCCAGTTTGTGCTCTCTCCAGTTTGTGCTCTCTCCCGCTTTTTCTCGCTCCCGCTTTTGCCCTCTACTGCTTATGCCCTCTCCTGCTCTCGCTTGTGCTCTTTCTCTCGCTTGTGCTCTTTTTCTCTCGCTTGTTCTCTTTTTCCCTTGCATGTGCCCGTTCTTTCTTGCTTGTGGTTTTTCTTTCTCGCTTGTGCTTTTTCTCTCTCACTTGTGCCCTTGTTCTCTCGTAAGTGCACTTATTCTCTCGCTTGTGCTCTTTTCCTCGCTTGAGTTCGCTTTCAATCTCGCTTGTTACCTCTCTCGTGCTTGTGCCCTCACGTGCTTGTGCCCTCTCTCTTGCTTGTGCCCCTTCTCGTGCTTGTGCCCCTTCTCTGGCTTGTGCACTCTCTCTCTGGCTTGTGCACTCTCTCTCTGGCTTGTGCACTCTCTCTCTGGCATGTGCACTCTCTCCCTGGCTTGTGCTTTTTCTCTTTCGCTTGTGCTCTTTCTCTCTCGCTTATGCTCTTTTCCTCGCTTGAGTTCGGTTTCACTCTGGCTTGTGCACTCTCTCTCTGGCTTGTGCACCCTCCCTCTGGCTTGTGCACGCTCTCTCTGTGGCTTGTGATCACTTTTCTCGCTTGTGATCTCTCGATTCTGCTCTCGCTTGTGCTCGCTCTCTCTCGTGCTCTTTCGCTTCTGCTCATTTTCTTTCTCGCATGTACTCTCTTCTCGCATGTGCTCTCTTCTCGCAGGTGCTCTCTTCTCGCATGTGCTCCCCTCTTGCAAAGAACAAAGAACAGAACGTACAGCACAGGAACAGGCCCTTTGGCTACCAAGCCCGTGCCGACCATGCTGCCCGACTAAACTACAATCTTCTACACTTCCTGGGTCCGTATCCCTCTATTCCCATCCTATTCATGTATTTGTCAAGATGCCCCTTAAATGTCACTATCATCCCTGCTTCCGCCACCTCCTCCGGTAGCGAGTTCCAGGCACCCACTACCCTATGTGTAAAAGACTTGCCTCGTACAACTACTCTAAACCTTGCCCCTCTCACCTTCAACCTATGCCCCCTAGTAATTGACCCCTCTACCCTGGGGAAAAGCCTCTGACTATCCACTCGTGTCTATGCCCTTCATAGTTTTGTAGACCTCTATCAGGTCGCCCCTCAACCTCCGTCGTTCCAGTGAGAACAAACCGAGTTTATTCAACCGCTCCTCATAGCTAATGCCCTCCATACCAGGCAACATTCTGGTAAATCACTTCTGCACCCTCTCTAAAGCCTCCACATCCTTCTGGTAGTGTGGCGACCAGAATTGAACACTATACTCCAAGTGTGGCCTAACTAAGGTTCTATACAGCTGCAACATGACTTGCCAATTCTTATATTCAATGCCCCGGCCGATGAAGGCAAGCATGCCGTATGCCTTCTTGACTACCTTCTCCACCTGTGTTGCCCCTTTCAGTGACCTGTGGACCTGTACACCTAGATCTCTCTGACTTTCAATACTCTTGAGGGTTCTACCATTCACTGTTTATTCCCTACCTGCATTAGACCTTCCAAAATGCATTACCTCACATTTGTCCGGATTAAACTCCATCTGCCATCTCTCCGCCCAAGTCTCCAAACAATCTAAATCCTGCTGTATCCTCTGACAGTCCTCATCGCTATCCGCAGTTCCACCAACCTTTGTGTCGTCTGCAAACTTACTAATCAGACCAGTTACATTTTCTTCCAAATCGTTTATATATACTACAAACAGCAAAGGTCCCAGCACTGATCCCTGCGGAACACCACTGGTCACAGCCCTCCAATTAGAAAAGCATCCCTCCATTGCTACTCTCTGCCTTCTATGGCCTAGCCAGTTCTGTATCCACCTTGCCAGCTCACCCCGGATCCCGTGTGACTTCACCTTTTGTACTAGTCTGCCATGAGGGACCTTGTCAAAGGCCTTACTGAAGTCCATAAAGACAACATCCACTGCCCCACATGCATCAATCATCTTTGTGACCTCCTCGAAAAACTCTATCAAGTTAGTGAGTCACGACCTCCCCTTCACAAAACCATGCTGCCTCTCACTAATACATCCATTTGCTTCCAAATGGGAGTAGATCCTGTCTCGAAGAATTCTCTCCAGTAATTTCCCTACCACTGAAGTAAGGCTCACCGGCCTGTAGTTCCCTGGATTATCTTTGCTACCCTTCTTAAACAGAGGAACAACATTGGCTATTCTCCAGCCCTCCGGGACATCACCTGAAGACAGTGAGGATCCAAAGATTTCTGTCAAGGCCTCAGCAATTTCCTCTCCAGCCTCCTTCAGTATTCTGGGGTAGATCCCATCAGGCCCTGGGGACTTATATACCTTAATATTTTTTAAGACGCCCAACACCTCGTCTTTTTGGATCACAATGTGACCCAGGCTATCTACACACCCTTCTCCAGACTCAACATCTACCAATTCCTTCTCTTTGGTGAATACTGATACAAAGTATTCATTTAGTACCTCGCCCATTTCCTCTGGCTCCAGACATAGATTCCCTTGCCTATCCTTCAGTGGGCCTAACCTTTCCCTGGCTACCCTATTGCTTTTTATGTATGTGTAAAAAACCTTGGGATTGAATCTACATAGATTCTCTCGCTTGTGCTCTTTTTCTCTTGCATGTGCTCTCCTCTTGCATGTGCTCTCCTCTTGCATGTGCTCTCCTCTTGCATGTGCTCTCCTCTTGCATGTGCTCTCCTCTTGCATGTGCTCTCCTCTTGCATGTGCTCTCCTCTTGCATGTGCTCGCCTCTCGCATGTGCTCTCCTCTCGCATGTGCTCTCTTCTCGCATGTGCACTCTGCCCGCATGTGCACTCTGCCCTTCGCATGTGCACTCTCGTCTTCGCATGTGCACTCTCCTTCGCTAGTGCACTCCCTTGTGTCCCATCTCGCTAGTGCTCATCTTTCGCTTGCGCTCACTCACTCTCCCTCTCTCGTGCTTGTACCCGACTCTGGCTCGTTCACCCTCTCTCTGGGTTGTGCCCTCTCTCTCTCGGTGTTGTGCACTCTCTGGCTTGTGCCCTCTCTCTCGCTTGTGCCCTCTCCCACTTGTGCCCTCTTTCTCGCTTGTGCCCTCTCTCTCTCTCGCTTGTGCCCCCTCCCTCTCGCTTGTGCCCCCTCCCACTCGTTTGTGCCCTCTCTCTCGCTTGTGCGCTCTCTCGCTTGTGCGTGCACTCTCTGTCTCTCTTTCTCTCTCTCTCTTTTGTGCTCTCTCGTGCCCTCTCTCTCGCTTGTGCTCTATCTTGCTTGTGTGCTCTCTCGCTTGTGCCCTCTCTCTCGCTTGAGCTCTTTCGATTCCGCACTCTCTCGCTGGTGCTCTTCTTCTCTCGCTTGTGTTCTTATTATTTCGCATGTGCACTTATTCGCTCGCTTGTGCTCTTTTCCTCGCTTGAGTTCGCTTTCACTCTCACTTGTTCCCTCTCTCATGCTTGTGCCATCTCTCGTGCTTGTGCACCCTCTCTGGCTTGTACTCTCTCTCTCTGGCTTGTGCACTCTCTGGCTTGTGCACTCTCTCCCTGGCTTATGCACTCTCTCCCCGGCTTGTGCACTCTCTCCCTGGCTTGTGCACTCTCTCCCTGGCTTGTGCACTCTCTCCCTGGCTTGTGCACTCTCTCACTTGTGATCTCTTCTCTCGCTGGTGATTTCTCCATTCCGCTCTCCCCCATGTGCTCACTCTCTTTCGCTTGTGCTCATTTTCTCTCTCGCATGTGCTCTGTCTCTCGCCTGTGCTCTGTCAATTGTGCTTTTGCTCCCTCTCTCTCGCGATGATACTCTAGTCTACACCTTGTGCTTGCTCCCCAGCTTGTCCTCTCTCTTGCTTGTGCTCTTTCACTCTCGCTTGTGCCCTCTCTTGTGCCTGTAACCCATTCTGGCTTGTTCACTCTCTCTCTGGGTTGTGCACTCTCTCTCTCGGGGTTGTGCACTCTCTGGCTTGTGCCCTCTTTCTCTCGCTTGTGCCCACTCCCTCTCACTTGTGCCCACTCCCTCTTGCTTGTGCCCTCTCTCTAGCTTTTGCGCGTGTGCTCTCTCTCTCTCTCTCCCTCTCTCACTTTTGCTCTTTCATTGTCCCTCTCTTGCGCTTGTGCCCTCTCTCTTGTGCTCTTTCGTTTGTGCTGTGTTTTCTCTCGTATTTTCTCTCCTCGTATGTGCTCTCTTGTATGTACTGTCTTCTTGTATATGTGCTCTCTTCTCGTATGTGCTCTCTTGTATATGCTCCCTTCTCACATGTGCTCTCTTATCCCATGTGCCCTCTTCTCGTGTGTGCTCTCTTCTTGCGTGTGCTCTCTTCTTGCGTGTGCTCTCTACTCACGTGTGCTCTCTACTCACCTGTGCTCTCTATCGCATGTGCTCTGTTGTCGCATGTGCTCTGTTCTCGCAAGTGCTCTCTTCTCACATGTGCTCTCTTTTCACATGTGCACTCTCTCCTTCGCGAGTGCACTCTCTTTGTGCAGCACGGTAGCAGAAGTGGATAGCACTGTGGCTTCACAGCGCCATGGTCCCAGGTTCGATTCCCCGCTGAATCACTGTCTGTGTGGAGTTTGCACGTTCTCCCCGTGTCTGTGTAGGTTTCCTCCGGGTGCTCCGGTTTCCTCCCACAGTCCAAAGACGTGCAGGTTAGGTGGATTGGCCATGATAAATTGCTGGTTAGGAGGGGTTATTGGGTTATGGGGATAGGGTGGAAGTGGGTCGGTGCAGACTCGATGGGCCGAATGGCCTCCTTCTGCACTGTATGTTCTATGTTCTGTATCCATCGTGTCACCTCACCTCTGATCCCATGTGACTTCACCTCACCTCGTGCTCCTCTCTGTCTCACTCGTGCTCTCTCTCTCGCTTGTGCTCTCTCGCTTGCGCTCTCTCTTTCTCGCTTTTATCTCACTCTCGCTTGTGCTCTCACATTTTCTTGGTATAATTGAACATAAGCAAAAACAAATGAGTGGGGAAAATCATGTTGGGTAGAAACCTTGAGAGCTGCTCATGACTAGAATCAAAAAAGGATGGGGGAGGAAGAAAAACATCCAATCTGCTAGTGGGTTGAATGCTTCACTTGATGGTCATTCACCCTATCAATCTGTCTTGTGCTCGCCTGGGCTGCTTGTCGCTGTCTTGGGCTGGCCTGAGCTGCCTCTCGCTGTGTTTTGGGCTGGCCTGAGCTGCCTCTCGCTGCGTGTTGGGCTGGCCTGGGCTGCTCCTCTCTGTGTCTTGGGCTGGCCTGGGCTGCCCCTCGCTACGTCTTGGGCTGGCCTGGACTGCCACTCGCTGTGTCTTGGGTTGGCCGAGGCTTCTCCTTGCTGTGTCTTGGGCTGGCCTGAGCTTCCCCTTGCAGTGTCTTGGGCTAGCCTGGGCTGCCCTTGCTGATGTAGCTAGTGCTGTGAACACAGGACATAAACTACACTTAGGGGTTGTTTAGCACAGGGCTAAATGGCTGGCTTTGAAAGCAGACCCAGGCAGGCCAGCAGCACGGTTTGATTCCCGTAACAGCCTCCCCGAACAGGCGCCGGAATGTGGCGACTAGGGGCTTTTCACAGTAACTTCATTTGAAGCCTACTTGTGACAATAAGCCATTTTCATTCATTTAATTTTTCATTCATTTTTCATTTCATTTCATTTCAATTTGCAGAATTATTTCATAAACCTCAACCCACTTGTCAGTAATTTAGTAAAACACTCCTGGTAGAGTTTGCTTACATAGTTTTGATCAGTTTTCCAAAAACAGTACAGTGCTTAATAATCTCAACTTCATGGATTCTAACTTTCTTTTAAAACTAATTAGGGGAGAGCCTAAGACATGGTATGGAGCACCAGCATACGTGGCAGAACAGCTGGAGAGTGTTATGAAGAGACTGGCGCCTGAGCTGTTTGAATCCCAGCCTGACCTTCTGCATCAGCTGGTCACCATCATGAACCCTAACACTCTGATGGCTCACGGAGTGCCAGTACGTATTGCAGATCTCCTTGGAGCCCTGAGATCCTGATTTCAAACTTAGATTTTATGTTTAATGAGCGATTACCAGTGATGCACCTAGCATTATCCACTTGATGGCAAGCTTCAGAAAATAGTTTCACAGTGTGGGCTGATTTGTTTGGGAGGGTGGCCTTAAAGGTTTTTTTAAATACACCATGGGATTAGATAATCCCAATAAAAATAAGAAAAACTAAGTAACATGGCAACATCTTTTGAGAGTTATAGTGCATTACAGTATACTTGTGTCCATTGAATAAAATCTATTGAGTAATTTTCATTGTGATACACAATTTATTCCACAGTCAGAATAAATTGGCTGATTCATGAATCAACAGTATTTATACATTGCTGTAGCAATTCTTAGAGGTTTACCAAGATGTAGCTACTTCAATACATAGAACATAGAACATATACAGTGCAGTCCAGGCCCTTCGGCCCACGATGTTGCACCGACATGGGAAGTCAAAAAACAAAAGCCATCTAATCTACACTATGCCATTATCATCCATATGCTTATCCAATAAACTTTTAAATGCCCTCAATGTTGGCGAGTTCACTACTGTAGCAGGTAGGGCATTCCACGGCCTCACCACTCTTTGCGTAAAGAACCTACCTCTGACCTCTGTCCTAGAACATAGAACATAGAACGATACAGCGCAGTACAGGCCCTTCGGCCCTCGATGTTGCACCGAAACAAAAGCCATCTAACCTACACTATGCCATTATCATCCATATGCTTATCCAATAAACTTTTAAATGCCCTCAATGTTGGCGAGTTCACTACTGTTGCTGGTAGGGCATTCCACGGCCTCACCACTCTTTGCGTAAAGAACCTACCCCTGACCTCTGTCCTATATCTATTACCCCTCAGTTTAAAGCTATGTCCCCTCGTGCCAGCCATTTCCATCCGCGGGAGAAGGCTCTCACTGTCCACCCTATCCAACCCCCTGATCATTTTGTATGCCTCTATTAAGTCTCCTCTTAACCTTCTTCTCTCCAACGAAAACAACCTCAAGTCCATCAGCCTTTCCTCATAAGATTTTCCCTCCATACCAGGCAACATCCTGGTAAATCTCCTCTGCACCCGCTCCAAAGCCTCCACGTTCTTCCTATAATGCGGTGACCAGAACTGTACGCAATACTCCATGACCATGACCATTGGTCTACCAAATTGCCTGAGTTGATTAAAGCTAGTGCATTTGATGTGTAGGTGAGGGTAAACATTTAATATATTTTAAAGAGGAAGAAGTTGGTATGAAGATAAAACATCCAGAGAATGCAGGACACTTGGGGAAAGAATGAGTCTCAGTTGTATAGATTGGTTCCCAGTCACACTTATTTGGACTATAATGTATTACTTCCAAATTAGAAACTTTTGTGCTTTAATTCATTGATCTCCTTTGAATTTGGTATTTCTGTTTACCTGGAGAGCACATACATGTTGAGTGTCAGGAAATGTCATTGCTGTTTATCTGTTCAATTTCAGTTTTGAAGGAACATCAGATTATGCAACTACTTATAATTGTGGATACTTGCTTGAATTTTGCAGATGCAAAATGCCTCCATTGGGCAGCCCAGTCCATTTCATACATTCACTTTCCTCTGTATAAAGTAATTGAAATAAAATTCTCCAATACATTGCCTCTCAAACAGCAAGTGAATTCAGAACCTTTGGACCCCTAACCATTGGTTTGTCGATGCTCTAGACAGGTGACTCCACTGTATTTACAAGTGAATTTCACCCCGCCGCAGCACTTGATAACTTTGGACTCTCAATGTGTTTCCTCCTCGCCTGCAGCCAGAATATTTCTTTCTCTCTTAACCTTTATCATGCCTATATAACCTGAACTTCCTCTGTTTGCATTTACTTTTTGCCTAAACTCATTTTAATCCTTTTTTTCTCCCTTTCACACTCTTGAGTATCCTCCTTTGTCATGCCCCCTTCTGTTTCTCCTATTTCTGGGACTTACCCTTCAAACTCTGTTCCAATCCATCACAACTTCTCTGCCTCCTCTCCTATTTTTCCAGATTCAGGGCAGCCCGGTAGCACAAGTGGCTTCACAGCGCCAGGGTCCCAGGTTCGATTCCCTTCTGGGTCACTGTCTGTGCGGAGTCTGCACGTTCTCCCCGTGTCAGCGTGGGTTTCCTCCGGGTGCTCCGGTTTCCTCCCACAGTCTAAAGACGTGCAAGTTAGGTGGATTGGCCATGATAAATTGCCCTTAGTGCCCAAAAAAGGTTAGGAGGGGTTATTGGGGTTACGGGGATAGGGTGGAAGTGAGGGCTTAAGTGGGTCGGTGCAGACTTGATGGGCCGAATGGCCTCCTGCACTGTATGTTCTATGACTATCCCTTGTACGAGCCACAACTATCCTCTTCATATCTCAGCAATTTCTGAAGAGTTTATCATGGCATCTGTTGCTACCTACTTAAGAGTAGCAAACCCAACAATTCCATTGTTTGCTTTTGCTAACCTTCCTGCTCCCCACACCCTGTCGAGGTTAATCTTGCCAATCTCTTTCCTGTCCCATTCAACACACTTACCCTTGGTTCCTTTGATTCGGCCAGAGAATTAAGAATCACCATCCCTCTTCATACGTTCTTCCAGAATGTTGATTAATTTGGCAGTGCCATCAGCAGCCATGACCTTTAATGTGGATGATTTTATTAACATTATAGGTTTGACATAAACCTGCCTGAGAGCTGGTGACATGATGCTTCCCTGCCTGTTTATACTTACAGCACCTGCCCTTCCCAAACCACCATTGTGGCTCTTATCACCAGATCCCATCATGATACCTTCCATAAATACCCCCACCCCCACCAATGATTAATCCCTTTTTTCTTTGTTCAACCCCTTTAAACACCCAAGTTAAAGAAAATGCTGTCACCCTTGGCTGGTGATAGTCAAAGGTTTGTGGTTTAACCCTCCTGCCCCAACTCCACAAATCATGCCCTTTTCTCCTCATTCGCGGCAATGAGAAAATCCTCGTCCTTAGTGATTTTAATCTTCATCTCAACTCATCTCTGATTTCACTGTTCATCAGTCTTATCTAATTATTTATATCTTCTAGACTTATATCTTCTAGACTTTCACTAATATACACACAGCAACCAATCCATCTCATGATCAGACTATGCTCTAGGTCTCAGTAGAGTCAAACCCTTTATCCCTCGCCACCATATTCTCCTCTACTTTTCCAACCCCACTTTCTGCAACAAACTATCCCAAGTCATTTGTGACTGCACGTTAAACTCCCAACAAGCTGTTGACCTTCCAATTGCCAAAATACAGTATAGCTATTGATTGGCTCTATCATTGTCACCTTTGTCTTTATTCCCAGTAAAGCCCTTCCTTCCTCCCACTCTGGTCATTATTTCCCAAACTTTGCTCCCTCGATGGTTTAGCCATCCATTGATATCTGACAACTGCGTATCAAGCTCACTGTTGCAAAACTCTACCAAACACTAGTCACTGCTTCAGGGCAGTTGTGATTAAACTCTGACTTTTCTCCACTACCAGCAGCCCAGGCAAATCCCTCACTGCATTCTCGCCTTCAATTATAAGGAACTCATGGTCTTTGTCACTACAATGAAACACATGTTCATATTCCACTGCCCTAGCCCGAAGCAATGTAATTCTATCTCCCCTTGTGACATTCCTAGAAATAGAACATAGAACATTACAGCGCAGTACAGGCCCTTCGGCCTTCGATGTTGCGCCGACCTGTGAAACCACTCTAAAGCCCATCTACACTATTCCCTTATTGTCCATATGTCTATCCAATGACCATTTGAATGTCCTTAGTGTTGGCGAGTCCACTACTGTTGCAGGCAGGGCATTCCACACCCTTACTACTCTCTGAGTAAAGAACCTACCTCTGACATCTGTCTTATATCTATCTCCCCTCAATTTAAAGTTATGTCCCCTCGTGCTAGACATCACCATCCGAGGAAAAAGGCTCTCACTGTCCACCCTATCCAATCCTCTGATCATCTTGTATGCCTCAATTAAGTCACCTCTTAACCTTCTCTCTAACGAAAACAGCCTCAAGTCCCTCAGCCTTTCCTCATAAGATCTTCCCTCCATACCAGGCAACATTCTGGTAAATCTCATCTGCACCCTTTCCAATGCTTCCACGTCCTTCCTATAATGCGGTGACCAGAATTGCACGCAGTACTCCAAATGCGGCTGCACCAGAGTTTTGTACAGCTGCAACATGACCTCATGGCTCCGAAACTCAATCCCTCTACCAATAAAAGATAACACACCGTACGCCTTCTTAACAACCCTCTCAACCCGAGTGGCAACTTTCAGGGATCGATGTACATGGACACCGAGATCTCTCTGCTCATCCGCACTGCCAAGAATCTTACCATTAGCCCAGTACTCTGTCTTCCTGTTATTCCTTCCAAAGTGAATCACCTCACACTTTTCTGCATTAAACTCCATTTGCCACCTCTCAGCCCAGCGCTGCAGCTTATCAATGTCCCTCTGTAACCTGTAACATCCTTCCGCACTGTCCACAACTCCACCGACTTTAGTGTCATCTGCAAATTTACTCACCCATCCTTCTACGCCCTCCTCCAGGTCATTTATAAAAATGACAAACAGCAGTGGCCCCAAAACAGATCCCTGTGGTACACCACTAGTAACTGAACTCCAGGCTGAACACTTCCCATCAACCATCACCCTTTGTCTTCTTCCAGCTAGCCAATTTCTGATCCAAACTGCTAAATCTCCATGAATCCCATGCTTCCGTATTTTCTGCAGTAGCCTACCGTGGGAACCTTATCAAACGCTTTACTGAAATCCATATACACCACATCAACTGCTTTACCCTCATCCACCTGTTTGGTCACCTTCTCAAAGAACTCAATAAGGTTTGTGAGGCACGACCTACCCTTCACGAAACCGTGTTGACTATGTCTAATCAAATTATTCCTTTCCAGATGATTATACACCCTATCTCTTATAAACCTTTCCAAGATTTTGCCCACAACAGAAGTAAGGCTCACTGGTCTATAGTTACCGGGGTTGTCTCTACTCCCCTTCTTGAACAAGGGGACAACATTTGCTATCCTCCAATCTTCTGGCACTATTCCTGTTGACAAAGATGACTTACAGATCAAAGCCAAAGGCTCAGCAATCTCCTCCCTAGCTTCCCAAAGAATCCTAGGATAAATCCCATCCGGCCCAGGGGACTTATCTATTTTCACCCTTTCCAGAATTGTTAACACCTCCTCCTTATGAACCTTAAGTCCTTCTAATCTAGTAGCCTGAATCTCAGTATTCTCCTCGACAACATTGTCTTTTTCCTGTGTGAATACTGACAAACAATATTCATTTCGCACCTCTCATATCTCCTCGGACTCCAAGCACAACTTCCCACTACTGTCCTTGACTGGCCCTACTCTTACCCTAGTCATTTGTTTATTCCTGACATATCTATCGAAAGCTTTGGGGTTATCCTTGATCCTACCTGCCAAAGACCTCTCATGTCCCCTCCTGGCTCTTCTTAGCTCTCTCTTTAGGTCCTTCCTAGCTAACTTGCAACTTTCGAGCGCCCTTACTGAACCTTCATGTCTCATCTTTACATAAGCCTCCTTCTTCCTCTTGGCAAGTGTTTCGACTGCCTTAGTAAACCATGGTTCCCTTGCTCGACCACTTCCTCCCTGCCTGACAGGCACATACTTATCAAGGACACTCTACGCAAAGAGTAGTGAGGCCGTGGAATGCCCTACCTGCTACAGTAGTGAACTCGCCAACATTGAAGGCATTTAAAAGTTTATTGGATAAACATATGGATGATAATGGCATAGTGTAGGTTAGATGGCTTTTGTTTCGGTGCAACATCGTGGGCCGAAGGGCCTGTACTGCGCTGTATTGTTCTATGTTCTAAGGACACGCGGTAGCTGTTCCTTGAACAAGCTCCACATTTCCATTGTGCCCATCCCCTACAGTTTTCCTCTCCATCCGATGCATCCTAAGTCTTGCCTTATCGCATCATAATTGCCTTTCTCCCAGATATAACTCTTGCCCTGCGGTATGTACCTATCCCTTTCCATCACTAAAGTAAACATAATCGAATTGTGGTCACTATCACCAAAGTGCTCACCTACCTCCAAATCTAACACCTGTCCTGGTTCATTACCCAGTACCAAATCCAATACGGCCTCGCCTCTCGTTGGCCTATCTACATACTGTGTCAGGAAACCCTCCTGCACACATTGGACAAAAACGGACCCATCTAAAGTACTCGAACTATCGCGTTTCCAGTCAATATTTGGAAAGTTAAAGTCCCCCATAACAACTACCCTGTTGCTTTCGCTCCTATCTAGAATCATCTTTGCAATCCTTTCCTCTACATCTCTGGAACTTTTCGGAGGCCTATAGAAAACCCCTAACAGGGTGACGTCTCCTTTCCTGTTTCTAACCTCAGCCCATACTACCTCAATTGACGAGTCCTCATCAAACGTCCTTTCTGCCACCGTAATACTGTCCTTGACGAACAATGCCACCTCTTCCCCTCTTTTACCACCTTCCCTGAGCTTACTGAAATATCTAAACCCCGGCACTTGCAACAACCATTCCTGTCCCTGCTCTATCCATGTCTCCGAAATGGCCACAACATCGAAGTCCCAGGTACCAGCCCATGCTGCAAGTTCACCCACCTTGTTCCGGATGCTCCTGGCATTGAAGAAGACACACTTTAAACCACCTTCCTGCCTGCCGGTACACTCCTGCAACTTTAAAACCTTACTCTATATCAGTATTTATTGCCCATCCCTAACTCCTTTGCACAGGTGGTGGTGAGTTTTCTTGGAACCACTGCAAAATATAAGCTGTGAGCATACCCTGAGTGCCTCCCCATTTCTGCTGTTTGATACAACTGAGTAATTGCTGGGCCATTACAGAGGACAGTTAAGAGCCAATTACATCGATATGGGTCTGGAGTCAGATGTAGACCGGACAAGGACAGGAAATTTTATTTCCTCAAGGATATTAGCAAATCAGATGGATTTTTACAACAATCTGATGGTTTCATCATGAACTTTACTGAGATTTTTAATCTATAGTTATTAGTCAATAAACTTCCCCAGCTGTTTTGGTACTTGAACTTTGGTCTCCAGAGAATTAGTCCTGGCATCTGGATTACTAATCCTGTAACACTAGCACAATGGTCCTCCCTCAAAGTCACCAACATCACCCTTATCTTGACTCATTTATCCTGTCAAACAAATGCCCCAACTCCAGCTTCCTTTTCCTCCAGTTCCTTGAAAGTATTATCACCTACAAATCAGTGGTCATATTTCCTGTAAACCCATGTTTACAACTCAACATAAGAACTAGGAGCAGGAGTAGGCCATCTGGCCCCTCGAGCCTGCTCCGCCATTCAATGAGATCATGGCTGATCTTTTGTGGACTCCGCTCCACTTTCCGGCCTGAACACTTAATCCCTTTATTCTTCAAAAAACTATCTATCTTTATCTGAAAAACATTTAATGAAGGAGCCTCTACTGCTTCACTGGGCAAGGAATTCCATAGATTCACAACCCTTTAGGTGAAGAAGTTCCTCCTAAACTCAGTCCTAAATCTGCTTTCCCTTATTTTGAGGCTAAGCCCCCTAGTTCTGCTTTCACCCGCCAGTGGAAACAACCTGCCCGCATCTATCCTATCTATTCCCTTCATAATTTTATATGTTTCTATAAGATCCCCCCCTCATCCTTCTAAATTCCAACGAGTACAATCCCAGTCTACTCAACGTCTCCTCGTGATCCAACCCCTTCAGCTCTGGGATTAACCTAGTGAATCTCCTCTGCACACCCTCCAGTGCCAGTACGTCCTTTCTCAAGTAAGAAGACCAAAACTGAACACAATACTCCAGGTGTGGCCTCACTAACACTTTATACAATTGCAGCAGAACCTCCCTAGTCTTAAACTCCATCCCTCTAGCAATGAAGGACAAAATTCTATTCGCCTTCTTAATCACCTGTTGCACCTGTAAACCAACTTTTTGCGACTCATGCACTAGCACACCCAGGTCTCTCTGCACAGCAGCATGTTTTAATATTTTATCATTTAAATAATAATTCCTTTTGCTGTTATTCCTACCAAAATGGATAACCTCACATTTGTCAACATTGTATTCCATCTGCCAGACCCTAGCCCATTCACTTAGCCTATCCAAATACCTCTGCAGACTACCAGTATCCTCTGCACTTTCTGCTTTACCACTCATCTTCGTGTCGTCTGCAAACTTGGACACATTGCTCCTTGGTCCCCAACTCCAAATCATCCATGCAAATTGTGAACAATTGTGGGTCCAACACTGATCCCTGAGGGACACCACTAGCTACTGATTGCCAACCAGAGAAACACCCATTAATCTCCACTCTTTGCTTTCTATTAATTAACCAAGCCTCTATCCATGCTACTACTTCACCCTGTTTAGCACAGGGCTAAATCGCTGGCTTTGAAAGCAGACCAAGGCAGGCCAGCAGCACGGTTCAATTCCCGCAACAGCCTCCCCGAACAGGCGCCGGAATGTGGCGACTAGGGGCTTTTCACAGTAACTTCATTTGAAGCCTACTTGTGACAATAAGCGATTTTCGTTTTCATTTCATTTTTCATTAATGCCATGCATCTTTATCTTATGCAGCAACCTTTTGTGTGGCACCTTGTCCAAGGCTTTCTGGAAATCCAGATATACCACATCCATTGGCTCCCCGTTATCTACCGCTCTGGCAATGTCCTCAAAAAATTCCACTAAATTAGTTAGGCACAACCTGCCCTTTATGAACCCATGCTGCGTCTGCCCAATGGGACAATTTCCATCCAGATGCCTTGCTATTTCTTCTTTGACGATAGATTCCAGCATCTTTCCTACTACGGAAGTTAAGCTCACTGGTCTATAATTACCCGCTTTCTGCCTATCTCCTTTTTTAAACAGTGGTGTCACGTTTGCTAATTTCCAATCCGCCGGGACCACCCCAGAGTCTAGTGCATTTTGGTAAATTATCACTAGTGCATTTGCAATTTCCCTAGCCATCTCTTTTAGCACTCTGGGATGCATTCCATCAGGGCCAGGAGACTTATCTACCTTTAGCCCAATTAGCTTGCCCATCACTACTTCCTTGGTGATAACAATCATCTCAAAGTCCTCACCTGTCATAGCCTCATTTCTATCAGTCACTGGCATGTTATTTGTGTCTTCCACTGTGAAGACCCACCCAAAAAACCTGTTCAGTTCCTCAGCCATTTCCTCATCTCCCATTATTAAATCTCCCTTCTCATCCTCCAAAGGACCAATATTTACCTTAGCCACTCTTTTTTGTTTTATATATTTGTAGAAACTTTTACTATCTGTTTTTTTTATTCTGAGCAAGTTTACTCTCATAATCTATGTTACTCTTCTTGATAGCTTTTTTAGTAGCTTTCTGTTGCCCCCTAAAGACTTCCCAGTCCTCTAGTCTCCCACTAATCTTTGCCACTTTGTATGCTTTTTCCTTCAATTTTATACTCTCCCTTATTTCCTTAGATATCCATGGTTGATTTTCCCTCTTTCTACTGTCCTTCCTTTTTGTTGGTATAAACCTTTGCTGAGCACTGTGAAAAATCGCTTGGAAGGTTCTCCACTGTTCCTCAACTGTTTCACCATAAAGTCTTTGCTCCCAGTCTACCTTAGCTAGTTCTTCTCTCATCCCATTGTAATCTCATTTGTTTAAGCACAAAACACTAGTGTTTGATTTTACCTTCTCACCCGCCATCTGTCTTTTAAATTCCACCATATTGTGATCGCTTCTTCCGAGAGGATCCCTAACTATGAGATCATGAATCAGTGCTGCCTCATTACACAGGACCAGATCTCGGACCGCTTGTTCCCTCGTAGATTCCATTACACATTGTTCTAGGAAACTATCGCGGACACATTCTATAAACTCCTCCTCAAGGCTGCCTTGACCAACCTGGTTAAACCAATCGACATGTAGTTTAAAATCACCCATGATAACTGCTGTACCATTTCTACATGCATCCGTTATTTACGGATCTGATTTCTACCCCAGAAACAGGCCTAATTAAATGTCAGACATGCTTTTGTAACATTGTTGATCCAACTATCTTTAAAGCTGCTTGCTGCTCTCTGTTCATGAGATCAATGACATGACTGATCTTGTTCTCTGACTGTTATCTCCGGCAATGGCTTCTCCACCTGCACCAATACTGAAGTCTCAAGGGCTATCCTTGGCTCCTTCCACCTGGACTATTGGAGAGTATTTCATCAAGATCCTGACTTGTGCTTGGTAAATAGTGGACAGGGTTTTGAAAGTCGGCTGGTGAGCTACTTGCTGCAGAATTCCCAGCCACTGATCTACTCTAGTAGCCACAGTATTTATCCAGCTGGTTCAGTTAGGTTTCTGGTCAATGGCAATGGATGTTGATGGGAAATTTCATGGATGGTAATATCATTGAATGTCATGGGGAGATGGTTAAAATAAATCTTGTTGGAGATGGTTATTGACTGGTACATGATTGTTACTTGCCAATTATCAGCCCAAGCCTGACTGTTATGGAGGTCTTTCTGCAGGGTGGCATGGACTGTTTCAGTAACTGAGGAATTGTGAATGTACAATCAACTGTACAAACATCAGTGAACAGTCTTGCTTCTAACCTTATGATAGAGTGAAGGAGATCAAGAAGGTTGAGCCTAGGGCACTACTGGAGGAATTCCTGCAACGATAGTCCTAGAGCTGACATGATTGGTCTCCCAACAACCACAACAATCTTCCTTTTGTGCGGCACAACTCCAACCAGTGAAACATTTCCCCCCTGATTCCCATTGACTCCAGTTTTGCGCCAATTCCGCAATGCCCACTCATCCAAATGCTGCCTTGATGTCCAGGAACATTGCTCTCACATCACCTCTGGAATTCAGCTCTTTTGTCCGTGTTTGGTCCAAGGCTCAAGTGAGATTCGGAGCCAAGTATTTAAGGTCAAACCAAACTAAACATCAATAAGCTGATTACTGTTGAATAAGTGTTGCTTGATCGTGATGTTGACAGTAACTTCCATTGCTTAGATGATTGAGAGTGGACTGATGGGCTGGCATTTGGCTGAATTGGATTTGTCCTGCTTTTTGTGGACAAGACGTAGCTGGGCAGTTTTGTATATTGTCAGGGAGATGCCAGTGTTGGAATAGCTTATCTAAGTGTGTGGCTAGTGCTGGGGCACCAGTCATACATGTATCCTTGTTTCTGTGTGCTCTGGTTACATACATAAAAACATACAAATTAGTAGCAGGATTTGACCCTCAATCCTGTTCTGCCATTCAATAAGATCATGACTGATCTGATTTTGGCTTCAACTCCACGTTCTGCCTACCCCTGATAACCTTTGACTTCCTCGTTAATCAGGAATCTACCAACTGCCGTGGTTAAAAATATTCAATGACCCTGCCTCCACCCTGCTCCAGGAAAGAGAATTCCAAAGACTGACAAACTTCTCTGATAGAAAACTCCTTTTTATCTCTGTCTTAAATGGGAAAACTCCATATTTTTTTAACTGTGTCCGCTAGTTCCAGTCTCTCCCACAAGGGAACAAATCCTTTCAGCATCCACCCTGTCAAGTCTCCTCAGGTTCTTGTAAGTTTTAATAAGTTCATCTCCCATTCTTCTGAACTCCAATGAACATAAGCCCAGCCTGTCAATATTTTCCTCTTTAATCCCAGGTTTCAGTCTTCAATACTACTGCTGGGATGATGTCTAGTCTCAAACTTACTGTAGCCAGTGCCCTCAGCCATTTCTTCATATTACGTGCAGTGAATTTGAATTGGCTGAAAACTTGTATTTGTGATGGTAGGGACCTCCGGAGGACATAGATGGATCAACAATTGGCACTTTTGGCTGAAGATGGTTGCAAATGCTTCAGCCTTGCATTGTGCTTTGACAATTGGGTCAATTGTTTAATTATCTACCACCACCCGAGACTGGATGTGGCAGATTCATTAGTGTCGGATTGCTCAGCATACTGTTTCTGTTCTTCAGCTGTGCTCTGATTAAACTGGGGGGGGGGGGTGTTACCTCATTTTTAAGTAGAAGACCATAAGACACAGGAGCAGAATTAGGCCACTTGGCCCATCAAGTCTGCTCCACCATTATCCTGCCTTCTCCCCATAGCCCCTGATCCCCTTATTAATCAAGAACCTATTGATCTCTGTCTTAAAGACACTGTGATTTGGCCTCCACAGCCTTCCACGGCAAAGATGCTGCACTTGAACTTGGTCTCCAACTCATCAAACAAGTTTTGGTCTCCTGGCTTGGTGATAATGGCAGAACATAGAACATTACAGCGCAGTATAGGCCCTTCGGCCCTCAATGTTGCGCCGACCTGTGAAACCACTCTAAAGCTACATCTACACTATTCCCTTATCATCCATATGTTTATCTAATGACCAGAGTCAGGGATATGCCTAGCCTCAAGTTGACAGATTGCGGTTGAATACACTTCTGCTGCTAATGACCCATAAGGCCTCATGGGTACCCAGTTTTGAGGTGCTAGATCTTTCTAAATCTATTTTGTTTAGCACAGTGGCACGCAATACGATGGAGGCTTTTCTCTGTGTGAAAACATATAACACTGTCATGATTGGTGAAAATTATGTCAAGTAGGTTCTTTCCTTTTGTTGGTTCTTTCAACACCAGCTGAAGCCTTACTCTGGCATGTATGTCCTTCAGGGCTCAGGCAGCTTAAAGCCTTTAAAGCTGACCTCTGATCAAGCTTTTGGTCATTTGGCCCCTTTGGCTTCGCATCAATTTAATATGATTGCACTTTGTGGAAGCGCATTGGGCTTTTTTTCCACACTAAATACTCTTGCGTATATATATTTTAGTTATCAATTATTGGTCCTCGTATACAGTCCAGAATCGTATTTATTCGTTACTGTGCTAAACATTATGTTGTGATCTTTTCACCATTATCCCTGAATCCCACTCCTCTGCATATCCGATACAGCAATGCAAATTAACTTTTACCACGATGGTAGCATGACCAGTACTGGCTTGGAGGGCCGAAGGGCATGCTCCTGTGCTGTTTGTTCTTTGTTCAATCTCGCAAATTTACTTTTATTCATGTAATAGCATTTGTCACTGGTCTGCTGAACTCCGTGGTTGCATCGGCCTCTTTCTACTTGCAGTCCTTCTCAAGTTAGTATTATGTGAAAACTAGGAGAGATTTTCTTGTCTACCGTTCAAATTAGTTCCAACCCAATTTTTGGTCAATTTCTGGAGCCTGCCAAACTTGCCACACAATCGCCTATTGTGCCATATACACAGATTTTACAAGTAGGCTTACATTAACACTGCAATGAAGTTACTGTGAAAAGCCCCTAGTCGCCACAATCCGGTGCTTGTTCAGGTACACAGAAGGAGAATTCAGAATGTCCAAATTACCTTTTAGCACGTCTTTTGGGACTTGGGAGAAAACCGCAGCACCCGGAGGAAACCCACGCAGCCACGGAGAACGTGCAGACTCTGCACAGACAGTGATCCAAGCAGGGAATCGAACCCGGGGCCCTGGCGCTGTGAAGCAACAATGCATGAATACGAGTGGGAAACTGAACTAATTTTATGAAGATTACTGCCTCAATCTGATTAATTGTGTTCTACTAACATCAGGAAAGTCTTATTTATTCGTCCTACCATCTGGACGTTGCATGTTGAGATAAGATAGTGGCAGCTTTCCATACTGCGCTGAATGCCTGCTTTAATCCTCTTCCTCTTTCATTCAACATCAGGTACAATGTTATTTTACAGATACATTCGGGAATCACTGCAGACTAGTAAAGATAATATAGCATTTCAAAAACTACTGTCATCAAATTATAATTTCTATGTTAAATCCCCAATGGAAAGAACAAGTCTACTGATTTTGACTGGCTTGCTTTTGTGCAAGATCAACAATTTTTATCGACCCGGCAATTATTTCAATAGTTTATCTTATAATAGCGTACAATACTGCAAGTGGAGTGACTTAATGTTTTTACTCATTTACGAACTGAATATGCATAGAACATACAGTGCAGAAGGAGGTCATTCGGCCCATCGAGTCTGCACCGACCCACTTAAGCCCTCACTTCCACCCTATTCCCATAACCCAATAACCCCATCTAACCTTTTTTGGACACTAAGGGCAATTTAGCGTAGCCAATCTACCTAACCTGCACATCTTTGGACTGTGAAAGGAAACCGGAGCACCCGGAGGAAACCCACGCATGGGGAGAATGTGCAGACTCTGCACAGGCAGTGACCCAAGCCGGGAATCGAACCTCGGGCCCTGGATCTGTGGAGTAACTGTGCTAACCATTGTGCTATAGTGCCGCCTGACAAATAGCTATTTCTCCCTATCCTAGCACTTGTCTTCAAACCTTTCAAATATCATGCTACCTATCTGCACATTTCTAATTGCCCATTGAGAAGGTTGACAGCAGCTAAGAGTTTGACCACATTGCTTTGCGTCTTGAGTCGCATATGGGTCAGTCCAGGTAAGGACGGCACATTTCCTTCCCAAAGGCCATTAGTAAACCAGGTGGGGTTTCAACAACACGCTGGTAGTTTCATGCTCTCCATTACTTTACTAGCTATTTATTCCCGATTTATTTAATTAACTAAATTTAAATTCTACAGTTAACTCTGAAAATAAAATTAATTTGCATTTTGGGTGGCACCGTGGTGCAGTGGTTAGCACATCTGCCTCATGGCGCCAAGGACCCGGGTTCAATCCTGGCCCTGGGTCACTGTCCATGGGGAGTTTGCACATTCTCCCCATGTCTGCGTGGGTCTCACCCCCACAACCCAAAATGATGTGCAGGATAGGTGGATTGGAAAAAAAAAATTGGGTACTCTAAATGTTTTTTAAAACTTTGCATTTTTATGCCCTGTCTCGTTCTTCCAAAATCTTTCTCGCAGAGCACTGACCTGTGACTCACTCAATGGTATGATTCCAATCTGTGAACGTATCACAATGATAGCAACACTTGCCAGTCATTTCCAACTGTGACCACTACACTAAACCTAACCAACAAAACAGCAATCAACTGTCTCTGCACAACATCCATTGTAATGCCGATAGCAGATATCACACAAACTGCTGATCAAATCTACATGAAAATTTTGGGCAATTTCTGTTAAAAATAAGTTTGAAGTGCATATGGTTGAGTTATGGCATGATCTGAATCAGGGTGGTTTGCTGGAATGGATAGTATTTCATTAACAAATCAGCAGATTAAGTGAGTTGAGCTGGATTATGATCCGTGTAAGCGGGGGTGTGGGGGGTGCCTAGGATTCCTTTCTTTCATTTATGGTCAGTGTAACAATACTGTGCAAAACATTGCTACCAGAAAAGTGGTGTCGGGGAGGGGGCGCGAAGGCTGCTGGAGGAGGAGGCTGCCTAGGGTTCCTTTCTTTCATTTTAGGATGTTGTTGCTGACCAGCTTTTTACTTAACACATGAATGCGATGCCCTGTTGCTCATTTATATGATGTGAAAACAAAAGTATGGAATTAAGCATAATCAAGCAAAGACAGATGTTTGTTTGTTAGCAGAAAGGCTTGCTATTTGATTAAACAGGCCGGTGAGCCGGCGGATTGAATGACTCCTACTTTGTGGTTATTGAGGGTTGACTTCCTTGGTTTGAAATATCAACAAATAAATTGGTGTACCCATGAACCCAAGGAATTAACCTGGACAGCAGCGCATAACTATTTGAAGTGATTGTTCAGAATATTTTACTGGCAATGGCAGAGCGAGTATCCCTAAAATTTCCTGTTGTATTTCTATAGTGGGTTTGAGAAAGTATGATATAACGAAACTGTAAAAATTTGAAAATATTTTTTGAAAAAAAGATAAATTATGCTCCATTAAACATTTCTATGAGACATTGGTTAATTTACTTTCTAGGGAATGTATGCAGGTGTGACTTGCAACATTGTTAACAAGTTAAAACACAAAGAGAGCATTGAATATGAAATACTGCCACAAATTACAAATGTTGGCCAGACCTCCTGGTCCCCGGATCAGCAGAGACCGGATATATGACCCAGGACTCCCACGGAAGCCCCAGCACACCAACTCCATAGAAATAGCTCGAGAAGTTTGAACATCTGATGAACAATTCTCCACCTTCCCGAGACCCTCCAAAAAGTTCTCAGTCTTTGAGTTAAGAGTCAGAAACTTTGGACAGTTCTGACTTAGTTACTTGAAAAGTCACTTGAGACTGATGAACTCCTAGTCTAACTCCTGGGTAAACATACAAATGACCGTCCCCATCCCCACTCCCCTTTTAACCCCCTGGCTATCCCCAGACCCACTTACCCAGCTGTCACTCTATCCACCCGCCAACTTATCCACTTACCCACATACCTCACCCACCTCCCATTTACTCACTCACCCACCAACACATTGAGAAGCCTGGAGTTATTTAAACGCATACCAGAAAATGGTAGTAAAAAGGGGGCATGCTTCTGCACAGATTCTCTTTGCTGCTCTCTCCGTGAATTCTTGGGCTGAGGGAGTTCGGTAGGATCCTCCATTGGAAGTTTGGACAGAAAAATCACATGCAGGTAAATGGGTAGTTTTATGTCTGATCAATGTCGGATAGAGGGGTTCCAATGCTTGGCCTGAAGATATGGGCTGTTGTGAAGAGCGGTACATGAGCAATAGAAGTGTAGTATTTTTATTTGCCGTGTGCCTATTGGTTAGAAACAGCATTGGAAATTTTCTCTGGAATTGTGTGAATTTAAGAAGTTGAATTAATATTGATACTGGAATGGAACTTCTTCTAATGCAAGGTGCCAATGTAATATTTTCAATTGTGCAACAAATTCAGTTGAAAGCATTTTCTCTTTAATTCATCAGATGTATTCTGTTCTGAATTATAAAATCTTGTTTCCCAAAATTATTCATGTAAAGACCCTTAAACTGAACAAATTGTAGGCATAACACTGGTTGGCTGTGCCCATTACCATGTTGATTGCGGTCTGTTGAAATTTACAAGATCTCTTTATCAATACAGGTTTATAGAACGAATCAGTGTGCAGGGGAGTTTGTCATCACATTCCCCAGAGCGTATCACAGTGGCTTTAACCAGGGCTTCAACTTTGCAGAAGCTGTAAATTTCTGCACGATGGACTGGGTAAGTGTGCACTTCAGTGTATGTGGCGAAGATGCAGAGTAACTTTTTCTGAATCTTCATTTGGAGAAAAAAGGTGATTTATAGTCAAAAATCTTGATTAATAACTGAATGGAATTTATTTGTTACTAGATTAAGGAGATATTAACGTATTTAAATTAGAAGCAGTAATGTTTTTGTAGTCCCCAGATGAGAACATTTATAATGCACATCAACTTGTGGCCCAAAAGCTTTGCTCACATGCTTTATGCAGCCAACCCTACTCTTAAATGTATTTTCAAATTGTCCTGTTGAATGTGTTTGTCTTGTAGCTGCCAATGGGCCGACAGTGTGTAGAACATTATCGTCTCCTGAATCGTTACTGTGTTTTCTCCCACGATGAGATGATTTGTAAGATGGCATCCAAGTCGAAGGATCTGGATGTAGTTTTGGCATCTGCTGTTTATAAGGATATGATCGTTATGATAGAAGAAGAGAAAAAATTACGGGAAGCTGTTCGCAAAATGGTGAGTGCTATAGAAAATAATTATTTATAAAACACAAGGTTTTTTTGTCAATACTTCCATTCAGAAGAACCTTCACTTCAATATATGTCTGCTCTCGTTCCAACTTCCGTCTTCAAGCTGTTGAATCCCGATGTGTCTGTCACCTGCAAACTCAACATAGCCCTTGCTTTGCCATGAAGTACATGCACTGTCGATAAAGTCCATAGAACAAAGAACAATACAGTACAGGAACAGGTCCTTTGGCCCTCCAAGCCTGCGCCGATCACGTATCCTATCTAGACCAACCACCTGTATCCTTCTATATCCCGTCTCTTCATGTGCCTACCCAGATAAGTCTTAAAGGTCGCTAACGTATCTGCCTCAACCACCTCACTTGGCAGTGCATTCCAGGCCACCACCACCCTCTGTGTAAAAAAAACTACCGCCGTTCATCTCCACTGAACCTTTCCCCCCTCACCTTGAACCTGTGCCCCCTTGTAATTGTCATTTCTGCCCTGGGAAAAAGCCTCCAACTGTTCACCCTATCTATACCCCTAATAATTTAATAAATTTCTATCAGGTCACCCCCTCAGCCTCCGTCTCTCTATGGAGAAAAATCCCAGTTTATTCAATCTCTCCTCATAGCTAATATCCTCCATACCAGGCAACATCCTGGTAAACCTTTTCTGTACTCTCTCCAAAGCCTCCACGTCCTTCTGGTAGTGCGGTGACCAGAATTGGACACAGTATTCAAAATGTGACCTAACCAACGTTCTATACACATTGGCACTAACGACATAGGTAGGAAAGGGGACAAGGATGTCAGGCAGGCTTTCAGGGAGCTAGGATGGAAGCTCAGAACTAGAACAAACAGAGTTGTTATCTCTGGGTTGTTGCCCGTGCCACGTGATAATGAGATGAGGAATAGGGAGAGAGAGCAATTAAACACGTGGCTACAGGGATGGTGCAGGCGGGAGGGATTCAGATTTCTGGATAACTGGGGCTCTTTCTGGGGAAGGTGGGACCTCTACAGACAGGATGGTCTACATCTGAACCTGAGGGGCACAAATATCCTGGGGGGGAGATTTGTTAGTGCTCTTTGGGGGGGTTTAAACTAATGCAGCAGGGGCATGGGAACCTGGATTGTAGTTTTAGGGTACAGGAGAATGAGAGTATAGAGGTCAGGAGCACAGATTTGACGTCACAGGAGGGGGCCAGTGTGCAGGTAGATGGTTTGAAGTGTGTCTACTTCAATGCCAGGAGTATACGAAATAAGGTAGGGGAACTGGCAGCATGGGTTGGTACCTGGAATTTCGATGTTGTGGCCATTTCGGAGACATGGATAGTGCAGGGACAGGAATGGATGTTGCAGGTTCCGGGGTTTAGGTGTTTTAGTAAGCTCAGAGAAGGAGGCAAAAGAGGGGGAGGTGTGGCGCTGCTAGTCAAGAGCAATATTACGGTGGCGGAGAGGATGCTAGATGGGGACTCATCTTCCGAGGTAGTATGGGCTGAGGTTAGAAACAGGAAAGGAGAGGTCACCCTGTTGGGACTTTTCTATAGGCCTCCAAATAGTTCTAGGGATGTAGAGGAAAGGATGGCGAGGATGATCCTGGATAAGAGTGAAAGTAACAGGGTAGTTATTATGGGAGACTTTAACTTTCCAAATATTGACTGGAAAAGATATAGTTCGAGTACATTATTAGATGGGTCGTTTTTTGTACAGTGTGTGCAGGAGGGTTTCCTGACACAATATGTTGACAGGCTAACAAGAGGCGAGGCCACGTTGTATTTGGTTTTGGGTAATGAACCTGGCCAGGTGTTGGATTTGGAGGTAGGAGAGCACTTTGGGGACAGTGACCACAATTCGGTGACGTTTACGCTAGTGATGGAAAGGGATAAGCATACACCGCAGGGCAAGAGTTATAGCTGGGGGAAGGGCAATTATGATGCCATTAGACGTGACTTGGGGGGATCGGTTGGAGAAGTAGACTGCAAGTGTTGGGCACACTGGATAAGTGGAGCTTGTTCAAGGATCAGCTACTGCGTGTTCTTGATAAGTACGTACCGGTCAGGCAGGGAGGAAGGCTTAGAGCGAGGGAACCGTGGTTTACCAAAGAAGTGGAATCTCTTGTTAAGAGGAAGAAGGAGGCCTATGTGAAGATGAGGTGTGAAGTTTCAGTTGGGGCGATGGATAGTTACAAGGTAGCGAGGAAGGATCTAAAGAGAGAGGTAAGACGAGCAAGGAGGGGACATGAGAAGTATTTGGCAGGTAGGATCAAGGAAAACCCAAAAGCTTTCTATAGGTATATCAGGAATAAGCGAATGACTAGGGAAAGAGTAGGACCAGTCAAGGACAGGGATGGGAAGTTGTGTGTGGAGTCTGAAGAGATAGGCAAAATACTAAATGAATATTTTTCGTCAGTATTCACTCAGGAAAAAGATAATGTTGTGGAGGAGAATGCTGAGACCCAGGCTAATAGAATAGATGGCATTGAGGTACATAGGGAAGAGGTGTTGGCAATTCTGGACAGGCTGAAAATAGATAAGTCCCCGGGTCCTGATGGGATTTATCCTAGGATTCTCTGGGAGGCCAGGGAAGAGATTGCTGGACCTTTGATTTTTATGTCATCATTGGCTACAGGAATAGTGGCAGAGGACTGGAGGATAGCAAATGTGGTCCCTTTGTTCAAAAAGGGGAGCAGAGACAACCCCGGCAACTATAGACCGGTGAGCCTCACGTCTGTAGTGGGTAAAGTCTTGTAGGGGATTAAAGAGACAAGATTTATAATCATCTAGATAGGAATAATATGATCAGGGATAGTCAGCATGGCTTTGTAAAGGATAGGTCATGCCTCACAAACCATATTGAGTTCTTTGAGAAGGTGACTGAACAGGTAGACGAGGGTAGAGCAGTTGATGTGGTGTATATGGATTTCGGTAAAGCGTTTGATAAGGTTCCCCACGGTAGGCTATTGCAGAAAATACAGAGGCTGGGGATTGAGGGTGATTTAGAGATGTGGATCAGAAATTGGCTAGCTGAAAGAAGACAGAGGGTGGTGGTTGATGGGAAATGTTCAGAATGGAGTTCAGTTACATGTGGTGTACCACAAGGATCTGTTCTGGGGCCGTTGCTGTTTGTCATTTTTATCAATGACCTAGAGGAAGGCGCAGAAGGGTGGGTGAGTAAATTTGCAGACGACACTAAAGTCGGTGGTGTTGTCGACAGTGAGGAAGGATGTAGCAGGTTACAGAGGGACATAGATAAGCTGCAGTGCTGGGCTGAGAGGTGGCAAATGGAGTTTAATGTAGAGAAGTGTGAGGTGATTCACTTTGGAAGGAATAACAGGAATGCGGAATATTTGGCTAATGGTAAAGTTATTGGAAGTGTGGATGGGCAGAGGGATCTAGGTGTCCATGTACATAGATCCCTGAAAGTTGCCAGCCAGGTTGATAGGGTTGTGAAGAAGGCCTCTGGAGTGTTGTCCTTTATTGGTAGAGGGATTGAGTTCCGGAGTCAGGAGGTCATGTTGCAGCTGTACAAAACTCTGGTACGGCCACATTTGGAGTATTGCGTACAGTTCTGGTCACCGCATTATAGGAAGGACGTGGAGGCTTTGGAGCGGGTGCAGAGGAGATTTACCAGGATGTTGCCTGGTATGGAGGGAAAATCTTATGAGGAAAGGCTGATGGACTTGAGGTTGTTTTCGTTGGAGAGAAGAAGGTTAAGAGGAGACTTAATAGAGGCATACAAAATGATCAGGGGGTTAGATAGGGTGGACAGTGAGAGCCTTCTCCCGCGGATGGAAATGGCTGGCACGAGGGGACATAGCTTTAAACTGAGGGGTAATAGATATAGGACAGAGGTCAGAGGTAGGTTCTTTACGCAAAGAGTGGTGAGGCCGTGGAATGCCCTACCGGCAACAGTAGTGAACTCGCCAACATTGAGGGCATTTAAAAGTTTATTGGATAAGCATATGGATGATAATGGCATAGTGTAGGTTAGATGGCTTTTGTTTCGGTGCAACATCGTGGGCCAAAGGGCCTGTACTGCGCTGTATCGTTCTATGTCTATGTCTATAATTTTCCGAGCTTTTATACTCAATACCCTGTCCTGTGAAGGCAAGCATGCCACATGCTTTCTTCACCACCATTTCCACCTGTGCTGCAACTTTTAAGGATCTGTAGACCTGCACACCCAGATCTCTCTGTGTCTCTATGCTCCTGATGGTTCTGCCATTTATTGTATAGCTCCCACCTGAATTGGATCTCCCAAAATGCATCACCTCGCATTTATCCGGGTTAAATTCCATCTGCCATTTCTCTGCCCAATTTTGCAGCCTATCTATATCCTGTTGTATTCTCTGACAATCTTCATCACTATCCGCAACTCCTGCAATCTTAGTATCATCCGCAAACTGATTTGACCTGCGACGTTTTCTTCCAAGTCATTTATATATATTACAAAGAGCAGAGGTCCCAGTTCTTTTTTAAAAAATATATTTTATTCAAATTTTTTCGGTCAAACAAAACAATACAAAGGTTTACCTTTTTACAACAATAAAACAATATATATAACAGTGACCGTTTTAACAAATAAATAAATAATATATAAACTAAATGGCAACTGCCATAACAAAAATAATAACTCTCCAGAGATAAAATCAAACAGTCCAATATACATAACCAAGTACAAATATCTATACAAAAACACCCCTGAGGACCTGCCCGAGCCCTCTCTCCCCCCCCCCCCCCCCCCCCCCCTCCCCCCTGGGTTACTGCTGTTGCCTTCCCATTTCCTTTATCGTTCTGCGAGGTAGTCGATGAACGGTTGCCACCGCCTGGTGAACCCTTGAGCCGAACCCCTTAGTGCGAACTTCATCCGTTCTAGTTTTATAAACCCTGCCATGTCGTTTTTCCAGGTCTCCACGCCCGGGGGTTTGGCTTCCTTCCACAAAAGCAATATCCTTCGCCGGGCTACTAGGGACGCAAAGGCTAAGACATCAGCCTCTTTCGCCTCCTGCACTCCCGGCTCTTCTGCAACCCCAAATATAGCCAACCCCCAGCCTGGCTCGACCCGGACCCCCACCACCTTCGAAAGCACCTTTGCCACCCCCACCCAGAACCCCTGCAGTGCCGGGCATGACCAAAACATGTGGGTGTGGTTTGCTGGGCTTCTCGAGCATCTCCCACACCTATCCTCTACCCCGAAAAATTTACCGAACCTTGCTCCGGTCATATGCGCCCTGTGCAAAACCTTGAATTGTATCAGGCTTAGCCTGGCGCACGAGGACGACGCGTTTACCCTACGTAGGGCATCAGCCCACAGCCCCTCCTCAATCTCTTCCCCCAGCTCTTCTTCCCATTTCGCCTTCAGCTCATTCACCATGATCTCCCCCTCGTCCCTCATTTCCCTGTATATATCCGACACCCTACCATACCCCACCCATGTCCCTGAGATCACTCTATCTTGAATCTCCTGCGTCGGGAGCTGCGGGAATTCCCTCACCTGTTGTCTCGCAAATGCCCTCAGTTGCATGTACCGAAATGCATTCCCTTGGGGCAACCCAAATTTTTCCGTCAGCGTTCCCAGACTCGCAAACGTCCCGTCTACGAATAGATCTCTCAGTTGCACAACCCCAGCTCTCTGCCATGCTCCAAATCCCCCATCTGTTCTCCCCGGGACAAACCTATGATTATTTCTTAACGGGGACCACACCGAGGCTCCCGTCCTTCCCCTATGTCGTCTCCACTGCCCCCAAATTTTTAGCGTTGCCACCACCATTGGACTTGTGGTGTATTTCTTCGGGGAGAACGGCAACGGCGCCGTCACCAGTGCTTGTAGGCTGGTTCCTTTGCAGGACGCCATCTCCAATCTCTTCCACGCCGCTCCCTCCCCTTCTCCCATCCACTTACACACCATTGAGATATTGGCGGCCCAGTAGTATTCACTTAGGCTCGGTAGCGCCAGCACCCCCCTATCCCTGCTACGCTGCAAGAACCCCCTCCTCACTCTCGGGGTCTTCCCGGCCCACACAAAACTCATGACACTTTTCTCAATTTTTTTGAAAAAAGCCTTCATGACCATCACCGGAAGGCACTGAAACACAAAAAGGAATCTCGGGAGGACTACCATTTTGACCGCCTGCACCCTACCCACCAGTGACAGGGGCACCATGTCCCATCTCTTAAAATCCTCCTCCATCTGTTCCACCAATCTTGTTAAATTAAGCCTATGTAAGGTTCCCCAACTCCTGGCTATCTGAATCCCTAAGTACCTAAAATCTCTTATTACCTTCCTCAGCGGTAAATCATCTATTCCCCTGCTCTGCTCCCCCGGATGCACCACAAACAACTCACTCTTCCCCATATTCAATTTGTACCCCGAAAATTCCCCAAACTCCCTGAGTGTCTGCATTATCTCAGGCATCCCCTCCACTGGGTCCGCAACATACAGCAATAAATCATCTGCATACAAAGATACCCGGTGTTCTTCTCCTCCCCTGAGTACTCCCCTCCACTTCCTGGAGCCCCTCAGTGCTATGGCCAGGGGCTCAATCGCCAATGCAAACAGTAACGGAGACAGGGGACACCCCTGCCTCGTCCCTCTATGAAGACGGAAGTAGTCAGACCTCTGCCTGTTCGTGATCACACTCGCCACCGGGGCCCTGTACAGCAGCTGTACCCATCCAATAAACCCTTCTCCAAAACCAAATCTCCTCAGCACCTCCCACAGATAATCCCACTCCACTCTGTCGAATGCTCTCTCGGCGTCCATCGCCACCACTATCTCCGCCTCCCCCTCTGGCGGGGGCATCATCATTACCCCTAGCAACCTCCGTATGTTCGTGTTCAGCTGTCTCCCCTTAACGAACCCAGTTTGATCCTCGTGGACCACCCCCGGGACACTGTCCTCTATCCTCATCGCCATCACTTTGGCCAGGAGCTTAGCATCTACATTTAAAAGGGAAATGGGCCTGTAGGACCCACACTGCAGCGGGTCTTTATCCTTCTTCAAAAGCAGCGATATCGTCGCCTCCGACATAGTCGGGGGCAACTGCCTTCTTTCCCTGGCCTCATTAAAGGTTCTCGTCAAAAGCGGGGCCAGTAGGTCCATATATTTCCTATAAAATTCCACCGGGAATCCGTCCGGTCCCGGGGCCTTCCCCGCTTACATGCTTTACCACCTCCTCCATCTCAATCTGTGCTCCCAGTCCTGCCCTCTCCTTCTCCTCCACCTTCGGGAATTCCAGCTGATCCAGGAAACACCTCATTCCCTCCTTCCCTTCCGGGGGCTGAGCCTTATATAACCTCTCATAGAATGCCTTGAACACCCCGTTCACTCTCTCTGCTCCCCGTTCCATCTCTCCCTCCTCATCTCTCATCCCACCTATCTCCCTCGCTGCTCCCCTCTTCCTCAATTGGTGGGCCAGTAGCCGACTCGCCTTCTCTCCATACTCATACTGTACACCCTGTGTCCTCCTCCACTGTGCCTCTGCCTTACCCGTGGTCAGCAGGTCAAACTCCACATGTAACCTTTGTCTTTCCCTGTACAGTCCCTCCTCCGGTGCCTCTGCATATTGCCTGTCCACCCTCAAAAGTTCTTTCAACAATCGCTCCCTTTCTTTACCCTCTTGCTTCCCTTTATGTGCCCTTATGGATATCAGTTCCCCTCTGACCACCGCCTTCAACGCCTCCCAGACCACTCCCACCTGAACCTCCCCATTGTCATTAAGCTCCAAGTACCTTTCAATACACCCCCTCACCCTTAAACATACCCCCTCATCCGCCAATAAGCCCATATCCATTCTCCAGAGTGGGTGCTGTTCTTTTTCCTCTCCTACCTCCAGGTCTACCCAATGTGGAGCGTGGTCCGAAATGGCTATGGCCGTATATTCCGTCCCTGTCACCTTCAGAATCAGTGCCCTTCCCAAGACAAAAAAGTCTATCCGTGAGTATACTTTGTGAACATGGGAGAAAAATGAAAACTCCTTACTCCTAGGCCTACTAAATCTCCAGGGGTCTACCCCTCCCACCTGTTCCATGAAGTCCTTGAGCACCCTGGCCGCTGCCGGCCTCCTCCTGATCCTGGACCTCGACCGGTCCAGCCCTGGATCAAGCACCGTATTGAAGTCTCCCCCCATTACCAACTTTCCCGCCTCCAGGTCCGGGATACGTCCCAACATACGCCTCATAAAATTTGCATCATCCCAGTTCGGGGAGTATACGTTCACCAGAACCACCGCCTCCCCTTGCAATCTGCCACTCACCATCACATATCTACCCCCACTATCCGTCACTATGGTCTTTGCCTCAAACAGTACCCGTTTCCCCACTAAGATAGCCACCCCCCTATTCTTCGCATCTAAACCCGAATGAAACACCTGTCCCACCCATCCTTTACGTAGTCTGACCTGGTCTATCAGTTTCAGATGCGTCTCCTGCAACATAACCACATCCGTCTTTAATTTCTTTAGGTGTGCGAGTATCCGTGCCCTTTTAATTGGCCCGTTCAGCCCTCTCACGTTCCACGTGATCAGCCGGGTTGGGGGGCTCATTACCCCCCCCCCCCCCCTTGTCGATTAGCCATCCCCTTTTATAACCCAGCTCCTCACCCGGTTCCCACGTACCCGTATATCCCCCCGACGGTGCCCTCCCGCCTCGACCACCCCATCCCATAACAGCTCCCCCTTCTCCTTAGCAGCAGCAACCCAGTTAACCCCCCCCCCTCCGCTAGATCCCCCTCTAGCGTAATTGCACCCCCCATGTTGCTCCCAGATGTCAGCAAACTCTGGCTGACCTCGGCTTCCCCCCTCATCCTCGGCTCCCACTGTGCGAGGCCCCCTCCTTCCTGCATCCCTGTTCCCGCCATGATTACCATAGCGCGGGAACAAAGCCCGCCTCGGCCCCGCCATTCATGGCTGTCGCCCACAGTTCCTCATGCTCCCCCCAACATGGGGCAGAGAGAAAAGTTACAGGATCACAAAATTAACAAATTGAAAAATCATCCCCCCCCCCCCCCCCCCCCCCCCCCCCCCCACCCCCTGTCCCCTGTAATCACACCACCACTTTGTCGCAAAAGCTCTTTCTCTCGCCAGACTATTCCAGCTTCTCGTCCACAATGAATGTCCACGCCTCTTCTGCCGTCTCAAAGTAGTGGTGCTTACCTTGGTGTGTGACCCACAATCTCGCCGGTTGCAACATTCCAAACTGGACCTTTTTGTGAAGCACCGCCTTAGCCCGATTGAAACTTGCCCTCCTTCTCACCACCTCCGCACTCCAACCTTGGTATACGCGGATCACCGCGTTCTCCCACCTACAGCTCCGTGTTTTCTTCGCCCATCTGTGAACCGTCTCTCTGTCATTGTAGCGGAGAAACCTGAGCACTATAGCTCGAGGTATTTCTCCAGCCTTTGGTCTTCGCGCCAGAACTCGATAAGCTCCCTCCACCTCCAAAGGGCCCGTCGGGGTCTCCGATCCCATTAGCGAGTGAAGCATCGTGCTCACATATGTCCTGACGTCCGCCCCTTCTGCGCCTTCGGGAAGACCCAGGACTCTTAAATTCTTCCTCCTTGAGTTATTCTCCAGCGCTTCCAACCTCTCCACACACCTTTTATGCTGTGCCTCGTGCGTTTCTGCCTTCACCACCAGGCCCTGTATTTCATCCTCGTTTTCAGCAGTCTTTGCCTTCACGACCCGAAGCTCCAGCTCTTGGGTCCTCTGCTCCTCTTTTAGTCCTTCAATCGCCTGCAATATCGGGGCCAACAGCTCCTTCTTCAACTCCTTCTTCAGCTCTTCCACACAGCGCCGCAGGAACTCTTGCTGCTCCGGGCCCCATAGCAAATGGCCACCTTCCGACGCCATCTTGCTTTGAGCTTCCCTTCCTTGCCGCTGCTCCAGAGAATTCTCCGCAATCCGGCCGCTATCCTCTCCTTTTTCCATGCGTGTCCGGGGGGGATTCCCTTCTGGTTTACCGCACAGTGTTTTTGCCGTTTAAATTGCCGTTGGGGCTCCTATTAAGAGCCCAAAAGTCCGTTCCAACGGGAGCTGCCGAAACGCTGGACTCAGCTGGTCATTGCCGCACCCGGAAGTCAGAGGTCCCAGTTCTGATCCCTGCGGAACACCACTAGTTACAGACCTCCATTCGGAAGAACACCATTCCATTGCTACCCTCTGTCTTCTATGGCCAAACCAGTTCTGGATCCATCCAGCTAGTTCACTCCTGACCCCATATAATCTAATCTTTTGCACCAGCCTGGCTTGAGGGACCTTATCAAATACCTTACTAAATCCATGTAGACAACATCCACAGCCTCACCGATCATTTTTGTCACCTCCTCAAAAAACTCAATCAAATTAATGAGACATGACCTCCCTCATCCAAAACCATACTGTCTGTCGGTAATAAGACCATTCACTTCCAAATGAGCATAGATCCTATCACTGAAAATCTTTTCCAACAATTTCACTATCACTGACGTCAAGCTCACTGGCATATAATTACCCGGATTATCCTTGCAACCCTTCTTAAATAACGGTACAACATTGGCTATCCTCCAATCCTCTGGGATCTCACCTGTGGCCAATGAGGACACACAGATTTCTTTTTTTAAAAATATATTTTATTCAAGATTTTTTTGGCCAAACTTACACAGCAATAAAACAATATAAATAACAATGGCCAGTTTTAAACAAGTAAATAAATAATATATGAACAAAATCAAAAATAAAACTAAATGGCAACTGCCTTGTCCAAGATAATAAATACTCTCCAAAAATACAATCCAATATACAATTACATATACCAAATACCTATACATATACAATAACATCCCTGAGAGTCCTTCTGATTCCTCCCCCATCCAAAACCCCTGTAGTGCCGGGCATGACCAGAACATGTGGGTATGATTCGCTGGGCTTCTCGAGCATCTCGCACACCTATCCTCTACTCCAAAAAATTTACTGAGCCGTGCTCCAGTCATATGCGCCCTGTGTAACACCTTAAATTGTATCAGGCTTAGCCTGGCACACGAGGACGATGAGTTTACCCTACGTAGGGCATCAGCCCACAGCCCCTCCTCAATCTCCTCCCCCAGCTCTTCTTCCCATTTCCCTTTCAGCTCACCTACCATGATCTCCCCCTCGTCCCTCATTTCCCTATATATGTCTGATACCTTACTGTCCCCCATCCATGCCTCTGAGATCACTCTGTCCTGCACCTCCTGCGTCGGGAGCTGCGGGAATTCCCTCACCTGTTGCCTCGCAAAAGCCCTCAGTTGCATATACCGAAATGCATTCCCTTGGGGCAACCCATATTTTTCCGTCAGCGCTCCCAGACTCGCAAACGTCCCATCTACGAACAGATCTCTCAATTGTGTTACCCCTGCTCTTTGCCATGCTCCAAATCCCCCAATCCATTCTCCCCGGAACAAACCTATGGTTATTTCTTATCGGGGACCACACCGAGGCTCCCATCTTTCCCCTGTGCCGTCTCCACTGCCCCCAGATTTTCAGTGTAGCCACCACCACCGGGCTTGTGGTGTATTTCTTCGGTGAGAACGGCAACGGCGCCGTCACCATAGCTTGTAGGCTAGTCCCCCTGCAGGACGCCCTCTCCAATCTCTTCCACGCCGCTCCCATCTCTTCTCCCATCCACTTACACACCATTGAGATATTGGCGGCACAGTAGTACTCACTTAGGCTCGGTAGTGCCAGCCCCCCCCCTGTCCCTACTACGCTGCAAAAATCCCCTCCTCACTCTTGGGGTCTTCCCGGCCCACACAAAACTCATAATACTCTTCTCAATTCTTTTGAAAAAAGCCTTCGTGACCACCACCGGGAGGCACTGAAACACAAAAAGGAATCTCGGGAGGACCACCATTTTAACCGCCTGCACCCTCCCTGCCAGTGACAGGGACACCATGTTCCATCTCTTAAAGTCCTCCTCCATCTGTTCCACCAACCGTGTTAAATTTAGCCTATGCAATGTACCCCAATTCTTGGCTATCTGGATCCCCAAGTACCGAAAGTCCCTTGTTACCTTCCTCAACGGTAAGTCCTCTATTTCTCTGCTCTGCTCCCCTGGATGCACCACAAACAACTCACTTTTCCCCATGTTAAATTTATACCCTGAGAAATCTCCAAACTCCCTAAGTATCCGCATTATCTCTGGCATCCCCTCCGCCGGGTCCGCCACATATAACAACAAATCATCCGCATACAGAGATACCCGGTGTTCTTCTCCTCCCCTGAGTACTCCCCTCCACTTCCTGGAACCCCTCAATGCTATTGCCAGGGGCTCAATCGCCAGTGCAAACAATAATGGGGACAGAGGACATCCCTGCCTCGTCCCTCTATGGAGCCGAAAATATTCAGACCCCCGTCCATTCGTGACCACACTCGCCATCGGGGCCCTATACAGCAGCTGTACCCATCTAATATCCCCATCTCCAAAGCCAAATCTCCTCAGCACCTCCCACAAATAATCCCACTCCACTCTATCAAATGCTTTCTCGGCATCCATCGCAACCACTATCTCCGCTTCCCCCTCTGGTGGGGGAATCATCATTACCCCTAGCAGCCCCCGTATATTCGTATTCAGCTGTCTCCCCTTCACAAACCCAGTTTGGTCCTCATGGACCACCCCCGGGACACAATCCTCTATCCTCATTGCCATTACTTTGGCCAGAATCTTAGCGTCCACGTTCAGGAGGGAAATAGGCCTATAGGACCCGCATTGCAGCGGGTCTTTTTCCTTCTTTAGGAGGAGCGATATCGTTGCCTCTGCCATAGTCGGGGGCAGCTGCCCCCTTTCCCTCGCCTCATTAAAGGTTCTCATCAGTAGCGGGGCCAGCAAGTCCACATATTTCCTATAAAATTCAACTGGGAATCCGTCTGGTCCCGGGGCCTTCCCCGCCTGCATGCTCCGAATTCCTTTCACTACTTCCTCCGTTTCAATCTGTGCTCCCAGTCCCACCCTCTCCTGCTCCTCCACCTTAGGAAATTCCAGCTGGTCCAGAAAACACATCATTCTCTCCTTCCCATCCGGGGGCTGAGCTTCATATAATCTTTCATAGAATGCCTTGAACACTCCATTCACCCTCTCCGCTCCCCGCTCCATCTCTCCCTCCTCATCTCTCACTCCACCTATCTCCCTCGCTGCTCCCCTTTTCCTCAGTTGGTGGGCCAGCAACCTGCTCGCCTTCTCCCCATATTTGTACTGTACACCCTGTTCCTTCCTCCACTGTGCCTCCGCATTACCCGTAGTCAGCAAATCAAATTCTACATGTAGCCTTTGCCTTTCCCTGTACAGTACCTCCTCCGGTGCCACCGCATATTGCCTGTCCACCCTCAGAAGTTCTTTCAGCAACCGCTCCCGTTCCCTACCCTCCTGCTTTCCTTTATGTGCCCCGATTGATATCAGCTCCCCTCTAACCACTGCCTTCAGTGCCTCCCAGACCACTCCCACCTGGACCTCCCCATTATCATTGAGTTCCAAGTACCTTTCAATACACCCCCTCACCCTTAAGCACACCCCCTCGTCCGCCAATAGTCCCATGTCCATTCTCCAGGGTGGACGCTGTTCTTTTTCCTCCCCTATCTCCAAGTCCACCCAATGTGGAGCGTGATCCGAAATAGCTATAGCCGTATACTCCGTCCCCGTCACCTTCGGGATCAGCGCCCTTCCCAAAACAAAAAAGTCTATCCGTGAATAAACTTTGTGGACATAGGAGAAAAACGAGAACTCCTTACTCCTAGGTCTACTAAATCTCCAGGGGTCTACTCCTCCCATCTGCTCCATAAAGTCCTTAAGCACCCTAGCTGCTGCCGGCCTCCTTCCGGTCCTGGACCTCGATCTGTCCAGCCCTGGTTCCAGCACCGTGTTAAAATCTCCACCCATTACCAGCTTCCCCGCCTCTAGGTCCAGGATACGTCCTAGCATGCGCCTCATAAAGTTGGCATCATCCCAGTTCGGGTCATCTACGTTCACTAAGACCACCGCCTCCCCTTGTAATCTGCCCCCACTATCCGCCACTATGGTCTTTGCCTCAAACATTACCCGCTTCCCCACTAGTATGGCCACCCCCCTGTTTTTTGCATCTAGCCCCGAATGAAACACCTGCCCCACCCATCCTTTGCGTAGTCTGACCTGGTCTATCAGTTTCAAATGCGTCTCCTGCAGCATAACCACATCTGCCTTAAGTTTCTTTCGGTGTGCGAGTACCCGTGCCCTCTTTATCGGTCCGTTCAGCCCTCTCACATTCCACGTGATCAGCCGGGTTGGGGGGCTCTTTACCCCCCCCCCCCTTGTCGACTAGCCATCCCCCCTTTTTATCCAGCTCCTCACCCGGTTCCCACGTAGCTGTGTCCCCCCCCAGGCGGCGCCCCCCCGTCCCGCCCACCCCACCCCATACCAGCTCCCCCTTCTCCCCAGCAGCAGCAACCCAGTTAACCCCCCCCCACCCCCCCCGCTCGATCCCTCACTAGCGTAATTGCACCCCCCATGTTGCTCCCAGAAGTCAGCAAACTTTGGCCGACCTCGGCTTCCCCCCGTGAGCTCGGCTCGCACTGTGCGACGCCCCCTCCTTCCTGCTTCCCTGTTCCCGCCATAATTATCATAGCGCGGGAACAAAGCCCGCGCTTCCCTTTTGGCCCCGCCCCCAATGGCCGACGCCCCCAGCTCCTCCACCTCCCTCCCTCCCTCCCCCACAACAAGGGGAAGAGAGAAAAGTTACCGGGTCGCAGGATTAACAACTGAGAAATCATCTCTCCTCTCCCCCCTTTTTATCACCCACTTATTCCAATTTCTCTTCGACAATAAATGTCCATGCCTCATCCGCCGTTTCAAAGTAGTGGTGTTTCCCTTGATGTGTGACCCACAGTCTTGCCGGCTGCAGCATTCCAAATTTGACCTTCCTTTTATGAAGCACCGCCTTGGCCCGATTAAAGCTCGCCCTCCTTCTCGCCACCTCCGCACTCCAATCCTGATATACGCGGATCACCGCGTTCTCCCACCTACTGCTCCGAGTTTTCTTTGCCCATCTGAGGACCATCTCTCTGTCCTTATATCGGAGAAATCTCACCACTATGGCTCGGGGAATTTCTCCAGCCCTCGGTCTTCGCGCCATAACTCGATAGGCTCCCTCCACCTCCAACGGACCCGCCCTGTCCTCCGATCCCATTAACGAGTGCAGCATCGTGCTCACATATGCCCCGATGTCCGCCCCCTCTGCACCCTCGGGAAGACCAAGAATCTTTAAATTCTTCCTGCTCGCATTATTCTCCAGCACCTCCAGCCTTTCCACACACCTTTTATGGTGTGCCTCGTGCATCTCCGTCTTCACCACCAGGCCCTGTATATCGTCCTCATTCTCGGCAGCCTTTGCCTTCACGACCCGAAGCTCCTGCTCCTGGGTCTTTTGCTCATCCTTTAGCCCTTCAATCGCCTGTAATATCGGGGCCAACAGCTCCTTCTTCATCTCCTTTTTAAGTTCTTCCACGCAGCGCTTCAAGAACTCGTGTTGTTCAGGGCCCCATATTAAACTGCCACCTTCCGACACCATCTTGGTTTTTGCTTGCCTTCCTTGCCGCTGCTCTAAAGGATCCACCGCAATCCGGCCACTTTCCTCTCCTTTTTCCATCCGTGTCCAGGGGGGATTCCCTTCTGGTTTACCGCACAGTGCTTTTAGCCGTTAAAATTGCCGTTGGGGCTCTTATTAAGAGCCCAAAAGTCCGTTCCACCGGGAGCTGCCGAAACGTGCGACTTAGCTGATCATCGCCGCACCCGGAAGTCGGACACTCAGATTTCTGGTGGGATAGTAAGTTGCAATGCAGAAATAAGAAATTTGGATATGGGTAGGTGAGTGGGCCAAAATTTGGCAGATGGAGTTTAACGTGGATAAGTGAGAGGTTATCCATTTTGGTCAGAAAAATGGAACGGCAACTTATAATAATTTTACTGTGAAAATCCCCCCAAGTCGCCACATTCCGGCGCCTGTTCGGGTACACAGACGGAGAATTCAGACTGTCAATTCCATCGAACAGCACTTCTTTCCGGAATTATGGGAGGAAATTGGAGCATTATCGAAATGGAGAGAAACTTCAGAGTGCCTTGGTGCAGAGGGACCTGGGTATCCGTGTGCATTAATCGCAGAAAACTAGCATGCAGGTATAGCAGGTCATAAGGAAGGCAAATGGAATTTTGAACTTTATCGCTAAAGGAATAGAGTACATAAGTAGGGAAGTGTTGCTGCAACTGTACAAGGAATTGCTGAGACTGTACTATGTACAGATTTGGTCCCCTTATTTGAAGAGGGGTGTAGTTGCATTAGAGGCAGTTCAGAGGAGGTTCACTGGTTTGATTCTGGAGATGAGGGGTTTGTCGTATGAAGAAAGATTGAACAGTTTAGGCCTATACTTTCTCGAATTTAGAAGAATGAGAGGAGATCCAAGTGAAATATATAAGATGATAAAAGGTATTGACAAAGTAGACATAGAGCACATGCTTCCTCTTGTGGGGCAATCTAGAACAAGAGGTCATACTTTTAGGATAAGGGGAAGCAGATTTATAACAGATATGAGAAATTAGTTCTCTCAAAGGATCGTGAATCTGTGGAATTCATTATCACAGAATGTAGCGGATGCAGGGACTTCAAGTAAATTTAAGGAGGAGGTAGTGTTGAATCTGCTAAATCTCAGATACTTCAACCAGTATATCAATCAAAGTTTTATTGAGGTGCCCTTAGTTGCAAGATGGACAAAGGATAAACACAAGTAAAGGTTCAATAAGTTTATTAATAATAATACTATTAACCTTTAAATTACCCACATAAAAGAAGAGGATACCCCAGACTCAAATATACTACCCACAAAGATGGCTTGGTAGGCTGTGGATCTGATCGCTGGAATTCCTCTGGCCCATCTTCACAAAGGTGGTTCTAGCTGGCGGTCTCTTCCTTGCTTCCTTCCTTCCTTCCTTCTGGTCTGGTCAAGATCACCTCGCACACCGGGTCTTTGCTGCTGGTGTGCCTGAGATGCATACTTTTATCCCTCTCACTTCCTGCCTTTCCATAAACTTCTCTGGCTTCTGGCCAATGAGGTTTCGGGAGGGGGGTCCCAATACCCAGTGGGTTTCTTGATGTCTGCCTGACAGGACACTGGGGCCCGCCCCCAGGTGTCCACCCCCATGGTGTTGCTTCCATGTGACCTGCTGCCATATAAGGTAACGGCAGGAACTCTAGGTGTCTGGTCCGATCTGGGTTTCTAACAATAGGCTGATGCATTTCAATGGGGTGTGATGATCCCCTGCTGGGTCTCAGTAGAGTGCAATGATCTTTGATGGATGATTGATGGGACGGGCTCAGGTATGCTCTGGCAGCTTGTCTGTTGGTTGTGTATTTGATTTTCAAGTCGGAATACCAACCTGAGGTTTGACTGCAATATGATTTTAAAATGCCCAATTCTTTAATTTAGGATATCCAATTTAATCAGGCAAATTCTTTAATTTAAAATACCCAATTTTAATCAAACCTAAATCTAGGCCTTGCTAGGTTACTACAATAGACAGATTTTTAATTTGTAATGGGTTGAAGGGTTATGGAGAACAAGCAGGAAAGTGGAGTTGAGGCCAAGAGATCAGCCATGATCATATTGAATGGTGGAGCAGGTTCGAGGGGCTAAATTACCTACACCTGATTCTAGTTCTTATCCTCCTGTCCCTCATACTCTTCTTGCCTTTACTAACCTGATTCACTATTTGTCCAGTATGTTAAATATAAAATTATTGTAATTTCTCTTTATGGCCTCACTCGAGTATGAATCTGCAGTTTAATTCATCCTCTCAGACAAGAAAATAAGAAAAAAAACAAGATCAGGCCCCTCAAGGGTGCTCTGCCATATAGAACCACTGGAGAAAGTGCAAGAAAGGTTTACAAGAATGGCACCTAACTAAGGGCTGGATTTTCGCTTATGAGGCAGAAAGTTTGAGTGAACAAATTTCACGATCTGGTAAACCTATATCCCTTAAAAGGTCTCCACCTGCCATATTTTCATTTCGGGGAAGTTGGGGTGGGGTGCAATCAGTTGACCTGTCTCTGGAGTCAGGTGGCTGCTGATGCGGGTTGTTTGGCAGCTGGTTCACTGGGACTTCGATCCAGTTGTATTAAAGGTTGTTAGGCACCCGAGCCTTCATGCCCCCTTGTGCAATCATACTAAATAGGAGCAGGAATAGGCTATTTGGCCGCTGGAGGCTGCCTCGTCAATCAAAAAAATCATGGCTGATCTGATTGTGGCCGTAACTCCATTTTCCTGCCCATCTCCCATTGTGGGACTCTATTGCCAATCAAAAATTTTGTCTAATTAAGCCTTGAATGTATTCAATTAGCCTGTCTCCACTGTTTTCTGGGATAGAGAATTCCAAACACAAACATCCTCAGCGAAGAAATTCTTCCTAATTTCCATCTTAAATGGGGGATCCTTTTTTAAAAATGTGCCTCAAGTATTTCCCTAGTGAGAGAGCTCATCCCAGATAACCCTGACAAAGCTATACAGCTTCTTGTATATTCAATAAGATTTCCTCTCATTCTTCTAAACTCCATTGAGTATTTCTTCTGATCCAAGTATATAAGGAGGGCAATTAGGGAAACGCTGGCCACGTCAGTGACAACCATATCTCGTGAATAAATACATTTTAAGAAATGACTTAAAGTGTACACTATACTCTAGCTGTAATGTCAGCTCTGCGGTGCACATTTGTAGCAAGACTTTCCTACTTAGATACTCCATCTCCCTTGCAGTAAAATCTAATTTTTGTATCCTCCCCACAATGTGCTTTACTATCTATCTTTGTACCATCAGCAAATTTGGCTGCAATACAGTCAGTACTTTCATCCAAATTATTAATAAAGATTATAAATACATGAAGCCCCAGCACCAATTGATGGGATCCTTCCCTAGTTCTAGTTTGCCCTTCTGAAGGTGACCCATTCATCCTAACTCTCGGGTTGGAATTTTCCCATATTTTTTCATAGTGGCAGACTTTGACTGAAAACCGGCATGTAGCTCTCCAGTTGCAAGGCCGGGTTTTCAGTCCAGATTCATACCTCTCATCATACAGTCGAAATGCCTCACATTGGAAATCTCGAACCATTTCAGGCAAGCGTCAATGACTGGGGGCAGTTTTGGAACACGTGCAGTATTCTTTCCAGACTAATTGGATCATTGGGGGCGAGCAGCAAACACTGGTACCATTTACAGCCTCATGAACAGCCTCACCCACCCGAGTGCACCAGACACTCAGTCGTTCGCTGCTTTGACCTGAAGCCACCGTTGATCGTCTGTTTTTCCATTTTCATATGGCCAATCAGGCCCAGTCCACTCCACCAGCGACTTCCTGGCCCACCTCAAAAAATTGGCTAAAACATGCAGGTTTGACGCTGCACTCAATGACTCCTTGCGAGGAATCCACGACACCGATACGCAGCAAAAACGTTAGAGCTGTGACTGACCTGACCTTGCAACAACTGTTGGAATTGCCATCCCTCGCGAGAGCACAGAACAAGGGGTCTAGGAACTCCAGGGAATGGCGACGCTGAGCCTCGGCTGCTAAACCGTATGCCGCTAAAATCCCACCCACGGCACAGCAGTGGGACACCTCCCGCAGAGACGCTGGCCACCGGGGCACCACCAAACGTTCTCCCCCGTATGCGACGACTCGGAATACGGGTACCGACTGGCAGCTTCATCTCAGGGCCAAGTATGGCACCGTGGTAATGAATAGAATCTTTAATGTTGGACAGTGTTCAGGGATGGGGATGGCGTTAGTGGCTAGGAGTTTCGAGAGTGAACCAAAGTCAATGTTTTCAGTCTTCCAGTATTTAATTGCAGGAAATTTCTGCTCATCCAGTACTAGATGTCAGATGTGCAGTCTGAAACTTCAGCAACAATGGAGGAGTCGAGAGAGGTGGCGGTGAGATAGAGCTGGCTGTCACCAACATACATGTGAAAACTGTTGCTGAGGAGCCACATGGAAATGAGGAATAGAAGGGAGCCAAATATAGATCCTTGGGGGATACCAGACGTAATGGTCAGATAGGATGTCATTTGTGACTTTTGATACTGTAGCAGAGAAGGAAGCCTGATTGGGTGAATCCAGATGGAAGCTCCAGATAGGATTGGCATGAATGGGCACAGATTTGGGAGACGACAATATCTTCAAGGACTGTGAAACCGAATGGGAGGTTGGGGACAGATGGTAATTTGCAAGGATGGTGAGGTTAATGGTTGTTTTTTTTGCAAAGGAGACATATGTTGATTGCATAATTAAAAGGAGAGAGGGACAACACCTTAAGAGAATACACCACAATATAATTTAACATGGGGTCCAGGACAAGTTGGATGGGCAACAGTGTAGTGAGAACAGGGTCAAGGTAGCAGGAGGTGGGCCTGATGGACAATATTAGTGCAAGAAGGTGTGAGGGGAGCTTGAGAGAAATTCGAGGAGGATGTGATTTCAAGGCTAGGACAAAAGTATGTGTTGATGAGCTGCACATGCGGTTTTGCCCAGCTACATTACAGTAATTAGCATTACTAATGACTTAGCATTGACACTGAGGGTGTTTGGAAAATGTTTGTAATATTAGCCTTTCTCATATTGAAGTATTTTATGTACTTGCCCTTCTCAAGATACCTTCTTCCAACATCAGAGCTTCAGTATAAATCCCAGATGAGACCTGTAGATTTGACACATCATGTGTAATATTGCATAATTTTATCTTCAAAGGGACACTGATTTGGCAGAGCAATTTCAGAACAAAGGAAACAGGTATTTGACATAGAGTCTCATAAAGCTGAAACTGCTTTTATGATTGGAGAAAGGTTTGTGGAAGACATGATCCATATCTTGGAAAGAGGCTCCAGCAGGTTATGCAACTAAGACGAGGAAATATGAAGATGAAAACAATAAACCAGAGACGAGGCTAGTGATCAGAACTAAATCCTGTCCTTCGTGTATTTATAAAACGGGTTCCTCGTTAAACAGTGGGCTCAATTTGAAAAATTCTTTGAAAAAATAATTAGCATTTGGTACTAGTTAAGAGGTAATAAGGATAGGTACCGACTGAAATAGTCAGGTATACATGGAATAAATGGTAATTTCTGTAAAGAACAGCAGGTCTGGGCTGAATTGTGAGCTGTAAGCATTGAGCACCACTGTGCAGCATCACTGTATTCATAGAATCCCTACAATGTAGAAGGGGGCCATTCAGCCCATCGGGTCTACACTGACCCTCTGAAAGAGCACCCTACTTAGGCCCAATCCCTGTCCTATCCCTGTAACCCCACCTAAACTGCACATCTTTGGACACTCATGGCCAATCCACCTAACCTGCACATCTTTGGACTGTGGGAGGAAACCGGAGCACCCGGAGGAAACCCATGCCAACACAGGGAGAAGATACAAACGCTGCACAAGGTCAGAATCGACTCATGTCCCTGGCACTGTGAGGCAGTGGTACTAACCACTGTGCCACCACGGAGATTAAATAGTACTGGATTGGGACTGTTAGAACTCTCCACAAATGCTGCCAGACCTGTTGATCATTTCCCGAATTCTTTGTTTTTAATTGTGTTGGAAATTTGTCAGGTAAGGGTCTCATGTGCTGCAGCATAGATTTTTACACTGCCTGTGGAAGGAACAACCTTCATAAACCAGTGACTTCTTATTTTATTACTTTTGCCATTCTTTTCTATCTGATGGTTTTCAGTTATTTTTTTCCTTTACTTGCCGCTGTGAGACATGTTAAAGAGTCAAAATGTTATGAGTCCCATGCTCCTTACAGAATCATAGTTTGAAATCACGGCAGAATTTCAGGTTGTAAGGCTGCAATTTTGCACTTATGGGTTAGAACTGGGGTTCTCATTAACTTCAGTAAAATAATGTAATACAGTAAAATATAGGACTCACCTGATGAAGGAGCTGCACTCCGAAAGCTAGTGATTCCAAACAAACCTGTTGGACTTTAACCTGGTGTTGTTAGACTTCTTACTGTGCTCACCACAGTTCAACGCCGGCATCTCCACATTACAGTAAAATTGGAACCTGCATAAATATTAATCCAAAGGTCACTGGATATGTGGAGCAAATCAAAATGAATTATCTGTTGTGAGTAATGCTTTCTAGAGTGCAGACTTTTACAAAATAAACCTGGAGCGAATGTTATGATCATGCCTGGCAGATGTTTTTAAAATGCTTGGGGACCTTCTGATCTCAACAATTAATTGTAAGACAATTGTGTACCTGCAAACACCACAGGTAATTAACATAGCATCAAGCACCACTGATTCATTTTCTGACCTACTGTGCTTGTTTGAATACCAGGATGTGATGAATTAATGTAAAATTAGAATTGTGAATGGGACATTCTGGTGGAATGTTTCATTGCTTTGCTTGTCTATGTAAAGCTCTTTTCATAAAATTCTCTTTTAAGGATATTTCAGGATAGGTTTATTCTGTCACTTTGCATAAAATCGGAACTCGTGACAAGGAGCATTTTCTGCTAATCTGTTAACTGACCTGAACACTGCAAAAATAATTCAAGATTAGATTAAACCTGAATATACATTTTAATTGAAAATAAATTAATCTATTTTCCTTATTATAGGGCGTAATTGATTCGGTGAGGGAGAAATTCGAGTTATTGCCTGATGATGAGCGACAGTGTGCAAAGTGCAAGACTACTTGTTTCTTGTCTGCAATCTCATGCCTTTGTAAGTCCAACCAGCTGGTTTGTCTGTACCATGCTAAGGAACTGTGCTCATGTCCACCACACAGATGTCATCTCAGGTAAATAATGCAAGGACTATCCTGTCTAGAATGAGTGTTGCTGTTTGATCAACCAGTAAAGAGAAGGCCTTGGCTTTATGATTAAGTTATATTATGAGATGTACCTTGGATAGTGAAGCTCTATATATGTTATTGGTCTGATGGAGATGGGCCAGGCAGATGCGCCTCATTGAGACCATCGGAATCTGAGTGAGGCAAGTGCTGAAAAGAGGTTTCCAGAAGTTACCACCTTATTTCAGTATCCAAAGGGTGTTTTTGGATTCCATGTTCCAGACAAAATTATTTTAGCCAATGTTGCTATCTCATGCCTTCACAGGATCCTTCAAGACTTTGTAAAACTTATTTAAGGCTTTTACGCCAAATAAATGTATTAAACTATGATAGAACATTGTATCCCAACATGTATATTTTAAGATAGTCAAGTTTGTAACAGAAACGACAAATGGTTTGCAATTGCTATACTATATGAGTGGTTTGCCTTCCTGTTGGAAAGAGTTAGCAAATACTGCAGAGGTGACTTCGCTGGCTCAGACATGTTCGCAGGTTGGAAGATGGTCACCTACCAAAGGTTTTTTATATGATGCGGTAGCCGGAGCCAACAGTAAAGCTATGCTTTAAGGATGCTTGCAAGAATGACCTTAAAACTGGGATTCTTCATTTGGGGGCCCCAAGTGCTCTGCACCAGTGGAGAATTAGGACGGTCTCCGCTGGCACCCAGAAAAATGTTTGTGCAAATCCGGTTTTCCATACCATTCTATGGCACAACGGGATCCAGACTGCAACAGAGAGGGTGGGACCTAATCTTTCGGACTGGTCAGCTACCTCTGAGATTAGAGCGCCATTTTTAAAAGGTGCTCCATTAGCTGCTGCAGCAGCAGCAACACCTTCCCCGATTGCAGGCAGTGCCCCACCCTAATCGCTGGTACCCCACTTCAGCCGTCCCAGACTCCACCTTCAGCCCATCACCCCACTTCAGGCCCCGACCCTTGCTGTACCGACCTGGGTCCTTGCTGTCCGAGTGGTGGTAAATACCCTCCCAGCAATTACCGCAGGGTGCTCAATGGGTCCTTCGTGGGAGGTGGGGGGGTCAGGGGGTTTGTGCTGGCTGGAGGGGCTCCCTGAGATGGGACTCCTTTGACTGCTCTTCCCATCTGCAGCCTTTAAACACTTTAAACAGTAAGTCTGTAACCGTAATAAAATGGTAAAGGCTACAGGTCTATCTAGGCCTCTCAGTATCCTGTAGGTTTCACTTTATTGTGGGAAAACTTTAACTTTGCGACTGACAACACCTGTAGGCTTGTGTGCGCCACCATGATGATCAGTGGCTACAGCAACTTGACAACACGTGCCACTGATCCCACAGTGTCACCAGACAACCACTTCATATATGTGGCACTTGGCGCAGAAACTACCTCTCAAGTATTGATCCCTTGGCTACTCCATCCAATGAATTTGAATTGCTGCATGTCCATCATCTTAGGAAGGATGGTGATGACTACAAATAATTCCCTTGCATAGCAGTTATTGGGCTGGATTCTCCGCCGTCGAGATTCTCCGTTTTGCCGGCAGCCCAGGGGTTTCCCGACGGTGTGGGGCTGCCCCACAATGGGAAACCTCATTGACCGCTGACACAATGGAGCATCCCGCCAGCATGCTGAAACAGTAATCTGGCGCAGTGGGACGGAGAACCCAGCCCATTGTCTTTTCTCACCAACTCTAAAACTATCTGACCTGATGGGCTCCAAATAGATTCTGATTTCGGCAACTTTATTTTATTCATGGGATTTGAGCATCACTGACTAGGCCAGCATTTATTGTCCAAGCCTTTAGAAGGTGGTGGTGGTAAACAGCTGCCTTGAAACACTACAGTCCATGTGGTGTAGTTACACCCATAGTACTGTTAGGGAGGGAGTTCCCGGATTTTGACAGCAAAGGAACAGCAATATATTTCCAAGTCAGGATAGTGTGTGCCTTGGATGGGAACCTCCAGATGGTGATAAATGATCTTTGTTACCAGGACCCTATGCATTAAAATGACGACTGTAAGTAAATACAAAAGGGACTGTGAATCAAATATATTGTTTTTTGCTTGAAGACAGATAAAGTTCTTGATCTGAAAAGTGAACTAAAGAACATTACAGAGAGCTTACCACTTTTTCTGACCAAGTTTTAAGCCACTTCCTTTGATCTAATGCATTCTTTAACTTCTTTTTAGCCACGGTTGATTCACTCTTCCTGTTGAGTTTTTGTGTCTTAGAGAGGAATGTATATGGCCATTGCCTGTCTACCGTCAAATTTATTTGTGTGTAGGGCGTAACACTGCTGCCTCACGGCGCCAAGAATCAGGCTTGCTCCCGGCCCCGGGTCATCGTCCATGTGCAGTTTTCACATTCTCCCCATGTTTGCGTCCACTCTACCAGGCCTCTCAGTATCCTGTTAGTTTCAATAAGATCGCCCCTCATCCTTCTAAACTTCAACAAGTACAGATCCAGAGTCCTCAACCGCTCCTCATATGACAATCTCTTAATTCCGGGGATCATTGTTGTGAACCTATGGACCCTTTCCAAATCCAGAACATCCTTCCTTAGTTACGGGGCCCACAACTGCTCAAAATACTCCAAATGGGGTCTGACGAGGGCCTTCTACAGCCTCAGAAGTAAATCCCTGCTCTTGTATTCTAGCCCCTACAACCCAAAGATGTTCTATTTTCTCAAGGAAGATTATTAATTAGCCCTTTCTCATTACATAATGCAAAATCTGTATAAAACCTGATCCCTAGTTGGTTCTTTAAAGCACTCCTCCAGAAACATTATCTGCAGAATTAGTGCTAATTAGATTTATCCAGTCTAAAAGTAAATTAAAGTCATCATTGCGCTACATTACATATGGTACATAGAAAAGTTTTACATCGCGGATCTGGTGGAGGGGATGGGGGAAGTCATGCAGATCCTTAGGGAGTTTGGAGACTTCTCGGGATATAAGCTCAACGTGGGGAAGAGCAAGCTGTTTGTGGTGCATGCGAGGGGCCAGGAAAAGAGGTTGGAGGAGCTACCACTCAAGATGGTTAAAAGGAGTTTTCGGTATTTGGGTATCCAGGTGGCTAAGAGTTGGGGAGTCTTGCATAAGCTTAATCTGGCACGGCTGGTGGACCAGATGGAGGAGGACTTCAGCAGGTGGGACATGTTGCCACTCTCCCTGGCGGGTAGGGTGCAGTCCGTTAAGATGACGCTCCTCCCCAGGTTCCTGTTCGTCTTTCAGTGCCTGCCATTCTCACCCCCAAGGTCTTTAAGCGGGTAAACAGGAGCATTATGGGAATTGTGTGGGCAAATAAGACCCCGAGGGTTGAGAGGCTGTTCTTGGAGTGCCGTCGGGGGGAGGGGGGGGGGGGGGGGGGGGTTGGTGCTGCTGAACCTGTGCAGCTATTACTGGGCAGCGAATGTGTCTATGATTCGGAAATGGGTAATGGAGGGAGAGGGGGCGGCGTGGAAAAGGTTAGAGGTTAGAGGCTAGTACCTATACAGGAAAAGGCATCCTGTATAAGGACTAGCCTGGGGGCACTGTTGACGGCACTGTTGCCGCTTCCGCCGACGCGGAATACCATGAGCCCGGTCGTGGCGGCGATATTGAGGATTTGGGGGCAGTGGAGGCCTCAGTCTGGGCGCCGATACGGGACAACCATAGGTTTGTTCCAGGTAGGATAGATGGTGGGCTCCTAAGCTGGCACCGGGGGGGAATTAAAAGGATGGGGGATTTATTCATCGATGGGACTTTTGCCAGTCTGAGGGCGCTGGAGGAGAAATTTGGGTTGTCTCCGGGAAATGCCTTTAGGTATATGCAGGTTCAGGCGTTTGTGAGAAAGCAGGTAGGGGAATTCCCGCTGCTGCCTGCCCGAAGAATACAGGACAGGATGGTTTTGGGCGTGTGCGTCGGGGAGGGTAAGATATCGGAAATATACCAGGAGCTGCAGGAGGCGGAGGAAGCCTCGGTGGAGGAGCTGAAGGGCAAGTGGGAGGAGGAGCTGGGGGAGGAGCTGGATTAGGGCCTGTGGGCTGACGCCCTGGGCAGGGTTAATTCCTCCTCATCTTGCGCCAGGCTCAGCCTGATCCAGTTTAAAGTGGTGCACAGGGCGCATATGACGGGCGAGGATGAGCATGTTTTTTGGCGTAGAGGACAGGTGTGTGAGGTGTTCGGGGAGCCCAGCAAACCACGCCCATCTGTTTTGGACATGCCCGGCGCTTACGGAATTTTGGAAGGGCTTCGCAAAGGTTATGTCCAAGGTCTTGGATACTCGAGTAAAACCGAGCTGGGGGATAGCGATATTTGGGGTATCGGACAATCCGGGAGTGCAGGAGTCAAAAGAGGCCGGAGTTCTGGCCTTTGCCTCCTTAGTAGCCCGGAGAAGGCGGCGATATTACTGTGCAGCGAATGTGTCCACATGTTAATGTGGAGGGACGCGAAGCCCCCAAGCGGAGAGGCTTAGGTCAACGTCATGGCGGGGTTTCTTAGGTTGGCGAACATAAAGTTTGCCTTGCGAGGGTCCTTGCAGGGGTTCTCCAGGCGGTGGCAACCGTTCCTTGACTTTCTCGCGGAACGCTAAGTGGAGGTCAGCAGCAGCAGCAACCCGGGGGAGAGGAGGGGGGGGAACGGACGGACCTCTGATCCCCATATTAATCAAGAACCTATCTATCTCTCTTTTAAAGACACTCAGTGATTTGGCCTCCACAGCCTTCTGCGGCAAAGCGTTGTATAGATTCACCACCCTCTGGCTGAAGAAATTCCTCCTCATCTCTGTTTTAAAGGATCGTCCTTTTAGTCTGAGATTGTGTCCTCTGCTTCTAGTTTTTCCTACAAATGGAAACATCCTCTCCACGTCCACGCTATCCAGACCTCACAGTATCCTGTAATTTTCAATAAGATCCCCCCTCATCCTTCTAAACTCCAACGAGTACAGACCCAGAGTCCTCAACCATTCCTCATATGACAAGCTCTTCATTCCAGCGATCATTCTTGTGAACTTCCTCTGGACCCTTTCCAAGGCCAGCACATCCTTCCTTCGATACGTGGCCCCAAACTGCTCACAATACTCCAAATGGGGTCTGACATAAGCTCAGAAGTACATCCCCGGTCTTGTATCCCTCTTGACTTGAATGCTAACATTGCATTTTCCTTCCTAACTGCCGACAGAACCTGCACGTTAACCTTAAGAGAATCTTGAACAAGGACAGCCAAGTCACTTTGTGCTTCTGATTTCCTCAGCTTTTCCCATTTAGAAAATAGTCGCTGCCTCCATTGCTCCTTCCAAAGTACATAACCTCACACTTTTCCACATTGTATTCCATCTGCCGCTTCTTTGCCCACTCTCCTAGCCTGTCCAAGTCCTTCTGCAGCCCGCCTGCTTCCCAATACTACCTGTCCCTCTACACATCTTTGTATCATCTGCAAACTTAGCAACAGTGCCTTCAGTTCCTTCTTCCAGATCATTAATGTATATTGTCAAAAGTTATGGTCCCAGCACCAAGCCCTGAGGCACACCACTAGTCACCGGCTGCCATCCTGAAAGAGACCCCTTTATCCCAACTCCCTGCCGTCTGCCAGTCAGAACATACAACAGTACAGCACAGAACTGGCCCTTCGTCCCTCGATGTTGTGCCGAGCTTTGTCGAAACTAAGATCAAACTATCCCAGTCCCGGTGTGCTCGATGTGCCAATCCAATAACCGCTTGAAAGTCCCTAAACTAGCGTCCGAATCCACTATCACAGCAGGCAGTCCATTCCACACCCTAACCACTCTCTGAGTAAAGAACCTACCTCGGACATCCCTCCTATATCTCCCACCCCAAACCTTATAGTTATGCCCCTTGTAACAGCTACATCCACCTGAGAAAATAGTCTCTGAACGTCCACTCTATCTATCCCCCTCATCATCTTATAAACCTCTATTAAGTCGCCTCTCATCCTCCACCGCTCCAAAGAGAAACGCCCTAGCTCCCTCAACCTTTCCTTATAAGACCTACCCTCTAAACCAGGCAGCATCCTGGTAAATCTCCTTTGCACCCTTTCCAATGCTTCCACGTCCCTCCTATAGTGAGGTGACCAGAACTGCACACAATACTCCAAATGTGGTCTCACCAGGGTCCTGTACAGTTGCAGCATAACCCCGCGGCTCTTAAACTCAAGTCCCGTGTTAATGAAAGCTAACACACTATCGGCCTTCTTCACGGCTCTATCCACTTGAGTGGCAACCTCAGAGATCTGTGGACATAGAATCATAGAAGTTTACAGCATGGAAACAGGCCCTTCGGCCCAACCAGTCCATGCCGCCCAGTTTTTACCATTAAGCTAGTCCCAGTTGCCCGCACTTGGCCCATAACCCTCTATACCCATCTTACCCATGTAACTATCTAAATGCTACATGAACCCCAAGACTGCTCTGTTCCTCCACATTCCTCAGAACCCTGCCGTTGACCCTGTAATCCGCATTCAAATTTGTCCTACCAAAATGAATCCCCTCGGTCTTATCAGGGTTAAACTCCACCTGCCTTTTTGCGGCCCAGGTCTGCATCCTATCAATGTCTATTTGCAGCCTACAACAGTCCTCCACCTCATCCACTACTCCATCAATCTTGGTGTCATCAGCAAATTTACTGACCCACCCTTCAGCCTCCTCCAACAAGTCATTGATAAAAATCACAAATAGCAGAGGACCCAGCACTGATCCCTGTGGTACACCACTGGTGACTGGGCTCCAGTCTGAAAATGTTCCATCCACCACCACCCTCTTGCCTTCTATGTGATAGCCAGTTACTTATCCAATTGGCCAAATTTCCCTCTATCCCACACCACTTTACTTTCTTCATGAGCTGACCATGGGGACCTTAGCAAACGCCTTACTGAAATCCATGTATACAACATCAACTGCTCTACCTTCATCTACACACTTAGTTACCTCCTCAAAAAATTCAATCAAATTTGTGAGGCAAGACTTCCCATTCACGAATCCGTGTTGACTGTCCCGGCTAAGCTGCATCTTTCCAAATGGTCATTAATCCTATCCCTCGGGACCTTTTCCATTAACTTACCGACCACCGAAGTAAGACTAACCGGCCTTTAATTACCAGGGTCATTCCTATTCCCTTTCTTGAACAGAGGAACAACATTCGCCACTCTCCAGTCCTCTCTGGCACTATCCCCGTGGACAGTGAGGACCCAAAGATCAAAGCCAAAGGCTCTGCAATCTCATCCCTTGCCTCCCAAAGAATCCTAGGATATATCCCATCTGGCCCAGTGGACTTGTCGACCCTCAGGTTTTTCAAAATTGCTAATACATATTCCCTCAGAACATCTACCTCCTCCAGCCTACCCGCCTGTATCACACTCATCCTCAAAAACATAGCCCCTCTCCTTGGTGAACACTGAAGAAACGTATTCATTAAACGCCTCTCCTATCTCTTCTGACTCCATGCACAAGTTCCTGCTACTGTCCTTGACCGGCCCGAACCTCACCCTGGTCATTCTTTTATTTCTCACATAAGAGTAAAAAGCCATGGGGTTTTCCTTGATCCGACCCGCCAAGGACTTCTCATGCCCCCTTCTAGCTCTCCTGAGCCCTTTTTTTTAGCTCATTCCTTGCTCCCTTGTAACCCAACTGTCATGATATCCACATCAGCATATCATGGTGCAATCACACACACATTGATGGACAGGCAGTTGGACCAACCAGCACACACATAACATCGCAGCCAATCACCAGTGAGAGCACACACACTATAAAACAGGGAACACCACAGTTCCCGCTGATTCTACCAGGAGATAGCTCAGAGCACAGAGCTCACAGCACGCCACTCAGACATAGACCATGTGCTGAGTGCCTCACTAAGATAGTGATAGGGCTGGGTCCACAGGTTAGCTGGTGAAGCACGTACCCAAACCAGCAGTTAGTTGTTACCGTTGTTTAGACAATAAAACAGAGTTGTACCATCTACAGCCGTGTTGGATCATTTGTGCATCAGAACACCCAGCGACTGTGAGACCGACCTGCACCCTTTCAGAAATCCGCCATCCTGCTCCATGGAAAACATCAGCCCGCCGCAGCCGCTCCGAATCGCTGGTAATCTTGACGTAAACTGGAAGCTGTTTAAACAGCGCTTCCAGCTCTTCCTAGAAGCCACAGACAGGGAGAATGCATCGGACACCAGGAAGATCGCCCTCCTCCTCTCCACGGCGGGGCAACACGCCATCCACATCTATAACTCCCTGGCATTCGCGGAAGTCGAGGAAAAAACAAAATATAAGACGGTGCTTCAGAGGTTCGAGGAACACTTCAGCGTGGAAGTCATTGAGAGCTTCGATAGGTACCTATTCCAGCAGCGCCTGCAGGGTAAGGTTGAGCCTTTCCAATCTGACTTGACACACCTCCGTATCCTCGCGCAGTCCTGCGGCTGTGAGACCTCCTCCGACCGCTTGATACGGGATCAGATAGTTTTTGGGGTCATCTCGAACACCCTACGCCAGCAGCTCCTTAAAGTAAAGCGCCTCACCCGAGCGACAGCCATCGAGACCTGCGTCCTCCATGAGAACACGACCAGCCGGTACTCCCAAATCCAGGCGGCCGAAACGGCACTGCACGGGTCCTATGAGGCAGAGCGGGTCCAGTCGATCGAGTTCCTCCCGGCCCGCGGTCCGGACGAGGGCGGCCATTTCGCGCGCTTTCCGAGGCCTCCCGCACTTGTACACGCCAAAAGAGGGGACATTGACGCAGAGGGACGTGATGCGCAGGCGCGCTCTACACAGGACGGCACCGTGCATGCGCGGTGGCGCAACGAACGCCATGACATCACGACGTGCGGCACACAGTGCAATGCCCGGCCAAAGCGCGACAATGCCTCCGCTGTGGCATGATGGGCCACTATGCTGCCTGCTGTCGAGCAGCTCAACCTGCCAACTCCCAACAATTCCGCCAGCCTCGCAGGGACGTGCGGGCGATTCAGCACCATCCCACACTGAGTCATATCCAGATAGTATGCAGACCAGCGATACCGAACACAGGGAGCCCTTGCGGTAATCCACAAGAACCGGATGACCCCAAGTCGGAACCACCAGCTGCTGCCAGTTCCTCGCATGGTCAGCATCCCAGACCTTGAAGGTTAAACCACCGATTCTGCCATCCCACTGTCAGCTGGTTGACTACAATGGAAACGTCACCCCGGCCATGGGGTCCTGCCAGCTCGATGTTACACACAACTCACACAAAGCCACATTATCATTTGAAATCGTAGGATCCTCGAAGGACTCTCTGTTAGGCGCACAGGCGTGCAAGATGCTCCACCTCGTTCAGCGGGTACACACTCTGTCTCCAGAAGGCATTTCCGATTTCCCGGATGCAGACTTTAGGGCACAGCTCCACTCACTCCTCGCGCACAACCAGGAGGTTTTCGAGGGCATGGGCACACTGCCCTACACGTACAAAATACAGCTCAAACCGGACGCCACCCCGGTGATTCACGCACCTCGTAGGGTGCCAGCACCACTCAAGGACCGCCTCAAGCAGCAGCTGCAGGACCAAGGAGTGCTTTCCCGGGTCACGGAGCAAACGCCATGGGTCAGCTCCATGGTGTGCATCAAGAAGTCCTCCAGCGAGCTCCGGATCTGTATCGACCCAAAAGATTTGAATCACAACATTCTGAGGGAACACTACCCCATACCCAAACGAGAAGAAATCACGAGCGAAATGGCTCTGGCAAAAATATTCACGAAGCTTGATGCCTCAAAGGGCTTTTGGCAGATTCAATTGGATCAGTCCAGCAGGAATCTGTGCACTTTCAACACTCCATTTGGAGTGCTGAAAGATATTGCTACAATAGGATGCCATTCGGCATCATATCAGCCTCCGAGGTGTTCCATTGCATCATGGAACAGATGATGGAGGGCATCGAAGGGGTATGCGTCTACGTAGACGACATTATCATCTGGTCCACCACACCACAGGAGCACATCAGTCGTCTCCAGCATGTCTTTGCACGGATACGGGATCAGGGCCAGCGCCTTAACCGAGCCAAGTGCTCTTTTGGCCTGACTGAGCTAAAGTTTTTGGGGGACCACATCTCCCGGTCGGGTGTGCAGCCGGATGCCGATAAAGTGGCAGCCATCACAGCCATGCAGGAGTCGTCAGACAAGGAGGCAGTGCTGCGCTTTCTCGGCATGGTCAAATTCCTGGGGAAGTTCATTCCTAACCTTGCTTTGCACACGACTGCTCTTCGCCACCTGGTCAAAAAGACAACGGAATTTCAGTGGCTGCCCGCACACCAGAGTGAATGGAGGAGCTCAAGGTCAAGCTCACCACCGCCCCGGTACTGGCGTTTTTCTATACCACACGGGAAACAAAGATCTCAACTGACGCCAGCCAGTCCGGCATTGGTGCGGTACTCCTGTAACGGGACGACACCGCATCATGGGTTCCGGTCGCCTATGCGTCGCGGGCCATGACCCCCACAGAACAGCGCTATTCGCAGATTGAGAAGGAGTCCCTAGGCCTGTTGACTGGTATCGACAAGTTTCACGACTATGTGTATGGTCTTCCGCAGTTCACCGTGGAGACCGACCATCGCCCCCTGGTCGGCATCATTCAGAAGAACCTCAACAATATGACCCTTCGCCTTCAGCGCATTCTGCTCAAGCTCCGGAGGTACGACTTCCAACTTGTCTACACCCCGGGGAAGGATCTCATCATCGCAGATGCTCTGTCCAGGGCGGTCAACACACCGCCCGACTAGGAGGGGTTCGTTTGTCAGGTCGACGCACAAGGAGCCTTCACATCGGCCAATCTGCCGGCCACTGATGCACGTTTGGCCCACATTCGCCGTGAGACTGCGGCTGACCTCCTTCTACAGCGTGTGATGCACCACAAAAGACCATAAGACATAGGAGCGGAAGTAAGGCCATTCGGCCCATCGAGTCCACTCCACCATTCAATCATGGCTGATTTCAACTCCATTTACCCGCTCTCTCTCCATAGCCCTTAATTCCTCGAGAAATCAAGAATTTATCGACTTCTGTCTTAAAGACACTCAATGTCCCGGCCTCCACCACCCTCTGTGGCAATGAATTCCACAGACCCACCACTCTCTGGCTGAAGAAATTTCTCCTCATCTCTGTTCTAAAGTGACTCCCTTTTATTCTAAGGCTTGTGCCCCCGGGTCCTAGTCTCCCCTGCTAATGGAAACAACTTCCCTACGTCCACCCTATCTAAGCCATTCATTATCTTGTAAGTTTCTATTAGATCTCCCCTCAAACTCCTAAACTCCAATGAATATAATCCCAGGATCCTCAGACGTTCATCGTATGTTAGGCCTACCATTCCTGGGATCATCCGTGTGAATCTCCGCTGGACCCGCTCCAGTGTCAGTATGTCCTTCCTGAGGTGTGGGGCCCAAAATTGCGCACAGTATTCTAAATGGGGACTAACTAATGCTTTATAAAGCTTCAGAAGTACATCCCTGCTTTTATATTCCAAGCCTCTTGAGATAAATGACAACATTGCATTTGCTTTCTTAATTACGGACTCAACCTGTAAGTTTACCTTTAGAGAATCCTGGACTAAGACTCCCAAGTCCCTTTGCACTTCAGCATTATGAATTTTGTCACCGTTTAGAAAATAGTCCATGCCTCTATTCTTTTTTCCAAAGTGCAAGACCTCGCACTTGCCCACGTTGAATTTCATCAGCCATTTCTTGGACCACTCTCCTAAACTGTCTAAATCTTTCTGCAGCCTCCCCACCTCCTCCATACGACCTGCCCCTCCACCTACCTTTGTATCATCGGCAAACTTAGCCAGAATGCCCCCAGTCCCGTCACCTAGATCGTTAATGTATAAAGAGAACAGCTGTGGCGCCAACACTGAACGCTGCGGGACACCACTCGTCACCGGTTGCCATTCCGAAAAAGAACCTTTTATCCCAACTCTCTGCCTTCTGCCTGACAGCCAATCGTCAATCCATGTTAGTACCTTGCCTCGAATACCATGGGCCCTTATTTTACTCAACAGTCTCCCGTGAGGCACCTTATCAAAGGTCTTTTGGAAGTCAAGATAGATAACATCCATTGGCTCTCCTTGGTCTAACCTATTTGTTATCTCTTCAAAGAACTCTATACCAGGATCACTGCCTCCTAAGTGTTCCCTTACTTTAAGATCTTTAATCAAGTCTGGCGCATGAACAAAGAACAAAGAAATGTACAGCACAGGAACAGGCCCTTCGGCCCTCCAAGCCCGTGCCGACCATGCTGCCCGACTAAACTACAATCTTCTACACTTCCTGGGTCCGTATCCCTCTATTCCCATCCTATTCATGTATTTGTCAAGATGCCCCTTAAATGTCACTATCGTCCCTGCTTCCACCACCTCCTCCGGTAGCAAGTTCCAGGCACCCACTACCCTCTGTGTAAAAGACTTGCCTCGTACAACTACTCTAAACCTTGCCCATCTCACCTTAAACCTATGCCCCCTAGTAATTGACCCCTCTACCCCAGGGAAAAGCCTCTGACTATCCACTCTGTCTATGCCCCTCATAATTTTGTAGACCACTATCAGGTCTCCCCTCAACCTCCTTCGTTCCAGTGAGAACAAACCGAGTTTATTCAACCGCTCCTCATCGCTAATGCCCTCCATACCAGGCAACATTCTGGTAAATCTCTTCTGCACCCTCTCTAAAGCCTCCACATCCTTCTGGTAGTGTGGCGAACAGAATTGAACACTATACTCCAAGTGTGGCCTAACTAAGGTTCTATACAGCTGCAACATGACTTGCCAATTCTTATACTCAGTGCCCCGGCCAATGAAGGCAAGCATGCTGTATGCCTTCTTGACTACCTTCTCCACCTGTGTTGCCCCTTTCAGTGACCTGTGGACCTGTACTCCTAGATCTCTTTGATTTTCAATACTCTTGAGTGTTCTACCATTCACTGTATATTCCCTACCTGCATTAGACCTTCCAAAATGCATTACCTCACCTTTGTCCGGATTAAACTCCATCTGCCATCTCACCGCCCAAGTCTCCAAACAATCTAAATCCTGCTGTATCCTCTGACAGTCCTCATCGCTATCCGCAATTCCACCAACCTTTGTGTCGTCTGCAAACTTACTAATCAGACCAGTTACATTTTCCTCCAAATCATTTATATATACTACAAACAGCAAAGGTCCCAGCACTGATCCCTGTGGAACACCACTGGTCACAGCCCTCCAATTAGAAAGGCATCCTTCCATTGCTATTCTCTGCCTTCTATGACCTCGCCAGTTCTGTATCCACCTTGCCAGCTCACCCCTGATCCCGTGTGACTTCACCTTTTGTACTAGTCTACCATGAGGGACCTTGTCAAAGGCCTTACTGAAGTCCATATAGACAACATCCACTGCCCTACCTGCATCAATTATCTTAGTGAACTCCTCGAAAAACTCTATCAAGTTAGTGAAACACGACCTCCCCTTCACAAAACCATGCTGCCTCTCACTAATACTTCCATTTGCTTCCAAATGGGAGTAGATCCTGTCTCGAAGAATTCTCTCCAGTAATTTCCCTGCCACTGAAGTAAGGCTCACCGGCCTGTAGTTCCCTGGATTATCCTTGCTACCCTTCTTAAACAGAGGAACAACATTGGCTCTTCTCCAGTCCTCCGGGACATCACCTGAAGACAGTGAGGATCCAAAGATTTCTGTCAAGGCCTCAGCAATTTCCTCTCCAGCCTCCTTCAGTATTCTGGGGTAGATCCCATCAGGCCCTGGGGCCTTATCTACCTTAATATTTTTTAAGACACCCAACACCTCGTCTTTTTGGATCTCAATGTGACCCAGGCTATCTACTCACCCTTCTCCAGACTCAACATCTACCAATTTCTTCTCATTGGTGAATACTGATGCAAAGTATTCATTTAGTACCTCGCCCATTTCCTCTGGCTCCAGACATAGATTCCCTTGCCTATCCTTCAGTGGGCCAACCCTTTCCCTGGCTACCCTCTTGCTTTTTATGTACGTGTAAAAAGCCTTGGGATTTTCCTTAACCCTATTTGCCAATGACTTTTCGTGACCCCTTCTAGCCCTCCTGACTCCTTGCTTAAGTTCCTTCCTACTTTCCTTATATTCCACACAGGCTTCGTCTGTTCCCAGCCTTTTAGCCCTGACAAATGCCTCCTTTTTCTTTTTGACGAGGCCTACAATATCTCTCGTTATCCGAGGTTCCCGTAAACTGCCGTATTTATCCTTCTTCCTCACAGGAACATGCCGGTCCTGAATTCCTTTCAACTGACACTTGAAAGCCTCCCACATGTCAGATGTTGATTTGCCCTCAAACATCCGCCCCCAATCTATGTTCTTCAGTTCCCGCCTAATATTGTTATAATTAGCCTTCCCCCAATTTAGCACATTCATCTTAGGACCACTCTTATCCTTGTCCACCAGCACTTTAAAACTTACTGAATTGTGGTCACTGTTCCCGAAATGCTCCCCTGCTGAAACATCTACCACCTGGCCGGGCTCATTCCCCAATACCAGGTCCAGTACCGCCCCTTCCCTATTTGGACTGTCTACATATTGTTTTAAGAAGCCCTCCTGGATGCTCCTTACAAACTCCGCCCCGTCTAAGCCCCTGGCACTAAGTGAGTCCCAGTCAATATTGGGGAAGTTGAAGTCTCCCATCACCACAACCCTGTGGTAGACGAGGGTAGAGCAGTTGATGTGGTGTATATGGATTTCAGCAAAGCGTTTGATAAGGTTCCCCACGGTAGGCTATTACAGAAAATACGGAGGCTGGGGATTGAGGGTGATTTAGAGATGTGGATCAGAAATTGGCTAGCTGAAAGAAGACAGAGGGTGGTGGTTGATGGGAAATATTCAGAATGGAGTTAAGTTACAAGTGGCGTACCACAAGGATCTGTTCTGGGGCCGTTGCTGTTTGTCGTTTTTATCAATGACCTAGAGGAGGGCGCAGAAGGGTGAGTGAGTCAATTTGCAGACGATACTAAAGTCGGAGGTGTTGTCGACAGTGTGGAAGGATGTAGCAGGTTACAGAGGGATATAGATAAGCTGCAGAGCTGGGCTGAGAGGTGGCAAATGGAGTTTAATGTAGAGAAGTGTGAGGTGATTCACTTTGGAAGGAATAGCAGGAATGCGGAATATTTGGCTAATGGTAAAGTTCTTGGAAGTGTGGATGAGCAGAGGGATCTAGGTGTCCATGTACATAGATCCCTGAAAGTTGCCACCCAGGTTGATAGGGTTGTGAAGAAGGCCTATGGAGTGTTGGCCTTTATTGGTAGAGGGATTGAGTTCCGGAGTCAGGAGGTCATGTTGCAGCTGTACAAAACTCTGGTACGGCCGCATTTGGAGTATTGCGTACAGTTCTGGTCACCGCATTATAGGAAGGACGTGGAGGCTTTGGAGCGGGTGCAGAGGAGATTTACCAGGATGTTGCCTGGTATGGAGGGAAAATCTTATGAGGAAAGGCTGATGGACTTGAGGTTGTTTTCGTTAGAGAGAAGAAGGTTAAGAGGAGACTTAATAGAGGCATACAAAATGATCAGGGGGTTAGATAGGGTGGACAGTGAGAGCCTTCTCCCGCGGATGGAAATGGCTGGCACGAGGGGACATAGCTTTAAACTGAGGGGTAATAGATATAGGACAGAGGTCAGAGATAGGTTCTTTACGCAAAGAGTAGTGAGGCCGTGGAATGCCCTACCTGCAACAGTAGTGAACTCGCCAACATTGAGGGCATTTAAAAGTTTATTGGATAAACATATGGATGATAATGGCATAGTGTAGGTTAGATGGCTTTTGTTTCGGTGCAACATCGTGGGCCGAAGGGCCTGTACTGCGCTGTATCGTTCTATGTTCTATGTTGTTTTTACTCTTTTCCAAAATATGTCTAGCTATCTGCTCTATCTCCCGCTGGCTTTTGGGAGGCCTGTGGTAAACCCCCAACATTGTGACTGCACCCTTCTTATTCCTGATCTCTACCCATATAGCCTCACTGCCCTCTGAAGTGTCCTCTCGCAGTACAGCTGTGATATTCTCCCTAACCAGTAGCGCAACTCCGCCACCCCTTTTACATCCCCCTCTATCCCGCCTGAAACATCTAAATCCTAGAACGTTTAGCTGCCAATCCTGCCCTTCCCTCAACCAAGTCTCTGTAATGGCAACAACATCGTAGTTCCAAGTACTAATCTAAGCTCTAAGTTCATCTGCCTTACCAGTAATACTTCTTGCATTAAAACATATGCACTTCAGGCCACGAGACCCGCTGTGTTCAGCAACTTCTCCCTCCTACACCAGCTGTTTAGCCACGTGTTTAGCTGCTCTATCTTCCTATTTCTAGCCTCACTGGCACGTGGCACAGGGAGTAATCCCGAGATTACAACCCTAGAGGTCCTGTCTTTTAACTTTCTGCCTAGCTCCCTGAACTCCTGCTGCAGGACCTCATGCCCCTTCCTGCCTATGTTGTTAGTACCAATATGTACAACGACCTCTGCCTGTTTGCCCGCCCCCTTCAGGATGCCCTCTACCCGTTCGGAGACATCCTGGACCCTGGCACCAGGGAGGCAACATACCATCCTTTAGTCTCTTTCACGTCCACAGAAGCGCCTATCTGTGCCCCTGACTATAGAGTCCCCTATTACTATTGCTCTTCTGCGCTTTGACCCTCCCTTCTGAACATCAGAGCCAGCCGTGGTGCCACTGCTCTGGCTGCTGCTGTTTCCCCCTGATAGGCTATTCCCCCCGACAGTATCCAAAGGGGTATACCTGTTCGAGAGGGGGACAACCACAGGGGATTCCTGCACTGACTGCCTGCCCTTTCTGGTGGTCACCCATTTCTCTGCCTGCACTTTGGGTGTGACCACATTTATATAACTGCGATCTATGACGCTTTCCGCCACCTGCATGCTCCTAAGTGCATCCAATTGCTGCTCCAACCGAACCATGCAGTCTGTGAGGAGCTCCAGTTGGGTGCACTTTCTGCAGATGCAGCCATCCGGGACGCTGGAAGCCTCCCGGACCTGCCACATCTCACAGTCAGAGCACTGCACCCCTCTAACTGACACTGCGTCAATTAATTAAAATTAAAAGTTTTTAAAACATTTTTAATATATTTTTTTATTTTTTTAAAGTTACTGTTAACTATCTGTTTCCTAGCACTAGATTTCTAATATAAATGTGAAAGCTAAATATAGTACTCTCCAATCTCTGGCTTAGATACCCCTCTAAATTATAATTAAGTAATTATGTTTAATTAGTTACCAATGCTTAATTTTTAAAATTTAGTGTAGATTCCCAACCAACCACTCAGGTCACAGCTTTTCTGTGATGTCACTTCAGTTTCCCCCCGACACACAATTTGAAAAAGGTATAAAAGTAAAAATGAGTAAAATTCACTTACTTACCTTCTTACCTTCTGAGTGTCTGAGATGTTCTCAGGTTCTCTCCCTGTCAGAGACTGCTCCTCCTCCTCCAAACGGCTCCCGAAACTGGGCCACGATCTTTTAAAATCTCCGCTCCGACTCGCAGCATGACATAACACTAAGTCCCGAATGGCCTGTTCCCTCGTGGGCTCCATCACAAGCTGTTCCAAAAAGCCCTCCTGTAAACATTCAATGAATTCCCTTTCCTTGGGTCCACTGGCAGCATTATTTACCCAGTCCACCTGCATATTGAAGTCCCCCATGATCACTGTGACCTTGCCTTTCTGACATGCACTTTCTATTTCGTGGTGCATTTTGTGCCCCTGGTCCTGACCACTGTTAGGAGGCCTGTACTTAACTCCCATTGTGGGTTTTTTGCCTTTGTGATTCCTCAACTCTACCCACTCAGACTCCACATCATCTGACCCTATGTCGTTTAGTGCTATTGATTTAATTTCATTCCTCATTAACAAGGCAACCCCGCACCCTCTGCCCACCTCTCTGTCTTTTCGATAGGTTGTGAATCCCTGGATGTTTAAATGCCAGTCCTGAACCCCCTGCAACCACGTCTCTGTGATGCCTACCACGTCATACCTGCCAGTCACAATCTGGGCCACAAGCTCATCTACCTTGTTCCGTACACTGCGTGCATTTAAATATAGCACCTTTAATTCTCTATTGACCGTCACTTTTTGTTTTCTTAGTGTGGTGGACCTTGGTTTACTGAGCCTTTCCATACACTGTGTCATATTTTGTGGGATTGGGACTATCGTAACCTCTCCTGAGCTCTGGCTTTTCGTGCTTTTTTGTATTCCTAAGCAGCTATGCTTCCCACTGATTACTTCACCTCTTGGTTCCCTGACTTTCCCTTCCCCCCCCCCAATCTCTAGTTTAAAGTCCTATTGACCACCCTATTTACTCTTTTCGCCGGAACACTGGTCCCAGCTCGGTTCAGGTGGAGACCTTCCCAACGGTATAGGTCCCCCCTGTTCCAAAACTGATGCCAGTGTCCCATGAAAAGGAACCCCTCTTTCCCACACCACTCTTTCAGCCACGTGTTAACTTCCCTTATTCTTGCCTCCCTATGCCAATTTGCACGTGGCTCGGGCAGTAATCTGGAGATTATGACCCTTGAGGACCTGTTTTTTAATTTGAATTAACATGACGGAAGGGTGGCTCAAGGGGCAGTGCTCACAATTTTACAATGTCCGGGACGACTTGACCGTCATTGATGGTGTCCAGCTCTGCATCCTATCAATGTCTCTTTGCAGCCTACAACAGCCCTCCACCTCATCCACTACTCCACCAATCTTGGTGTCATCAGCAAATTTACTGACCCACCCTTCAGCCCCTTCCTCCAAGTCATTGATAAAAATCACAAATAGCAGAGGACCCAGCACTGATCCCTGTGGTACACCGCTGGTAACTCCAGTCTGAAAATTTTCCATCCATCACCTGTCTTCTATGTGATAGCCAGTTACTTATCCAATTGGCCAAATTTCCCTCTATCCCACACCTCCTTACTTTCTTCATTAGCTGACCATGGGAACCTTATCAAACGCCTTACTAAAATCCATGTATACGCCATCAACTGCTCTCCCTTCATCTGCACACTTAGTTACCTCCTCAAAGAATTCGATCAAATTTGTGAGGCAAGACGATTCACGAATCCGTGTTAACTATCCCGGATTAAGCTGCATCTTTCCAAATGGTCATAAGTCCTATCCTTCAGGACCTTATCCATTAACTTACCGACCACCGAAGTAAGACTAACCGGCCTTTAATTACCAGGGTCATTCCTATTCCCTTTCTTGAACAGAGGAACAACATTTGCCACTCTCCAGTCCTCTGGCACTATCCCCGTAGACAGTGAGGACCCAAAGATCAAAGCCAAAGGCTCTGCAATCTCATTCCTTGCCTCCCAAAGAATCCTTGTATATATCCCATCTGGCCGAGGGGACTTGTTGACCCTGATGTTTTTCAAAATTGCTAATACATCCTTCCTCAGAACATCTACCTCCTCCAGCCTACCCGCCGGTATCACACTCTCATCCTCAAAAACATGGCCCCTCTCCATGGTGAACACTGAAGAAAAGTATTCATTCAACGCCTCTCCTATTTCTTCTGACTCCATGCACAAGTTCCCGCTACTGTCCTTGACCGGCCCTAACCTCACCCTGGTCATTCTTTTATTTCTCACAAAGCCTTGGAGTTTTCCTTGATCTGACCCGCCAAGGACTTCTCCTGCCCTGTCCTAGCCCTCCTAAGCCCTTTTTTTTATCTCATTCCTTGCTACCTTGTAACCCTCAAGTGACCCAACCGAACCTTGTTTTCTCATCCTTACATACGCTTCCTTTTTCCTCTTGACATGACATTCAACCTCTTTTGTGAACCATGGTTCCCTCACATGGCCATTTCCTCCTGCCTGACAGGGACATACCTATCAAGGACACGCAGTATTTGTTCCTTGAACAAGAACAAAGAAGAACAAAGAAAATGACAGCACAGGAACAGGCCCTTCGGTCCTCCCAGCCTGCGCTGACCCAGATCCTTTATCTAAACCTGTTGCCTATTTTCCAAGGACCTACTTCCCTCTGTTCCCCGCCCATTCATATATCTGTCTAGATGCATCTTGAATGATGCTATCGTGCCTGCCTCTACCACCTCCGCTGGTAAAGCGTTCCAGGCACCCACCACCCTCTGCGTAAAAAACTTTCCACGCACATCTCCCTTAAACTTTCCCCCTCTCACCTTGAAATTGTAACCCCTTGTAATTGACACCCCCACTCTTGGAAAAAGCTTGTTGCTATCCACCCTGTCCATACCTCTCATAACTTTGTAGACCTCAATCAGGTCCCCCCTCAACCTCCGTCTTTCCAACGAAAACAATCCTAATCTACTCAACCTTTCTTCATAGCTAGCACCCTCCATACCAGGCAACATCCTGGTGAACTTCCAATGCACTCACTCTAAAGCATCCACATCCTTCTGGTAATGTGGCGACCAGAACTGCATGCAGTATTCCAAATGTGGCCTAACCAAAGTCCTATACAACTGTAACATGACCTGCCGACTCTTGTGCTCAATACCCCGTCCGATGAAGGCAAGCATGCTGTATGCCTTCTTGACCACTCTATCGACCTGCGTTGCCACCTTCAGGGTACAATGGACCTGAACTCCCAGATCTCTCTATACATCAATTTTCCCCAGGACTCTTCCATTGACCGTCTCGTCAGGTCTTGAATTAGATCTTCCAAAATGCATCACCTCGCATTTGCCTGGATTGAACTCCAGCTGCCATTTCTCTGCCCAACTCTCCAATCTATCTATATTTTGCTGTATTCTCTGACAGTCCGCCTCGCTATCTGCAACTCCACCAATCTTAGTATCATCTGCAAACTTGCTAATCAGACCACCTATACCTTCGTCCAGATCATTTATGTATATCACAAACAACAGTGGTCCGAGCACGGATCCCTGTGGAACACCACAAGTCACCTTGCTCTATTTTGAGACACTCCCTTCCACCATTACTCTCTGTCGCCTGTTGCCCAGCCAGTTCTTTATCCATCTAGCTAGTACACCCTGAACCCCATACGACTTCACTTTTCCCATCAACGTGCCATGGAAACTTTATCAAATGCAATTATCCACTTTTCATTTGTGCCTTTCCCTGACAGTTTCTGTTCCCATCTAATGCTCCCTAATTCTTGCCTAAACGCATCATAATTACCCCTCGCCCAATTATAAACCTTGCCCTGTCGTATGGCACTATCCCAAAGAACAAAGAACAAAGAAATGTACAGCACAGGAACAGGCCCTTCGGCCCTCCAAGCCCGTGCCGACCATACTGCCCGACTAAACTACAATCTTCTCCACTTCCTGGGTCCGTATCCTTCTATTCCCATCCTATTCATATATTTGTCAAGATGCCCCTTAAATGTCCCTATCGTCCCTGCTTCCACTACCTCCTCCGGTCGCGAGTTCCAGGCACCCACTACCCTCTGCGTAAAAAACTTGCCTCGTACATCTACTCTAAACCTTGCCCCTCTCACCTTAAACCTATGCCCCCTAGTAATTGACCCCTCTACCCTGGGGAAAAGCCTCTGACTATCCACTCTGTCTATGCCCCCCATAATTTTGTAGACCTCTATCAGGTCTCCCCTCAACCTCCTTCGTTCCAGTGAGAACAAACCAAGTTTATTCAATCGCTCCTCATAGCTTATGCCCTCCATACCAGGCAACATTCTGGTAAATCTCTTCTGCACCCTCTCGAAAGCCTCCACATCCTTCTGGTAGTGTGGCGACCAGAATTGAACACTATACTCCCAAGTGTGGCCTAACTAAGGTTCTATACAGCTGCAACATGACTCCATTCCAATAGTGAAAGACACGAATTGTGGTCACTATCCCCAAAGTGCTCTCCCACAAACAAATCTAACACTTGGCCCGGTTCATTACCCAGTACCAAATCCAATGTGGCCCCCCCCCTCTTGTCGGCCTATCCACATATTGTGTCAGGAAACCCTCCTGCACACACTGTACAAAAACTGCCCCATCCGACCTGTTCGACCTATAGAGGTTCCAATCAATATTTGGAAAGTTAAAGTCACCCATGACAACTACCCTGAGACCTCCATACCTATCTATAATCTGTTTTGCAATTTCTTCCTCCAAATCTCTGTTATTGTTTGGGGGCCTATAGAAAACTCCTAACAACATGACCGCTCCTTTCCTATTTCTAACTTCGGCCCATATTACCTCAGTTGGCAGATCCTCTTCAAACTGCCTTTCTGCAGCCCTTAAACTATCCTTGATTAACAATGCTACTCCTCCACCTCTTTTACCACCTTCCCTACTCTTACTGAAACATCTGTACCCCGGAACTTCCAACAACTATTTCTGTCCCTGTTCTAACCATGTCTACGTAATGGCCACAACATCATAGTCCCAAGTACCAATCTACGCTCCAAGTTCACCTACCTTATTCCGGATGCTCCTTGCATTGAAGTCGACCCACTTCAACCCACCTTTCTGTCTGCCGCTACACTCCTGCGACCTTGATACCGTCCTCAGTACCTCACTACTCTCTGAGAGATAGCTGAGGGATGAAGTTGAGAGGCTTGGGACTGTGCCAAATGTATGAGGGTGAGGTATGCTTCCTCAACCTTCCGACTGAATTCTTGCAACCTGTCTTCTCAATCCATCCTAAAATTACCATTTACTATTTTGACCTTATGAATATTGTCTCAAGTCTTGCTGCATGTGGGGAAGGACTGCTTCAGTATCTAGAAGAATTGTAAATACTTCAAATATCCCCACTTTTAATCTTGCAAATATTTTGTTGAAACTAAATAAACTAAGTTGAAGAAACTAAGGAACAAATTAAAAGGGTCAGCCCCTTGACTGCCAATGGCAGCCATGCTGTAGAACGTGTGAACTTGGTGGCTCCCGCGCGGAGTTTTTTTTTCTATAGTCCCGATTGGACTTGCTATTTCAGTCTAGAAGTGGGTCTTTGGCACTGTGAAAGTGCCGGCAGTTTTCTTTCTCTTAAAACGATACAGCATTCATTCAATAAAAGGTAATGGTGGAAAATAAAACAGGAGCAGACTGACCACAAAGCTCTGGAGAGCATGGTCAACGGCGCAATGGCAGCCGGCCTGGCCTGTGCTCCGGTCCAATGGTTTCCGGCCCAATTAGTGCACTGCTTAACCTTATAATTCTGGAAACAGAGGATGGAAACCTCCGAAGACCTGCCTTCTTTTCTTTTCGCCGGGTAGGTATTCATCAAAGCCAGTGATGGTTTCCAGTTTAAGGGTTTGGAACCAATGCCAGTTACATTTTGGTTTGCAGGGAATGTACAGGAAGGCTCCGATTAGTGATAACCATAGATTCATTCCAGCAAGCTTGGATGCCAGGTTTAAGGAATGGGACCGCTTGGGGATCCTCTGCTTTTGAGGACCTGTTCTTGGGTGGGAGGTTTGCGGTCCGAACTGATGGAGGCCTATCAAATGCCCGGCGGTAAGGTATCTTCAGATAAGGGCTTTTTGAGCAAAGAGTTGAGATCATTTCCAATGTTACCGTCCTTGGTCTACAGGGCAGACTCCTCTCGGATGTTGAGATTAAAGGGGTAAGATCTCCAATGTGTATGCTCAGTTGGCCAATCGGGAGGAAGTCTCGATGGTGTCGATACGGCTGAGATGGGAAGAGGAGTTGGGAGGTGAGGTGCGGGGCTGGATTTAGGATGAAACATTGTGTAGGAGTAATGCTTCCTCGTCTTGTGCTCGGCTCAGTCTTATACAGCTTAAGGTTGTGCACAGAGCACATATGACACCAGCTAGGCTGAACCGTTTCTTCCCGGAAGTGGCTGATCAATGCACACGATGTGCTGGATCCCCTCCGAACCATGTTCACATGTTCTGGTCCTGTCCACAACTAGTGTGGTTTTGGGAGGGTGTTACGGATGTACTGTCTCAGGTGTTGGGGGTGGTGGTCACGCCTTCTCCATGGGTGGCTTTGGTGTATCTGTGAATCTTGGTGTCATGGTGGGAAAGGATCATAGTGTACTGTTAATATGTTATATGGTGCTTGTTGTTGTTCAATGTTATGAATTGTTCCTGTTTTTGTATTCTCTCTACACTTTGGATTTGCCTTCAATAAATTATCTTTCAAAAAAAGTCAGCACTTAAAGGGATACTGCCTTTAACCACAAATGATCTTTTGAACAATCCCAGCAGGACTGCAACCTGCAATCTTTCGATTTTCTCATAAATTGCATTGAATAAACATCTTATCAATTTTGAAATGGAGGTAATTCATTTATAATTCATAAGCGATTAAAGATGATTGGCCCTAGGCAATCACCCTGACTAACTCCTGCAGCTGTGATGATTGGCCTCCAGCAGCCAGAACTATCTATCTTTGTTCCAGCGATGACTCCAAACAGTAGAGCGTTTACCCCTGATTTCCATTATTTTTTGCTCAACTAGAGCTCCTTAGTATCATGCTCAGTTAACTGATGTCAAGGCCAAACATTCTCACCGTATTATATTCTTCAAGGATCAGATTTTCCAGCCCTGACACTGGCGAGCATCATCGCGGGCGGGACAAATTTTCCCATCCTGCTCGAAACAATGCCCGCTAGTGTCGGGCTGAAAAATCTTTTCCCAAGTCACAGTCTGGGAAAAATGGAATACATTTTGCATTCTACTCTTCCGACTGTATTTATTCTGTTGGCCTTGTTGAATACAGCTGTATATTAATTGGAGTTTCAGCGCCATGTTTACGAGGATTTTGATCACTTTATTTCACGGCTTTTTCAGTACTGTGTACAGAGAATAAGCATTTCCTATATTTCCTTCCAACATGCTGTAATTTGTACTTGGTTTCATTATATTTCATAAGCCATTATTCTCACTGGCAAATTTTGTCCAATTTATATTCTTTAATTTCTGAGTCGCCTCTTCGGACTTCATAGTCTCCTAGTTAGTATCATCTACAAATTTCAGAATTCAGATCATATATGCAAATTATACACGGGTTCCAGTAGCAACTTTTGAATCACTCCCATTTCAATATAGCCCTTTTAACGTTTACTCAATTTTTTAACCCTTCAGTCACTGCCATATCCATTTCTAAGTCTTACCTTGAATTCCCTGCAATTTTGAATTTAACCAAAATCATCCATGTGGAACTTCGCACTGTGGCTTCCAAAAGACCTTTAGCAATACCTAAGTAGGGTCCTCTTGTCATCCACTTGGAGACTAAACACTCAAAGAAATTGATTGGTCCATCCAAATTTATTTTGATTGCTGTTTTTTTGGTTATTTGAGAAGCATGTATGTACTCCGTGTATTCACTGCACGGTTTGTGTACCCATCACCCACTACACAACATATATACCCAGAACCCATGTAGTCCTTGCACAGTGTTCTGTCTTTACTTAATTTTTTTCAAACCAAAAAAATGCTAGCTCTATTTGCAGCAGCGGAGAGAAGTTAACTTTTTGTAATGCTCCTGGTTAGTGCCTGACCTTATCACTATTTGTCTTTCTTTGGTCATTCTACTGCTAATGGTGATAGACGAGGTCTAATTGCATGGTGTTCAAGTGGCGTTTACTGGCTAAAACATAAAGAGTAAGATCATGTGGAATGTTATTTTTATTGGCTTTAGCTGTGTTACCCTTTGATCATTTAAGATTAAAAATACATTTAAAGTAAACAAGAGCTATAAACATGTTGTTGTAATCAAATAATTGAAGCTTGTAATATTATAACATAATAGCTGTCATATTTTGAAATGGTTTGAATAAAAGGTTTCACCAGCAGACTGTAACACTGAGACACATAAGATACAGTCAAGTAGTCATTTACTTTCTGAACATTTATTGTCTTTATGATGAATTCCCTTCTTGTTCTTTACTGAGTTCAACCTATCTCTTCCCATCCAGGTACCGCTATGCCTTGGATGATCTCTATCCAATTCTGAATGCATTAAAATTGCATGTAGCAATATATGATGAATGGTCTTCCAAAGTGACTGATTCCCTGGAAGCAAACAATAATGAGAAGAAAAGTAAGTATAGATATTCTGTATTGAATCCAAGGCACAGTGCTGTGTGCTGCCAATAAACTTGTACCATTGGCTGGCAAAATATTAAATACAGAATTTTCTAACTCAGCAATTGTAATAAAACAGCAAGTGGAAATTAAACTATTTCGGGATTTCCGGTTGCGGCGATGACCAGCTAAGCCGCACATTTCGGCACCTCCCGTTTCAACGGACTTTTGGGCTCTTATCGGGAGCCCCAACGGAAATCTTTTACGGCCAAACCCAGTGTGAGGTGATAAAGGAAGAAGTCCCCCCAGGTGTGGGTGGAAAGGAGCGACAGCAGTGTCCAGATTGCAGAGGATCCTCTGGAGCAGCGGCAGGGAAGAGAAGGGAGAAGCAAGATGGCGGCCGAGGGAGCCCAGATGGTATGGGGCCCGGAACAGCAGGAGTTCCTCCGACGATGTGCGGAGGAGCTCAAGAAAGAGGTGCTGGCGCCGATGTTACTGGCAATCGAGGGATTGAAGGAAACACAAAAGGTCCAGGCGATAGAATGCCGTGGATTGAAGGCAAAGGCAGCCGAGAACGAAGACGAGATACAGGGCCTGGTGGTAAAAACGGAGACGCACGAGGCACTACATAAGAGGTGTACAGAAAGGCTGGAAGCCCTGGAGAACAGCTCGAGGAGGAAGAATCTAAGGATTTTAGGTCTCCCCGAAGGGACAGAGGGAGCTGACGCTGGGGCGTATGTGAGTACGATGCTCCATACTATAATGGGGGCTGAGGCCCCAACGGGCCCCCTGGAAGTGGAGGGAGCGTACCGGGTCCTCGTGAGAAGACCAAAGGCAGGGGAAACACCACGAGCAATAGTGGTGAGGTTCCATCGCTACAGGGACAGGGAGATGGTCCTGAGTTGGGCTAAGAGGACACGGAGCAGCAAGTGGGAGAACGCGGTGATACGCGTATATCAAGATTGGAGTGCGGAGGTGGCGAGAAGGAGGGCGAGCTTCAATCGGGCCAAGGCGGTGCTCCATAGGAAGAAAGTCAAATTTGGGATGCTGCAGCCGGCAAGATTGTGGGTCACACACCAGGGCAAACACCACTACTTCGAGACGGCGGAGGAGGCATGGACATTCATTCAGGAAGAGAAATTGGACGAGACTTGAGAAATTGATGTCTGGAGAGAGGTAGCGAGGTGGAGGCACAGAAATGTAAAGCGGGGAGAGGGGAGGGCTAATATGTAATAATGTTGGACGGGGAATTTCTCTTCCACCCCCCCCACCCCCCCCCCCCCCCCCCCCCCCCCCCCCGAGGGGGGGACATGAAGAAATGTGGGTGCCGGTGGGGAAGGGGACAGGGAAGGGGAATGAGGGAACTGCGCCATTAGGGGCGGGGCCGAGAGGTTTTTTCCCGCGCTATGGAAATTGAGGGAGGAAAAAGGGCGCAGGAAGGAAGGGGGCCTCACACGCAGGGAGGTCAAAGGATAAACGGGGGAAGCCGAGGTCAGCCAGAGTTAGCTGACTCCCGGAAGCAATATGGGGGGAGCAATCAAGCTAGAGGGGAATCTAGCAGGAGGGGGGATTAACTGGGTTGCTGCTGCTGAGGGTAAGGGGGAGCTGATACGAGACGAGGTGGTTGGGACGGGAGGGCGCCGTCTGGGGGACAGGCGGGTGCGTGGGACCTGGGTGAGGAGCTGGCTTAAAAAAAGGGGATGGCTAGTCGACGAGGTGGGGGTAAACGGCCCCCCAACCCGGCTGATCACGTGGAATGTGAGAGGTTTAAATGGGCCGATTAAGAGGGCAAGGGTGTTTGCGCACTTAAAGAGACTGAAGGCGGACGTGGTTATGCTCCAGGAGACGCACCTGAAATTGGCGGATCAGGTTAGACTACGGAAAGGATGGGTGGGACAGAAATTCCACTCAGGGTTAGATGCGAAAAACAGAGGGGTGGCAATACTGGTGGGGAAACGGGTATCGTTCGAGGCTAAGACCATAGTGGTGGATAGTGGGGGCAGGTACGTGATGGTGAGTGGCAGATTGCAAGGTGAGGCGGTGGTGCTGGTGAACGTATACGCCCCGAACTGGGATGGCGCGGGATTCATGAAGCGAATGCTGGGACGTATCCCGGACCTGGAGGCGGGAAGCTTGGTAATGGGGGGGGGGATTTCAACACAAGAGCTGGACCCAGGGCTGGACCGGTCCAGATCCAGGACCGGGAGAAGGTCGGCAGCGGCCAAGGGGCTTAAGGGATTTGTGGAGCAGATGGGAGGGGTAGATCCGTGGAGATTTGCCAGACCGATGGGGAAAGAGTTTTCCTTCTTCTCCCACGTCCATAAAGTATACTCCTGGATAGACTTTTTTGTCTTGGGAAGGGCGCTGATCCCGAAAGTGGCAGGAACGGAGTACTCGGCTATAGCTGCTTCAGATCACGCCCCACATTGGGTGGATCTGGATCTAGGAGAGGAAAAGGAACAGCGCCCACTTTGGAGATTAGACATGGGACTACTGGCGGACGAGGGGGTATGCGGAAGGGTGAGGGGATGCATCGAAAGATACCTGGAGGTCAATGACGGTGGGGAGGTCCAGGTGGGGGTAGTATGGGAAGGGCTGAAGGCGGTGGTTAGAGGAGAGCTGATTTCCATTAGAGCCCAAGGGGAAACAAGAGGGTAAAGAAAGAGAGAGATTGGTTGGGGAAATTCTGAGGGTGGATAGGCAGTATGCAGAGGCCCCGGAGGAAGGGCACAGGGAATACAATATGAATATGGGGAAAAGGCGAGCCGGCTGCTGGCCCAACAACTTCGAAAGAGGGGGGCGGCGAGAGAGATCGGAGGAGTTAGGAACGAGACGGGAAAGATGGAGCAGAGAGCAGGGAAAGTTAACGAGGTGTTCAAGACATTTTATGAGAGGCTGTATAAGTCCCAACCCCCGGAGGGGAAAGAGGGAATGATACACTTTTTGGACCAGCTGGAGTTCCCGAGGGTGGAGGAGCAGGAGGTGGCAGGCCTTGGGGCGCAGATTGAGGTGGAGGAGGTGATCAAAGGAATTGGGAATATGCAAGCAGGGAAGGCCGCGGGACCAGATGGGTTCCCGGTGGAATTTTATATAGTATATGGACCTGCTGGCCCCGCTCCTGGCGAGAACCTTCAATGAGGCTATGGAAAGGGGGACACTACCCCCGACAATGTCGGAGGCAACGATATCGTTAATTCTGAAACAAGACAAAGTCCCGCTGCAGTGCGGGTCATACAGGCCTATCTCCCTCCTAAACGTAGATGCCAAGCTGCTGGCCAAAGTGATGGCGACAAGGATAGAGGAGTGTGTCCCAGGGGTGGTACATGACGACCAGACAGGGTTTGTTAAAGGGAGACAATTGAACGCCAATATACGAAGGTTGCTGGGGGTGATGATGATGCCCCCACCGGAGGGGGAGGCAGAGATAGTGGTGGCGATGGATGCAGTTCCACATAAGTAGAATCCTTCGCCGGGCTACTAGGGACGCAAAGGCCAAAACGTCGGCCTCTTTCGCCTCCTGCACTGCCGGTTCTTCTGCAACCCCAAATATAGCTAACCCCCAGCTTGGTTTGACACGGACCCCCACCACCTTTGAGACCACTCTTGCCACACCCTCCCAGAACTCATGCAGTGCCGGACACGACCAGAACATGTGGGTGTGGTTCGCCGAGCTTCCCGAGCACCTCCCACACCTATCCTCCACCCCAAAAAACCTGCTCAGTCTTGCTCCCGTCATATGCGCCCTGTGTAGAACCTTAGATTGAATCAGGCTAAGCCTGGCACATGAGGACGAGGAATTTACCCTGCTTTGGGCATCTGCCCACAGCCCCTCCTCAATCTCTTCCCCCAGCTCCTCTTCCCATTTTCCCTTCAGCTCCTCTACCATCGTCTCCCCCTCGTCCCTCATCTCCCTGTATATTTCCGACACTTTACCTTCTCCAACCCATGCCCCTGAAATCACTATCCTGGATCCCTTGCGTCGGGAGCTGCGGAAATTCCCTCACCTGTTGCCTCGTAAATGCCCTCACTTGCATGTATCGGAAAGCATTCCCTGGTGGCAACTTATATTTTTCTTCCAATGCTCCCAAACTCGCAAACGTCCCGTCCACAACCAGGTCCTTCAGATTCCTAATTCCTGCTCGCTGCCAACATTGAAATCCCCCATCTATCCTCCCCGGGACGAACCTGTGGTTATTCCTTATCGGGGACCACAGCGAGGCACCCGTCAGTCCCCTGTATCGTCTCCACTGCCCCCAGATCTTCAAGGTCGCCACCACCACTGGGTTTGTGGTGTACCTTTTCGGGGAGAACGGTAGCGGCGCCGTTGCCAGCGCTTTCAGGCTTGTTTCCTTACAGGACGCCATCTCCACGCCGCACCTTCCTCTTCCCTCATCCACTTACGGAACATCGACACATTGGCGGCCCAATAGTAGTCACTCAGACTCGGCAGTGCCAATCCCCCTCTGTCCCTACTGCGCTGCAGGAACCCCCTCTTTACCCTGGGGGTCTTTCCCGCTCATACAAAGCTCGTAATGCTCCTATCTATTTTTTTTAAAAAGGCCTTAGTAATCAGGATGGGGAGGCACTGAAACACGAAAAGAAACCTCGGGAGGACCACCACCTTGACCGCCTGTACTCTGCCCGCCAATGACAGGGGCACCTGATCCCACCTCTTAAAGTCCTCCTCCATCTGCTCTACCAGTCGCGTCAGGTTAAGTTTGTGTCGGGTTCCCCAGTTCCTGGCCACCTGAATCCCCAGGTATCGAAAATTCTCCTCAGCGGCAGAGCATCTATCCCCCTGCCCTGTTCCCCGGGGTGCATCACAAAAAGTTCGCTCTTTCCCATATTTAATTTATATCCCGAGAACTCTCCAAACTCCCTGAGTATCTGCATTACCGCTGGCATCCCCTCTACTGGGTCCGCCACATATAGCAGTAAATCGTCTGCATATAGTGACACTCGATGTTCCTCTCCCCCTCTAAGCACCCCCCTCCACTTCTTAGAGTCCCTCAGCGCTGTGGCCAATGGCTCAATTGCCAACGCGAACAGTAACGGGGACAGGGGTCACCCCTGTCTTGTACCCCTATGTAATCGGAAGTAACCCGATCTTTGCCTATTTGTAACAACGCTTGCCACCGGGGCCCCGTACAGGAGTCTAACCCATCTAATGAACCCCTCCCCGAACCCAAATTTGTGGCAGGGTTCATAAGACTGGAGCGAATAAAATATGCGTTAAGAGGATCGGCTCAGGGGTTAACCAGGCGGTGGAAACCGTTTCTTGACTATCTCGTGGAACGATAATGAAAAAACAGAACAGACAGCAGCAGCAACCCGGGGGGGGGGTTATTTCGTGTTTTGTTTTTCTTTTTCTCTTTATGCTAGTTGTGGATAATTGCTTCCTGTGTAATACTTTTTTCTCATTTGTTGTTAGTTTAATATATTATTTAAATAACGGTTAATGTACATTTTATTATTATTAAGTTGTAAAAATGGAAAATTTTTGTTTGAAAAACTTCAATAAAATATATATATTTTTTTTTAAATTAAACTATTTCCAAGTAAAAAAAAGCGAAAATACTCAAGGAAATGTTGCCCAAGGCCACAGACTGCCTAAAATATAAATAGAGATAGGATGCAGTGGGGGGCTGCTTTTCTGAATGGATGGCTGTGACTGGTGTTCCACAGGGATCAGTGCTTGGACCGTTGCTGTTTGTAGTATATATAAATGATTTGGAGAAAAATGTAACTGACCTGATTAATAAGTTTGCAGACGACACAAATGTTGGTGGAATTGAGGACTGTCAGGATACAGCAGGATATAGATCGGTTAGAGACTTGGGCGGAGAGATGGCAGATGGAGTTTAATCCGGACAAATGTGAGGTAATGCATTTTGGAAGGTCTAATACAGATGTGAAATTTACAGTAAATGGCAGAACCCTTAAGAGTTTTGACAGAGGGATCTGGGTGTACAGGTCCACAGGTCACGGAAAGTGGCATCGCAGGTGGAGAACGTAGTCAAGAAGGCATACAGAACATACATAGAACGATACAGCGCAGTACAGGCCCTTCGGCCCACGATGTTGCACCGACATGGAAAGTCAAAAAACAAAAGCCATCTAACCTACACTATGCCATTATCATCCATATGCTTATCCAATAAACTTTTAAATGCTCTCAATGTTGGCGAGTTCACTACTATTGCAGGTAGGGCATTCCACGGCCTCACCACTCTTTGCGTAAAGAACCTACCTCTGACCTATATCTATTAACCCTCAGTTTAAGGCTATGTCCCCTCGTGCTAGCCATTTCCATCCGCGGGAGAAGGCTCTCACTGTCCACCCTATCTAACCCTCTGATCATTTTGTATGCCTCTATTAAGTCTCCTCTTAACCTTCTTCCCGCTAACGAAAACAACCTCAAGTCCATCAGCCTTTCCTCATAAGATTTTCCCTCCATACCAGGCAACATCCTGGTAAATCTCCTCTGCACCCGTTCCAAAGCTTCCACGTCCTTCCTATAATGAGGTGACCAGAACTGTACGCAATAGTCCAAATGCGGCCGTACCGAGTTTTGTACAGCTGCAACATGACCTCATGACTCCGGAACTCAATCCCTCTACCAATAAAGGCCAACACACCATAGGCCTTCTTCACAACCTGGGTGGCAACTTTCAGGGATCTATGTACATGGACACGGAGATCCCTCTGCTCATCCACACTTCCAAGAATTTTACCATTAGCCAAATATTCCGCATTCCTGTTATTCCTTCGAAAGTGAATCACCTCACACTTCTCTACATTAAACTCCATTTGCCACCTCTCAGCCCAGCTCTGCAGCTTATCTATGTCCCTCTGTAACCTGCAACATCCTTCCGCACTGTCGACAACACCACCGACTTTAGTGTCGTCTGCAAATTTACTCACCCACCCTTCTGCGCCCTCCTAGGTCATTTATAAAAATGACAAACCGCAACGGCCCCAGAACAGATCCTTGTGGTACGCCACTTGTAACTGAACTCCATTCTGAACATTTCCCATCAACTACCACCCTCTGTCTTCTTTCAGCTAGCCAATTTCTGATCCATATCTCTAAATCACCCTCAATCCCCAGCCTCTGTATTTTCTGCAATAGCCTACCATAGGGAACCTTATCAAACGCTTTACTGAAATCCATATACACCACATCAACTGCTCTACCCTCGTCTACCTGTTCAGTCACCTTCTCAAAGAACTCGATAAGGTTTGTGAGGCATGACCTACCCTTCACAAAGCCATGCTGACTATCCCTAATCATATTATTCCTATCTAGATGATTATAAATCTTGTCTCTTATAATCCCCTCCAAGACTTTACCCACAACAGACGTGAGGCTCACCGGTCTATAGTTGCCGGGGTTGTCTCTACTCCCCTTCTTGAACAAAGGGACCACATTTGCTATCCTCCAGTCCTCTGGCACTATTCCTGTAGCCATTGATGACATAAAAATCAAAGCCAAAGGCTCAGCAATCTCTTCCCTGGCTTCCCAGAGAATCCTAGGATAAATCCCATCAGGCACCGGGGACTTATCTATTTTCAGCCTGTCCAGAATTGCCAACACCTCTTCCCTCCGTACCTCAATGCCATCTATTCTAATAGCCTGGGTCTCAGCATTCTCCTCCACAACATTCTCTTTTTCCTGAGTGAATACTGACGAAAAATATTCATTTAGTATCTCACCTATCTCTTCAGACTCCACACACAACTTCCCATCCCTGTCCTTGACTGGCCCTACTCTTACCCTCGTCATTCTTTTATTCCTGACATACCTATAGAAAGCTTTTCGGTTTTCCTTGATCCTACCTGCCAAATACTTCTCATGTCCCCTCCTTGCTCATCTTAGCTCTCTCTTTAGATCCTTCCTCGCTACCTTGTAACTATCAAGCGCCCCAACTGAAACTTCACACCTCATCTTCACATAGGCCTCCTTCTTCCTCTTAACAAGAGATTCCACTTCTTTGGTAAACCACGGTTCCCTCGCTCGACGCCTTCCTCCCTGCCTGACCGGTACGTACTTATCAAGAACACGCAGTAGCTGTTCCTTGAACAAGCTCCACATATCCAGTGTGCCCAACACTTGCAGCCTACTTCTCCAACCTACCCCTCCCAAGTCATGTCCAATGGCATCATAATTGCCCTTCCGCCAGCTATAACTCTTGCCCTGCGGGGTATACTTATCCCTTTCAATCACTAACGTAAACGTCACCGAATTGTGGTCACTGTCCCCAAAGTGCTCACCTACCTCCAAATCTAACACCTGGCCTGGTTCATTACCCAAAACCAAATCCAATGTGGCCTCGCCTCTTGTTGGCCTGTCAACATATTGTGTCAGGAAACCCTCCTGCACACATTGTACAAAAAACGACCCATCTAATGTACTCGAACTATATCTTTTCCAGTCAATATTTGGAAAGTTAAGGTCTCCCATAATAACTACCCTGTTACTTTCGCTCTTATCCAGAATCATCTTCGCCATCCTTTCATCTACATCCCTAGAACTATTAGGAGGCCTATAGAAAACTCCCAACAGGGTGACCTCTCCTTTCCTGTTTCTAACCTCAGCCCATACTCCCCATCTAGCATCCTCTCCGCCACCGTAAAACTGTTCTTGACTAGCAGCGCCACACCTCCCCCTCTTTTGCCTCCTTCTCTGAGCTTACTAAAACACCTAAACCCCGGAACCTGCAACAATGTCCCTGCTCTATCCATGTCTCCGAAATGGCCACTACATCGAAGTCCCAGGTACCAACCCATGCTGCCAGTTCCCCTACCTTATTTCGTATACTCCTGGCATTGAAGTAGACACACTTCAAACCACCTACCTGAACACTGGCCCCCTCCTGCGAAGTCAAATCTGTGCTCCTGACCTCTATACTCTCAATCTCCCGTACCCTAAAACGACAATCCAGGTTCCCATGCCCCTGCTGCATTAGTTTAAACCCCCCCAAAGAGCACTAACAAATCTCCCCCCCAGGATATTTGTGCCCGTCAGGTTCAGATGTAGACCATCCTGTCTGTAGAGGTCCCACCTTCCCCAGAAAGGAGCCCCAGTTATCCAGAAATCTGAATCCCTCCCGCCTGCACCATCCCTGTAGCCACGTGTTTAATTGCTCTCTCTCCCTATTCCTCATCTCATTATCACATGGCACGGGCAACAACTCTGTTTGTTCTCGTTCTGAGCTTCCATCCTAGCTCCCTGAAAGCCTGCCTGACATCCTTGTCCCCTTTCCTACCTATGTCGTTAGTGCCAATGTGGACCACGACTTGGAGCTGCTCCCCCTCCCCCTTAAGGACCCGGAAAACACGATCCGCATGCTTGCCTTCATCGGCAAGGGCATTGAGTATAAAAATTGGCAAGTCATGCAGCTGTATAGAACCTTAGTTAGGCCACACTTGGAATATAGTGTTCAATTCTGGTCGCCACACTACCAGAAGGATGTGGAGTCTTTGGAGAGGGTATTGAAGACGTTTTTCCAGGATGTTGCCTGGTATGAAGGGATAAACTCAGTTTGTTCTCACTGGATGATGGAGATTGAGGGACGACCTGATAGAAGACGACAACATTTTGAGGGGCATGGACAGAGTGGATAGTCAGAAGCTTTTTCCCAGGGTGGAAGAGTCAATTACTATGGGTAATGGGTTTAAGGTGCGAGGGGCAAAGTTCAGAGGAGATTTGCGTGTTTTTTACACAGAGAGTAGTGGGTGCCTGGAACTCGCTGCCAGAGGAGATGGTGGAGGCAGGTACGATACTGATGTTTAAGGGGCGTCTTGACAAATACATGAATAGTGTGGAAATTGAGGGATATGGGCCATAGAAGTGTAAATGATTTCAGGTCCGACGGGCAGCATGATCGGGGCATGCTTGGAGGTCCAAAGAGCCTGTTCCTGTGCTGCACCTTTCTTTGTTCTTTCGAACCGTTTCTCCCGATCTGCCCTGTCCACACTGCTCATGATTTTGAATAGCTCTATTAGCTGTCCCCTCAACCCTCTCGTCAAGGAGAACAGTTCCAAGTTCTCCAATCTTTCTACATAACTAAGATTCCTCATTCCTGGATCCATTCATGTGAATTTTTCCTGCATCCTCTCTAATGCTTCCTTCCTAAAGTGTGGTGCCGAGAATTGGGTGCACCAATGTTTTATATCGGTTTAACATAACTTCTTTTCTGTTGTACTTTATGCCTCTATTGATAAAGTCTAGGATGTGGGATGCTTTATGACTGCTCTCTTAACGTGCCCTGCCACCTTCAATGATTTATTTACTTGTACACCTTTGTCCATTTGCTTCTGCATCTCCTTTAGAATTGTATTCTTTCCTTCATACCATCTCCACGCTCTTCTTACCAAACGGAATCACTTCACCTTTCTCCATGTTCAACTTCAGCTGCCACTTGTCCGCTGATTTCCCCAATCTGTGTCCTTTAGAAGTTTTGCACTGTCCTCCTCATGGTTCACGATACTCCCAAGTTTCATATCATTCCAAATTTGAAGTTGTGCCATGTACACCAAGGTCATTAATATATATCAAGAAGAGTCGACACGGTGGCACAGTGTCTCATTGCACCAGGGACCCGGATTCAATTCCGGCCTCAGGTGACTGTCTCTGTGGAGTTTGCACTTTCTCTCCATGTCTGCATAGGTTTCCTCCGGGTGTCCCGGTTTCCTCTCACAGTCCAAAGATGTACAGGTTAGGTGGATTGGCCGTTCTAAATTGCCCCTTAGTGTCCAAAAGGTTGGGTGGAGTTGCTGGGTTACAGGGATGGAGTGGAGGTATGGACCTGGTAGGGTGTTCTTTTCAAGGGTTTTTGTGGTGCAGACTTGATGGGCCGAATGGCCTCCTTCTGCACTGTAATGATTCTATGAAGAGCAGGGGTCCTACTACTGATTCCTGGGGAAGCCCTATTATAAATCTGAACAGCAGCTGTTCCTATCCTGTAACACCGCCAATTTCTTTCTCATGTTGCTTCTGTCCCTTTTATTCCATGAGCTATAACTTTGAATGGGAGCTGAGCTAAAATTGTAGCTTGGGAGTGAGTCATCAGCATACTGTAAAAGCAGATTGTGTTGCAAACTGCACAGAGTAAGGTGACGCACAGATAGGAAACTAAGCCTGAGTGATATTATAGACTTAAATTGGGTTCACTTGGGAATTCAGTGCAGTGGGGGCAAGAGATGCTCCTTTTCCACCTTTTTTCAGTCTCCGGTAGCTGGTGAGTCTTCTTCCTTCATATCCGAGCTAGTGAGTGCAACCTTCTATTACTTTAATAACTAATTCACCAATTGAATAAATAAGGTTCGACAGACATCGCAGGGATAGTGGTGTGCCATGACTGCAACATGAGAGGAATCTTTGGAATGCACTGCAATCCAGAACACATATCTGCAGTAACTCTCTGAAGCTTGCTGAGCTAGAGTCTGAGTTGCAGGGATTAGGGCTTCAGGAAGAGTGAGAGTTAATTGGATGCTTAGTTCCAGGAGGCAGTCATACCCGTTATGTTTGGCAGAACTTGAATTGGTAAATGGACTAAGACAGGAGTTTGTGACAGCGCATCTGGCAGGTATCGGGAACCAGCATTCAGTGATGTAAGAACCTCAGCCCCTGACCTTTGTCCAACAGATAGAAGCTGTGTGGATAAGGAGAAATAGTACAGGGTGGATGAACGAACTGACCGTGGCACCATGCTGCAGGGTGCCATTGAAGCTTGGAGGAAGGGAGTAAGAAGGAATATTGTAGTGATAGGAGACAGTATACTCTGGGAAGGGTGGTCTGCAAAAATGAAAAATGAAATGAAATGAAAATGAAAATCGCTTATTGTCACAAGTAGGCTTCAATTAAGTTAATGTGGCCCCTAGTCGCCACATTCCGGCGCCTGTTCGGGGAGGCTGGTACGGGACTCGAACCGTGCTGCTGGCCTGCCTTGGTCTGCTTTAAAAGCCAGCTATTTAGCCCAGTGTGCTAAACCAGCCCCAAATGCCTGGGAGGCCCAAAGGTTGTGCTTCCTGCCCTGTGCCAGGGTTAAAGGCATCTCCTCATGGCTGGAGAGGAACTTGGAGGGTACAGATCTAGTTGTTCTGGTCCATGTGAACCAACGGCATATGTAGAAACAGGAATGATGTTCTGCTAAGAGAGTTTGAAGAGTTAGAGTCCGAATTAAAATACGAATATCAACGGTGATCATCTCTGGATTGTTACCTGAGCCATGGGGCCAATTGGCAAAGGGTCAAGCAGATTAGCGAATTAAACACATGGTGTAAAGAGTATCATAGAATCCCCACAGTGCAGAAAGAGGCCTCTCGGCCCATCAAACCCATACCGACCCTCCGAGTGAGCACCAACACCCCCCAGGCCCACTCCCCCGCAAACCCGTAATTCCACCTAACCTTTGGACACTAAGGGGCAATTTATCATGACCAATTGACCTAACCTGCACTGTTTGTAGTAGTGTAGGAAAAGAGCTGATGATACATAGGGACTGGCATCAGTACTTGGGGAAGAGAATGCTCCACTTAAATCAGGCTGGGACTCATGTCCTGGCCAATTGTATAGCTATGGACAGGGAATCAATTAAGTGTGGCTTCTGATGAAGGGAGATTTAGAAATCCAAAGAGAAAGGCCTGGGCAATGGAACAGTATAGTGATATGGGTAAAGATGAGCAGGAATGGGGCAGGAAGGGCTGGAATATTTAACATTAATTGTGCCTCAGCAAAAAGGTCAATGCTGGGAATAGTAGTAAAAATTAATCAAATTAAAGATTCTTTATCTGAATGCATGGAACATCTTCAATAAGTTAGTTAAACTTGTGGCACAAGTAAAGATAAATGGTTTAGATTTAATCACCATTACAGAAACATGATTGCAAGAGGATCAAGGTTGGGAAATCAGCATTGTGTGCCCTGGAATATTTTGGGGAGTGGTTGAATGACAAAGAAGGAGAGGTAGCTCTGATAGTAAAACATGGTGAAAGGACATTGGTGAGAAAGGATTTGGCCTTGGCAGAATTGGCATAGGTGCAAATTAGGAATAGCAAGAGTCTGAAAACTCTGGTAGGGTTAGTTTATTGGCCCCCGAACAGTAGTTAAACTGTTGGTCAGACCATTAAACAAGGAATTATTGGAGTTTGTAACAAAGGCAATGTAATAATTGTGGAGGACTTTAATCTTCCTCTGCACTTGAACAACCAAATTGGAAAGAGTGGTCGAGAAGATGAGTTTTTAGAATGTTTTTGTGACATTTTCATGGCGTAATACGTTGTAGAACCCAATAGGGATAAAGCTATCTTAGATCTAGTATTGTGTAATGAGGCAGCGTGAATGAGGAACGTCATAGCAAAAGATCTACTGGGAAATAGTAATCATAAAATTATTAAATTCCATGTTGAGTGACAGGGGCATACTCCAGTCGCAAACAAGACCTTGAAGGGAGAATTGCTTACAGTTGATGGGATAAATAAACTAAAAGGTATGGCTGTAAATAAAAAGTGGGAAATAATTCAAGTAGACATTCCATTGAAAAATTAAAACTCAGCACTCAGAAAGTTGAGGATTGTTTTAGATTAAAATAAAAAGTTTGCAATGAGAACTGCCAAGTCTGAGGAAATCAGCAAAGGGCCACCAAAAGTGATGAAGGAAAAAACAAAATATGAGAGTAAACTGGCCAGAAATATAAAAACAGATTGTAGGAACCCAAGTATATTAAAAAGAAGAGAGTAGCTAAAATAAATATTGGTCCCTTAGACGCAGAGACAAGAGACATTGGGCTGGATTCTGCCATTCCCCAGCCGCATGTCTCTCAGCGGCACGCGTTTGCTGGCGGCGGGATCTATATGCTGCGTGTCAATGGGATTTCCCATTGAAGCGACTCCACGCTGATGGTAAACCATGGCGGGGGTGTGCTGCGGGCAGGAAGAGTGAATTCCAACAGCCAGAGAATTCCAGCCATTATGGGGAATGGGGAGATGTCAGAAGCATTGAACAAATATTCTGTGTCTGTCTTCACAGTAAAAAGCACAAGTTGCATACCAGAAATAAAGGGTAACATTAGGACTAAAAAGAGTGAGGAAGTTAAGGTAATTAATGTCAGCAGACAAAAATGTTGGAGAAACTTGAGGGATTAAATCCAGCAAGTTCCCAGGATTTATGGCTACACCGTAGAGTTCTAAAAGAGATAATCGATAAGCTAGCTATGATTTCAAACAGTGAACTAAAGGGGAGTTAACCTGACATCAGTTGGTAAAATGCTGGAATCTAAAAGGAAACCTTAACAATGTACTTAGAAAAGTATAGTATGCGGGACTTCCTTCGTAAACAGGTGTCAATCCTCCCGCTCCTACCGTTTATGGGGATTCAGAACAGGGTAGTTTCCAGAGGGAGGGTAGGAGAAGGTAGGTCTCGGACATTTATAAGGAGCTTATTTCGGAGGAGACGCAGACCGAGAAGCTGAAGCGCAAGTGGGAGGAGGAGCTGGGAGGTGAGATAGAGGATGGTCTATGGGCAGACGCGTTGAGTAGAGTCAACGCGTCGGCAACATGTGCCAGGCTCAGCCTGATACAATTTAAGGTTGTTCACAGGGCTCACATGACAGTGGCCCGAATGAGTAGATTCTTTGGGGTGGAGGACAGGTGCGCAAAATGTGCGGGAGGACCGGCGAACCATGTCCACATGTTTTGGTCATGTCCAAAGCTTAGGGGATGTTGGCAGGGGTTTGCGAACGTTATGTCCACGGTGTTAAAAACAAGGGTGGCGTGAGTCCAGAGGTGGCGATTTTCGGGGTGTCGGAAGACCCGGGAATCCAAGAGGAGAAACAGGCAGACGTTCTGGCCTTTGGCTTCCCTGGTAGCCCGGAGACGGATACTATTAGCTTGGAGGGACTCAAAGCTGCCGAAGTCGGAGACCTGGCTATCTTTCTCTGTTTGGAGAAAATCAAGTTCGCCTTGAGAGGGTCACTGTTAAGGTTCACCCAGAGGTGGCAACCGTTCGTCGACTTCTTTGCGGAAAATTGTCAGCAGACCGGGGGTGGGGGGAGGGGGGGGGGGTGGGGGGGAGGGAGTAGGTTAGATTAGAGTAGGGGGTTAATAAGGGTGGGACCTGTACGAAAAGCTTTTGCACTATGTTTATGGTTTCATGTATATTGTTTATTTTGTTGTTACTATACCAAAAATACCTCAATAAAATGTTAATTAAAAAAAAGAAAAGTATAGTATGATTAGAATAAGCCAACATGGTTTTACAAAAATGAAATCATGTTTGACAAATTTATTGTTAGTTTTTTTGAGGGTGTAACTATTGGGTAGACAAAGGGAAATCAGTAGATGTAGTGTAGAAACCTGGATTTCCAAAAAGAATTCAATAAGATGCCGCACAAAAGGTTAATAGGCAGGACATTGGTGTAATTTATTAGCATGGATAGAGGATTGTTTAACAACAGGAGGCAAAAGTGGGCATAAACGAGGCATTTTCAAGTTGGCAGGCTGTGACTAGTGGAATGCTGCAAGATTTAGTGCTGGGACCTCAGCTATTTACAATTTATATTCATGACTTGAATGAAGTGACGGAGACCAGTTGCTGATACAAAGTTAGGTGGGAATATAAGCAAAGAGATAGACAGGTCAAATGACTGGCAAAATGACAGATAACGTATAATGTGTGGAAGTTGGTCAGAAGAACAGAATATTTTTTAAAGGTGTGAAACTTGTAAATATTGGCCCATAACCTCTTGGTTCCCTAATGTCGTATTTTGGAGGTACCACGCAAGGGTTTACCCAGTAATTATCCAGAAACGATAACTTCCTCCAGACAGATGCGCTGGGCTGGTAATGATCTGCCAGAAACAATTTAAATACTAACTTTGGATGGTATTGCCAGTTTTACCCTGATAGTTACTCTGAAAGAGTTAGATGGAAATAATCACTTCTACCTCCATATTAACAACCGTAAAAATTCAGATCCACGCGCCACACCATCCTCTCCCAGCCCCACTCCTGACCCCTTGTACTGGTGGGACCTGGTCTGTTTCCCCTGCCTCTCTGGTTTTGACCTCCATATTTAAGGAAGGATACACTTGCGATGGTACAACAAAGAATCACTAGGTTGGTCCCGGGGATGTGGGGATTGTCCTCTAGTTGACAGGCTGAGTAAATTGGGTCTATATTCTCTGGAGTTTAGAGGAATGAGACAGGGTCTCATTGAAACATACAAGATTCTGAAAGGACCTGATATGGTAGACGCTCAGTGATTGTTTCCCATGACTGGGGAATCTAAAACATGGGGCATAATTTCAGTATGAAGGGTCTATCGTATAGGATTGAGAATAGGAGAAATTATTTCATTTCAAGGGCTATGAATCTTTGGAAGTCTCTGCTCCAAACCGTTTTGAATGCTCATCGTTGAATATATTTAAGACTTGGATAGACAGATTTTTGGTGTTTCGGGAAATCGAGTGATGTGGGGAGCTGGTGAGAAGATGGAGTTGAAGCCCAAGGTCGACCATGGTCATACTGAATGGTAGAGCAGGGAGAACAAGTCATATGGTCTGCTCCTGTTGCCATTTTTTGTATTCTAGTGTACCTAGCTTAGCTGGGCTCTGATGACAAGTGCTTCAATTCCAGACATTTCTGCTCTTTAAAGTACCACATTGTTGGGCACTTTGTCTCCCATTTGATGCCCATGATGTTCTGAATGCATCTCATGTGAAACTTGTCCAGCTGCTTCATATCACACCTAAGGACAGAAAACGCTGGAAAAAACTCGTCTGCCAGCATCTATCAGGAGACAAACAGATATTTCCAAACGTAGACGCTTCATTGGACCTGAAAGGAGAGAGAATGTTAGAATAGAAGAAACTGCAACAAAAAGTAGCAACTTTAAGAGCAAGCGACAAATGGCGTAGTATGGGAGAAGGGGTTGTTTTGCATTGAGACAATGCATGTATGAAATATTTTTAAAAGAGAAGAAAGGGGAGGGAGGGGGTTTACGATGGATGAGAAAGGTAAAAATCAAAAGTTGCCAAACTCAACGTTGAGTCCTGAGGGCTGCAATGTGCCCAATCGGAAGATGAGGTGCTGCCCCTCCAGCCTGCGCTGGGCTTCACAGAAGCATTGCAGCAGCCCAAGGATGGACATGTGGGCATGAGAGCAAGGTGCTGAATTAAAATAGCACATAACAGGAAGATTGGGATCATGCTTGCGGATTGAGCAGAGGTGTTCTGAAATGCAGTCACTCTGCGTTTAGTCTCTCCTATGTAGCTACTTAATATATCTAGAGTTGGTAGTCCATGTCTCACACTTAGTCTGTTTCGTAAATGGGCTTACTCTGGAAATTCTGTTGAAACACCTCACTGTAGATGCAGATATTTCTGAAGATTGTGCTTCTCTTAAATAGGTGAAAGGTAGTCCCTTTTCAGGAGTCAGTTGCATTCTACTTCATAAGTAGATCGATAACTGCACCTGATTCTTGAGAGTCACCCAGTTTGACCTTTGGCTCCAGGTAGCTGCTGATGTACAGCAGCAACCACACTGGTAAATGTTGGTTCACAGGCCAACCAATTTGAGTGTAGAACCCATAGAATCACTACAGTGCAGAAGGAGACTACTCGGCCCATCGAGTCTGCAGCGACCTCCAAAAGAGCATCCTACCTAGCCCCGCTCCCCCGCCCGATCCCCGTAACCCACCGCATTGATCATGCCTATCAGCACATCTTTGGTCACTCAGGAGCAATTTTTTAGCCTGGCTAATCCACCTAACCACATCTTTAGACTGTGGGAGGAAACCAGAGCACCCAGAGGAAGCCCACGCAGTCATGAGGAGAAATTGCAAACTCTACACAGTCACCAAAGGCCGGAATTGAACCCGGGGTCCCTGGCACTGTGAGGCAGTAGTTTTTACCACTGTGCCACCACGCTGCCTGTGGACCATGCCGTGCTGGTCGACATGTCTGGGAAAACACCCATTCCCAACCACTTATTCAAACAGACAAAACAAAGTTACCATGATAGATGTAACAGAGGAAATGGAACTTGAATTATCGCTTCTCTCAAGGCAACTCATTGTTTACTCACACCTTTTCCTGCTAATCTTTGATTACAATCTCTGGGCCACACCCATCCCTACCCAATTAAAAATGGTGCCCCCCCCTGCAATTATAGGTAATTATTCTTACTCTGGATTGTTCCTTGTCATTTTCCATACTCAACATGAATCTTATGATTTAATGAGCACTTTCCCCGATTTATCTCCTACTAAAACTTATCCATTTGGTCCATTTCATTCCCAAGGACCAGTTCCAGAAAAGTGTCCTTCTTGGACTGTAAACATACTGATGTCAAAAATTCTCCTGAACACGGTTTAGGAACTCTTTCCCCGTCTGCCCCATTCACAAATACTATCCTCGCCTATATGAGAATAATTAAAATCCTCCATTACACCTACTCTTCTCTGAAATTTCCTTTCAAATTTGTTCCTCTATATCTTTCCCACAAGTTTGTGTCTGTTTGGACACATGCCTTTGTACACTTTTGACTTTGTGCACTGTGGCTTGCCAAGTCATATAACCTCAAATGGCATTCTTTTGAAGATAAAGGTGTGCGGGCAGTAGCCATTTCAGCCATTGCATGGAACAGTTGCTTTTTGTTCCATAGCTCTTGCCAACTCTCGCCTGGATCGCTCTGGGACATCCTCTCTATTTAGCATTCCAATGCTTTTCCTCATCAATAATACCACCCTTTCTCCTTTCTTTCCTGAACACCTTGTATCCAGGAATATTTAATACTCAGTCCTGCTCTTTTTTGAGCCAGGTCTCTGGTATTACTGCAACAACATATTTCCACATGCCTTATCTGTGCCTGAAACTCTCAGTTTTATTTACTCATTTAATATAGTTTACATTCTTTTTTTAAAAATGTATTTTATTTCAAATATGTATCAAAGCAAGTTACAACACATACACACCCCAGGAAACGTAGCAATTAACATTACAGTCTCTACACATTTTTCCCCTTTTTCACCCTCCCCTCACCTGCTCCTCAAACACGGTCACAAACATCCCCTACCTTTTCTCAAACCCCTCGACAGATCCTTTTAACTCATATTTTATCTTCTCCAACTGCAGGAAGTCGTACAGGTCATCCAACCAAGCCGCTACCCCCGATGGCGATGCCGACCACTATTCCAGTAAAATTCGTTCCGGCTTCTCTGAAACCCCAAATTATCGCCACCAAAGGGTGGTCCACCACCCCCTCCACTATCCTAGCGAAGACCGCGAACACTCCGTCCAGAATCTTCCCAATTTTTCGCAACCCCAAGATATGTGCGCGTGATTTGCTGGCCCCCGCCCACACCTCTCACACTCATCCGCTACCCCCTGGAAGAATCCATTCATTCTCGTCCGAGTCATCTGCAACCTGTGTGTCATAATATACATCTATGCATACAATGGAGTGCAGACAGGCAGTGACTGACACACAGGATAACCAGTAGGCACACAGAACAGAGCAGCCAATCACCAGACAGGACACGACCACTATATAGCCAGAGGGCACCAGTTTTCCCACTCTCTCGGGACCCAGCCTCTGAGACAGTCAGAGTTAGTGAGCTGGCCAGTGCAAACACCATGTGATAGCTAGTAAGTCTGGTTAGGCTAGTATCAGGTCTCCAGTCAAGTCACCATAGTGTCAACCCACAGTTGAACATGTATAATAGTTTAGATGTTAAATTAAATTGTGTTGCATCTTATCAAGTGTTGGAGGTCTGTCTCTCGCTACACTGCATCAAGTGCAGTCCACATCAACCCAGCCTACCCAACACATTATGGTACCAGTGAGTGATGCTGAAAATTGACGGACCTACCTTGAGTGAATCAGCGTTGACCAGCAAACAACCATCTGGTGACATGGAAAACGTCCACCCTCCTCCGCAGCTCCGCGTCGCCGGCAACCTCGGTGCAAATTGGAAGATCTTCAAACAAAAGTTCCAACTCTATCTAGAAGTCACCGACCTCGAGGCCGCATCGGACGCCAGGAAGATCGCACTATTCCTCTCCACAGCTGGGGACCACGCCATCCACACCTACAACTCCCTTACATTCGCTGAAGGCGAAGATGAGACAAAATTTAAAACAGTCCTACTGAAGTTCGACAGCCACTGCGACATTGAGGTGACTGAGAGCTTTGAACGGTACGTTTTCCAGCAGAGGCTTCAGGGTAAGGATGAACCTTTTTCAATCCTTTCTGACCCATCCTCGCGCAGTCATGTAACTATGACTTGACCACTGATTCCATGATCCGGGATCAGATCGTTTTCGGGGTCCACTCCGAATCCCTTCACCAGCAGCTCCTGAAAGTCAAGCAGCTCACCCTCACCATCGCCATCGAAACGTGCGTTCTCCACGAACATGCTAACAATCGGTACTCCTACATCAGGGCAGCAGAAACGGCAAAGCTAACCTCCCACGAGGCGGAACAGGTGCAGGCCATCGCACAAATGCATGGCCAAAGAATTGACGAGAGTGGCCATTCCACTTGCTTTTCCCGGGCCCGTGCATGCGCGCCACGACCAAGGGGACGGCGAGACCGACGACCAGACTGCACAGGTGTGTACGTTGTTCGACCGAACTGTGCATGCGCGATGGCGCACGGAACGCGCTGACGTTGGCGTCATGATGTGTCTGAATTGTGGCTCCTCCCATTTAAAGCAGCAATGTCTGGTAAAATCACAACGGTGTCTACAAGTGTGGCAAGCTTGGCCACTACGCAGCCCTTTGCTGATCTCCACTGCCCAGCATCCATCGATCCCAGCCGCAGCGCAGAAGCGTCCATTCAATACAGCAGGTCATACCAGACTCCGACCCCGACAGCCCAACAGATCCTGATGCTGCGTGCCTCAAATCTCCATATTGGGTGGGCATTATTACGAAACATGCGCTGCCTTTCTCCAAGACAGCGAAGCACCTCCCGATCCTCAGCGTGGATCCCGACGACGAGTGGTGTGCTGTCCTCACAGTCAACAAGGCTCGCATCCGGTTCAAACTGGACATTGGCGAACCTCATCTCCAAATCCGATCTCAACACCATCCGCGTCAGACCAAGCATTCTTCCACCTGCCTGCCAGCTCCTTGACTACAATGGCAATGCCATAGCTGCCAGTGGCTCATGCCAACTCGGAGTTTCCAATAAGTCATTTAAAACGACACTGCGATTTGAGATCGTGGGACCTGACAGAGCATCCCTGCTTGGTGCTCGGGCCTGCAAACGTCTGAACTTTGTTCAGCAGGTCCACACCATGTCATCCTCACAGGCGACGGCCTCACCTGATGAGAACTTCTAGGCTGCAATTGATGACATCATCACGCAGTACCACAGCGTGTTCGACGGAATGGGCACACTCCCATACCAATGCAAAATCCTGCTCAAACCAAACACCACCCCTGTGATCCACGCACCACATCGGGTGCTGGCACCCCTCAAGGACCGCCTCAAGCAGCAGTTACAGGACCTCCAGGACTAGGGCATCATATCAAAGGTCACAGAACCCTTCGGACTGGGACAGCTCCATGGTTTGCGTCAAGAAGCCGTCAGGGGAGCTTCGAATCTGCATCGCCCCAAGGATTTAAACTGCAACATCATGAGGGAACATTACCCGACACCAAAACGAGAGGAGTTGACCAGCGAGATGGCTCATGCCAAACTCTTTACGAAGCTGGACGCCTCCAAGGGGTTCTGGCAAATACAGCTGGATGCATCCAGTCGGAAGCTGTGCACATTCAATACACCGTTCGGTCGCTACTGCTACAACCGGATGCCTTTTGGCATCATCTCTGCCTCAGAGGTATTTCACCGCATCATGGAACAGATGATGGAGGGTATCGAAGGAGTGCGCGTGTATGTTGATGATGTCATAATCTGCTCCACAACTCCTCAATAACACATCGATCACCTCAAGCAGGTATTCCACAGAATCCATGAGCATGGCCTCCGACTCAACAGAGCCAAGTGCTCGTTCGGTCAATCAGAAATCAAATTCCTTGGTGACCACATCTCGCAGCAAGGCCAGATGCTGACAAGGTCTCGGCGATCAATGCCATGAAGACCCCAGAGGACAAGAAGGCAGTCCTCCGCTTTCTAGGGATGGTCAACTTCCTCGGGAAGTTCATTCCCAACATGGCAGCACACACCACAGCCCTCTGCCATCTCATCAAAAAGTCGACGGAATTCCAATGGCTGCCCGCTCATGAGAACGAATGGTGTGAGCTGAGGGCAAAACTCACCATAGCCCCGTTTCTGGCACTCTTCGACCCTACCAAAGAGACCAAAATATCCACTGACGGGAGCCAGGACGGTATTGGGGCGGTGCTCCTTCAACGGTATGGCTCTTCCTCATGGGCCCCAGTTGCGTATGCCTCCAGAGCCATGACGCCCACTGGTACACTCAGATTGAGAAGGAATGCCTGGGCCTCCTAACGGGAATCAACAAATTTCACGACTATGTGTATGGCCTCCCAAAATTCACGGTTGAGACGGACCACAGGCCACTAGTCCACATAATCCAGAAGGATTTGAATGACATGACGCTTCGGGTACAACAAATCCTTCTCCAGCTACGCTGCAATGACTTTGAACTTGTTTACACGCCTGGCAAAGAAATCATTGTTGCAGTTGCCCTTTCCAGGTCTATCACCACACCGTGTGAACAAACTGACTTTGTCTGCCAAATCGCAGGTGCAATTGTGTGCCTCCAACCTTCCGGCCACTGATGAGAGGGTCATCCAAATTCGTGGGGAAACGGCCAAGGATCCTCTGCTACAGCGTGATGCAGCACCTCACGAATGGCTGGCAGAATGGACAGTGTCCACAGTTTTACAACGTCAAGGACCACCTGCCGGTGGTGGACGGCATCCTCATGAAGCTCAATAGGATTGTGACTCCCCAGAGCACGCAAGCTATGGTGCTCGGCCAACTCCATGAGGGTCACCTGGGGAATCGAGAAATGTCGACGCAGAGCTCGAGAGGCATTCTATTGGCCGGGCATCAGCCAACACGTTGCCAACTGCCCCACATGTCAAAATTTTCAGCCAGCTCAACCCAAAGAAACTCTGCAGCAACATGAGATAGTGACCTCCCCATGGTCCAAAGTCGGTGTCGACCTTTTCCACGCCAAGGGGCGTGACTATGTCCTCCTGGTCGACTACTTCTCCAATTACCCTGAAGTGGTGAAACTGTCCAACCTTGCGTCGAAGGCGGTGATTAAAGCATGCAAAGAAACGTTTGCCAGGCATGGGATACCGTTCACGGTGATGAGTGACAACGGTCCCTGTTTTTACAGCCAGGAATGGTCTGATACAACTTTCGTCACGTAACCTCCAGCCCCCACTCAAACAGGAAGGCCGAAAAAGGGATCCATATCGTCAATAGATTACTATGCAAGGCTGCAGCCTCAGGCTCCAACTTCAACCTGGCGCTGCTGGCATACAGAGCATCCCTGCTGTCCACTGAGTTGTCTCCCGCGCAGATGCTCATGAATCGCACTCTGCGAACCACGGTTCCAGCCTTCCATGTTTCAGACCTTGTCCACCTCATGGTCATACAAAAGATGCAGCAGTCTCGGGCCCAACAGAAATCAGCATACAACGCTCATGCCACGGATCTCTCCGAGCTGGTCCTAACTGACCGTGTTCGTGTGCAGTTGCCTGACGGCGGCTGGTCCGCCACAGTTGTGGTGGTCAAGCAAGTGGCCCCGAGATCGTTCCTCGTCCTCATGGCTGATGGCTCCTTCCTACGACGCAACAGAGTTCCACGCCCGCCACCTAACCATGATGTCCCGCCTCACACAATGCCTCCTCCGGACGTGCCCTACCACGAGGCCACCGATCTACCAGCAATCCTGCCGACCTCTGTGACCACCGCATTGGCGGCGGTCCCGCCTATCCAAGTGCAGGCGGCCCCTGATCCACCCTTGAGGCGGTCAACCAGAATTCGTCGCCCGCCACAGAGACTAAACTTATAGACTGAACTTTTGCACAACTGTGTTACCTTATCGTTTTGACCTCTGTAAATATTGTTGTTACCGTTTCATCTGCCCTATATCTGCACTAGCAACACCTTCCTGTGTACATAAGGTCATTTTAGCACATTCTGTATATAGTCACGCACATATACACATCCACACACACATGCACCTTAATATTTATTATCTCAACACACACAATACAGAACAAAAAAAGGGGGGGGGGGAGAAATGTCATAATATACATCTATGTATACAATGGAGTGCAGACAGGCAGTGACTGACACACAGGATGACCAGTAAGCACACAGAACAGAGCAGCCAATCACCAGACAGGACACGGCCACTATAAAGCCAGAGGGTACCAGTTTTCCCGCTCTCTCGGGACCCAGCCTCTGAGACAGTCAGAGTTAGTGAGCTGGCCAGTGCAAACACCGTGTGGTAGCTAGTAAGTCTGGTTAGGCTCGTATCAGGTCTCCAGTCAAGTTAGCGTTGTGTCAACCCACAGTTGAACATGTATAATAGTTTAGACGTTAAATAAAATCGTGTTGCATCTTATCAAGTGTTGGAGGTCTGTCTCTCGCTACACTGCATCAAGTGCAGTCCACATCGACCCAGCCTACCCAACACATCACTGTGCACCACCTTAAACTTTATGAGGTTCATCCTTGCACAGGAAGAGGTCCCTTTTACCCCACACAGTGCCTGACTCCATACTCCCCAATTGATCTCCCCTCCCAACTCCCCTTCCCATTTGTCCTTGATCCTCATCACCCCTCCCTCACTGCTCCCCCAGCCACTTGTATATATCCCCAATTCTTCCCTTCCACATCCGGAAGCAGCAGTCGCTCCAGCAGGGTGTATGCCGGTAACCTCCAGACCTTTTGCGCAATGTCCCTTACCTGCAGATACCTGAACTCACTCCCTCTCGGCAGCTCTACTCTCTCCCTTAGCTCCTCCAGACAGGCAAACCCTTCCTCCAAGTACAGATCCCTCACCTTGGCCAGCCTCACTCCTCTCCACCTCCTGTATACACCATCCCCACCGGCTCAAACCCATGATTCTCGCACAGCGGCGTTAATACCGACATCCTTCCCATCCTAAAATGCCTCCTCAACTGATTTCATATCTTCACCGTGGACTGCACCACCGGGCTCCCTGAATACCTACTCGGAGCCATTGGCAACTTGCCGTCACCATAGCCCTCAAACTAGACCCCATACAAGATTCCTCCTCCATCCTAACCCATTCTACGACTTCTTCCCACTATCGCCGCCCCTTATCCACATTCATCGCCCAATAATAATGAAGCAGGTTTGGCAATGGCAACCATCCTGCCGCCTCTGCCTCTGTAGCAGGGTCCTCCCGACCGTCGGCACCTTCCCCGCCCATACAAAGTCCAAAATGATCGTGCCCAATTTCCGGAAAAAAGCCTTTGGTATAAAGATCAGGAGAGCCTGAAATATAAAGAAGAACTTTGGCAGAATATTCATTTTCACCACTTGGACCCTCCCTGCCAACGTCAATTGCAGTGTATCCCACCTCTTTAAGATCCTCCCTGGCTTCTTCCACCAGCTTCATTAAGTTCTACATTAGGAGCCCCGTCCATTCCCTCGCTACCTGAATCCCCAAATACCTAAACCTATCCCTCGCTACCGTAAATGGCATCCCCCCTAAATTTGCCCACCGTCCCAGCTCATTCACCAGGAAAACGTTGCTTTTCCCGACATTCAGTTCAGACCCCGACAACCCTCCAAACCTCCCCAGCAGGCCCATAATCCTTCCTATATTCTTCCAGCGGATTTAGGGAGGATTTGAGGGAAAACTTATTTTTCTAGAGGGTGGTGACGGTCTGGAATGCACTGCCTGGGAGGATGGTAGAGGCGGGTGCCTCACATCCTTGAAAAAGTACCTGGATGAGTAGTTGGCATGCCATAACAACCAAGGCTATGGTGCTAGCAAGTAATATCAGGTGGACAGGTCAGGCCGTTCATGCGTTGGTGCAGACTCGATGGGCCGAAGGGCCTCTTCTGCACTAGTATTCTGTAAACTGATGTTAAAAAATTGAAGGGGTTGGGATGCATTGAGTGGCTTCTGGGGACGAGGCTTTGTAACAGCTGAAAAAAATAATAACACAGTAAAACAGTTTCTCAGAGATGAACTAGCAGCAGTGCATTAGAGAGATTGTTACACACTGCTGATAGAATAAATTTGCATTCATGTCCACACAAAAAGTAAAGCGAGAACAATTGTTAAAGATCGAGCCATTCAAAAGAAAATTAGACCATCATCTAAAGAGGAAGAATGTGCAAGGTTATGGGGCGAAAGTGGGGCAAAACCACTATGGGAATTTCTCACTAGGAGATCTCGTGCAATGGGCTGAATGGCCTCCTTCTGCACTGTAATAATGCAGAGCTTTGGTGAAATAAGTGCATCTTGCAGATAATATACACTGCTGCTACTGTCTGTCGGTACAGTATGAAGTCTTACAACACCAGGTTAAAGTCCAACCGGTTTGTTTCGACTCACTCGCTTTCGGAGTGCAGCTCCTTCATCAGTCTATAAGTGCAACCTTCTTGGAGATCCTCTCCATTTGAGCTTGCAGTTTGCGGTGTCGATGTGGTGATGCTGGTGTTGGACTTCAGTGGGCACAGTAAGATGTTTTACAACACCAGGTTGTTAAAATCCTGACTGTCGGTGATTGAGGTGAAGGTGGTTGATGCATGCCAATCAGGCAGGCTGCTTTGTTCTGGATGGTGTTGAGCTTCTTGTTATAGAACATAGAAAATTACAACTCAGTACAGGCCCTTCGGCCCTTGATGTTGCGCCGACCTGTGAAATCCCATCTACACTATTCCCTGATCAGCCATATGTCTATCCAATGACCATTTGAATGCCCTTAGTGTTGGCGAGTCCACTACTGTTGCAGGCAGGGCATTCCACGCCCTTACTATCTGAATAAAGAACCTACCTCTGACATCTGTCCTATATCTATCTCCCCTCAATTTAAAGCTATGTCCCCTCATGCTAGACATCACCATCCGAGGAAAAAGGCGCTCACTGTCTACCCTATCTAATCCTCTGATCATCTTGTATGCCTCAATTAAGTCACCTTCTTCTCTCGAACAAAAACAGCCTCAAGTCCCTCAGCCTTCCCTCATAAGATCTTCCCTCCATACCAGGCAGCATTCTGGTAAATCTCCTCTGCACTCTTTCAATGCTTCCACATCCTTCCTATAATGCGGCGACCAGAATTGCACGCAATACTCCAAATGAGGCCGCACCAGCGTTTTGTACAGCTCCAACATGACCTCATGGCTCCGATACTCAATCCCTCTACCAATAAAAGCTAACACACCATATGCCTTCTTAACAACCCTGTCAACCTGGGTGGCAACTTTCAGGGATCTATGTACATGGACACCGAGATCTCTCTGCTCATCCACACTACCAAGAATCTTACCATTAGCCCAGTACTCTGTCTTCCTGTTATTCCTTCCAAAATGAATCACTTCACACTTTTCTGCATTAAACTCCATTTGCCACCTCTCAGCCCAGCTCTGCAGCTTATCTATGTCCCTCTGTAACTTGTAATATCCTTCCGCACTGTCTAAATCTGAAGCTGAAATCTGTTGGAGCTGCACTCATACGGGCAACTGGAGAGTATCCCATCAGACTCTTGACTTGTTCATCGTAGATAGTGAACAAGCTTTCGGGAGTCAGGAGGTGAAGCACTCATTACAAAATTCCCAGTCTCTGACCTGGCTCTTGTAACCACAGTATTTATATGACTGATTCAGTTCAGCCTCTGATCAATGGTAACCCCCAATGTGTTGATGGATGGGGATTTGGTGATGGTAATGACATTGAATGTCATGGGGAGACAATAATTGTTTTGATAATTTCTTGCATTGTTCAGTGTTCTTTCAGCTTAATAAAAGGTGGGCAGTATAATAATAACTTTATTAATGTCACATATAGGCTTACATTAACACTGCAATGAAGTTACTGTGAAAATCCCCTGGTTGCCACACTACGGCCCCTGCTCAGTTACACAGAGGGAGAAGTAAGAATGTCCAATTCACCTAACAAGTATGTCTTTCGGGACTTGTGGGAGGAAACCGGAGCACCTGGAGGAAACCCACGCAGACACTGGGAGAATTTTCAAACTCCACACGGTTGCCCAAGGCCGGAATTGATCCCGGGTCCCTGGTGCTTTGAGATGGCACCACTGTGCCACCATGCTGCCCCTTCACTGAAAAAGAATGGTTGCAGATGTCTATGGTTTGTTGTGGACTATTGCTAATTGCTTGCTTACTTAGTTCTAAATTGCACAGAAAACCTCCACCCTACCGAAGGAAAATGCATAACTTCCTGAAATGACAGGAATTGAAACAGGAAACCTACAGTATTGATAAAACTAAGACTACATGTAAAATATTATTATTTTGGTGTGCTGACCTAAAGGTGTGAAGGTTAGAATGGGTTTTATTATCAGTTCATTGTTGCATTATAAAAATCCGCATGAAGGTTCTGCACCGGTACAAGAGTTTGAAATATTTCAAATTGAAAAAAAAATTGTTGTTACTTGTAACAGTCCGTTGAAATTTCTGAAGTAATTTTGACATTTGAGCTTTTTTAAATACAGTGCTTCTTCTGAATTTTTTTAAATGTAAATTACTTCTGGAAAATATCGATAACCAACAAACACAGAGCTTTGCCTGAAAGGAGAAACATTATTTTGGTTTCTCATTTTTAAAACATAAATTCTTACGTCTTTTTTAAAAAGGGGAGAGTTGCTTTTCTTTATCTTATGATTGACTTTATCATTTCCACTTATTAGGTCTCTCTGTTTTCAAATCAATGGTGGAGGAAGCAGAGAAGAAAAGTTTTCCAGGAAATGATTTGTTGAAACAATTAAAGGAAGCCATTGTAGAGGCAGAAAAGTGTGCCTCTGTTGCCCAGCAACTTCTTAATAATAAACGACAAACCAGGTGTGTAAAATGTTTGACACACATACTAAGGGATGAGACGACCTGATTGGGAAAGGTTTTCGCTTAGACCGTAAGACACAGGTGCAGAGGACGGCCATTTTGCCCATTAAGTCTGCTCCGCCATTCAATTATATCATAACTGGCCTGATGTGATAATCTGCAACTCCATTTTCCCGCCTTATCCACCATATCCCTTGATTCCTTTACTGATTAAATGTCTATCTCAGGTAAAAGTCCATCTCAGCTTAGAAATTACTTAACGACCCAGCCACTCTCACCCTCTGTGGTAAAGAATTCACAACCTGCAGAGAAGAAGTTCCTCCTCCTCTCTGTTTTAAATGGGTGACCCCTTACTCTGATTATACCCTCTGATCAAAGAACAATACAGCACAGGAACAGGCCCCATCTGCCCTCCAGGCCCGTACTGGTCATGATACCAACCTTTGCCAAAACTCTCAGCATTTCCTTGTGCCGTGTGTTTATCAAGATGCCTTTTGAATGCTTCCACAACCTCCCCTGGCAACGCGTACCAGGCACTCACCACCCACTGCGTATAAAACATGCCTCGCACATCTCCTCTAAATGTGGCCACACAAACCTTAAACCTATGCCCCATGGTGACTGACCCCTCCACCCTGGGAAGAGTTCCTGGCCACCCATTCTATCCAAGCCCCTTATAATCTTGCAGACCTCTATCAGGTCACCCCTCAACCTCTGTCTTTCTAATGAAAACATTCCGAGTCAATTCAACCTCTCCACATGGCAAACACCCTCCAGACCAGGCAACATCTTGGTAAACCTCCTCAGCACTCTCTCCAAAGCCTGCACATCCTTCTTGTAGTGTGGCAACCAGAATTGTGTGCAATATATCAAGTGTGGCCTTACCAAGGTTCTATACAACTAGCAAGACTTGCCAGTATTTATACTTGATGCCCCGCCCAATGAAGGCAAGCATTCCGTATGCTTTCTTGACATTCTTGTCCACTTGTGTTGCCACGTTCAAAGATCTGTGGACATGCATGCCCAGATCTCGCTGACTTTCTAAGTTCCTAAGAGTTTTACCATTTACAGTATATTTTCCCTCTTATGTTCGACCTACCAAAATGCATTACCTCACATTTGTCCGGATTAAACTCCGTTTGCAATTTCTCTGCCCAAGTCTCCAATCTATCTATGTCCTGCTGTTTTTTCTGACAATCCTCAACACCATCTGCCACTCCACCAACCTTGGTGTCATCCACGAACTTACGAATCACACCAATATACTTTCCTCCAAATCATTTATGTACACTACAAACAATGGAGGCCCAAGCAAAGATCCTGTGGATGTCTTGGAGCGGTTACAGGACATTCTGGAGGGGGAGGGTGCACAGCCAGTGATCGTGGTACACATCAGTACAAATGACATAAGTAAAAATGCGATGAGGTCCTAAAAGCAGAATACAGGGAGCTAGGAAGGAAGTTAAGAAATCGGACCTCAAAGGTAGTGATCTCAGGTGCTAGTCAGAGTAGAAATGACAGGATATATTGGATGAATACGTGGCTGAGGAGATGGTGTCAAGGGAGGGTTCCAGATTCCTGGTGCATTGGGACCAGTTCTGGGGGAGGTGGGACCTGTACAAACTGGGCGGGTGACACCTGGGCAGGACTGAAACTGATGTCCTCGGGAGGGCTATTTGCTAGAGCGGTTGGGGAGGGTTTAAACTAATATGCCAGTGGGATGGGAACCTATGCAAGGAGTCAGAGAAAGAGTGATCAAGGACAAAAACAAAAGGTAGAAAAGTGAATAATAAAAGTGATACGTGGAGAAACCAAGGGCCTTAATGCACAGAGCATTTGCAATAAAGTGGATGAACTAATCGCGCAGATAGATATAAATGGGTATGATATAATTTGGATTACAGAGACATGGCTGCAGGGTGACCAGGGATGGGAACCGAATGCCCCAGGGTTTTCAGTATTTAGGAAGGACAGGCAAAAAAGAAAAGTTGGTGGAGTGGTATTGCTGGTTAAAGAGGAAATTAACACAGTAGTGAGAAAGGATATTAGATCTGACAATGTGGAATCTGTATGGGTAGAGTTGAGAAATACCAAGAGGTAAAAAACATTAGTGAGTGTCATATATCGATTCCAAACTGCAGTGGTGATGTTGGGAATGGCATTAAACGCAAAATTAGAGATGCATGTAAGAAGGGAATATCGGTGATCATGGGTGATTTTAATCTGCACATAGATTGGGTAAATCAAATTAGCCACAATGACGTAGAGGAGGAATTCCTGGAGTGTATACGGGATGGTTTTCTTGCCCAATATGAGGAGGAACAAATTGGAGAGCAGGCCATTTTAGACTGGGTACTGTGTAATGAGAAGGGAATCATTGCTAATCTGGCTGTACGAGACCCCCTTGGGGATGAGCGACCATAACATGATATAATTTTTTATCAAGATGGAGAGTGAAATAGTTGATTCAGAGATTAGGGTGCTGAATCTTAATAAATGGAACTACGAAGATATGAGGTGTGAGTTGGCCTTGATTGATTGAGGGGAGTTACTTAAAGGGATGACAGTGGATAGACAATGGCAAACATTCAAGGAACACATGGGGGAACTACAGCAACTGTTTATTCCTGTCAGGCACAAAAGCAAAGGGGGTAAGAGGGCCAATCCATGGCTTACAAAGTAAATTAGAAATAGTATCTGATCCAAGGAAGAAACATGAGGAGAAATTTCTTCAGCCAGAGAGTGGTGGGTCTGTGGAATTCATTGCCACAGAGGGCGGTGGAGGCCGGGACGTTGAGTGTCTTTAAGACAGAAGTTGACAAATTCTTGATTTCTCGAGGAATTAAGGGCTATGGAGAGAGAGCGGGTAAATGGAGTTGAAATCAGCCATGATTGAATGGTGGAGTGGACTCGATGGGCCGAATAGCCTTACTTCCGCTCTTATGTCTTATGGTCTTATACAGATTGGCCAAGAAATAGACCTGAGAATTGGGAGCAGTTTAGAAGTCAGCAAGAAAGACAAAGGGATTGATTAAGAAGGGGAAAGTACAGTACGAAAGGAAGCTTGCAGGGAACATAAAGACTGACACTAAGTATTTCTCTAGATATTTGAAGAGAAAAAGATTGGTAAAGAGAAATGTAGGCCCCTACAGACAGAAACAGGGAAAATAAGGGACAAAGAAATGGCTGAGCAATTGAATACATACTTTGGTTCAGTCTTCACAAAAGAGGACACAAATCATACAGCAGAAATGTTGGAGACTGAAAGGTTTAGTGAGAGGGAAGAACTGAGGGAGATCAACATTAGTAGAGAAATGGTGCTGGGAAAATTGATGAGGTTGAAGGTGGATAAATCCCCAGTGCCTGAGAATCTGCATCCCAGAGTGCTTAAGCTCTGGAAATAGTGGATGCATTGGTGGTCATCTTCCAGGATTCTATAGACTCTGGAACTGTCCCTGCAGATTGGAATGTAGCTCGCATCTCTCCAATATACAAAAAGGCGGGTAGAGAGTAAACGGAATTATAGACCAGTAAGCCTAACATCGGTAGTGGGGAAAATTCTTGAATCCATTATTAAGGACTTTATAGCGGAACATTTAGAAAGCAGTGGCAGGATCAGTCAGATTCAGCATGAATTTATGAAGGGAAAATCATGCTTGACAAATCTGTTGAAATTCTTTGAAGATGTGCAGCACGGTAGCACAAGTGGATAGCACTGTGGCTTCACAGCGCCAGGGTCCCAGGTTCAATTCCCTGCTGGGTCACTGTCTGTGAGGAGTCTGCACATTCTCCCCGTGTTTGCGTGGGTTTCCTCCGGGTGCTCCGGTTTCCTCCCACAGTCCAAAGATGTGCAGGTTAGGTGGATTGGCCATGATAAATTGCCCTTAGTGTCCAAAATGGTTAGGAGGGGTTATTGGGTTACGGGGATAGGGTGGAAGTGAGGGCTTGAGTTGGTCGGTGCAGACTCGATGGGCTGAATGGCCTCCCTCTGCACTGTATGGTCTATGTTCTATGTAACAGTACAGTTGACAAGGGGGAGCCAGTCAATGTGGTATATTTGGACTTTCAGAAGGCCATGCAGTCCCGCATAAGAGATTATTGTGCAAAATTCAAGCGCATGGGATTGGGTGAAATATATTGAGGAGGATAGAAAACTGGTTGGCAGAGAGGAAACAAAGTGTAGGGATTAATGGGCCTTTTTCAAATTGGCAGGCAGTAACCAGTGGGGTACCACAGGGATCGGTGCTGGGACCCCAGCTATTCACAATATATATTAATGATTTGGATGAGGGAACAAAATGTACCATCTCAAAGTTTGCAGATGATACCAAGTTTGGTGGGAGGGTGAACTGTGACGAAGATGCAGGGATCCTACAGCATGATCTGGACAGGTTGGGCGAGTGGACAAATCAATGGCAGATGCAGTATAATTTGGATAAATGAGAGGTTATTCACTTTGGAAGCAAAAACAGGAAGGCAGATTACTACCTGAATGGTTGTAAATTGGGAGGGGGGAGTGTGCAGCGGGACCTGGGTGTCCTTGTGCACCAGTCGCTGAAGGTAAGCATGCAGGTGCAGCAGGCGGTAAAGATGGCTAATGGTATGGTGGCCTTCATTGTGAGAGGTTTCGAGTATCGAAGCAGGGATGTGTTGCTGCAATTATACACGGCCTTGGTGAGGCCACACCTGGAGTATTGTGTGCAGTTTTGGTCCCCTGAGGAAGGATGTTCTTGCTCTCGAGGGAGTGCAGCAGAGGTTTACCAGACTGATTCCAGGGATGGCAGGACTGTCATACGAGGAGAGATTGACTAGGTTGGGATTGTTCTCGCTGGAGTTCAGAAGAATGAGGGGGATCTCATAGAGACTTATAAAATTCTAATGGGACTAGACAGGCTAGATGCATGGAAGATGTTACCAATGATGGGTGCGTCCAGAACCAGGGGTCACAGTCTGAGGATTCAGGGTAAAGCATTTTGGACAGATATAAGGAGACATTTCTTCACCCAAAGAGTGGTGAGCCTGTGGAATCCATTACCACAGGAAGTAGTTGATGCTAAAACATTGAATATATTCAAGAGGTGGCTAGATATAGAACTTGGGGGGGGGGGGAATGGGATCAAAGGCTACGGGGAGAAAGCAGGATTAGGGTATTACATAGAACATAACAGTGCAGAAGGAGGCCATTCGACCTATTGAGTCTGCACCAACCCACTTAAGCCCTCTCTTCCACTCTAGCCCAATAACCCCTCCTAAACTTTTTGGGCAATTTAGCGTGGCCAATCCACCTAACCTGCACGTCTTTGGACGTGGGAGGAAACCGGAGCACCCGGAGAAAACCCATGCAGACACGGGACAGAACGTGCAGACTCCGCACAGACAGTGACCCAGCAGGGAATCGAACCTGGGACCCTGGCGCTGTGAAGCCACAGTGCTAACCACTATGCTACCATGCTGCCCACATTGAGTTGGATGATCAGCCATGATTGTGATGAATGGCGGAGCATCTTCTATGTATCTATCTTCTATGTATCTGTGTATATAACACCACTAGTCACAACCTTCCATTCAGAAAAATACCCTTCTCCCTTTGCCTTCTGTGACCGAGCCAGTTCTGTATCCATCTTACCACCTCACCTCTGATCCCATGTGACTTCACCTTTTGTACCAGTCTGCCATGAGGCACCTTGTCAAAGGCTTTACTGAAGTCCATGTAAACAACATCCACCGCCATCCCCTCATCAATCATCTTTGTCACCTTCTCAAAAAACTTAGTCAAGTTAGTGAGGCACGACCTCCCCTTCACAAAACATGCTGTATATCACTAATGAGTCCATTTTTTCCCAAATGCGTATAAATCTTGTCCGAGAATGCTCTCCATTTATTTACCTACTACCGACGTAAGGCTCACCGGCCTAAAGTTTCCAGGATTATCCCTGCTACCTTTCTTTTCTTTTTAACAAACAATTTATTAAAGCATTTATGGTTTTAGAACAACAAAAGATACAAAAGACAAGATGTAAACATAATTCAGTACGTAACACCCCCCCCCCCCCCAATCAACAACCATACCCAGCCAGCGTAGCTTATACACACAATTCCCAAGTCCCTCCATCTCCTCTTGCTGATCCTGCCTAAACTAAACTAAACTAACTCCCCCTACCCCTCCCCCTCATTCCCTAACTCCCCCCATTTTTGTATTTGCTAACTGTTTAGTTTTCCCCAAAGAAGTCGGTAAACGGCTGCCACCTCCGGACGAACCCTAACATTGATCCTTTCAGGGCGAACTTAATTTTCTCAAGCCTGAGAAACCTGGCCATGTCACTAACCCATACCCCCAATTTTGGGGGCTCCCAGTCCGTCCACGCTAATAAGATCCGTCTCCGGGCTACCAAGGAGGCAAAGGCCAAAACGTCAGCCTGCCTCGCCCCCTGGACTCCTGGGTCTTCCGACACATCAAAGATCGCCACCTCTAGACTCGGCGCCACCCTTGTTTTTAGCAGCGTGGACATGGCATCGGCAAATCCCTGACAGAATCCCCTAAGCTTCGGACATGCCGAAAACATGTGGACATGATTTACTCACACACCTGTCCTCTACCCCAAAAAACCTGTTCATCCGGGCCACCGTCATGTGTGCCCGGTGAACCACCTTGAATTGTATCAGGCTGAGCCTGGCACATGATGAGGACGTGTTGACTCTACTCAGAGCATCCTCCCATAGACCTACCTCTAGCTCACAGCTCATCTTCCCACTTGCGCTTCGTCCCCCCTATCTGGGTTCCCTCCCACTCCAGAAGCTCTTAATAAATTTCCGAGACCTTCCCCTCCCCACCCCCGTTTTTGAAACTACCTCATCCTGTATCTCCTGTGGTGTTAGAAGCGGAAAGCTCGAACTTTCCTTCGTACAAACTCCCTCACCTGCAGATAGCAAAACCCATTGCCACCCGGCAATTCAAACTCCTCCTCCAAATCTTCCAAGGAAGGACAGCTCCCATCGATAAAGAGATTCCCCAGCCTCTCAATACCTGCTCTCTGCCACCTCCGAAACCCCTCCATCCAACCTCCCCGGGACAAGATTGCCACAAATTGGAGCCCACACCGAGGATCCCTCTACTCTCATATGCTTCCATCACTGCCCCCAAACTCTCAGAGCCGCCACCGCTTGTGGAATAACCGGCCGGCGAGAACGGCAGAGGTGCTGTTACCAATGCCCCTTGATTTGCTCAACTAACCACGCCATATGTAATTTATGCAACTGCTCCCATCCCCATGCCACCTGAATTCCCGAGTATCGAAAACTCCCTCCCACCACTTTAAATGGCAACTCCCCCAGCCTCCTCTCCTGCCCCCTCGCCTGGATCATAAAAACCTCACTTTTACCCATGTACACTTTATATCCCAAGAACTGGCCAAATTCCCCTAAGATCCACATAATCTCTCTTCTCCTCCTCCCCCCCCCCCCCCCCCCCCCCCCCCCCGCCAAAAACGGGTCAGAAATATACAGGAGTAGGTTGTCTGCATACAAGACCCTGTGTTCCAGCCCCCCTTCCCCCCACCGGGACTAGCCCCTGCCATCCCTCTGATGCTCTCAGCGCCATCGCCAATGGCTCTATAGCCAAGGCAAACAACAATGGGGAGAGTGGGCATCCCTGCCTCGTCCCCCGGCTCAGTCTAAAATAGTCCAAGCTCACTCGGTTCGTCCGCACACTCGCCACTGGTGCCTGGTACAGCAATCGGACCCAGCCTACAAAGCCCTGCCCAAACCCCAGAACCTCCCACGAATATTTCCACTCCACCCGGTCGAAGGCCTTCTCTGCGTCCATAGAGACCACCACCTCCACCTCCGTCCCCTCGGAGGGCATCATGATGACATTCAGAAGCCTTCTAACGTTGGCCGTTAACTGCCTCCCTCTGACAAATCCTGTCTGGTTCTCCCCTATCACTCCGGAACACAATTCTCTATCTTTGAGGCCAAAATCTTGGCCAGCAATTTGGTGTCTACATTTAGTAGGGCGACTTTTCTCATGACCAATGGTGAATACTGAGCAAAGTTCTCCCGGAGAAAGACCACCAGTTGCTCCGTTGACCACTGGGCCGACAATTTCGGTCCCTGGCCCTCTGCCATATTCTCCAGTGCTGCAGACTCCACTCCCTCTTCGACCAACGTTCTCTCCTTTTCAGACCATGTCTGGCCCACGAATCCATACACTGGTGGGAAATCCTTCTCCTGTACTTCACCAGTCTCCTGTTTTGTCGATCAAATCCACCGTAAATCAGGCAAAAAGGTCCCAAAGGTCCACCACAAGCGGGAGCTACCAAATTAGCGACCACTCACTCCATGGCTGCCACCGGAAGTCCCTGCGACATTTCTTCAACAGCGGTACCACATTAGCTATTCTCCAGTCCTCTGGGATCTCACCTGTAGCCAATAAGGATATAAAGATGTCAGTCAAGGCCCCAGCAATTTCCTCCCTTGCTTCCCTGAGACTTCTGGGGTAAATCCCATCTGGCCCAGGATACTTATCTGCATTAATCACGTTTAAAAGACCCAATACCTCCTCCTTTTCGATGTTAACATGATTCAGACTGTCCACACACCCTACCCAAGAATCATCTTCCACAAAGTCCCTTTCTTTGGTGAACGCTGATGCAAAGTACCTCGCCTATTTCCTCGGCTCAACCCATAGATTCCCCCCTCTGTCCTTAAGTGGTCCAACCCTTTCCCTGGCCACCCTCTTGCTTTTTTAAAAAAAATATGTTTATTTAAATTTTCCAACAACATTTTTAACAAACCCGCCCCCCAATAACAAAATGAAAGAAACACAAACACAAAACTCATACATTGGGTTTCCCCCATATACAGTAACCCCCCCATATGACATTCAAAGGTACCCATAGGGAAGCCCCCCCCACCCACCTGAATTCCCCCCCCCCGGCCCCCCCGAAAGAGACCCCCCTCCCTCCCCCCTCTCTCTCTTCCCCCCCCCCCCTTGGGTTGCTGCTGCTGACCTCCTCCTAACGCTCCGCGAGATAGTCTAGGAACGGTTGCCACTGCCTGAAGAACCCCTGCACATACCCTCGTAAGGCAAAGTTTATCCTCTCCAGCTTAATGAACCCTGCCATGTCATTGATCCAGGCTTCCACACTGGGGGGCTTTGCGTCCTTCCATAATAGCAAGATCCTCCGCCGGGCTACCAGGGACGCAAAGGCCAGGATACCGGCCTCTTTCGCCTCCTTCACTCCCGGCTCGTCCGTTACCCCAAACAGTGCCAACCCCCAACTCGGCTTGACCTGGACTTTCATCACCTTGGACATAGTCCTCGCGAAACCCTTCCAAAACCCATCCAGTGCCGGGCACGACCAGAACATGTGGACGTGATTCGCCGGGCTTCCCGAGCACCTCCCACATCTGTCCTCCACCCCAAAGAACCTACTCAACCTCACTCCTGTCATATGCGCTCTGTGAGTAACCTTGAATTGTATTAGGCTGAGCCTGGCGCAAGAGGAGGAAGTGTTAACCCTACTCAGGGCATCTGCCCACAGACCCTCATCTAGCTCCTCCCCAAGCACCTCCTCCCACTTGCCCTTTAACTCCTCTACCGAGGCCTCCTCCTCTTCTTTCAGCTCCTGGTAGATCGCCGAAACCCGGCCTTCTCCAACCCATACACCCAAAATCACTCTGTCGTGAGTCCTCTGTGCCGGGAGCAGCGGGAATTCCCTCACCTGCCGCCTCACAAACGCCCTCACTTGCATATCCCGGGCGTAACCCAAACTTCTCCTCCAGCGCCCCTAGGCTCGCAAACGTCCCCTCTATAAACAGGTCCCCCATTCTTCTAATCCCTACCCAATGCCAGCTCCGAAACCCCCCATCCATCCTTCCCGGGACGAACCGATGGTTCTCCCGAATCGGGGACCAAACCGAGGCTCCCACCTTGCCCCTGTGTCGTCTCCACTGCCCCCAGATCTTCAACGTCGCCGCCACCACCGGACTCGTGGTGTACCTTGTCAGCGAGAGCTGCAGCAGTGCCGTCGCCAGCGCCCTCAGGCTCGTGCCCACACAGGACGCCATCTCCAACCTCTTCCACGCCGCCCCCTCTCACTCCATTACCCACTTACGGATCATCGCCACATTGGCAGCCCAATAATAGCCGCACAAATTCGGCAGAGCCAGCCCTCCCTGTCCCTACTACGCTCCAGAAACACCCTCTTTACCCTTGGGGTCTTATTTGCCCACACGAAACCCATGATGCTCCTACCTACCCGTTTGAAAAAGACCTTGGGAATCATAATGGGAAGGCACTGGAACACAAAGAGAAACCTCGGGAGGACCATCATTTTAACCGACTGCACCCTGCCCGCTAGCGAGAGTGGCAGCCCATCCCATCTTTTGAAATCCTCTTCCATCTGCTGCACCAACAGCGTCAAATTGAGCTTGTGCAGGGCCCCCCAACTCCCAGCCACCTGGATCCCTAAGTACATAAGAACATAAGAACTCGGAGCAGGAGTAGGCCATCTGGCCCCTCGAGCCTGCTCCACCATTCAATGAGATCATGGTTGATCTTTTGTGGTCTCAGCTCCACTTTCCGGCCCGAACACCATAACCCTTAATCCCTTTATTCTTCAAAAAACTATCTATCCTTATCTTAAAAACATTTAATGAAGTACCGAAAGCTCCTTTCCGCCCTCTTCAACGGTAGGTCGTCTATCCCCTTTCCCTGGATGCACCACAAAGAGCTCCCTTTTCCCGACATTGAGCTTATACCCCGAGAAGTCCCCAAACTACCTTAGGATCCGCATGACCTCCGCCATCCCCTCCACTGGATCTGCCACACACAGCAACAGGTCTTCCGCACATAGCGACACCTGATGTTCCTCTCCCCCCTCGGACCAGTCCCCTCCATTTCCTGGACTCCCTTAGTGCCATGGCCAGAGGCTCAATTGCCAATACAAACAACAAGGGGGACAGGGGGCACCCCTGCCTCGTCCCTCGGTACAGCCGAAAGTACTCCGACATCCGCCGATTCGTAGCCACACTCGCCACCGGGGCTCTATATAGCAACCTGACCCAGCTGATGAACCCCTCCCCGAACCCAAACCTCCGCAGCACTTCCCAAAGATACTCCCACTCCACCCGGTTGAAGGCCTTCTCCGCGTCCATAGCTGCCACTACCTCCGCTTCTCCCTCCACTGAGGGCATCATAATCACATTGAGGAGCCTCCGCACATTGGTGTTTAGCTGCCTGCCATTTACAAACCCCGTCTGGTCCTTGTGAATCAACCCCGGGACACAGTCCTCAATTCTCGTAGCCAGCACTTTTGCCAGCAACTTAGCATCCACATTGAGGAGTGAGATCGGTCTATACGACACACATTGCAGTGGGTCCTTGTCCCGCTTCGGGATCAGAGAGACCAGTGCCCCGGACATTGTCGGGGGCAAGGTCCCCCCCTCCCTTGCCTTCTTGAAAGTCCTCACTAGCAACGAGCCTAGCAGGTCCACGTATTTCCTGTAAAGCCCGACCGGGAACCCATCTGGTCCCGGGGCCTTCCCCGCCTGCATGCTCCCCAATCCTTTAACCAGCTCCTCTAGCCCAATCGGCACCCCCAAACCAGCCACCTCCTCCTCCACCCTCGGGAACTCAGCTGATCCAAAAATCGGCGCATCCCCTCTTCCCCCGCTGGGGGCTCAGATCTGTACAGATCTCCATAGAAGTCCCTAAATACCTTGTTTATTCGCACCATATTCCCCCCGCTATCCTTAACTCGACCTATCTCCCTCGCTGCCTCCCTCTTACGAAGCTGGTGTGCCAGCATCCGACTCCCCTTCTCCCGAAGGTCCAGCACCGTGTTGAAATCCCCGCCCCCCCCATTATCAAGCTTCCTACCTCCAGGTCCGGAATCCGACCCAGCATGCGTTTCATAAATCCGGCATCATCCCAGTTCGGGGCATATATGTTTACCAGTGCCACCCGCACCCCCTGCAACCTACCGCTCACCATCACATAATGACCTCTATTATCCACTACAATATTCATTGCCTCAAATGACACCTGCTTCCCCACCAGTATTGCAACTCCTCTGTTCTTCGCATCCAGCCCTGAATGGAATACCTGTCCTACCCATCCCTTTCTCAGCCGAACCTGATCTGCCACCTTCAAATGTGTCTCCTGGAGCAAAGCCACGTCTGCCTTCAGTCCTTTTAAGTGCGTGAACACCCGGGCCCTCTTGACCGGCCCGTTCAGGCCCCTCACATTCCAAGTTATCAGCCGGATTGGGGGGCTACCCCCCCCGACTAGCCATCTCCATTTCTAGGCCAGCCACGTGCCCGTGCCTCCCGCACCCTCCAGTCCCCCAGACGGCGGACCCCCGCCCCGACCACCTCGCCTACTTCCAGCTCCCCTTTGGCCAATGCAGCAGCAACCCTATACCCCCCCTCCCCCCCGCTAGATCCACATCTAGCCCTTTTGCTCCCCCCATAACACTCCCGTAAGTCAGCTGACTCCTGCTGACCCCGGCCTCTCCCGCCATTCCATCAACCCCCCCCCCCCAGTCTGAGAATCCCCCCCTCCCTGGCAGTCAGTGTGCGCTCCTCTCCAGCACCGCCCATCCGGCCCCCACCCTCGTCCTTCCCTCGCGTGGGAAAAATCCCACGCTTTCCTGAGCCGGCCCCGCCCCCTCTGGCGCAGCTCCTTTTGCGGCCTTACCCCAATTCCCCATCCCCGGGCCTCCACTCCCCCTCTTCCTTCGTGTGCGGGTGGGGGTGGGGGTCTGCCCCTCCAACACCGACGCCCACACTCTCCCACTGTCTCCCCATCAAATCCCTTCACCCATCCCCGTCCAGCACCCAACCAAAGGAACATTCCCGAAACGTAATAAACACCAAATACACAGTAAACATCCCCCCACAACAAACCCTCAATTTGAGTCCAACTTTTCAGTCCGTATAAAGCTCCATGCCTCATCAGGCGTTTCGAAATCGTGGTGCCAATCCTGGAACGTGACCCACAATCGCGCTGGCTGCAGCATACCGAACTTCACCCCCTTCCGATGGAGCACCGCCTTAGCCCGATTGAAACCAGCTCTCTTCTTAGCCACCTCTGCACACCAGTCCTGGTAGATTCGGATCTCCGTGTTCTCCCACCTGCTGCTCCGCTCTTTCTTGGCCCATCTCAGGACACACTCTCTGTCCATAAAGCGGTGAAACCTCACCACTACAGGCCTTGGCGGCTTGTTGGCCTTGGGTCTCCTTGCTAGGACCCGGTGAGCCCCATCTAGCTCCAGGGGCCTCGGGAAGGTTCCCGCGCCCATCAGCGAATTGTGTATCGTGCTCACATATGGCCCGGCATCGGGCCCCTCCACTCCTTCAGGGAGACCCAGAATCCGAAGATTCTTCCTCCTCAACCTATTCTCCAGGTCCTCAAATCTTTCCGCCCACCTCTTGTGCAGGGCCTCGTGCGCCTCCACCTTCATCGCCAGGCCCAAGATCTCGTCCTCGTTCTCCGAGGCTTTTTGCCGCACCTCCCGGATTGCCGCCCCTTGGGCCTTCTGGGTCTCCACTAGCTTCTCAATCGCCGCCTTCATTGGCGCCAGCATTTCGGTTTTCAGCTCAAAGCAGCGTTTAAAAAACCCCTGCTGCTCCTGCGACCATGCTGCTTGGTCTCCGCACGCCGCCATCTTGTTTTTTCTCCCTCTCACTTTCCTCTGCTCCAAGATCACTTTTTTCACCGCTCCACTCCTGGTCCAATCCATATAATGTCGGGGGGACCTTGCTGTCACCTTCCCACACTGGAAGCCGTCGAACAATTGCCGTTGGGGCCCCTCTAGAGAGCCCAAAAGTCCGTTCCCGGCGGGAGCTGCCGAAAGTGCGACCTACCTAGGCATAGCCGCAGCAGAAGTCTGACCCTCTTGCTTTTTGCACATGAACAAAAAGCTTTGGGATTCACCTAAATCCTACTTTCCAAGGACTTTTCATGACCGCTCCTAGCCCTCCTAATTTCCTGCTTCAGTATCATAATTCTGTATAGGAGCAGAATTAGGCCACTCGGCCCATTGAGTCTGCTCCACCATTCAATTATGGCTGATACTTTTCCTCATCCCCATTCTCCCATAACCCCTGATCCCCTTATTAATCAAGAACCTATCTATTTCTGTCTTAAAGACACTCAGTGATTTGGCCTCCACAGCCTGCTGCGGCAAATAGTTCCACAGATCCACCACCATCTGGCTGAAGAAATTCCTCCTCATCTCGGTTTTAAAGGATCGTACCTTTAGTCTGAGATTGTGTCCTCTGCTTCTAGCTTTCCTACAAGTGGAAACATTCTCTCCACGTCTACTCTATCCAGGCCTCGCAGTATCCTGTAAGTTTCAATAAGATCCCCCCCCTCATCCTTCTAAACTCCAACGAGTACAGACCCAGAGCCCTCAACCGTTCCTCATACGACAAGCTCTTTACTCAAGGGATCATTCTTGTGAACCTCCTCTAGATCCTTTCCAAGGCCAGCACAGCCTTCCTTAGATCTGGGCTCCAAAACTGCTCACAATACTCCAAATGGGGTCTGACCAGAGCCTTTCCAGCCTCAGAAGTACCTTCCTGGTCTTGTCTTCTAGCCCTCTCGACATGAATGCTAACATTGGGGAAGGCAGGACCTGTACAAGCAGGACGGGTTGCATCTGAACCAGAAGGGCACCAATATCCTGGGAGAGAGGTTTTCTAGTACTCTTCGGGAGGGTTTAAACTACTTTGGCAGGGTAATGGGAACCGAATTTGTAGTCCAGCAACTAAGGTAGCTGATATTCAGGACGCCAAAGCGTGTAATGAGGCAGTGGGGAAGGGAACACTGACAAAGGAGAGTACTTGCAGGCACGGAGATGGGTTGAAGTTTGTATACTTCAACGCAAGAAGCATCAGGAATAAGGTTGGTGAATTTAAGGCATGGATCGGTACTTGGGACTACGATGTGGTGACCATCATAGAAGAGGCAGAAATGGTTGTTGGAGGTCCCTGGTTATAGATGTTTCAATAAGATTCGGGAGGGTGGTAAAAGAGGTGGGGGGGGGGGGTGGCATTGTTAATTAGAGATAGTATAACAGCTGCAGAAAGGCAGTTCGAGGAGTATCAGCCTACTGAGGTAGTGTGGGTTGAAGTCAGAAATAGGAAAGGAGCAGTCACCTTGTTAGGAGTTTTCTATAGGCCCCCCAATAGTCGCAGAGATGTGGAGGAACAGATTGGGAAACAGATTTTGGAAAGATGCAGAAGACACAGGGTAGTCGTCATGGGTGACTTTAACTTCCCAAACATTGAGTGGAAACTCTTCAGATCAAATAGTTTGGATGGGGTGGTGTTTGTACAGTGTGTCCAGGAAGCTTTTCTAACACAGTATGTATATTGTCCGACCAGAGGGGAGGCGATATTGGATTTGGTACTTGGTAATGAACCAGGGCAAGTGATAGATTTGTTAGTGGGGGAGCATTTTGGAGATAGTGACCACAATTCTGTGACTTTCACTTTAGTAATGGAGAGGGATAGGTGCGTGCAACAGGGCAAGGTTACAATTGGGGGAAGGGTAAATACGATGTTGTCAGACAAGAATTGAAGTGCATAAGTTGGGAACATAGGCTGTCAGGGAAGGACACAAGTGAAATGTGGAACTTGTTCAAGGAACAGGTACTACGTGTCCTTGATATGCATGTCCCGGTCAGGCAGGGAAGAGATGGTCGAGTGAGGGAACCATGGTTGACAAGAGAGGTTGAATGTCTTGTTAAGAGGAATAAGCAGACTTATGTAAGGCTGAGGAAACAAGGTTCAGACAGGGCGTTGGAGGGATACAAGATAGCCAGGAGGGAACTGAAGAAAGGGATTAGGAGAGCTAAGAGAGGGCATGAACAATCTTTGGCGGGTAGGATCAAGGAAAGCCCCAAGGCCTTTTACACATATGTGAGAAATATGAGAATGACTAGAGCGAGGGTAGGTCCGATCAAGGACAGTAGCGGGAGATTGTGTATTGAGTCTGAAGAGATAGGAGAGGTCTTGAACGAGTACTTTTCTTCTGAATTTACAAATGAGAGGGGCCATATTGTTGGCGAGGACAGTGTGAAACAGACTGGTAAGCTCAAGGAAATACTTGTTATGAAGGAAGATGTGTTGGGCATTTTGAAAAACTTGAGGATAGACAAGTCCCCCGGGCCTGACGGGATATATCCAAGGATTCCATGGGAAGCAAGAGATGAAATTGCAGAGCCGTTGGCAATTATCTTTTCGTCCTCACTGTCAACGGGTGGCACTAGGGGATTGGAGAGTGGCGAATGTCGTGCCCCTGTTCAAAAAAGGGACTAGGGATAACCCTGGGAATTACAGGCCAGTTAGTCTTACTTCGGTGGTAGGCAAAGTCATGGAAAGGGTACTGAAGGATAGGATTTCTGAGCATCTGGAAAGACACTGCTTGATTAGGGATAGTCAGCACGGATTTGTGAGGGGTAGGTCTTGCCTTACAAGTCTTATTGAATTCTTTGAGGAGGTGACCAAGCACGTGGATGAAGGTAAAGCAGTGGATGTAGTGTACATGGATTTTAGTAAGGCATTTGATAAGGTTCCCCATGGTAGGCTTCTGCAGAAAGTAAGGAGGCATGGGATAGTGGGAAATTTGGCCAATTGGATAACGAACTGGCTAACCGATAGAAGTCAGAGAGTGGTGGTGGATGGCAAATATTCAGCCTGGATCCCAGTTTCCAGTGGCGTACTGCAGGGATCAGTTCTGGGTCCTCTGCTGTTTGTGATTTTCATTAATGACTTGGATGAGGGAGTTGAAGGCTGGGTCAGTAAATTTGCAGACGATACGAAGATTGGTGGAGTTGTGGATAGTGAGGAGGGCTGTTGTCGGCTGCAAAGAGACATAGATAGGTCGCAGAGCTGGGCTGAGAAGTGGCAGATGGAGTTTAACCCTGAAAAGTGTGAAGTTGTCCATTTTGGAAGGACAAATATGAATGCGGAATACAGGGTTAACGGTAGAGTTCTTGGCAATGTGGAGGAGCAGAGAGATCTTGGGGTCTATGTTCATACACCTTTGAAAGTTGCCACTCAAGTGGAGAGAGCTGTGAAGAAGGCCTATGGTGTGCTGGCGTTCATTAACAGAGGGATTGATTTTAAGAGCCGTGAGGTGATGATGCAGCTGTACAAAACTTTGGTAAGGTCACATTTGGGTACTGTGTACAGTTCTGGTCGCCTCATTTTAGGAAGGATGTGGAAGCTTTGGAAAAGGTGCAAAGGAGATTTACCAGGATGTTGCCTGGACTGGAGAGTAGGTCTTACGAGGAAAGGTTGAGGGTGCTCGGCCTTTTCTCATTAGAACGGAGAAGGATGAGGGGCGACTTGATAGAGGTTTATAAGATGATCAGGGGAATAGATAGAGTAGACAGTCAGAGACTTTTTCACCGGGTGGAACAAACCATTACAAGGGGACATAAATTTAGGGTGAATGGTGGAAGATATAGGGGGGATGTCAGAGGTAGGTTCTTTACCCAGAGAGTAGTGGGGGCATGGAATGCACTGCCTGTGGAAGTAGTTGAGTCAGAAACATTAGGGACCTTCAAGCAGCTATTGGATAGGTACATGGATTACGGTAAAATGATATAGTGTAGATTTATTTGTTCTTAAGGGCAGCACGGTAGCATTGTGGATAGCACAATTGCTTCACAGCTCCAGGGTCCCAGGTTCGATTCCGGCTTGGGTCACTGTCTGTGCGGAGTCTGCACATCCTCCCTGTGTGTGCGTGGGTTTCCTCCGGGTGCTCCGGTTTCCTCCCACAGTCCAAAGATGTGCAGGTTAGGTGGATTGGCCATGATAAATTGCCCTTAGTGTCCAAAATTGCCCTTAATGTTGGGTGGAGGTGTTGACTTTGGGTAGGGTGTTCTTTCCAAGAGCCGGTGCAGACTCAATGGGCCGAATGGCCTCCTTCTGCACTGTAAATTCTATGATAATCTATGATTAATCTGGGACAAAGGTTCGGCACAACATCGTGGGCCGAAGGGCCTGTTCTGTGCTGTATTTTTCTATTGCATTTTCCTTCCTAACTGCCGACTGAACCTGCACATTAACCTTAAGAGAATCTTGAACAAGGAAACCCAAGTCCCTTTGTGCTTCTGATTTCCTAAGCATTTCCTCATTTAGAAAATAGTCGATGCCTCCATTCCTCCTTCCAAAGTACATAACCTCACACTTTTCCACATTGTATTCCATCTGCCACTTTGTCCACTCTCCTAGCCTGTCCAAGTCCTTCTGCAGCCACCTGCTCCTCAATACTACCTGTCCCTCTACAGATCTTTGTATCATCTGCAAACTTAGCAACAGCGCCCTCAGTTCCTTCTTCCAGATCGTTAATGTATGTTGTGAAAAGTTGTAGCCCCAACACCGACCCCTGAGGCACAGCACTGGTCTCCAGTTGCCATCCTGAAAAAGATCCCTTTATCCCCACTCTCTGCCTTCTGCCAGTCAGCCAGTCCTCTATCCATGCCTGTATCCTACCCTTCACACCATGGGCTCTTAACTTATTTAACAGCCTCCTATACGGCACCTTGTCAAAGGCCTTCTGGAAATCTAAATAGATCACGTCCACTGGCTCTCCTTTGTTTAACTTTCTTGTTACATCCTCAAAGAACTCTTCACAGATTTGCCAGGCAAATTGACGAAGACGTGCTAATTCAGTCCTATTCGATCATGCATTTCCAGGTAATCCACAATCTCATCTTTAATAATGGACTGTAAAACCTTACCAATGACCAAAGCCAGGCTAATCGGCCTATAATTTCCTGTCTTCTGCCTCCCTCCCTCTTTTTGAAAAATATTATTATTCTCCCCCTTTTCACATTCATCATACTTACAACAACAAATAATTAACAATAACAATAAAATACACTGGCAATCTCCCAGCCAACCATCCCCTCATCCCACCCACCCTCAAACAGCTCCCAACATTTTGAATACAAAACACCAATGAAAAAGAATCATCATTGATTTCCAAAACCCTCCCCCTAATGTTCGATGTCATCCAATTCATTAAAATGCATGATGAAAAAGGCCCCTGAGTTGTAGAGCCCTTCCATTCTCCCCCTCAACTCGAACTTTACTTTCTCGAGCGTTAAGAACACCAGCAGGTCACCCCGCCACGGAGAAGCCGACCTCCACCCCAACAGAATCCACCTTCGGGCAATCAGTGAGGTGAAGGCGAAGATACCTGCCACCTGATACTCTTCCAACTCCGGCCGATCCGACACCCCGAATATGGCTTCTATTGACCTGATTTGAGTCTCGCGTGCACCACCCATGAGATTACCCGAAAGGTCTCGCGTGCACCACCCATGAGATTACCCGAAAGATCTCCCTCCAAAACCCCTCCAGTTTTGGGCAGGACCAAAACAAATGAAAGTGATTTGCGGCCCCCTCCCTCAAAAAGTCGGTTCATCCTCGTACTTGTGAGGTGTGCCCTACACACCAACTGTATCAGCCCCAACCTCGCGCATATTTCCTTGGGGCCATCGGGAAGCGGCGCTGTTGCCAATATCCCTCAACCCGACCCCCGACAGATACGCTCCTCCATTCTAACCCACTGGGAGTCCCCCCCTCTAACCCAGCCCCGCACCTTCTCAGCATTCACCGCCCAGTAATAATACAATATATTTGGGATACCCAACCCCACTGACTGCCATCCTCGCTGCAACAGCACCTTCTTAATCCTAGCCACCTTACCCCCCCCAAATAAACAAGATAATCATCTTCTCTACTTCCTTAAAAAACTCCTTTGTTAAAAAGATCGGCAGGCACTGAATAATGAACACAAATGTGGCAATACATGAATCTTAATTGCCTGCACCCAACCTGCCTGCGATAGAGGAAGACAATCCCATCTTGCCAAATCTGCTTTTACCCTCCCCACCAAAATAGCGATGTTGTATCTACATAGTTCTCCCCAATCTCATGCCACTTGCAACCCCAGGTATCTAAAGTGGGTTACTGCCCTACGGAATGACAGCCCCTTCACCCGTGCTTTCACCCCTGGCCGGGGCACCACAAAATATTTGCTTTTGTCCAAATTTAGTTCATACCCCGAGATAGACCCAAACACTCAAAGCAGCTCCAATATACCACCCTTCGACGCGCTTGGTTCCGACACATACGACAGCAAGTCGTCTGCGTATAAAGATACCCTATGTTCCACCTCCCTCCGCACTATCCCCCTCCACACCCCCAAACTTCTCAATGCAATGGTCAAAGACTCGGATCGCAAGCGCAAACAACAGGGGTTACATAGGACACCCCTGCCTGGTCTCTCGATGTCGAGCAAAATACTCAGAATTCATATTATTTGTTTGGACACTTGCCCTTGGCTCCCTGTAAAGTAATTTTACCCAATCCCAAAACGGTCCAAAACCACCATCAAATACCTCCACTTTATCTGGTCAAACACCTTCTCGGTGTCCAGCGCCACTACTACCTCTGTCTCCCTCCCCTCCGCCAATGCCATAACTACATTCAGGACCTTCTTAATGTTTGAAAAAAGTTGCCTCCCTCTTACAAACCCTGTCTGATCTTCCCCTATCACCTTTGGGAGGCACTCCCCCAGCCTACCTGTCAACACCTTCCCCAACACCTTTGCATCTAGATTCAAGAGTGATATGGGCCTCTATGGGCACCTCTGTCGGATGCTTATCCTTCTTTGTTTTGTTTTTTAAATATATTTATTAAGAGTTTTTAAACAAAATTTTCAACCATACAAACAAACCCCCCCGTAACAAACAAAAAAGAAAGAATGCTCGCATAGCAAGACATGAACATGGCAAGTCAATATGATACAGAACTTTGTACATTGGATTCCTCCCGTACATGTCAGTTTTCCGGATCATTCATGTGTTTTCTTGCTCAAATGCCCCCCAGAACCCCCCCCCCGGGTTGCTGTTGCTGCTGTCCGACCTTCATCTAACGCTCCGTGAGATAGTCTAGGAACAGTTGCCACCGCCTGTAGAACCCCTGCGCAGACCCTCTCAAGGCAAACTTTATCCTCTCCAACTTGATAAACCCTGCCATATCATTTATCCAGGCCTCCACGCTGGGGGGCTTCGCCTCTTTCCACATTAACAAGATCCTTCGCCGGGCTACTCGGGATGCAAAGGCCAGAATGCTGGCCTCTTTCGCCTCCTGCACTCCCGGCTCGTCCACTACTCCAAATAGTGCTAGCCCCCAGCTTGGCTTGACCCGGACTTTCACCACCTTAGATACTATTCCCACAACTCCCCTCCAGAACCCCTCCAATGCCGGGCATGACCAAAACATATGGACATGGTTCGCCGGACTTCCTGAGCACCTCCCACATCTGTCCTCCACCCCAAAGAACCTACTCAGCCTCGCCCCCGTCATACGCGCTCTGTGCACTACCTTAAACTGTATCAGGCTAAGCCTGGCACACGAGGAAGAGGAATTAACCCTACTTAGGGCGTCAGCCCACAGCCCCTCCTCAATCTCCTCCCCCAGCTCCTCTTCCCATTTACCTTTCAGCTCCTCTACCAAAGCCTCCCCCCTCTTCTTTCATCTCCTGGTATATTGCCAACACCTTGCCCTCCCCGACCTATATGCCCAAAATCACCCTGTCTTGAATCCCCTGTGCCGGGAGCAGCGGGAATTCCCTCACCTGCCGCCTCACAAACGCCCTCACTTGCATGTACCTGAAGGCATTTCCCGGGGGTAGTCCAAATTTCTCCTCCAGCGCCCCTAAGCTTGCAAACGTCCCATCGATGAACAGGTCTCCCATTCTTCTAATCCTTGCCCGATGCCAGCTCTGAAACCCCCCGTCCATCCTTCCTGGGACAAACCGATGGTTATCCCTAATCGGGGACCACACCGAGGCTCCCAACGCTCCCCTGTGTCGTCTCCACTGCCCCCAGATCTTTAGCGTTGCCGCCACCACCGGGCTCGTGGTGTACCTTGTCAGCGAGAGCGGCAGCGGTGCCGTCACCAGCGCCCCCAGGCTCGTTCCTTTGCAGGATGCCATCTCCAACCTCTTCCACGCCGCCCCCCCTCCCTCCATCACCCACTTACGGATCATCGCCATGTTGGCTGCCCAGTAGTAGCCACCCAAATTCGGCAGCGCCAACCCTCCCCTATCCCTGCTACGCTCCAGGAACCCCCTCCTTACCCCCGGGGTCTTGCTCGCCCACACAAAACTCATAATGCTCCTGCCTACCCTCTTAAAAAAGGCCTTGGTGATCACGAATGGAAGGCACTGAAACACAAAAAGAAACCTTGGGACGACGACCACCATTTTAATCGACTGTACCCTGCCCGCCAGCGAGAGTGGCAACATGTCCCACCTTTTAAAATCCTCCTCCATCTGTTCCACCAGCCGCGTCAAATTAAGTTTGTGCAGTACCCCCCAGCTCCTAGCTACCTGAATCCCCAAGTATCGAAAGCTCCTTTCCGCCCTCCTCAATGGTAGGTCGTCTGTCCCTCTTCCCTGATCCACAAAGAGCTCACTCTTTCCCACGTTGAGCTTAAAGCCCGAAAAATCTCCAAACTCCCTTAGGATCTGCATGACCTCAACCAGCCCCTCCACTGGATCCGCCACATACAGCAACAGGTCGTCTGCGTACAGCGACACTTGATGTTCCTCTCCCCCTCGGACCACCCCCTTCCATTTCCCCGACTCCCTTAACGCCATGGCCAAAGGTTCAATTGCCAATGCAAACAGCAGAGGGGACAGGGGGCACCCCTGCCTCGTTCCTCCATAAAGTCGGAAATACTCCGACCTCCGCCAGTTCGTGACCACACTCGCCACCAGGGCTCTATACAGGAGCTTGACCCAACTAATAAACCCTCCCCCGAACCCAAACCTCCTCAACACTTCCCAGAGATACACCCACTCTACTCGGTCAAAGGCCTCCGCGTCCATGGCTGCCACTATCTCCACCTCTCCCTCCACCGATGGCATCATTATCACATTTAGGTGCCTTCGCACATTGGTATTTAGCTGCCTACCCTTTACGAATCCCGTCTGGTCCTCGTGAATCACCCCCGGGACACAGTCCTCAATCCTCGTAGCCAACAATTTTGCCAGCAACTTAGCATCTACGTAAAGGAGCGAGATCGGTCTATACGACCCACATTGCAGTGGGTCCTTATCCCGCTTCAAGATCAAAGAGATCGTCGCCTCCGACATTGTCGGGGGCAGGGTCCCCCCCCTCCCTTGATTCATTGAAGGTCCTTACCAGCAACGGGGCTAATAGGTCTGCAAACTTCCTATAAAACTCCACCGGGAACCCATCCGGCCCCGGAGTCTTCCCTGCCTGCATGCTCCCTAGCCCTTTAACCAGCTCCTCCACCCCAATTGGCGCCCCCAAACCAGCCACCTCCTGCTCCTCCACCCTCGGGAACCTCAGTTGGTCCAAGAATCGTCACATCCCCTCTTTTCCCCCTGGGGGCTGGGACCTATACAGCTCCTCGTAAAAGGCCTTGAATGCCTCATTCACTTTCACCGCACTCCGCACCGTAGTTCCCCTGCCATCCTTGATTCCACCTATTTCCCTCGCTGCCATCCTCTTACGGAGCTGATGTGCCAGCATCCGACTCGCCTTCTCCCCATATTCATATATCGCCCCCTGTGCCTTCCTCCACTGTGCCTCTGCCTTCCCTGTGGTCAACAGGTCGAACTCCGTCTGGAGACTTTGTCTCTCCCTGAGTAGTCCCTCATCAGGAGCCTCTGCATATCTCCTGCCCACCCTTAAAATCTCCCCCACTAACCTCTCCCTTTCCCTGCCCTCTCTCTTCACCCTATGAGCCCCGATGGAGATTAACTCTCCCCTGACCACCGCCTTCAGCGCCTCCCATACTACTCCCACCTGCACCTCCCCGTTGTTGTTGGCCTCCAGATACCTTTCGATGCACCCCCGCACCCTCCCACACACTTCCTCGTCTGCCAGCAGTCCCACATCCAACCGCCACAACGGGCGTTGGTCCCTCTCCTCCCCCAGCTCTAGCTCCACCCAATGCGGGGCATGGTCTGAAATGGCTATGGCCAAATACTCCATTCCCTCCACTTTCGGGATCAATGCCCTGCCCAGAAACAAAAAAATCTATCCGGGAGTAGGCATTATGTATGTGGGAGAAAAAAGAAAATTCCCTGGCCAAAGGCCTGGCAAATCTCCATGGATCTACTACCCCCCCCCCCCCCCCCCCCCCCCCCCCCCCCGATCCATAAACCCCCTAAGCACCTTGGCCACAGCCGGCCTCTTCCCCGTCCTAGATCTGGAACGATCTAATGCTGGGTCCAGCACCGTGATAAAGTCCCCACCCATTATCAAGCTCCCTACCTCCAAGTCTGAAATACGCCCCATCATCCATTTCATGAATCCAGCATCGTCCCAGTTCGGGGCATATACATTCACCAGTACCACCTCAGTCCCCTGCAACCTACCACTCACCATCACTTATCGGCCTCCATTGTCCGCTACTATGTTCTTGGCCTCAAACAACACCCGCTTCCCCGCCAGTATTAGATCATAGAACATAGAACGATACAGCGCAGTACAGGCCCTTCGGCCCACGATGTTGCACCGAAACAAAAGCCATCTAACCTACACTATGCCATTATCATCCATATGTTTATCCAATAAACTTTTAAATGCCCTCAATGTTGGCGAGTTCACTACTGTAGCAGGTAGGGCATTCCACGGCCTCACTACTCTTTGCGTAAAGAACCTACCTCTGACCTCTGTCCTATATCTATTACCCCTCAGTTTAAAGCTATGTCCCCTCGTGCCAGCCATTTCCATCCGCGGGAGAAGGCTCTCACTGTCCACCCTATCCAACCCCCTGATCATTTTGTATGCCTCTATTAAGTCTCCTCTTAACCTTCTTCTCTCCAACAAAAACAACCTCAAGTCCATCAGCCTTTCCTCATAAGATTTTCCCTCCATACCAGGCAACATCCTGGTAAATCTCCTCTGCACCCGCTCCAAAGCCTCCACGTCCTTCCTATAATGCGGTGACCAGAACTGTACGCAATACTCCAAATGCGGCCGTACCAGAGTTCTGTACAGCTGCAACATGACCTCCTGACTCCGGAACTCAATCCCTCTACCAATAAAGGCCAACACTCCATAGGCCTTCTTCACAACCCTATCAACCTGGGTGGCAACTTTCAGGGATCTATGTACATGGACACCTAGATCCCTCTGCTCATCCACATTTCCAAGAACTTTACCATTAGCCAAATATTCTGCATTCCTGTTATTCCTTCCAAAGTGAATCACCTTACACTTCTCTACATTAAACTCCATTTGCCACCTCTCAGCCCAGCTCTTCAGCTTATCTATATCCCTCTGTAACCTGCTACATCCTTCCACACAGTCGACAACACCACCGACGTTAGTATCATCTGCAAATTTACTCACCCACTCTTCTGCGCCTTCCTCTAGGTCATTGATAAAAATGACAAACAGCAACGGCCCCAGAACAGATCCTTGTGGTACTCCACTTGTAACTGAACTCCATTCTGAACATTTCCCAACAACCACCACCCTCTGTCTTCTTTCAGCTAGCCAATTTCTGATCCACATCTCTAAATCACCCTCAATCCCCAGCCTCCGTATTTTCTGCAATAGCCTACCGTGGGGAACCTTATCAAACGCTTTGCTGAAATCCATATACACCACATCAACTGCTCTACCCTCGTCTACCTGTTCAGTCACCTTCTCAAAGAACTCGATCAGGTTTGTGAGGCATGATCTACCCTTCACAAAGCCATGCTGACTATCCCTGATCATATTATTCCTATCTAGATGATTATAAATCTTGTCTCTTATAATCCCCTCCAAGACTTTACCCACTACAGACGTGAGGCTCACCGGTCTATAGTTGCCAGGGTTGTCTCTGCTCTCCTTTTTGAACAAAGGGACCACATTTGCTATCCTCCAGCACTCTGGCACTATTCCTGTAGCCAATGATGACATAAAAATCAAAGCCAAAGGTCCAGCAATCTCTTCCCTGGCCTCCCAGAGAATCCTAGGATAAATCCCATCAGGACCCGGGGACTTATCTATTTTCAGCCTGTCCAGAATTGCCAACACCTCTTCCCTACGTACCTCAATGCCATCTATTCTATTAGCCTGGGTCTCAGCATTCTCCTCCACAACATGATCTTTTTCTTGAGTGAATACTGACGAAACATATTCATTTAGTATCTTGCCTATCTCTTCAGACTCCACACACAACTTTCCATCCCTGTCCTTGACTGGTCCTACTCTTTCCCTAGTCATTCGCTTATTCCTGACATACCTATAGAAAGCTTTTGGGTTTTCCTTGATCCTACCTGCCAAATACTTCTCATGTCCCCTCCTTGCTCGTCTTAGCTCTCTCTTTAGATCCTTCCTCGCTACCTTGTAACTATCCATCGCCCCAACTGAAACTTCACACCTCATCTTCACATAGGCCTCCTTCTTCCTCTTAACAAGAGATTCCACTTCTTTGGTAAACCACGGTTCCCTCGCTCGACGCCTTCCTCCCTGCCTGACCGGTACATACTTATCAAGAACACGCAGTAGCTGATCCTTGAACAAGCTCCACTTATCCAGTGTGCCCAACACTTGCAGCCTACTTCTCCACCTTATCCCCCCCAAGTCACGTCTAATGGCATCATAATTGCCCTTTCCCCAGCTATAACTCTTGCCCTGCGGTGTATACTGATCCCTTTCCATCATTAACGTAAACGTCACCGAATTGTGGTCACTGTCCCCAAAACCACCCCTCTATTCTTCGCATCCTGCCCCGAATGGAACACCTGTCCCACCCATCCCTTCCTTAACCTGACCTGATCTGCCACCTTCAGATGTGTCTCCTGAAGCATGGCCACGTCTGCCTTCAGTCTCTTCAGGTGCGCGAACACTCGGGCCCTCTTAAACGGCCCATTTAGGCCTCACATATTCCACGTGATCAGCCAGATTGGGGGGCTACCCTCCCTCCCTCCCCCCCGGCTGACTAGCCATCTCCTATCTTAGGCCAGTCCCGTGCCCGCGCCTCCCACCACCTCCAGTCCCCCAGGCGGGGAACCCCCGCCCCGACCGTCTCTTCCATGTTCAGTTCCCCCTCGGACAGTGCAGCAGCAACCCTAATGTCCCCCCCCTCTCCCCCCCCTTCCCTCCCCCCCTCCCAGCTAGATCTGCATCTAGCACTTTTGCTCCCCCCATATTACTTCCGTGAGTCAGCTGACTTCTGCTGACCCCAGCTTCCCCCGCCTTCCCATTGATCTCCCCATGTGGGAGTCTCGCTTCCTCCTTACCTTCCTCCCCCTCCCCCCCCGAGCACGGGAAAAAGCCCATGCTTTCCTGAGTCAGCCCCGCCCCCTGTGGCGCAGCCCCTGTTGCGGCCATTGTCCCAGTTCCTCCATCCCCGAGTCTCACTTCCCTCCAGCACCAACGCCCACATTCCCCACCATCTCGTCTACAGAGAAAAAAAAAAAAGAATTTTAACCAGAACTCTACCCACATCCCCATCCATCATCCCACCCATGAAATATTCTTTACCCATATTTACAACCCCGTATACAACCAACACCCCCCCCCCCCAAACAACCGCAGCCCCTCAGTTCGAGTCCAATTTTTCCTTTTGGATAAAGGTCCAAGCCTCTTCTGGCGTTTCAAAATAATGGTGTCGGTCCTGATAAGTGACCCACAGTCGCACAGGCTGCAGCATGCCGAACCTGACTTTTTTTGTGCAGCACCGCCTTGGCCCGGTTGAAGCCAGCTCTCCTCCTTGCCACCTCCGCGCTCCAATCCTGGTAGACTCGGATCACTGCATTCTCCCATCTACTGCTCCGCACCTTCTTGGCCCATCTCAGAACACTTTCTTTGTCCGCAAAGCGATGGAACCTTGCCACTATCGCCCTTGGCGGCTCATCAGCCTTGGGTTTCCTCACCAGGACCCGGTGAACCCCTTCCAGCTCCAGGGGGCTCGGAGAGGCGTCTGGAGCATCGTACTCACATACGCCCCGGCATCAGCTCCCTCCACTCCTTCGGGGAGACCCAGAATCCGGAGATTCTTCCTCCTCGACCTGTTCTCCAGGACCTCAAGTCTCTCGGCCCACCTCCTGTGCACCGCCTCGGGTGCCTCCATTTTTACCGCCAGGTCCAGGATCTCGTCCTCGTTCTCATTCGTTTTATCCCTCACCTCATGAAGCTCCACCACCTGGGCCTTCTGGGTCTCCTTCAGCCCCTCGATCGCCAACAACATTGGCGCCAGCACCTCCTTTTTAAGCTCCTCCACACAGCGCTTCAGGAACTCCTGCTGGTCCGGCCCCCATGCTGCTCAATGTCCTCCCTCCGCCATCTTGTTTTTTCCCCCTCGTTTTTGCCGCTGCTCCAGAGCCTCTTTTTCCGACGCTCCACCGCTAATTTCTGCCATACAACGTGAGGGGGGACCTTACTTCACCTTCCAACACGGGATTAAATCAAAAAATTTCCGTTGGGGCTCCTCTGGAGAGCCCAAAGGTCCGTTATAGCGGGGGCTGCCGAAATGTGCGGCTTAGCTCCGCATCGCCGCAACCGGAAGCCGCTTATCCTTCTTGAGCAACAAGGAGATTGATGCCTGCCTCAAAATCTGTGGCAACACCCCCTTCCTTATCGCCTCCAGAAACATCCCCACCATCAGCGGCGCAAGCTTATCCCTAAATTTGTTACAGTACTCCACCAAAAACCCATCCGGCCCTGCTACCTTCCCCGACAGCATCCTCCTAATTGCATCTTTTATCTCCTGCTCCACTATCACCCCCTCCAATGTGGTCCTATCCTTCTCCCCCAACCTTGGATATTTCAAACCTTCCAGGAATTCCCGCATTCCCCGATCCTCCCCCGGTGGTTCCGACCAATACAATCTCTCATTGAAATCCTCAAAAACCCTATTAATCTCGTCCGGAGCCTCCTTCAACTTCCCTGCATACCTCCTGTCCACTTTCAACATCTCATCTATTAACCTTTGCCGCACCACCCTCTCCTCCTTATCCATCTTTGCCTTAAACGATATCACCTCCCCCCTCACCACTGCCTTCAAAGCTCCCATACCACCTGTACAATTAAACCGCACATATTCCTCAATCACTTTTCCAATCCTATCACAAAACCCTCAGTCCCCCAAGAGCCCCACATCCAATCTCCACCCCCGCCTCTGCACTGTTCCTTTCTCCAATACCATATCAACCCAGTGTGGCGCATGGTCCGATTTTGCAATTGCCGAATATTTCCGACCCATGATCCTGGCCAACAGCGATTTCCCCACTTCAAAAAAAAAATCTATCTGCGAATAGACCTTATGAACTGAAGAGAAGAAAGAGTACTCCCACTCCCCCGGGTGCAAGAACTTCCAAGGATTCCTCCCATTTCCACCACTAGCCCAGCCAACGCCTTCGCTCCCCCTGACTAGGTTAGTAATCGCGGTCATGACCTGTTCAATTTTGACTCCTGCACCATGTTTCAGTCTCCACCCACTATTCGGTTCCTCTGCCATATCTTTGTTTCCATATACATCATTTTCCAGTGGCCCAATGTCTATTTTTGCCTCTCTCTTACCTTCTATATATTGAAAAAAAACTCATATTTCGTCTTCTTCCCCCTTATTGCTATTTAGTTGTCCTCTGCTTGCTTTTAAAGCCTTCCCAATCCTCTGGCTTCCCACTAATCCTCGCCACCTTGTATGCTTTTTCTTTTGCTTTTATGCAGTCCCTGACTTCCCTTGTCAGCCTCCCTTCAGCATGTTTCCTCCTCCTCGGGATGAATTTCTTTTGTGCCTCCTGAATAACTTCCAAAAGCTCCTGCCATTGCTGTTCCCTGCTAGGCTCCCCTTCCGATGAACTCTGGTCAGCTCCTCCCTCATGTCTCATGTACCTTTACCTGGGGCTGGTTTAGCACAGTGGGCTAAATAGCAGGCTTGTAATGCAGAATAAGGCAGCAGCGCGGGTTCAATTCCCATACCGGCCCCCCCGAACAGGTGGCGGAATGTGGCGATTAGGGGCTTTTCACAGTAACTTCATTGAAGCCTACTTGTGACAATAAGCGGTTATTATTATTATTTGTTCCTTTTTAATAAACATGCTTTAAATCCGCTGATCGTGTCCCAGATCCCAGCAGTTTCTCCTTTATTATCCAAGATATGGCTCTTTTTTTCAAAATCATTCACTTTTCCATCACGTTTACCTTAGAACTAATCTGGATCTTATTACTTCTGAATAATTTATTTTATGACCTAGGCTTCCAAATAGAAATGCGATCCGAACTTTGAAAAAAAAATGGAGTAATGTTCTGGAGGAGTACTGAGAATGCTTTTAAATGTATGCAGGTACAAGTGTGAGAATGGCTATTTAATGTGACATCCCTGCAACCGAGTCTGCTTTATGATGTTGTACAGTATCTTCAATGGGGGGGAAAAAATTGAAAGGATCAGGGTGGCTTTGCTCCAAGAAAATCATGCCATCTAAAAAGATCATGGGCGTGATCCACCGGCCGCGCTCGAACAGGAGCCTCCTGGCAGGCTCGCCAGATCTCGAAAGACATCAGAATCAGGATCCCACCCATAATGGGTGTGACAAAGCCGTGCTCGCTTAAGGTGGTTTTAAATCGATTTCAGCGAGCTTACTCGGGATTACTGGCTTCCTCAGGCTGTTTTTTTTTTTTTTTGCACTGAGTGCTGAATTTGGTGCTTTTTGAGTGCGATAGTGAGAGTTTGGTGACCGAGGGAGTTAGGTGAGGAGGGAGTAAGGTGCTCCTTTCATTTTGTTTCCGACATTTCCGCAAAGAGTGCGAAGAGAGCCAGGAGTTTACAGGAAGTGTAGCTGACTGGGAGCAGAGTCGGAGGGCGGAGATCTAGTTAGTCCACACAGCAGATATATTCTGTAAGGTAAGAGGGGATGGAGGCTAGGCCAGTTACATGCTCCTCCTGTAGGATGTGGGTGGTGAGGGATACCACCGGTGTCCCCACTGACTATACCTGCGGGAAGTGCACCCAACTCCAGCTCCTCAAAGACCGTGTTAGGGAACTGGAGCTGAAGCTGGATGAACTTCGGATCATCCGGGAGGCAGAGGGGGTGATTGAGAAGAGTTACAGGGAGGTAACCACACCCAAGGTACAGGACAAGAATAGCTGGGTTACAGTCAGGGGGGAAAAAACAAACAGGCAGACAGTGCAGGGATCCCTCGTGGCCGTTCCCCTTCAAAACAAGTATACCGTTTTGGATGCTGTTGGGGGGGATGACCTACCGGGGGAAGGCCCTAGCGGCCAGGTCTCTGGCACTGAGTCTGGCTCTGGGGCTCAGAAGGGAAGGGGGGAGAATAGAAAAGCAATAGTTGTAGGAGATTCAATTGTTAGGAGAATAGATAGGAGATTCTGTGGTCGCGAGCGAGACTCCCGGAAGGTATGTTGCCTCCCGGGTGCCAGGGCCAGGGATGTCTCGGATCGTGTCTTCAGGATCCTTAAGGGGGAGGGGAGCAGCCAGAAGTCGTGGTGCACATTGGTACCAACGACATAGGTAGGAAAAGGGGTGTGGAGGTAATAAACAAGTTTAGGGAGTTAGGCTGGAAGTTGAAAGCCAGGACAGACAGAGTTGTCATCTCTGGTTTGTTGCCGGTGCCACGTGATAGCGAGGCTAGGAATAGGGAGAGAGTGCAGTTGAACACGTGGCTGCAGGAATGGTGTAGGAGGGAGGGCTTCAGGTATTTGGATAATTGGAGCGCATTCTGGGGAAGGTGGGACCTGTACAAGCAGGACGGGTTGCATCTGAACCAGAGGGGCACCAATATCCTGGGAGGGAGGTTTGCTAGTACTCTTCGGGAGGGTTTAAACTAATTTGGCAGGGGAATGGGAACCGGATTTGTAGTCCAGCAACTAAGGTAGCCGATATTCAGGACGCCAAAGCATGTAATGAGGCAGTGGGGAAGGGAACACTGACAAAGGAGAGTATTTGCAGGCACGGAGATGGGTTGAAGTGTGTATACTTCAACGCAAGAAGCATCAGGAATAAGGTGGGTGAACTTAAGGCATGGATCGGTACTTGGGACTACGATGTGGTGGCCATCACGGAAACTTGGATAGAAGAGGGGCAGAAATGGTTGTTGGAGGTCCCTGGTTATAGATGTTTCAATAAGATTAGGGAGGGTGGTAAAAGAGGTGGGGGGGTGGCATTATTAATTATTATAACAGCTGCAGAAAGGCAGTTCGAGGAGTATCACCCTATTGAGGTAGTATGGGTTGAAGTCAGAAATAGGAAAGGAGCAGTCACCTTGTTAGGAGTTTTCTATAGGCCCCCCAATAGTAGCAGAGATGTGGAGGAACAGATTGGGAAACAGATTTTGGAAAGGTGCAGAAGTCATAGGGTAGTAGTCATGGGCGACTTTAACTTCCCAAATATTGAGTGGAAACTCTTTAGATCAAATAGTTTGGATGGGGTGGTGTTTGTGCAGTGTGTCCAGGAAGCTTTTCTAACACAGTATGTAGATTGTCCAACCAGAGGAGGGGCAATATTGGATTTAGTACTGGGTAATGAACCAGGGCAAGTGATAGATTTGTTAGTGGGGGAGCATTTTGGAGATAGTGACCACAATTCTGTGACTTTCACTTTAGTAATGGAGAGGGATAGGTACGTGCAACAGGGCAAGGTTTACAATTGGGGGAAGGGTAAATACGATGTTGTCAGACAAGAATTGAAGTGCATAAGTTGGGAACATAGGCTGGCAGGGAAGGACACAAGTGAAATGTGGAACTTGTTCAAGGAACAGGTGCTACGTGTCCTTGATATGTATGTCCCTGTCAGGCAGGGAAGAGATGGTCGAGTGAGGGAACCATGGTTGACAAGAGAGGTTGAATGTCTTGTTAAGAGGAAAAAGGTGACTTATGTAAGGCTGAGGAAACAAGGTTCAGACAGGGCATTGGAGGGATACAAGATAGCCAGGAGGGAACTGAAGAAAGGGATTAGGAGAGCTAAGAGAGGGCATGAACAATCTTTGGCGGGTAGGATCAAGGAAAACCCCAAGGCCTTTTACACATATGTGAGAAATATGAGAATGACTAGAGCGAGGGTAGGTCCGATCAAGGACAGTAGCGGGAGATTGTGTATTGAGTCTGAAGAGATAGGCGAGGTCTTGAATGAGTACTTTTCTTCTGTATTTACAAATGAGAGGGGCGATATTGTTGGAGAGGACAGTGTGAAACAGATTGGTAAGCTCGAGGAAATACTTTTTAGGAAGGAAGATGTGTTGGGCATTTTGAAAAACTTGAGGATAGACAAGTCCCCCGGGCCTGACGGGATATATCCAAGGATTCTATGGGAAGCAAGAGATGAAATTGCAGAGCCGTTGGCAATTATCTTTTCGTCCTCACTGTCAACAGGGGTGGCACCAGGGGATTGGAGAGTGGCGAATGTCGTGCCCCTGTTCAAAAAAGGAACTAGGGATAACCCTGGGAATTACAGGCCAGTTAGTCTTACTTCGGTGGTAGGCAAAGTAATGGAAAGGGTACTGAAGGATAGGATTTCTGAGCATCTGGAAAGACACTGCTTGATTAGGGATAGTCAGCACGGATTTGTGAGGGGTAGGTCTTGCCTTACAAATCTTATTGAATTCTTTGAGGAGGTGACCAAGCATGTGGATGAAGGTAAAGCAGTGGATGTAGTGTACATGGATTTTAGTAAGGCATTTGATAAAGTTCCCCATGGTAGGCTTCTGCACAAAGTAAGGAGGCATGGGATAGTGGGAAATTTGGCCAGTTGGATAACGAACTGGCTAACCGATAGAAGTCAGAGAGTGGTGGTGGATGGCAAATATTCAGTCTGGATCCCAGTTACCAGTGGTGTACCACAGGGATCAGTTCTGGGTCCTCTGCTGTTTGTGATTTTCATTAATGACTTGGATGAGGGAGTTGAAGGGTAGGTCAGTAAATTTGCAGACGATACGAAGATTGGTGGAGTTGTGGATAGTAAGGAGGGCTGTTGTCGGCTGCAAAGAGACATAGATAGGATGCAGAGCTGGGCTGAGAAGTGGCAGATGGAGTTTAACCCTGAAAAGTGTGAGGTTGTCCATTTTGGAAGGACAAATATGAATGCGGAATACAGGGTTAACGGTAGAGTTCTTGGCATTGTGGAGGAGCAGAGAGACCTTGGGGTCTATGTTCATACATCTTTGAAAGTTGCCACTCAAGTGGATAGAGCTGTGAAGAAGGCCTATGGTGTGCTCGCGTTCATTAACAGAGGGATTGAATTTAAGAGCCGTGAGGTGATGATGCAGCTGTACAAAACTTTGGTAAGGCCACATTTGGAGTACTGTGTACAGTTCTGGTCGCCTCATTTTAGGAAGGATGTGGAAGCTCTGGAAAAGGTGCAAAGAAGATTTACCAGGATGTTGCCTGGAATGGAGAGTAGGTCTTACGAGGAAAGGTTGAGGGTGCTAGGCCTTTTCTCATTAGAGCGGAGAAGGATGAGGGGCGACTTGATAGAGGTTTATAAGATGATCAGGGGAATAGATAGAGTAGACAGTCAGAGACTTTTTCCCCAGGTGGAACACACCATTACAAGGGGACATAAATTTAAGGTGAAAGGTGGAAGATATAGGAGGGATATCAGAGGTAGGTTCTTTACCCAGAGAGTAGTGGGGGCATGGAATGCACTGCCTGTGGAAGTAGTTGAGTCGGAAACATTAGTGACCTTCAAGCAGCTGTTGGATAGGTACATGGATTACGGGAAAATGAGATAGTGTAGATTTATTTGTTCTTAAGGGCAGCACGGTAGCATTGTGGATAGCACAATTGCTTCACAGATCCATGGTCCCAGGTTCGATTTCGGCTTGGGTCATTGTCTGTGCGGAGTCTGCACGTCCTCCCCGTGTCTGCGTGGGTTTCCTCCGGGTGCTCCGGTTTCCTCCCACAGTCCAAAGATGTGCGGGTTAGGTGAATTGGCCAATGATAAATTGCCCTTAATGTCCAAATTGCCCTTGGTGTTGGGTGGAGGTGTTGAGTTTGGGTAGGGTGCTCTTTCCAAGAGCTGGTGCAGACTCAGGGGGCCGAATGGCCTCCTTCTGCACTGTAGATTCAATGATAATCTATGATTAATCTAGGACAAAGGTTCGGCACAACATCGTGGGCCGAAGGGCCTGTTCTGTGCTGTATTTTCTATGTTCTATGTTCTATGTTCAGCCGTGTGCTGTTCAGTCCTGGTCCACACAAATGTGGACCAGGCGGAACGGCACCCGGGGGGTCTCCCAGGCAATCTGAGGCCCCTGGGGCAGGATAGGATGGCTCACTGGCTGTCCCGCTGGAATGTGGGCATCTTGACACCGCTAGGCTGGCACCTTGACACTGCCAAAGTGCCTGGGTGGTGGTCCCATGCCAGCAGGAGCAGTGCCAGAGTGGCACTGCCAAGGATCGGGGCCTTAAGGGGGCCATGCCCATGAAAAGAGAGTGAAAGGGGGGTATGAAGGGTGAGGATGCAGGGCAGCTAAGTAGTGGCCTCTGGGAGGTTGAGGGGGGTGAAGGATAGGGGTCTGGAAGTGAGAGGGGGCTCCAACAGGGCGTGAGGGGGCCTGAAGAGGGCCGCAGGCCCCTCAGCAGGGTGTCCTCACTTGGGGTGGGGGTGGGTTCTGGAAGTGAGAGGGGGCTCCAACAGGGCGTTTGGGGGGGGGGGGGGGCCTGAAGAGGGGGCCGCAGGCCCCTCAGCAGGGTGTCCTCACTTGGGTTGGTCGTTGGCTCCCCAGTGATGAAAATAATTTGAAATAGGCAAAACCAGTGACAAACTCCCCATGGCTCAAAAATGTGACTACATGTCATTAGATCGCTAGCGGTGGGAAATTCACCTACAGAGCCAGCAGAAAACTCCCAGCTAAACCTGCCACAAATGACACTTAGAAACTTTTCCATTAGATTGTGCCACATTTCTAGCAATTTTATTCCAACAGAACTAAAAATGTATTTATTTTAAGGACAGGCATTTGGAAATATGTTGTCATACAGTAATTGTCCTGGGGGAGTGGATGTTCTGATAATTATTATGTTTCAGATATCGTTCTGGTGGAGGCAAGTACCAAAGCCAGCTGACTGTTGCAGAGCTTCAAGCATTTGTTAAACAGCTCTATGCCCTGCCCTGTATCATTGACCAGGCTCCCTTACTGAAGGTATGTGCAGCTTCTCGAGTCCCTTGAATATTTTAGTTGAAAAAGAGAAAATTAATTAGAATATTTTGTAGCTTTATAAGTTTTTGTTGTGTATTAAAATGAGTCTCCATGCAATTATAATGGAAGTTTTGAGATAATCATTTTTGTTTTGCCAGCTACGAAATGACTTTGTTTATATTATGATGTAATCTCTGCACAGGATCTTTTAAATTCTGTAGAGGATTTTCAGCACCGTTCGGAGAAGGCTCTCTCTGATGAAGTACCCAATACTTTTGAACTGCAGGACCTGATGGGTCTCAGTTTTGGGTTTGATATAGAATTACCACAGCTGCAGCATCTTCGAGAGCGTCTAGAACAAGCACGGTGGCTCGATGAAGTGCAGATGGCTTACTCTGCACCCGTTTCATTCAATTTGGATGAAATGAGACGGCTGATTGACTCTGGTGTAGGATTGGTGCCTCAACCAGCTGTAGAGAAGGCCATGGCTCACTTGCAGGAACTACTCACGGTCTCTGAGCAGTCAGAGGAGAAAGCTCACAATTTGCTAAAAACAAGGTGAGAGAGCATTACTGCATCATACTTTGTGCGGATATAGATGCACCAAATCTGTTAGATCAGCAGATACTTTCAGTCTGTCAAGGAGGAAAAACACTTGAAAAGATCATAGAATATTTTGGGATTTGCCACAGAAGAACAGTAAATCATAGAATTTACAGTGCAGAAGGAGGCCATTTGGCCCATCGAGTCCCTTGGAAAGAGCACCCTACCCAAGCCCACACCTCCACCCTATTCCCGTAACCCAGTAACCCCACCTAATCTTTTTGGACACCAAGGGCAATTTAACATGGCCAATCCACCTAACCTGCACATGTTTGGACTGTGGGAGGAAACTGGAGCACCCAGAGGAACCCCATGCAGACACGTGGAGAAGGTGCAGACTCCGCAGAGACAGTGACCCAAGCCGGGCATTAAACCTGTGATTACATTTATATAATATGAGAAGCACAGGTCATCCAAAAGTGCTTTGAATCAATGAAATACCTTTGAAGTATAATCAGCATTGTAATGTATGAAATGTGGCAGCCAATTTGTACACAGCAACTGTAATGTATGGTAAATGTTTATGATCTTAGTTGAGGGTAAGTATTGATCAAGTCACATTTGGAACTCCTTGCTCTTCTTTAAATAGTGCCATGGGATATTATATGTGCAGCTGAGATGGCAGACATGATCTCGGTTTAACATCCCATCCGAAAGGCAGCATTTCTGATAGTGCTCCCTTGGGGTACTAGGTCAGTCGTTATTATCGTCTCAAATATCAGGATTGGTACTGAATCCACAATTTTCGATCTGCTTGACTGTACTGAAACAAAGTTGGCAGATTGAGCACTTCATCACCTTCTAATATATGGACTTTAGGGATGACTTGACTAGCAAAATATTGTTTAAAAAAGGTTTTCTGATAATATTTAAACTACTTTCTAAAATAAATTGTTCTTCATTCAAATCTTCAATATAACAAATTATACAGCTCCAGACAGTGCAGTGACATATATACTTCAACAGAACATAGAACATAGAACGATACAGTGCAGGCCCTTCGGCCCACGATGTTGCACCGACATGGGAAGTCAAAAAACAAAAGCCATCTAACCTACACTATGCCATTATCATCCATATGCTTATCCAATAAACTTTTAAATGCCCTCAATGTTGGCGAGCTCACAACTGTTGCAGGTTAGGCATTCCACGGCCTCACCACTCTTTGCGTAAAGAACCTACCTCTGACCTCTGTCCTATATCTATTACCCCTCAGTTTAAGGCTATGTCCCCTCGTGCTAGCCATTTCCATCCACGGGAGAAGGCTCTCACTGTCCACCCTATCTAACCCCCTGATCATTTTGTATGCCTCTATTAAGTCTCCTCTTAACCTTCTTCTCTCTAACGAAAACAACCTCAAGTCCATCAGCCTTTCCTCATAAGATTTTCCCTCCATACCAGGCAACATCCTGGTAAATCTCCTCTACACCCGTTCCAAAGCTTCCACGTCCTTCCTATAATGAGGTGACCAGAACTGTACGCAATACTCCAAATGCGGCCGTACCAGAGTTTTGTACAGCTGCAACATGACCTCATGACTCCGGAACTCAATCCCTCTACCAATAAAGGCCAATACTCCATAGGCCTTCTTCACAACCCTATCAACCTGGGTGGCAACTTTCAGGGATCTATGTACATGGACACCGAGATCCCTCTGCTCATCCACACTTCCAAGAATTTTACCATTAGCCAAATATTCCGCATTCCTGTTATTCCTTCCAAAGTGAATCACCTCACACTTCTCTACATTAAACTCCATTTGCCACCTCTCAGCCCAGCTCTGCAGCTTATCTATGTCCCTCCGTGACCTGCAACATCCTTCCGCACTGTCGACAACACCACTGACTTTAGTGTCGTCTGCAAATTTACTCACCCACCCTTCTGCGCCCTCCTCTAGGTCATTTATAAAAATGACAAACAGCAACGGCCCCAGAACAGATCCTTGTGGTACGCCACTTGTAACTGAACTCCATTCTGAACATTTCCCATCAACCACCACCTTCTGTCTTCTTTCAGCAAACCAATTTCTGATCCATATCTCTAAATCACCCTCAATCCCCAGCCTCCGTATTTTCTGCAATAGCCTACCGTGGGGAACCTTATCAAACGCTTTACTGAAATCCATATACACCACATTAACTGCTCTACCCTCGTCTACCTGTTCAGTCACCTTCTCAAAGAACTCGATAATGTTTGTGAGGCATGACCTACCCTTCACAAAGCCATACTGACTATCCCTAATCATATTATTACTATCTGGATGATTATAAATCTTGTCCCTTATAATCCCCTCCAAGACTTTACCCAATACAGATGTGAGGCTCACCGGTCTATAGTTGCCGGGGTTGTCTCTACTCCCCTTCTTGAACAAAGGAACCACATTTTCTATCCTCCAGTCCTCTGGCACTATTCCTGTAGCCAATGATGACATAAAAATCAAAGTCAAAGGCTCAGCAATCTCTTCCCTGGCTTCCCAGAGAATCCTAGGATAAATCCCATCGGGCCCCGGGGACTTATCTAGTTTCAGCCTGTCCAGAATTGCCAACACCTCTTCCCTACGTACCTCAATGCCATCTATTCTAATAGCCTGGGTCTCAGCATTCTCCTCCACAACATTCTCTTTTTCCTGAGTGAATACGGACGAAAAATATTCATTTAGTATCTCGCCTATCTCTTCAGATTCCACACACAACTTCCCATCCCTGTCCTTGACTGGTCCTACTCTTTCCCTAGTCATTCGCTTATTCCTGACATCCCTATAGAAAGCTTTTGGGTTTTCCTTGATCCTACCTGCCAAATACTTCTCATGTCCCCTCCTTGCTCTTCTTAGCTCTCTCTTTAGATCCTTCCTCGCTACCTTGTAACTATCAAGCGCCCCAACTGAAACAGGTCCAACAGATTATACATAAATCTGTAATCTAATATACAATCAATCTTGTGACTACTGTTTAAGGAGTATTTAGTACAAACAGACCAGATTCGTCATATTCATTGCCAAATATTGTAATTATTGTTTTTGGAAGATGGTACCTCTGCACTGTTCTTTGTATGCACTGGGAGAGCATTTCATGAAATTACACATTCCCAACATAGGGAGAAATATGGTTGAGTGGTTTTTTAAAAAGTGTCAAAGCCACTGATGTTGAAAGAGAAGAGACATCACAGACACCACCACCCCCTGATGCTTTTGCATAAATGCACCATTTTGCTTTGGAAAGTGAGCCTGGAGCTGAGGTGATATTGTAATCCATCTGATATTTTGTTGCAGGACTTCCTGAGTGTGAACCTGTTGCTGATTTTTACCACTTTACAGGAAGCCACTCTGACACAAAATCTCATGTAAATGTAAAACAAAAATAATATGTATTTTACATATGTCCAGTAGAATGGAGGAGATCACATTCTGCATCTGTCGGAAGCCAGTTAGAGCTGCGAATCTGGGTCCTGCTCAGAGACGTGGTGGCAGAGTTGTCAGAATTGCCTACCCTGGCAAACTGCATATTTGGGACACAAATTGCAAGATTCTGCAAATGTCTCGCAGCAGAGTCCTCCAAGAATCTAGAAGTAAAGGTGTTGGGGCCGAAGGTAACTGATAGTCCACCAAGTACTTGGCAGCAGCTTTTGTTCCAGTAGGCTGCAAATATCTGACTCCTCCTGAAGTAATAGCACCCCGTGCCGCCTCCAGCATTGGAGTTCCAACATGTTAAGGTTGCTGATCCTCTCTCTGCCTGTATATATTTTATTACCGAGTTGCATCCACTGTGAGCCTGCAAGTCTGAGAGAACCAGGCTGCAGCTACTCCTGACATGGTGGCACAGTGGTTAGCACTGCTGCTTCACAGTGCTAGGAATCCGGGTTTGATTCCGACCTCAGGTGATTGTCTGTGTGGAAGTTGCACATTCTCCACTGGGATCTCTTCCAGGGCAGGTGTGATCTGTACAAGAAGGACAACTGGAGGGGCACCAATATCCTGGCTGGGAGGTTTGCTAGAGTCACTCGAGAGGATTTAAACTAGTATGGCAGGGAGGTGGGAACCAGAGCGCTAGCTTCAAAGGTGTAATAACTGAATGGGAAATAGAGAATAAAAATGAGAGATTAACATCACCCTGTCTGCTCAAACGTAGTGGTTTGAAGTCTATTTGTTTCAACGCCAGAAGTATACCAGGTAAGGCAGATGATTAGTACTTGGAACTATGATGTCGTGGCTATCACAGAAACGTAGTTAAAGGAGGGGCAAGATTGGCAGCTGAACATTAGAGGATATAGATGCTTCCGGAGTGATAGAGAGGGATGTAAAAGGGGTGGGGGTGTAGCATTACTGGTTGAGGAGAATATTATAGCCATACTGCGGGAGGACACCTCGGAGGGCTCATACAATGAGGCAATCTGGGAGGAGCTCAGGAACAGGAAGGGGGAAATCACAATGTTGGGTGTTTATTACAGGCCCCCAACTGCCAACGAGCAACAGCAGAGCAGATAGGTCGAGAGATTTTGGACAAGTGCAAAATTAACAGGGCTGTTGTGATAGGGGATTTTAATTTCAAAGAACAAAGAAAGGTACAGCACAGGAACTCCAAGCCCGTGCCGACCATGCTGTCCGTCTAAACTAAAATCTTCCACACTTCCTGGGTCCGTATCCCTCTATTCCCATCCTATTCATGTATTTGTCAAGATGCCTCTTAAATGTCACTATCGTCCCTGCTTCCACCATCTCCTCCGGCAGCGTGTTCCAGGCACCCACTACCCTCTTGTGTAAAAAACTTGCCTCGTACATCTCCTCTCAACTTTGCCACTCGCACTTTAAACCTATGCCCCCTAGTAATTGACCCCTCTACCCTGGGAAAAAGCCTCTGACTATCCACTCTGTCTATGCCCCTCATAATTTTGTAGACCTCTATCAGGTCGCCCCTCAACCTCCGTCGTTCCAGTGAGAACAAACCGAGTTCATTCAACCGCTCCTCATAGCTAATGCCCTCCATACCAGGTAACATCCTGGTAAATCTCTTCTCCACCCTCTCTAAAGCCTCCACATCCTTCTGGTAGTGTGGTGACCAGAATTGAACACTACACTCCAAGTGTGGCCTAACTAAGGTTCTATACAGCTGCAACATGACTTGCCAATTCTTATACTCAATGCCCCGGCCAATGAAGGCAAGCATGCCGTATGCCTTCTTGACTACCTTCTCCACCTGTGTTGCCCCTTTCAATGACCTGTGGACCTGTACTCCTAGATCTCTCTGACTTTCAATACTCTTGAGGGTTCTACCATTCACTGTATATTCCCTACCTGCATTAGACCTTCCAAAATGTATTAACTCACATTTGTCCGGATTAAACTCCATCTGCCATCTCTCCGCCCAAGTCTCCAAACGATCTAAATCCTGCTGTATCCTCTGACATTCCTCATCGCTATCCGCAATTCCACCAACCTTTGTGTCGTCTGCAAACTTACTAATCAGACCAGTTACATTTTCCTCCAAATCAGTTATATATACTACGAACAGCAAAGGTCCCAGCGCCGATCCCTGCGGAACACCACTAGTCACAGCCTTCCAATCAGAAAAGCACCCTTCCATTGCTACTCTCTGCCTTCTATGACCTAGCCAGTTTTGTATCCACTTTGCCAGCTCACCCCTGATCCCGTGTGACTTCACCTTTTGTACTCGTCTACCATGAGGGACCTTGTCAAAGGCCATACTGAAGTCCATATAGACAACATCAACTGCCCTACCTGCATCAATCATCTTTGTGACCTCTTTGAAAAACTCTTATCAAGTTAGTGAGACACGACCTCCCCTTCACAAAACCATGCTGCCCCTCACTAATACGTCCATTTGCTTCCAAATGGGAGTAGATCCTGTCTCGAAGAATTCTCTCCAGTAATTTCCCTACCACTGACGTAAGGCTCACCGGCCTGTAGTTCCCTGGATTATCCTTGCTACCCTTCTTAAACAAAGGAACAACATTGGCTATTTTCCAGTCCTCTGGGACATCACCGAAGACAGTGAGGATCCAAAGATTTCCGTCAAGGCCTCAGCAATTTCCTCTGTAGCCTCCTTCAGTATTCTTTTCCCATCCATCCCTGGGGACCTATCTACCTTAATATTTTTCAAGATGCCCAACACCTCGTCTTTTTGGATCTCAATGTGACCCAGGCTATCCACACACCCTTCTCCAGACTCAACATCCACTAATTTCTTTTCTTTGGTGAATACTGATGCAAAGTATTCATTTAGTACCTCACCTATTTCCTCTGGCTCCACACATAGATTCCCTTGCCTATCCTTCCGTGGGCCAACCCTTTCCCTGGCTACCCTCTTGCTTTTTATGTATGTGTAAAAAGCTTTATTATGTATGTGTAAAAAGGGTTTTCCTCAATCCTATTTGCCAATGACTTTTCGTGTCCTCTTCTAGCCCTCCTGACTCCTTGCTTAAGTTCCTTCCTACTTTCCTTATATTCCACACAGGCTCCGTCTCTTCCCAGCCTTCTAGCCCTGACAAATGCCTCCTTTTTCTTTTTGACGAGGCCTACAATATCTCTCGTTATCCAAGGTTCACAAAATTTGCCGTATTTATCCTTCTTCCGCACAGGAACATGCCGGTCCTGAATTCCTTTCAACTGACACTTGAAAGCCTCCCACATGTCAGATGTTGATTTACCCTCAAACATCCTCCCCTAATCTAGGTTCTTCAGTTCCCGCCTAAAATTGTTATAAATAGCCTTCCCCCAATTTAGCACATTCACCCTAGGACCACTCTTATCCTTGTCCACCAGCACTTTAAAACTTACTGAATTGTGATCACTGTTCCCGAAATGCTCCCCAACTGAAACTTCTACCACCTGGCCGGGTCATTCCCCAATACCAGCTCCAGTGCAGCACCTTCCCTAGTTGGACTGTCTCCATATTGTTTTAAGAAGCCCTCCTGGATGCTCCTTACAAACTCTGCTCCATCCAGCCCCTCGGACTAAGTGAGTCCCAGTCAATATTGGGGAAGTTGAAGTCTCCCATCACAACAACTCAATTGTTTTTACTCCTTTCCAAAATCTGTGTACCTATCTGCTCCTCAACATATGATGAACGTCTGAGGATCCTGGGATTATATTCATTGGAGTTTAGGAGGTTGAGGGGAGATCTAATAGAAACTTACAAGATAATGAATGGCTTAGATAGGGTGGACGTAGGGAAGTTGTTTCCATTAGCAGGGGAGACTAGGACCCGGGGGCACAGCCTTAGAATAAAAGGGAGTCACTTTAGAACAGAGATGAGGAGAAATTTCTTCAGCCAGAGAGTGGTGGGTCTGTGGAATTCATTGCCACAGAGGGCGGTGGAGGCCAGGACATTGAGTGTCTTTAAGACAGAAGTTGATAAATTCTTGATTTCTCGAGGAATTAAGGGCTATGGAGAGAGAGCGGGTGAATGGAGTTGAAATCAGCCATGATTGAATGGTGGAGTGGATTTGATGGGCCGAATGGCCTTACTTCCGCTCCTATGTCTTATGGTCTATCTCGCGCTGGTTGTTGGGAGGCCTGTAGTAAACCCCCAACATTGTGACTGCACCCTTCTTATTCCTGATCTCTACCCATATAGCCCTCTGAGGTGTCCTCCTGTAATATAGCTGTGATATTCTCCCTGACCAGTAGCGCAACTCCACCACCCCTTTTACATCCCCCTCTATCCCGCCTGAAACATCTAAATCCTGGAACGTTAGCTGCCAATCCTGTCCTTCCCTCAACCAGGTCTCTGTATGGCAACAACATCATAGTTCCAAGTACTAATCCAAGCTCTAAGTTCATCTGCCTTGCCCGTAATACTTCTTTCATTAAAACATATGCACTTCAGGCCACCAGACCCGCTGTTTTCAGTAACATCTCCCTGTCTGCTCTTCCTCAGAGCCATACTGGCCCTATTCCCTAGTTCTCCCTCAATGCTTTCACCTTTGCCAAATATAAGAATTGGCAAGTCATGTTGCAGCTGTATAGAACCTTAGTTAGGCCACACTTGGAGCATAGTGTTCAATTCTGGTCACCACACTACCAGAAGGATGTGGAGGCTTTAGAGAGGGTGCAGAAGAGATTTACCAGAATGTTGCCTGGTATGGAGGGCATTAGCTATGAGGAGCGGTTGAATAAACTCGGTTTGTTCTCACTGGAACGAAGGAGGTTGAGGGGAGACCTGATAGTGGTCTACAAAATTATGAGGGGCATAGACAGAGTGGATAGTCAGAGGCTTTTCCCCAGGGTAGAGGGGTCAATTAGTAGGGGGCATAGGTTTAAGGTGAGAGGGGGCATGGTTTAGAGTAGATGTACGAAGTAAGTTTTTTACGCAGAGGGTAGTGGGTGCCTGGAACTCGCTACCGGAGGAGGTGGTGGAAGCAGGGATGATAGTGACATTTAAGGGGCATCTTGACAAATACATGAATAGGATGGGAATAGAGGGATACGGACCCAGGAAGTGTAGAAGATTGTAGTTTAGTCGGGCAGCATGGTTGGCACGGGCTTGGAGGGCCGAAGGGCCTGTTCCTGTGCTGTACATTTCTTTGTTCTTTGTTCTAACCTATTGCTCCGGTAACCACCCAACAGTGCCTTCCCTACCACAAAAATATCTATCCGCGAGTTGACCTTATGAACCAAGAAGAATAAAGAATACTCAGGCTCCCCGGGTGTAAAAATGTCAAGGGTCCACTCCTCCCTTTTCCACCATTAGCCCAGCCAACGCCTTCGCTCCCCCAGACTGGGTAAGCAACCGCGGCCGCGACCTGTCCAATCTTGGCTCCTACACCAAGTTCCAGTCTCCACCTACTATCAATTCACGTGAATCTAAGTCGGGGATGGCCCCACACACCTTCTTTACAAACCCTGTATCATCCCAGTTGGGACCATACATGCTTACCAATGCCACCAACCTCCCTTTCAATGCTCCTGTCACTATTACATACCGACCTCCCTGATCTGCCACCACTTTCTCCATTTGGAGCTTCACTCTTTATTCACCAGGGCCGCCGGCCCCGTGCCCTACTATCAAAACCCGAGTGAAACACTTGACTAACCTAGCCCTTTCGAAGCCTCACCTGATCGTTCACCCTCAAATGAATCTACTGCACGTCACCACATCCGCTTTCAAACTTTTCAAGTGCGCAAGCACCCTCGACCTCTTCACTAGGCCTCCCAACCCCCTCACGTTCCATGTAACTATTCTAACTGGGGGTCTCTTTCCACTTTCCACCCCCCCCCTCCTTGCTTATCCACCATCATCATAATTTCGGGCCCTACCGACTGAGCCTGACCCATCCCTATCCATTATTGACATAGAACCCCATTCCCCCCTCCCAGAATCCCCCCCCCCCCCCCCACACTCCCTATCGAGGAGATCTCACCCAGCGTCGTTCCCCCCCCCCCCCTGTTTTCTCACATCCTAGGCCCATTGAAACCTGCTCCCCAGGCTCCAATCCCCCCGCCCCCCATTATTCAAAACTACATATATACATTCTCCCATTCTTCACTTCCGTCCCAAGCCTTCTGACTTCATAAATGCCTCCGCCGCCTCCACCGTCTCAAAATAAAGGTCTCTGGAGTTGTAGGTCACCCTCAGTTTTGCTGGATACACCACTCCAAACCACACCCAACTGTTGTACAGTGCCACCTTCACTCGACCGAAAGCTATTCACCGCTTTGCCATCTCTACCGTCAAGTCTTGAACCTCCGTTCACTAGCCGACTTAAGTTAAGGCCACTGCTCAGGCCTGGCCTCCCCTCCCGCCCAGTCCCAGGAAAAACAATCAAACATACACATTTCAGAAAAAAACGTCGCTACAAAGAACAGTAGCAAAAACATTCACCTCTATAACAGCATGAAGTCAGAACATTATGCAAAACTACATATATACATTCTCCCATTCTTCACTTCCGTCCCAAGCCTTCTGACTTCATAAATGCCTCCACCGTCTCAAAATAAAGGTCTCTGGGGTTGTAGGTCAACCTCAGTTTTGCTGGATACACCACTCCAAACCATACCCAACTGTTGTACAGTGCCACCTTCACTCGACCGAAAGCTATTCACCGCTTTGCCATCTCTACCGTCAAGTCTTGATATAGCACCAGCCCACTGCACCTTCCGCTTCTGCTTTGCCCAGTTCAAGACCTTCTCCTTCATGTGATATCTGCAAAATCAGATAATTACTGCCCTTGGCGGCTTGTTCAAATTTGGCTTAGGCATCGGCGACCGATGAGCTCGGTCCAATTCATACCGAGAGGGTTCCTTTCCCTCCCCCATCAGTTCTGCCAATATCTTGGCAAAGTACTCCGAAAGGCCTCAATTCCTCCAACCCCTCGGGCAGGCCCACAATCCTCAAATTTTGCCATCTCGAGTAGTTCTCCATGTCCTTCAACTTTGCCCGCCATCCCTTATTGGCCTCGACCACCCTCCCATCGAGGTGAGATGATCGCCTCCACTCCTTCATCTTCTCGCTCTGCTCCCTCACCTCGGCCGATGTCTTCACGACAGCTACCTTGCAATTGCATCCTCCACCAACGCCTTCAATGCCACCGCCATCTCCTTTCTTAACACCTTCATATGTTTAGCGAACTGCTTCTCCAGCTCCATGGACATCACCTCTGTCATCTTCTCTGCTGTAAGCAGTGCGGCTCCAACCAGCGACCCGGCCTCCGTCATCTTGTCAGCCCCTGGGCTGGTCCTCACACTCGACGGTCAGCCCCCACTCTCTCCCTTCTTCACTGCTGTTTTCCTTTTGGTTTTTGGACATTTTTCACCTTCTTTATAGCTTCTTAATCATTTGTGAATTGCCCCCAAGACTGGGCATTAAAATTTCCCAAAAAAATATGCCTCAAGCAGGAGCCACCCAATGTGCGACGACCCCTCGACATGCCTCCTTCGGCTGCCTCGTGTTCTGGGCTAAACCCCGCCACTTCGGCTGCCTCGTGATCTGGACCCAGCTCCGCCGCTCCGGCTACCTTGTCCTCTGGACCCAGCTCTGCCGCTCCGGCTGCCTCGTGCTCTGGACCCAACCCCGCAGTTTCAGCTACCTCGTGCTCTGGACCCAGCTCCGCAGTTTTGGCTGCCTCATGCTCTCGGCCCAGCCCCAGCCGCTCCGGTTGCTTCAAGCTCTGACCTCAGCACTGCCGCTCCGGCTGCCTTGCGTTCTGTACCCAGCCCTGCGGCTTAGGCTGCCTTGTGTTCCGAACTCAGTCCCGCCACCTCGACTGCTTCGTGTTTCGGACTCTGCCCCAGCGCTTCGATTTCCCCACACTCTGGGCTCGGTACCTCCGTTCCGTTTGCCTCGCACTCTCGCGGAAATTATTACCGTTTTTACAACTGTTTGGTGGCCGTTCCTCGGGCCCAAAAAGGCCGAAAAAGATCAACTAAAAAAAAATCTATAGGCGGGAGCCACCTCTCCGTGCGACCGCTCCATGGTGCCACCGGATGTCTGCCATTTTGTTTTCTTTTGATGGCCTTGAGATCTCCGATTTTAAAATCTGTTTCTTTCTTCTTTTGGTGTCTGATTTGACACCTATTTTTTGACCCTTGCTGTGGACCCAGAAGCAAGTATATTCGTGTTTTTTGGGTGCAAGTTCCCAGCAAAAACAGAACAAAATCGCGATCCCAGGCGGGAGCTCCTCCATGTGCAGCCATTCCACTAAATGCCGCACCGGAAGTCCAAGTAATTAGTTTTAATTTTTTCAATGATTATTTTTTCAAATTTAACACAGATTCCTTACGAGACAATCAGGTCACAGCTTTGCTGTGACATCACTTCTCAGTTCCACCACCACCCCCCCACCCCCCCACACACACACACAATTTGAAAAGAGAGAGACACACAGACTTTTCACTCTCATTTCTCTCAATATCGCCGAGGGCGATGGTGGTGAGATTGCACAGGTACCTGGATAAGGAGCGCATTCTACAGTGGGCCAAGCAGACACAGAGCTGTAAGTGGGAGAATAGCATCCTGCGCATTTACCAAGACCTGAGCGTGGACGTGGCCAGGAGAAGAGCGGAATTCAACCAAGTAAAGTCGACCCTTTTCAAGAAGAAGAAGTTTGGACTGCTGTATCCGGCCCATCTTTGAGTCTCCCGAGGAAGCGATGGACTTTGCCAGAAGGAAAGGGCTGGCAGGGTTCTGAGGTGTTTGAACTTTGCTGCAGTGTTCACGTTAAAAATACTTTTGTTTTTGCTCTATATTTGTAATGCCTTCTGTTCGATCCTGGAGCCGCCGCGTTTTTTTGTAAGTTAAAGTTTGCATTTGTACTGGTGGGTTTTCGATGTGGGGTTTCTCTTTTCATTTTGTTTCTTTTGGTTAACTGGGCTGGAAATGTTTTCTCTTGCATATGTGTGTCCAAGCCGTGGGGGGGGACGACAATAGGTGGGAAAATGTTTGGCGCCAGGGACGGGGGCTACCAAGCTAGCTGGGCGGAATGGCTCACGGAAGCGCAGTGGGGGCTGAGCAGATGTTATGCTTGTTGAAGAGGGCTGTTTCTACTGTGCTGTTACTGGGGGGGGGGGGGGGGGGGGGGGAAAGAGGGGCGAATTTCTCTGCTGACAAGGGAGGGACTGTTGCTGGGGGGGTCACAAAGGAGGTCGGGGACTGAGGCTGCCTTGGGGCGGACCTGTGCGAGCTGGAGACTGGCCGAAGAAAGGTGATGGCTGATCGGTGGGGGGGCAAGAAGCCCCCCGACCAGGCTGATCACATGGAATGTTAGAGGGTTGAATGGGCCGGTTAAGAGGGCACCCATGTTCGCTAACTTGAGGCGATTGAAGGCGGACGTCGCAATGTTGCAGCAGACGCATCTTAGGGTAATCGATCAGACTAGACGAAGGAAGGAATGGGTCGGGCAGGTATTTCATTCGGGGCTGGACTCAAGACTAGAGGAGTCGGATGCTGATTAATAAGAGAGTGTCATTCGAGGCGGGAAGAAGAGTTGCGGATGTGGGCGTCGATACATCATGGTTAGTGGGAAGCTGGAAGGGCTGCCGGTGGTACTCGTGAATGTCTACGCGCCAAATTGGGATAATGTGGAGTTCATAAGGAGGATGTTGGGGAAGATCCCAGACCTGGACTCGCATAAACTGGTTATGGGGGGGGGGACTTCAACATAGTCATTGACCCAAGGCCAGACCGGTCGAGCTCAAGGACAGGCAGGGTGCCAGCAATGGCAAATGAGCTAAAGGAGTTTATGGAGCAGATGGGGGGAGTGGACCAATGGAGGTTTGGGCGGCCGAGAGTGAAGGAGTTCTCTTTCTACTCGCACATACATAAAGTGAACTCCCGGATTGACTTTTTCATCTTGAATAGGGCTTTACTGACGGGGGTAGTGGACACTGAGTATTCAGCGATCACGATCTCGGACCATGCCCCACACTGGGTGGACTTACAGGTGAGCAAGGAGTGTGGCCAGCTCCCGCATTGGAGATTGGATGTCGGACGGTTAGCGGATGAGGAGGTGTGCGGGCGGGTGAGGAAATGCATCCAGAACTATCTGGAAGTTAATGACACGGGGGAAGTCTCGGCAGCAATGGTCTGGGAGGCGCTGAAGGCGGTGGTCAGAGGGGAGCTGATTTTGATACGCGCCCACAGGGAGAAGGTGAATAGAGCCGAGACGGATCGACTGATAGGGGAAATACATCAGGTCGACAGGAGATATGCGGAGACCCCAGAGGCAGGGTTTTTAAGGGAACGATGGAGGCGACAGGTGGAGTTTGGCTTGCTCACCACAGGGAAGGCGTTGGAGCAGCTGAGGAAGGCGAGGGAGGGGCGATATATGAGTATGGAGAGAAGGCCAGCAGAATGCTTGCGCAGCAGCTCAGAAAGAGGGAGGCAGCCAGGGAGATTGGGAAAGTGAAGGACAGAGGCGGGAACTTGGTCAGGGATTCAGCAGGGGTTAATAGGGCCTTCAAGGAGTTTTATAGCAGGCTTTATGAGTCGGAACCCCCAGCTGGGCCGGAAGGGATGAGACAATTCTTACGGGGGCTGAAGTTCCCAAAGGTGGAGGAAGGGCTGGGGGCCCAGATAGGGATTTAAGAAATAGCAGAAGGGCTGAAGGCCATGCAGTCGGGTAAAGCCCCGGGGCCGGACGATAAAAGACTTGAATGTGATCATGATGCCCCCAGAGGTTAGGGACGCAGAGAAGGCCTTTGACCGGGTGGGATGGACCTATCTGTGGGAGGTGCTGGGGCGGTTTGGGTGTGGACGGGGCTTCATCGATTGGGTTAGGCTGCTGTATCAGGCGCCTGTGGCGAGTGTACGGACGAACAGGTTAACAGCGGGCTATTTTAGGCTGCACCGCGGGAAGAGGCTCTCCCCACTGCTGTTTGCGCTGGCCATAGAGCCACTGGCAATTGCGCTGAGAGCCTCAAGGGGCTGGTTCGGGGAGGCGTGGAACACAGAGTCTTGCTGTATGCAGATGACCTGCATATGTTTCTGACCCACTAGAGGGGATGGGAGAAATTATGAGGATTCTGGGGGAATTTGGCCGGTTGTCGGGTTATAAATTGTGAGATGTTCGCGATCCAGGCGAGTGGGCAGGAGAGGCGACTGGGGGAGTTGCCGTTTAGGGTGGTCGGGGGAACCTTTTGGTATCTAGGCATCCAGGTGGCACGGGAATGGGGAACGGCTACATAAACTAAATTTGACCCGACTGGTGGACCAAATGAAGGAAGACTTCCGAAGGTGGGACATGCTCCCGTTATCACTGTCTGGGAGGGTACAGACGGTGAAAATGACGGTCCTCCCGAGATTCCTGTTTGTTTTTCAGTGCCTCCCTATCTTCATTCCACGGGCTTTTTTAAACGGGTAAACAAGGTGATCTCTGGCTTTGTATGTGCGAGTAAAAAAGGGGATGCTGGAGCGCAGCCGGGGCAAGGGCTGATTGGCGCTGCCGAACTTTAGAATTACTATTGAGCAGCAAATATAGAGCCATGATTAGGAAGTGGGGGAGTGGGATGGGGGGTTGGTGTGGGAGCGAGTAGAGGCGGCATCATGTAAGGGCACAAGTTTGGGGGCATTGATAACAGCGCCTCTGCCGTTCCCGCCGGCACGGTACTCCACGGTGGCGGCCCTGAGAGTTTGGGGGCAGTGGAGGAAACATGGGGCAGAGGGAGCATCGGTTTGGTTTGCCCCAGGGTGGCTGGATGGAGGGTTTCGGAAATGACAAAGAGCAGGGATCGAGCGGATGGGAGATCTGTTCATAGAGGGGAGCTTTCCCAGCCTGACGGTGTTGGAGGAGAAATTTGAATTGACGGGAGGGAACGAGTTTAGGTACCTGCAGGCGCGGGATTTCCTACGCAGGCAGGTCTCAACCTCCCCGCTCCTACCACCAAGGGGTAGTTTCCAGAGTATGGGTGGGAGGGGGAGACGGGTGCGGACATCTATAAAGAATTCATGGGGTCAGAAGAAACGCAGACCGAGGAGCTGAAACACAAATGGGAAGAGGAGTTAGGAGGAGAGATAGAGGATGGTCTCTGGGCAGATGCGTTGAGTAGAGTCAACGCGTCCACATCATGCGCCAGGCTCACCCTGATACAATATAAGGTCGTTCACTGGGCACACATGACAGTGGCCCGGATGAGCAGGTTCTTTGGGATAGAAGACAAGTGTGCAAGATGTGCAGGAGGACCAGCAAACCAAGTTCATATGTTCTGGGCATGCCCGAAGCTTCGGGGATTCTGGCAGGGGTTTGCAGCTTTCAAGGTGTTAAACAAGGGTGGCACCGAGTCCAGAGTTCGTGATTTTCAGAGTGTCGGATGATCCGGGATACCAGGAGGAGAAAGAGGCAGATGTTCTGGCCTTTGCCTCCCTGGTAGCCCGGAGACGGATACTATTAGCTTGGAGGGACTCACAGCCCCAAAAGTCAGAGCCCTGGCTCACTGACATGGCTAGCTTTCCCTGTCTGGAGAAAATCAAGTTCGCCTGAGAGAGTCAATGTCAGGGTTTGTCCGGAGGTGGCAGTTGTTTGACTTCTTTCAAGAAAATTAACTGTCAGCAGTGGGGGGGTGGTTTAGTTTAGATTAGTGTGTAAGAAAGGTGGGACCTGTGAGGGAGGAAGACGGCCTTTATATTTGTATGTACACTGTTTCTTCTGTTATTGTTACAAAATCACAAATACCTCAAGAAAATGTTTTATTTAAAAAAATTGAAGGGGGTGAGGGTGCATTGAGTGGCTTCTGGGGATGAGGCTTTGTAACAGCCGAGAAAAACAATAACACAGCAAAACAATTTCTCAAAGATGAACTAGCAGCAGTGCATTAAAGAGAGTTATTCCACAATCTTGATAGAATACATTTGCATTATGTCCACACAAAAAGTAAAGCAAGAACAATTTTTAAAGATCGAGCCATTCAAAAGAGAATAACACCGTTATCTAAAGAAGAAGAATGTGCGAGGTTATGGGGAGAAAGCTCGATGGGAATTTCTCATTCGAAAAGCCTGTGCAGATACAATGGGGTGAATGGCCTCCTTCCGCACTACAACAATGATTCTGTCAAAAATAAACTCCCATCAGCTGATGGCCTTTGTGATGTATACAATGGAGGCAACATTTCATTTTGTTAAATATTCAGTAACTACGTCCAGAATGGACCATGAATTTCCTTGGATTCTTTTAACAAGTGTATCTGATTCTTGCAGGCCTCCACACTCTTTGACAACTCTATCTGCTGCCTTGGAAGAAGTGAGAGTTATTCCTGCTTATTTACCCAATGGCCTTGCTTTGAAGGAGGCTGTACAGAAGGCTAGAATCTGGCTTCAAGAAGTGGAGATTTTTCAGGTTACCTATAAACTAGACATCAGTACATGAAAATGAAAATAGTATTTGATGTGTTATATATCTCACCAAAAACAAATCTACATTTCTGTGTGGGATCTAAGACCATAGTTAGTTATTAAACATTAATGGAGAGATGAACAGTAACACAATGCTGCTGTATTTGAGCATGTAAGGGGAGTGTTTACACTCATTATGCATTATAAATAACTTAATGTTTAGTTTCTATTTGCTACATCTGGCTTCAACTTAATCCATTGCAGTCATAATTTGCATTCCACTGTAATGCTGACGTGTAGTCCTTTACATTGAATCCTTTTACTGTAAATTAAACCTTGATTTAATGCCTTCAAAAAAGATCTTAAATTTTGAATGTCCATTTTCCGTCGGTCTGCTTATTCCTGTTATGAACATAGGAGCAAGAGTACGTCATTTGGATCAACGAGCCTGTTCCATCATTCAAATAGATCATGACTGATCATCTATGCTTGGGTCAATGTCTGTGCAGAGTCGGCACGTTCTCCCCTTTTGTGCGTGGGTTTCCTCCGAGTGCTCCGGTTTCCTCCCACAGTCCAAAGATGTGCAGGTTAGGTGAATTGGCCATGCTAAATTGCCCTTAGTGTTGGGTGGGGTTACTGGGTTATGGGGATAGGGTGGGGGGTGTGGGCTTGGGTAGGGTACTCTTTCCAAGAGCCGGTGCAGACGCGATGGGACAAATGGCCTCCTTATGCACTGTAAATTCTATGATTCTATCTCTCGGCTATTTTTCCCCGCTGTCTCCATATCTCTTGATGGCATTAGTATCCAGAAATCTATCTTTTGAAATGTTCAATAATTGAACTTTCCACGGCCCTCTTGAGGTAAAGAATTCCAAAGATTCATCACCCTCTTAGTGTAGAATTTCCTCCTCAATCTTAAATTTCTGCCCCTTATTTTAAGACTGTTTCCCCCATCTAGAATCACGAAGCAGGAGAAACATCCTATCTACATCTACTCTGTCACACCCTGAAAGAATTTTGCAAGTTTCAATGAGATCACCTCTCATTCGTTGAAACTCCACAGAATAAGAATAATAATCTTTATTCTCACAAGTAGGCTTACATTGCAATGAAGTTACTGTGAAAAGCCCCTAGTCGCCACATTCCAGCACCTGTTCGGGTACACACTCAATTACTAGGGGTCACGAGTTCAAGGTGAGAGGGGAAAAGTTTAAGGGAGATATGCGTGGAAAGTTCTTTACGCAGAGGGTGGTGGGTGCCTGGAACACATTGCCGGCGGAGGTGGTAGAGGTGGGCATGATAGTGTCATTTAAGAGGTATCTAGACAGATACATAAGTGGGCAAGAAGCAGAGGAATACAGATCCTTAGTAAATAGGTGACAGTTTTAGATCGAGAATCTGGATCGGCGCAGGCTTGGAGGGCCGAAGGGCCTGTTCCTGTGCTGTAATTTGTCTTTGTTCTTTACACAGAGGTAGAATTCAGAATGTCCAAATTACCTAATACAGGTCCAGTTTCCTCAATCTCTCCTCATAAAAACCTCTGTTGCACACCCTCTTTGGCAAGTATATCCTTCCTTTGATGGGAAAACCAAAACAATGCTCACAAGGCTCAATAAAATTACCCTTGCGATAAAGGCCAACATATCAGTTGCCTTCCTAATTGCGTCACCTGTATGCTTGCTTTTAGTGACTCATGAACAAAGACACCCATGAATTTTGGACATCAGTACTTCCCAACTTCTCACTATTTTAAAAATGTCTACCTTTCCGGAGGGGTTTTCTACCAAAGTAGATAACTTCAAACTTATTCACATTATATTTTATATTCCATATTCTTACCCACTCACTTAGCCTGTCGAAATCCCCTTGAAGCCACTTTGCACCCTCCTCACAATTTACATTGCCACCTAGTTTTGTGTCATCAGCAAACTTGGTTCCCACATCCAAATCATTGATTGTTAACAGATGTGACTTGGTTCCCACATCCAAACCATAGATTGTTAACAGATGTGGCTGCAGCACTGATCCTCGCTATCCCACTAGAAACAGTCTTCCATCCGAGAATGACCCATTTATTCCTACTTCCTGTTTTTATTCTCAATCCATGCCAATATATTACCCCCAATCCCATGTGCTCTAATTTTCTTTACTAAGACCTTATCATAGATGTTATAACCTGCCTGCTTACCATTGGCTGGGGACTAATGACAATCCCTCAATCCTGTGGGAGTATGAGCTTCCCCAATGAGGGGGGTGGAGAAATCATTAGCAGACTCCCTGTATAAATAAAGCTGGCTAGTTTGGAACTAGCAGGAAGGAGTAAACAGCTGGTATGTTATTGGATAATAAATGTTCGTGCTTAGTGTCCTTGAAACTTGTGCTGGATTCTTTGTCGCCCTCACAAAAATAAGTCTTCTGAACACATAAATACACCACATCCACTGGTTCTCCATTATCTATGCTAATGGCAACATCCTGAAAAGACTCCCAACAAGTTTGTCAAATGTGATTTCCCTTTCATAAATCCATGTTGACCATCCAATTGTATCATTATTTTCTACGACATTCATGTAGTTATAGTAACAGGATAAGTTGCCATATTCCCAGATGGTCATAGGCTGCTTTCCCCTTTGAGAGGGGAGAGCTGACTGGAGGTGATTTGACCTGAGGATCACCACACCTCAGGTGAGGGGTAAGGTTGAGAAGCTGGGGCCTTCATGAATAACCTCAACTGATATAGGAGTAAAGATGTCTTTCTGTAATTTTATTGAGCCTTGTGAGCTCGCACTGAAGTATTGTGTACAGTTTTTATTTTCCCTTCTAAGGAAGGATATACTTGCCATAGAGGGAGTGCAACAGAGGTTCGTATGAGGAGAGATTGAGGGAACTGGACCTGTATTCTCTAAAGTTTCAAAGAATGAGAGGTGATCTCATTGTAACTTAGTGACAGGTTAGATATACGGGCTGCTGGACTTGCTCTGCATCACAAACCAGCTGTCTAGCCAAGTCAACTAAACTGGCGCTCTGTTGTTCAGTATGCTTGAATGCAATCAATACCAAACTCAAGACTGATATCCAAATCAAAATAATGCAGATGCTGGAAATTCTCAGCTGCTCTGGCAGCATTCGTGGAGAAAAAAAAACAGAGCGCATGCTTCAGGTATGTGACCTTTCATCGGAATTTCTGAAAGGTCACCAAATGGTACTCTTACCCCTCCACAGATGCTGCCAGACCTGCTGAATATTTTCAATATTTTCTGTTTTTATTTACACTGATGTTTGTCACCATCTCATTGTAGTTTAAAAAACATGTCCTCGAAATTACCACTCACAATATCAGCAAACACATGTGCAACTTTTTTGCATGACACTCCTCTGTCATTTAATAGTGCCATCTGTTTATTTTAAACTAATGTATCAATAAAACCACATACCAAGGAATGCAACAGTATTAGAAGCTTTGAGCAGCTAATTGTACTCTGAATGATTTCTAAATACTGAGTTTGTGTTTGGGGTGGAATTCCACTGTTGGAACATTGTGCTGGAAGCATCTGAGTTGTTGGAGCCTCCTTTGATTTGTCAGTGTCCCATGCTTCCATTTCTAACTACATTATCCTTCATCCCACCACCAACATTGCCTGAGCTATTCATACGTTCTCTGTATCTCGTGGGTGTTTTTAATTTCTCTCCTTATGTCTCCTATTCTTTTCTGCCTGTATCTTCATTTGCACAACATCCTGATGACAATCACCACTCTTTTTGCTGACTACATTGGTTGTGGGTCCAACCATGCATCAAATATAAAATTATCGTTCTTGGACACTAAGGATTAGCGTGGCCAATCCACCTAACCTGCACATCTTTGGACTGTGGGAGGAAACCAGAGCACATGCAGACACTGGGGGAGAGTGTGAACTCCACACAGTCACCCAAGGCCAGAATTGAACCCACGTCCTGGTACTGTGAGGCAGCCATGCTAACCATGCCGCCCAATTAACATCATCAGAGAAAAAGTAGTGGAGAAACTTAAAGAACTAAAGGCTGACAAATCCGAGAATGGCAGGAGTTTGGGAACCAGAGCGCGAGTGTAGAAAGTGTAATAACTGAAGGGGAAATAGAGAACCAAAATAAGAGAAGTAAGTACACTAAAACTTAGGGAATTGTGGTCACTACCCCCAAAATGTTCCCCTACTGAAACCTCAACCACCTGTCCAGGCTCATTACCCAATACCAGATTCAGTACTGCTCCTTCCCCAGTTGGACTATGTAAATATTGCATCAAGAAGTCTTCCTGGATGCACCTTACAAACTCTGTCCCATCTAAACCCCTAGCACTAAGTGAGTCCCAGTCAATATATGGGAAATTAAAATCCCCTACAACAACAACCTGTTATTTTTGCACCTGTCCAAAATCTCTCAACCTATCTGCTCCTTTATCTCTTGCTGGCAGTAGAAGATGATTCTTGGGTAGGGTGTGTGGACAGTCTGGATCATGTTAACATCGAAAAAGAGGAGGTATTGGGTCGTTTTAAAGACATTACGGTAGATAACATCTTGATATAAATCATTAATGATAGACTGTAAATAGTACAATTGTAGATTGTAAAACGCCCCAGCACTAATCCTTTCGGCAAGCCAACTGGGAAATGCCCTATTTATCCCAACTGCTTTCTGTCTTTCAACCAAACCTCCATCTATGTGAATATATTTCCCCCAATTCCATAAGGCGCTTATAAGAACATAAGAACTAGGAGCAGGAGTAGGCCATCTGGCCCTATCTAACCTTTTGTGTGATACTTTGTCAAATATTTTTGGAAATCCAACTACTGGTTCCTCTTTATCTACTCTACTAGTTACTCATCAAAAAACTAATAAACTTGTCACGCACAATTTTCTTTTTGTAAAACCACGTATAATCTATCTGATCATATCCTAATTTTCGAAGTGCATTTAGACTTCCATTATAATAGATTCAAGCATTTTCCCTGAGGACTGATGGTCTATACCTCCCCATTTTCTCTCCATCCTTTCTTGAACTGCAAAGTTACATTTGCTAAATTCATGTCCGCTGCTGTCGTTCCAAAATCGAGGGAATGTAAAAAAATCATAACCAGTGCATTCACGATCTCTGCAACTCTCTCTTTCAGAACCCAAGGAGGTAGGCCAAAAAACAAAGAACAATACAGCGCAGTACAGGCCCTTTGGCCCACGATGTTGCACCGAAACAAAAGCCATCTAACCTACACTATACCATTATCATCCATATGTTTATCCAATAAACTTTTAAATGCCCTCAATGTTGGCGAGTTCACTACTGTAGCAGGTAGGGCATTCCACGGCCTCACTACTCTTTGCGTAAAGAACCTACCTCTGACCTCTGTCCTATATCTATTACCCCTCAGTTTAAAGCTATGTCCCCTCGTGCCAGCCATTTCCATCCGCGGGAGAAGGCTCTCACTGTCCACCCTATCCAACCCCCTGATCATTTTGTATGCCTCTATTAAGTCTCCTCTTAACCTTCTTCTCTCCAACGAAAACAACCTCAAGTCCATCAGCCTTTCCTCATAAGATTTTCCCTCCATACCAGGCAACATCCTGGTAAATCTCCTCTGCACCCGCTCCAAAGCCTCCACGTCCTTCCTATAATGCGGTGACCAGAACTGTACGCAATACTCTATGTACATGGACACCTAGATCCCTCTGCTCATCCACACTTTCAAGAACTTTACCATTAGCCAAATATTCCACATTCCTGTTATTCCTTTCAAAGTGAATCACCTCACACTTCTCTACATTAAACTCCATTTGCCACCTCTCAGCCCAGCTCTGCAGCTTATCTATATCCCTCTGTAACCTGCTACATCCTTCCACACTATCGACAACACCACCGACTTTCGTATCGTCTGCAAATTTACTCACCCACCCTTCTGCGCCTTCCTGTAGGTCATTGATAAAAATGACAAACAGCAACGGCCCCAGAACAGATCCTTGTGGTACTCCACTTGTAACTGAACTCCATTCTGAACATTTCCCAACAACCACCACCCTCTGTCTTCTTTCAGCTAGCCAATTTCTGATCCACATCTCTAAATCACCCTCAATCCCCAGCCTCCGTATTTTCTGCAATAGCCTACCGTGGGGAACCTTATCAAACGCTTTGCTGAAATCCATATACACCACATCAACTGCTCTACCCTCGTCTACCTGTTCAGTCACCTTCTCAAAGAAGTCGATAAGGTTTGTGAGGCATGACCTACCCTTCACAAAGCCATGCTGACTATCCCTGATCATATTATTCCTATCTAGATGATTATAAATCTTGTCTCTTATAATCCCCTCCAAGACTTTACCCACTACAGACGTGAGGCTCACCGGTCTATAGTTGCCGGGGTTGTCTCTGCTCCCCTTTTTGAACAAAGGGACCACATTTGCTATCCTCCAGTCCTCTGGCACTATTCCTGTAGCCAATGATGACATAAAAATCAAAGCCAAAGGTCCAACAATCTCTTCCCTGGCCTCCCATAGAATCCTAGGATAAATCCCATCAGGTCCCGGGGACTTATCTATTTTCAGCCTGTCCAGAATTGCCAACACCTCTTCCCTACGTACCTCAATGCCATCTAATCTATTTACCTGGAGCTCAGCATTCTCCTCCATAACATTATCTTTTTCCTGAGTGAATACTGACGAAAAATATTCATTTAGTATCTCGCCTATCTCTTCAGACTCTACACACAACTTCCCATCCCTGTCCTTGACTGGTCCTACTCTTTCCCTAGTCATTCGCTTATTCCTGACATACCTATAGAAAGCTTTTGGGTTTTCCTTGATCCTTCCTGCCAAATACTTCTCATGTCCCCTCCTTGCTCGTCTTACCTCTCTCTTTAGATCCTTCCTCACTACCTTGTAACTATCCATCGCCCCAACTGAAACTTCACACCTCATCTTCACATAGGCCTCCTTCTTCCTCTTAACAAGAGATTCCACTTCTTTGGTAAACCACGGTTCCCTCGCTCGACGCCTTCCTCCCTGCCTGACCGGTACATACTTATCAAGAACACGCAGTAGCTGATCCTTGAACAAGCTCCACTTATCCAGTGTGCCCAACACTTGCAGCCTACTTCTCCACCTTATCCCCCCCAAGTCACGTCTAATGGCATCATAATTTCCCTTCCCCCAGCTATAACTCTTGCCCTGCGGTGTATACTTATCCCTTTCCATCCTTAACGTAAACGTCACCGAATTGTGGTCACTGTCCCCAAAGTGCTCACCTACCTCCAAATCCAACACCTGGCCTGGTTCATTACCCAAAACCAAATCCAATGTGGCCTCGCCTCTTGTTGGCCTGTCAACAAACTGTGTCAGGAAACCCTCCTGCACACACTGTACAAAAAACGACCCATCTAATGTACTCGAACTATATCTTTTCCAGTCAATATTTGGAAAGTTAAAGTCTCCCATAATAACTACCCTGTTACTTTCGCTCTTATCCAGGATCATCCTCGCCATCCTTTCCTCTACATCCCTAGAACTATTTGGAGGCCTATAGAAGACTCCCAACAGTGTGACCTCTCCTTTTATGTTTCTAACCTCAGCCCATACTACCTCGGAAGATGAGTCCCCATCTAGCATCCTCTCTGCCACCGTAATACTGCTCATGACTAGCAGCGCCACACCTCCCCCTCTTTTGCCTCCTTCTCTGAGCTTACTAAAACACCTAAACCCCGGAACCTGCAACATCCATTCCTGTCCCTGCTCTATCCATGTCTCCGAAATGGCCACAACATCGAAGTCCCAGGTACCAACCCATGCTGCCAGTTCCCCTACCTTATTTCGTATACTTCTGGCATTGAAGTAGACACACTTCAAACCACCTACCTGAAAACTGGCCCCCTCCTGCGATGTCAAATCTGAGCTCCTGACCTCTATACTCTCATTCTCCCTTACCCTAAAACTACAATCCAGGTTCCCATGCCCCTGCTGCATTAGTTTAAACCCCCCCAAAGAGCACTAACAAATCCCCCCCCCCCCCCCCCCCCCCCCCCCCCCCCCCCAGGACATTTGTGCCCCTCAGGTTCAGATGTAGACCATCCTGTCTGTAGAGGTCCCACCTTCCCCAGAAAGAGCCCCAGTTATCCAGAAATCTGAATCCCTCCCGCCTGCACCATCCCTGTAGCCACGTGTTTAATTGCTCTCTCTCCCTATTCCTCATCTCACTATCACGTGGCACGGGCAACAACCCAGAGATAACAACTCTGTTTGTTCTAGTTCTGAGCTTCCATCCTAGCTCCCTGAAAGCCTGCCTGACATCCTTATCCCCTTTCCTACCTATGTCGTTAGTGCCAATGTTAGTGCCAATGCCTATCTTTGAAGGTGGCGACACAAGTGGACAGGGTAGTCAAGAAAGCATATGGGATGTTTGCCTTCATTGGACGGGGCATCGAGTATAAAAACTGGCACAAGTCATGCTACAGTTGTATAGAACCTTGGTAAGACAGTACTTGGAATATTGCACACAATTCTGGTTGCCACACTACCAGAAGGATGCGGAGACTTTGGAGAGGGGGTTTACCAGGATGTTGCCTGGTCTGGAGGGTGTTAGCTATCTGGAGAGGGTGAATAGACTCAGATTGTTTTCATTAGAAAGACAAGAGGTTGAGGGGTGACCTGATAGAAGTCTACAAGATTATGAGGGGAATAGGTGGAGTGGATGGGCAGGCAGTCTTTCCCAGGGTGGAGGGGTCAGTCACCTTAAGGTCCGTGGGGCAAAGTTTAGAGGCGATGTGCGAGGCAGGTTTTTTACGCAGAGGGTGGTGAGTGCCTGGAGAGGTTGTGGAAGCAGATACATTAACGGCGTTCAAAAGGCATCTTGACAAACACATGGATAGGATGGGTATAGAGGGATACGGCACAAGGAAGTGCTGAGGGTTTTGGCAAAGGTTGGTATCATGACCGGTGCAGGCTTGGAGGGCCGAAGGGCCTGTTCCTGTGCTGTATTGTTCTTTGTCTTTTGGCCTACCTCCTTGGGTTCTGAAAGAGAGAGTTGCAGAGATCGTGAATGCACTGGTTATGATTTTTTTACATTCCCTCGATTTTGGAACGACAGCAGCGGACATGAATTTAGCAAATGTAACTTTGCAATTCAAGAAAGGATGGAGAGAAAATGGGGAGGTATAGACCATCAGTCCTCAGGGAAAATGCTTGAATCTATTATAATGGAAGTCTAAATGCACTTCGAAAATTAGGATATGATCAGATAGATTATACGTGGTTTTACAAAAAGAAAATTGTGCGTGACAAGTTTATTAGTTTTTTGATGAGTAACTAGTAGAGTAGATAAAGAGGAACCAGTAGTTGGATTTCCAAAAATATTTGACAAAGTATCACACAAAAGGTTAGATAGGGCCAGATGGCCTACTCCTGCTCCTAGTTCTTATGTTCTTATAAGCGCCTTATGGAATTGGGGGAAATATATTCACATAGATGGAGGTTTGGTTGAAAGACGGGAAGCAGTTGGGATAAATAGGGCATTTCCCAGTTGGCTTGCCGAAAGGATTAGTGCTGGGGCGTTTTACAATCTACAATTGTACTATTTACAATCTATCATTAATGATTTATATCAAGAGACAGAGCACAATGAATACAAGTTTGCTGCAAAAACAAAGCTAGGTGGGAATGCAAAGAGATATAGACTGATTACGGGCATGGGCAACAGGTGGCAGATGGAGTATATTGTGGGAAAATGTGAAGAAATTGCAAATAAACAACTTTAAAAAGAAATCGGAAAGCAAACGGGAACAGCTTATCAGTGAAGGAACTATAATTGTCCTGTAAAGTGCAACAGGTCAGAATAGAGGCATGCAGAAATCTCACTTGATAAGAACATAAGGTGTAGGATCAGCAGTACTGTAGACCATATGGTTGCTCGAGCCCTTGATGTTGAGAGATAAGGAATACAAAGTTAACAATCATGTGCAGCAAGCAATTAGAATGGCAAATGGCAGGCTCGCCTTTATTACAAGATGATTAGAGTGCAAGAATACGGACGTCTTGCTGCAAATGTTGTGGAATTGGTGAAACCGCACCTGGAGAACTGTGCAGCTTTGATCTCCATAATCAGGGAAGAATATACTTGCCTGGGAGGCGGTACAGCGAAGTTTCACGAGATTGGTTCCAGAGAGGAGAGGGCTGACGTATGATGATAAACTGAGTAAATTGGGGTTATGATAGCTGATGTAATTGAAACATTCAGGGTTCTGAAGGGTCTTAACAGGCTGGACACAGCTTGTTTCCTCTGGCTGGGGAATCTAAAACACGGGGGCACAGTCTCAGGATAAGAGCACAAGACTGAGTTGAGAAGACATTTTTTTACTCAGAGCGTTGTGGATCTTTGAATCATCTATGTTAGACGGTTCTGGATGTTTAATCGCTGAATATATTTAAAACAGATTATTAGGCTCAGATGTTCGAAGAGGGGGTGGAAGGGGTACGAAAGTAGCAGAAGATTGGAGACAGTGCAGCATGGGTGTGAAATTAGCTGAGTGTAGTGATGAATGGCTGTTTTTGGAATGGAGAAATGCTTGCAGGGGAGACAGTGTTAGAAACTCATATATGCCAAAATTAAACTAAAGGTACAGTTCCAAACCCAGAAGCAGAAGGATCTGGGAGTCTATAAGCCCACATTATTGAAGTTGGCAGGGCAGGTTACTAAAATGGTTAAAAAATGCTTAAGCATCCTGGGCTTTGAGTAGACCCTAAGGAAGTTATGATAAAACACTGATTCAACAACCAACAGAGTTTAATGTCCAGTCTGGGCAATAAGCAGTACACGGGGTGTAAAGACATTAGGGAGAGTGTAGAAACTGTTCATGAGAATGTTTTCAGGGCTGAAGAATTTCAGTTTTAATAATAATCTTTATTATTGTCACAAGTAGGCTTACATTAACACTGCATTGAAGTTACTGTGAAAATCCCTAGTCGCCACACTCCGGCACCTGTTTGGGTACACTGAGGGAGAATTCAGAATGCCCAATTCACCTAACAAGCACGTCTTTTGGGACTTGTGAGAGGAAACGGAGCACCCGGAGTAAACCCACGCTGACATGGGGAGAACGTGCAGACCCTGCAGAGAGTGACCCAAGCCGGGATTAGAACCTGGGACCCTGGCGCTGTGAAACAATAGTGCTAACCACTGTGCTACCGTGGATACATTCGAGAAGCTGGAGCTTTTTTTTTTCTTTCATGGGATGCAGAAGCTGCATTTATTGCCCATCTCTAATTACCCTTCAACCCAGAGGCAGGCTTACAATTATGGGGGCCCTGCAACATTAAGCCCCGCCCCAATAATTTTAAGCCCTGCCCAAATGACATCAATGTCCTCCGGGCCCGCTCACACAATGCAAGGCGCAGAAACACAAAATCACTGGTTAATTGCTGTAATGCTATTTAACTTAAGACAATAACAAGACTGCATTGTAATTGATAAATTGAAATCCAAGTCTACCTGTTGTCAGCATGCGGTAGAGATGGTAAATATTGCAACCTCTGTGTCTTGAGGCAAGCAAACATGAACTGGCTGATCACCCTTCGAGCCTGCTCCGCCATTCATCACGATCATGGCTGATCATCCAAGTCAATAGCCTGTCAATAGCCTAATCTTGCTTTCTCCCCATAGCCTTTGATCCCATTCTCCCCAAGTGCTCTATCTAGTCACCTCTTGAATATATTCAATGTTTCAGCATCAACTACTTCCTGTGGTAATGAATTCCACAGACTCACCACTCTTTGGGTGAAGAAATGTCTCCTTATATCTGTCCGAAATGGTTTACCCTGAATCCTCAGACTATGACCCCTAGTTCTGGACACACCCATCATTGGTAACATCTTCCCTGTATCTACCTTGTCCAGTCCCGTTAGAATTTTATACGTCTCCATGAGATTCCCCCTCATTCTTCTGAATTCCAGCGAGAACAATCCCAACCTAGTCAATCTCTCCCATATGACAGTCCCGCCATCCCTGGAATCAGTCTGGTAAACCTTTGCTGCATTCCCTCGAGAGCAAGAACATCCTTCCTCAGAGAAAGAGACCAAAACTGCACACAATACTCCAGGTGTGGCCTCACCAAGGCCCTGTATAATTGCTGCAACACATTCCTGCTTCTATTCGAAACCTCTCGCAATGAAGGCCAACATACCATTAGCCTTCTTTGCCGCCTGCTGCACCTTCAACGACTGGTGCACAAGGACACCCAGGTCCCGCTGCACACTCCCCTCTCCCAATTTACAACCATTCAGGTAGTAATTTGAGGAAGTTGTTATTTCTTTTGTGGACAGCACGGTAGCACAAGTGGATAGCACTGTGGCTTCACAGTGCCAGGGTCCCACGTTCGATTCCCCACTGGGTCACTGTCTGTGCGGAGTCTGTACATTCTCCCCGTGCCTGCATGGGTTTCCTCCGGGTGCTCCGGTTTCCTCCCACAGTCCAAAGACGTGCAGGTTAGACGGATTGGCCATGATAAATTGCCCTTCGTGACCATAAAGGTTAGGAGGGGTTATTGGGTTACGGGGATATGGAAGTTAGAGCTTCAGTGGGTCCGTGCAGACTCGATGGGCCGAATGGCCTCCTTCTGCACTGTATGTTCTCTGTAATCTGCCTTCCTTTTTTTGCTTCCAAAGTGAATAACCTCACACTTATCCAAATTATACTACATCTGCCATTGATTTGCCCACTCGTCCAACCTGTCCAGAGCATGCTGTAGGATCCCTGCGTCTTCGTCACAGTTCACCCTCCCACCCAACTTAATATCGTCTGCAAACTTTGAGATGTTACATTTTATTCCCTCATCCAAATCATTAATATATACTATGAATAGCTGGGGTCCCAGCACCGATCCCTGTGGTACCCCACTAGTTACTGCCTGCCAATTTGAAAAGGACTCATTAATCCCTATTCTTTGTTTATTCTCTGCCAACCAGTTTTCTATCCACCTCAATACATTTCTCCCAATCCCATGCACTTTAATTTTGCCCAATAATCTCTTATGCGGGACTTTGTCAAACGCCTTCTGAAAGTCCATATATACCACATCGACTGACTCCCCCTTGTCAACTGTGCTGGTTACATCTTCAAATAATTCCAACAGATTTGTCAAGCATGATTTTCCTTTCAGAAATCCATGCTGACTCCGACTAATCCTGCCACTGCTTTCTAAATGTTCCACTATAAAGTCTTTTTTTTTTTAATTAAATATTTTATTGAAAATTTTTGGTCAACCAACACAGTACATTGTGCATCCTTTACACAATATTATAACAACACAAATAACAATGACCTATTTTATAAACAAAAAATGAATAAATACTAAATAACAAAAATGAAAACTAGCCCTAATTGGCAACTGCCTTGTCACAAGTAACACTCTCCAAAAATATAATTTAACAGTCCAATATATAATTATCTGTAGCAACGACCTATACATACTATACAGTATATATTAACAACCCTGAGAGTCCTTCTGGTTCCTCCTTCCCCCCCCCCCCCCCCCGATCCTGGGCTGCTGCTGCTGCCTTCTTTTTCCCATTCCGTCTATCTTTCTGCGAGGTATTCGACGAACGGTTGCCACCGCCTGGTGAACCCTTGAGCCGACCCCCTTAGGACGAACTTAATCCGCTCTAGCTTTATAAACCCCGCCATGTCATTTATCCAGGTCTCCACCCCCGGGGGCTTGGCTTCTTTCCACATTAGCAATATCCTGCGCCGGGCTACTAGGGACGCAAAGGCCAAAACATCGGCCTCTCTCGCCTCCTGCACTCCCGGCTCTTGTGCAACCCCAAATATAGCCAACCCCCAGCTTGGTTCGACCCGGACCCCTACTACTTTTGAAAGCACCTTTGTCACCCCCGTCCAAAACCCCTGTAGTGCCGGGCATGACCAAAACATATGGGTATGATTCGCTGGGCTTCTCGAGCACCTCGCACACCTATCCTCCACGCCAAAAAATTTACTGAGCCGTGCTCCAGTCATATGTGCCCTGTGTAATACCTTAAACTGAATCAGGCTTAGCCTGGCACACGAGGACGACGCGTTTACCCTGCTTAGGGCATCTGCCCACAGCCCCTCCTCGATCTCCTCCCCCAGCTCTTCTTCCCATTTCCCTTTTAGTTCATCTACCATAGTCTCCCCTTCGTCCCTCATTTCCCTATATATATCTGACACCTTACCATCCCCCACCCATGTCTTTGAGATCACTCTGTCCTGCACCTCTTGTGTCGGGAGCTGCGGGAATTCCCTCACCTGTTGCCTCGCAAAAGCCCTCAGTTGCATATACCTGAATGCATTCCCTTGGGGCAACCCATATTTCTCGGTCAGCGCTCCCAGACTCGCGAACTTCCCATCCACAAACAGATCTTTCAGTTGCGTTATTCCTGCTCTTTGCCACATTCCATATCCCCCATCCACTCCCCCCGGGGCAAACCTATGGTTGTTTCTTATCGGGGACCCCCCCAAGGCTCCAGTCTTTCCCCTATGCCGTCTCCACTGTCCCCAAATCTTCAGTGTAGCCACCACCACCGGGCTTGTGGTGTAGTTCCTCGGTGAGAACGGCAATGGGGCTGTCACCATAGCCTGTAGGCTAGTCCCCCTACAGGACGCCCTCTCTAATCTCTTCCACGCCGCTCCCTCCTCCTCTCCCATCCACTTACTCACCATTGAAATATTAGCGGCCCAATAATACTCACTTAGGCTCGGTAGTGCCAGCCCCCCCCTATCCCTGCTACGCTGTAAGAATCCCTTCCTCACTCTCGGGGTCTTCCCGGCCCACACAAAACCCATGATGCTCTTTTCAATCCTTTTAAAAAAAGCCTTCGTAATCACCACCGGGAGGCACTGAAACACAAAGAGGAATCTCGGGAGGACCACCATCTTAACCGCCTGCACCCTCCCTGCCATTGACAGGGATACCATATCCCATCTCTTGAAATCCTCCTCCATCTGTTCCACCAACCGCGTTAAATTTAACCTATGCAATGTGCCCCAATTCTTAGCTATCTGGATCCCCAGGTAACGAAAGACCCTTGTTACCTTCCTCAACGGTAGGTCCTCTATTTCTCTACTCTGCTCCCCTGGATGCACCACAAACAACTCATTTTTCCCCATGTTCAATTTATACCCTGAAAAATCCCCAAACTCCCCAAGTATCCGCATTATTTCTGGCATCCCCTCCGCCGGGTCCGCCACGTATAGTAGCAAATCGTCCGCATACAAAGATACCCGGTGCTCTTCTCCTCCCCTAAGTACTCCCCTCCACTTCTTGGAACCCCTCAACGCTATCGCCAGGGGCTCAATCGCCAGTGCAAACAATAATGGGGACAGAGGGCATCCCTGCCTTGTCCCTCTATGGAGCCGAAAATATGCAGATCCCCGTCCATTCGTGACCACGCTCGCCACTGGGGCCCTATACAACAGCTGCACCCATCTAACATACCCCTCTCCAAAACCAAATCTCCTCAACACCTCCCACAAATAATCCCACTCCACTCTATCAAATGCTTTCTCGGCATCCATCGCCACTACTATCTCCGTTTCTCCCTCTGGTGGGGCCATCATCATTACCCCTAAAACCTCCGTATATTCGTGTTCAGCTGTCTCCCCTTCACAAACCCAGTTTGGTCCTCGTGGACCACCCCCGGGACACATTCCTCTATTCTCATTGCCATTACCTTGGCCAGGACCTTGGCATCTACATTTAGGAGGGAAATAGGTCTATAGGACCCGCATTGTAGCGGGTCCTTTTCCTTCTTTAAGAGAAGCGATATCGTTGCTTCAGACATAGTCGGGGGCAGTTGTCCCCTTTCCTTTGCCTCATTAAAGGTCCTCGTCAGTACCGGGGCGAGCAAGTCCACATATTTTCTATAGAATTCGACTGGGAATCCATCCGGTCCCGGGGCCTTTCCCGCCTGCATGCTCCTAATTCCTTTCACCACTTCTTCTACCTCGATCTGTGCTCCCAGTCCCACCCTTTCCTGCTCTTCCACCTTGGGAAATTCCAGCCGATCCAAGAAGCCCATCATTCTCTCCCTCCCATCCGGGGGTTGAGCTTCATATAATTTTTTATAAAATGTCTTGAACACTCCATTCACTCTCTCCGCTCCCCGCTCCATCTCTCCTTCCTCATCCCTCACTCCCCCTATTTCCCTCGCTGCTCCCCTTTTCCTCAATTGGTGTGCCAGCAACCTGCTCGCCTTCTCCCCATATTCGTACTGTACACCCTGTGCCTTCCTCCATTGTGCCTCTGCAGTGCCTGTAGTCAGCAAGTCAAATTCTACATGTAGCCTTTGCCTTTCCCTGTACAGTCCCTCCTCCGGTGCTTCCGCATATTGTCTGTCCACCCTCAAAAGTTCTTGCAGCAACCGCTCCCGTTCCTTACTCTCCTGCTTCCCTTTATGTGCCCTTATTGATATCAGCTCCCCTCTAACCACCGCCTTCAACGCCTCCCAGACCACTCCCACCTGGACCTCCCCATTCTCATTGAGTTCCAAGTACTTTTCAATGCACCCCCTCACCCTTAGACACACCCCCTCATCTGCCATTAGTCCCATGTCCATTCTCCAGGGTGGGCGCCCTCCTGTTTCCTCCCCTATCTCCAAGTCCACCCAGTGTGGAGCGTGATCCGAAATGGCTATAGCCGTATACTCCGTTCCCCTCACCTTCGGGATCAATGCCCTACCCAGCACAAAAAAGTCTATTCGCGAGTAGACTTTATGGACATAGGAGAAAAACGAGAACTCCTTACTCCTAGGTCTGCTAAATCTCCACGGGTCTACACCTCCCATCTGCTCCATAAAATCTTTAAGTACCTTGGCTGCTGCCGGCCTCCTTCCAGTCCTGGACTTCGACCTATCCAGCCCTGGTTCCAACACCGTATTAAAATCTCCCCCCATTATCAGCTTTCCCATCTCTAGGTCCAGAATGCGTCCTAGCATCCGCCTCATAAAATTGGCATCATCCCAGTTCGGGGCATATACGTTTACCAAAACCACCGTCTCCCCCTGTAGTTTGCCACTCACCATCACGTATCTGCCCCCGTTATCCGCCACTATAGTCTTTGCCTCGAACATTACCCGCTTCCCCACTAATATAGCCACCCCCCTGTTTTTCGCATCTAGCCCCGAATGGAACACCTGCCCCACCCATCCTTTGCGTAGCCTAACCTGGTCTATCAGTTTCAGGTGCGTTTCCTGTAACATAACCACATCTGCCTTAAGTTTCTTAAGGTGTGCGAGTACCCGTGCCCTCTTTATCGGCCCGTTCAGCCCTCTCACGTTCCACGTGATCAGCCGAGTTGGGGGGCTTCCTACCCCCCCCCCCTTGTCGATTAGCCATCACCTTTTTCCAGCTCCTCACCCGGTTCCCACGCAGCTGTATCTCCCCCAGGCGGTGCGCCCCCGCCGATCCTCTCCCATACCAGCTCCCCCCTCTCCCCAGCAGCAGCAACCCAGTAATTCCCCCCTCCCACCCCCCCCCGCTAGATCCCCCGCTAGCGTAATTACTCCCCCCATGTTGCTCCCAGAAGTCAGCAAACTCTGGCTGACCTCGGCTTCCCCCCGTGACCTCGGCTCGCACCGTGCGACGCCCCCTCCTTCCTGCTTCTCTATTCCTGCCATGATTATCATAGCGCGGGAACCAAGCCCGCGCTTCTCCCTTGGCCCCGCCCCCAATGGCCAACGCCCCATCTCCTCCACCTCCCCTCCTCTCCCCATCACCACCTGTGGCAGAGAGAAAAGTTACCACATCGCAGGATTAGTACATAAAACCCCTCTTTGCCCCCCACATTCGCCCCACCACTTTGTTCGAACGTTCTTTTTAATAACCCGCTCATTCCAGTTTTTCTTCCACAATAAAAGTCCACGCTTCATCCGCCGTCTCAAAGTAGTGGTGCCTCTCTCGATATGTGACCCACAGTCTTGCCGGTTGCAGCATTCCAAATTTTATCTTCTTTTTATGAAGCACCGCCTTGGCCCGATTAAAGCTCGCCCTCCTTCTCGCCACCTCCGCACTCCAGTCTTGATCAACGCGGATCACCGCGTTCTCCCATTTACTGCTCCGAGTTTTCTTCGCCCATCTAAGGACCATTTCTCTATCCTTAAAATGGAGGAATCTCACCACTATGGCTCTGGGAATTTCTCCTGCTCTCGGTCCTCGCGCCATCACTCGGTATGCTCCCTCCACCTCCAACGGACCCGCCGGGGCCTCCGCTCCCATTAACGAGTGCAGCATCGTGCTCACATATGCCCCGACGTCCGCTCCCTCCACACCTTCAGGAAGACCAAGAATCCTCAGGTTGTTCCTCCTTGCGTTGTTTTCCAGTGCCTCCAACCTTTCCACACATCGTTTCTGATGTGCCTCCTGCGTCTCCGTCTTCACCACCAGGCCCTGTATATCGTCCTCATTCTCGGCTGCCTTTGCCTTCACGACCCGAAGCTCCCGCTCCTGGGTCTTTTGTTCCTCCTTTAGCCCTTCGATCGCCTGTAGTATCGGGGCCAACAGCTCTTTCTTCATTTCCTTTTTGATCTCTTCCACACAGCATTTCAAGAACTCTTGTTGTTCAGGGCCCCATGTTAAACTGCCACCTTCCGACGCCATCTTGGTTTTTGCTTGCCTTCCTTGCCGCTGTTCTAAAGGATCCACTGCAATCTGGCCACTTCCCTCTCCTTTTTCCATCCGTATCCAGGGGGGATTCCCTTCTGGTTTACCGCACAGTGTTTTTAGCCGTCAAAATTGCCGTTGGGGCTCCTATCAAGAGCCCAAAAGTCCGTTTCACAGGGAGCTGCCGAAACGTGCGACTCAGCTGGTCATCGCCGCACCCGGAAGTCCACTATAAAGTCTTTGACCAATTCAGGAGATCCGTCTGAACTGCTCTCAGTCTCCTTCACCTCTCAAAGTCTGGCAAACTGTTTTCCCGCTCTCAGGGGGTGTCCACCAATCGGAGTCCAACGTTGATCTGTGTTGCCAGTCTATCAGCAAATTCAGAGCTGTTAGGCTCTGATTGGTGCTCCCACACCACAGTCACCTCGGTATGCCCCTCTCCCCCCCCAATTGGCCGGCGCCCAGTCCTGCAGAGCTATGTGTTTCATTGTAAGTCTGCCTCTGCTTGAACCAAGTGGCTTGCTAGACCATTTCAGAAAGCATTTAAAAGTCTTCAAGAATGGATGAAAGAGAAATCATGCTGGAATCTTTTGAGGATATAACTAACAACAGGTCAGAAACATAGAAAATAAGGCAGCATGGTGGGGCAGTGGTTAGCACTGCTCCCTCACGGCATCGAGGGGCCCAGGTTCCATCCCGATTCTCGGTCACTGTCCGTGTGGAGCTTGCATGCGTTTCGCCCCCACAACCCAAAAGATGTGCAGGCTAGGTGGATTGGCCACACTAAATTGCCCCAAAATTGGAAAAAAATGAATTGGGTCCTCGAAATTTATTTTTTTAAAGAGAAACGTAGAAAATAGGAGCAAGAGTTGACCATTCGGCCCTTCGACCCTACTCAACCGCTCATTATGATCTATCTGGTCATCAAACTCAGTAACCTGTTCTTGCTTTCCCCCCATATCCTTTCATCCCTTTAGCCTTAAGAGCTATATATAACTCCTTGGAAACATACAATGTTTTGGCCTCAACTGCTTTCTGTGATAGAGAATTCCATCGGCTGCTCACTCTGTGTGGAGAATTTTCTCCTCATGTCAAATCGTAAATGGTTTACCCCGTATCTTTAGACTGTGACCCCTGGTTCTGGGCACCCCCGCCATCGGAAATACTTTCCTGCATCTACCCTGTCCAGTCTGTTAGAACTTTCTAGGTTTCTATGAGATTTCCCGCCTCATTCTTCAAAGCTCCAGCAAACATAACTGACTCGATCTCTCCTCACATGTCAATCCTTCCATCCCAGGAATCAGTCTGGTAAACCTTCACTGCACTCCCTCTAGAACAAGAACATCCTTCCTCAGATAAGGAGACCAAAACTGAATGAAAGGATATGGGGGGAAAGCAGGAACAGGTTACTGAGTTGGATGATCAACCAGGATCATAATGAATGGTGGAGTAGGCTCGAAGGGCCGAATGGCCAACTCTTGCTCCTGTTTTCTATGTTTCTTTTTTTTAAAATAAATTTTGAGTCCCCAATTCACAATTTACAATTTTGGGGCAATTTAGCGTGGCCAATCCACCTACCCTGCATATCTTTGGGTTGTGGGGGTGAAACTGACCAAGGCCCTGTATAATTGCAGCAAGACATCCCTGCTCCTGTACTCTAATCCTCTCGCTATGAAAGCCAACGTACCATTTGCCTTCTTTACTGCTGACTGCACCTGCATGCTTACTTTCAGCGACTGGTATATAAAGACACCCAGGTCCCATTGTACATTCCCCTCTCCCAATCTATAGCCATTCAGATAATAATCTGCTGCCTTGTCTTTTGCTACCAAAGAGGATGACCTCATATTTATCCACATTATGCTGTATCTATCATGCATTTGCCCACTCACACAACTTGTACAAGTCACACTGAAGCATCTCTGCAGCTCACCCGCTCACCCAGCTTTGTGACATCTGCAAATTTGGAGGTATTACATTTTGTTCTCTCATCTATGTCATTAATATACTTTGTGAAAAGCTGTATCCTAACACTGATTCCTGCGGTACCCCACTAGTCACTGCCTGCCATTTGGAAAGAGACCCGTTTCTTCCGATTCTTTGTTTCCTGTCTGCCAACCGGTTTTCTATCCACCTCCAGTCCCATGTGCTTTAATTTTACACGCTAATCTCTGATGTGAGATTTTGTCGAAAGCCTTCTGAAAGTTCAAACAAACCACATCCACTAGCTCCACCTTGTCAATTCTCCGAGTTACATTCTCAAAGAATTGCAGTAGATTTGTCAAGTACAATTTTCCTTTTGTTAATCCATGAGGTTTACCAGGATGTTGCCTGGTCTGGAGGATATTAGCCATGAGGAGAGATTGGATAAACTCAGATTATTTTCACTAGAACGGCGGAGGTTTAGGGGTGACCTGATAAAAGTTTGCAAAATTATGAGTTGCAAGGACAGAGTGGATAGTCAGAAGCTTTTTCCCAGGGTGAAAAAGTCAATTACTAGGAGACATAGGTTTAAGGGGTGAGGGACAAAGTTTAGAGGAGATGTGCGAGGGAGGTTTTTTACACAGAGGGTGGTGAGTGCCTTGACTCGCTGCTGGGGGAGGTGGTGGAAGCAGGTATGACAGCGACATTGAAGAGGCATCTTGAAAAATACATGAATGGGATCGGAATAGAGGGATACGGACCCCAAATGTGCAGAAGCTTTTAGTTTAGACAGGCATCATGATCGGCACAGGCTTGGAGGACCGAAGGGCCTGTTCCTGTGCTGTACTGTTATTTGTTCTTTATTCATGCTGACTTTTTTTGATCCTGCCGCTGTTTTCCAAGTGCTGTGCTATTAAATCTTTTATAATGGACTCTAACGTTTTCCCCACTACTGACATCAGGCTGACTTGTCCATTATGCCTGTTTTCACTCTGCCACCCTTTTTAAATAGGGGGTTACATTAACTACCCTCCAATCCATAGGCATTCGCGAAGACAAGTGGTATAGAACATAGAACATTACAGCGCAGTACAGGACCTTCGGCCCTCGATGTTGCGCTGACCTGTGAAACCACTCTAAAGCCCATCTACACTATTCCCTTATCGTCCATATATCTATCCAATGACCATTTGAATGCCCTTAGTGTTGGCGAGTCCACACTGTTGCAGGCAGGGCATTCCACGCCCTTACAACTCTGAGTAAAGAGCCTACCTCTGACATCTGTCCTATATCTATCTCCCCTCAATTTAATGCTATGTCTCCTCGTGCTAGACATCACCATCCGAGGAAAAAGGCTCTCACTGTCCACCCTATCCAATCCTCTGATCATCTTGTATGCCCCAATTAAGTCACCTCTTAACCTTCTTCTCTCTAACGAAAACAGCCTCAAGTCCCTCTGCCTTTCCTCATAAGATCTTCCCTCCATACCAGGCAACATTCTGGTAAATCTCCTCTGCACCCTTTCCAATGCTTCCACATCCTTCCTATAATGCGGCGCCCAGAATTGCACGCAATACTCGGCTGCACCAGAGTTTTGTACAGCTGCAACATGACTTCATGGCTCCGAAACTCAATCCCTCTACCAATAAAAGCTAACACATCGTACGCCTTCTTAACAACCCTCTCAACCTGGGTGGCAACTATCAGGGATCTATGTACATGGACACCGAGATCTCTCTGCTCATCCACACTGCCAAGAATCTTACCATTAGCCCAGTACTCTGTCTTCCTGTTATTCCTTCCAAAATGAATCACCTCACACTTTTCTGCATTAAACTCCATTTGCCACCTCTCAGCCCAACGCTGCAGCTTATCTATAGAACATAGAACAATACAGCGCAGTACAGGCCCTTCGGCCCACGATGTTGCACCGAAACAAAAGCCATCTAACCTACACTATGCCATTATCATCCATATGCTTATCCAATAAACTTTTAAATGCCCTCAATGTTGGCGAGTTCACTACTGTAGCAGGTAGGGCATTCCACGGCCTCACTACTCTCTGCGTAAAGAACCTACCTCTGACCTCTGTCCTATATCTATTACCCCTCAGTTTAAAGTTATGTCCCCTCGTGCCAGCCATATCCATCCGCGGGAGAAGGCTCTCACTGTCCACCCTATCCAACCCCCTGATCATTTTGTATGCCTCTATTAAGTCTCCTCTTAACCTTCTTCTCTCTAACGAAAACAACCTCAAGTCCATCAGCCTTTCCTCATAAGATTTTCCCTCCATACCAGGCAACATCCTGGTAAATCTCCTCTGCACCCGCTCCAAAGCCTCCACGTCCTTCCTATAATGCGGTGACCAGAACTGTACGCAATACTCCAAATGCGGCCGTACCAGAGTTCTGTACAGCTGCAACATGACCTCCCGACTCCGGAACTCAATCCCTCTACCAATAAAGGCCAACACTCCATAGGCCTTCTTCACAACCCTATCAACCTGGGTCCCCCTGTAACTTGTAACATCCTTCCGCACTGTCCACAACTCCACCGACTTTAGTGTCATATGCAAATTTACTCACCCATCCTTCTATGCCCTCCTCCAGGTCATTTATAAAAATGACAAACAGCAGTGGCCCCAAAACAGATCCTTGTGGTCCACCACTAGTAACTGGACTCCAGTCTGAACATTTCCCATCAACCACCACCCTTTGTCTTCTTCCAGATAGCCAATTTCTGATCCAAACTGCTAAATCACCCTGAATCCCATGCCTCCATATTTTCTGCAGTAGCCTACCGTGGGGAACCTTATCAACGCTTTACTGAAATCCATATACACCACATCAACTGCTTTACCCTCATCCACCTGTTTGGTCACCTTCTCAAAGAACTCAATAAGGTTTGTGAGGCACGACCTACCCTTCACAAAACCGTGTTGACTACCTCTAATCAAATTATTCCTTTCCAGATGATTATACATCCTATCTCTTGTAAACCTTTCCAAGATTTTGCCCATAACAGAAGTAAGGCTCACTGGTCTATAGTTACCGGGGTTGTCTCTACTCCCCTTCTTGAACAAGGGGACAACATTTGCTATCCTCCAGTCTTCTGGAACTATTCCTCTAGACAAAAATGACTTAAAGATCAAAGCCAAAGGCTCAGCAATCTCCTCCCTAGCTTCCCAAAGAATCCTAGGATAAATCCCATCCGGCCCAGGTGACTTATCTATTTTCACACTTTCCAGAATTGCTAACACCTACTCCTTATGAACCTCAAGCCCTTCTAGCCTAGTAGCCTGAATCTCAGTATTCTCCTCGACAACATTGTCTTTTTCCTGTGTGAATACTGACGAAAAATATTCATTTAGTACCTCTCCTATCTCCTCGGACTCCACGCGCAACTTCCCACTACTGTCCTTGACTGGCCCTACTCTTACCCTTGTCATTCTTTTATTCCTGGCATATCTATAGAAAGCTTTAGAGTTATCCCTGATCCTACCTGCCAAAGACTTCTCATGTCCCCTCCTGGCTCTTCTTAGCTCTCTCTTTAGGTCCTTCATAGCTAACTTGTAACTCTCGAGTGCCCTCACTGAACCTTCATGTCTCATCTTTACATAAGCCTCCTTCTTCCTCTTGACAAGTGCATCGACTGCTTTAGTAAACCACGGTTCCCTTGCTCGACCACTTCCTCCCTGCCTGACAGGTACATACTTATCAAGGACACGCAGTAGCTGTTCCCTGAACAAGCTCCACATTTCCATTGTGCCCATCCCCTGCAGTTTTCCTCTCCATCCGATGCATCCTAAGTCTTGCCTCATCGCATCATAATTGCCTTTCCCCCAGATATAACTCTTGCCCTGCGGTATATACCTATCCCGTTCCATCACTAAAGTAAACATAATCGAATTATGGTCACTATCACCAAAGTGCTCACCTACCTCCAAATCTAACACATGTCCTGGTTCATTACCCAATACCAAATCCAATATGTCCTCGCTTCTCGTTGGCTTATATACATATTGTGTCAGGAAACCTTCCTGCACACATTGGACAAAAATGGACCCATCTAAAGTACTCGAACTATAGCGTTTCCAGTCAATATTTGGAAAGTTAAAGTCCCCCGAAACAACTACCCTGTTGCTTTCGCTCCTATCCAGAATCATCTTTGCAATCCTTTCCTCTACATCTCTGAAACTTTTCGGAGGCCTATAGAAAACCCCTAACAGGGTGACCTCTCCTTTCCTGTTTCTAACCTCAGCCCATACTACCTCAGTAGACGAGTCCTCATCAGACCTCCTTTCTGCCACCGTAATACTGTCCTTGACTAACAATGCCACCCCTCCCCCTCTTTTACCACCTTCCCTGAGCTTATTGAAATATCTAAACCCCGGCACCTGCAACAACCATTCCTGGCCTTTGGATTTGAGTATTGAATAGGGGGACCCATTTGTGTGGTAGATTTAGATTTTCAGAAAGCTTTTGATCGGGTCCCAAACAAGAGGTTAGTAAACAAAATTAGAGCACATAGGACTTCGGTAAATATAGTGGCATGGATTCAGAACTGGTTAACAGACAAAAAACTAAAAATAGGGGTAAATAGGTAATTTGCATGTTGGCAGGCTGCGATTAATAGGGTACTGTAAGGATCAGTGCTTGGGGCCCCAACAGTTCACAATATATATCAATTATTTGGATGCTAGGATTAAATGTAATATTTCCAAGTTGATAGATGACACAGAACTAGGTGAAGCATGAGTTGAGGAGGATGCAAAGACTTCAAGGGGATTTGGAGAGGCGAACGAGTGGGCAAAAAATTGGCAGGTGGAATACAGTATGGAGAAATATGAGGTTATCCATTTTGTTCGAGTATTTTTTAAATGGTGAAAGGCTGGGAAGTGTTGAATTTCAAAAGAAATGCGTATCCTTGTTCATGAGTCATGTTGGCCTTTATTACAAGAGAATTTAAGTACAGGAGTAAAGATGTCTTGCTGGAATTTAGAAGTATGAGAGCTGATCTCATTCAAATATATAAAATTCTTACAGGTCTTGACAGTGTAAGTGCGGGTAAGGATGTTTCCTCTGGCTGGGTATGTCTAGAACCGGGGGGCACAGACTCAGAATAAGGTGCACGCTACATACAACTGAGGTGAAGAGGAATTTCTTATCTCAGAGAGTGATGAATCTCTTCCCCAGAGGGCCTGTGAAGGCCCAGTCATTTGCACATGCTTAAGACTGAGAACAATAGATTTTTAAATACATCAAGGTTAGTGCAGAAATATTACATTCAAGTGGAAGATCAGTCATGATCTCATTGAATGGTGCAGTGGGCTCAAAGAGCTGAATGGTCAACTGCTTCTATTTCTTATGTTTTTAAATCATTTACACACAAATGTTAAGGATTTGGAATGCACTGTCTGGGGGTATGATGGAGGCAGATTTTTAAAAGAGAACTGGGCAATCAGCTGGAGAGAGTGAATTTGGAATGTTATGGAATAAAGGCACAGGAGCCAGACCTAATTGAGTTGTTCTTGCTGAGATCTGGCATAGACATGATGGGTCAAGTGGCCTCCTTATGTGCTGTCACCATTCTATGATCATACTGAATGGTGGAGCAGTCTCGAGGAACAGATCATCTAGCTCTATTCCTATTCCTTATGTTCTTACAAACTGAGATTTCTGCACTCTCCTAATTCAGGCTGTTGCACTTGGCAGCTTAATTGCTTTCTTCCCTTTCCTAATCCTTTTTGGAAGCATTTTTGTAATTTCTTCCAGTTAAGACCAAGGTTCTACACCTAAAATGTTCTCTTTGCAGTTGCGAATTTGACCAACTTAGTGTTCCAATATTTTCTGGTTTTGATTAATGACTACCTAAGATCAATGAATGGTTTTAAGATTAGTCTAGACTGATGAAATGAAAGACTCTTCTATACTGGCAGTTGGTTTGGGTGTCTATAAATTGGTGCTGAATTAGTGACTTGACTTTAGAATATTGTGGAAATTAAAAATTCGCATTCGGGGATTTTCTTAGTTCATTATTGTAAGGGGAGGCTTTCCTCGCATTAGTCTGGTGCCATATCCGGCTGGAGTGTGCTTGATATTAAGGGTGGGTGAGAATAATCACCGAAGAGTAAGCGGGTTGATTGTGGTAATGTTATGAGCCAACCTGAAGGTCATTTATGAGAATTTCGTTCTGCAAGTGTAAGAACCCATGGAGAGAATTGATCACTGTTGTATAGTATAAGCACTACTGCAGCGAAAGGGCAATTAATATGATAACTACTCCTTGACTGGACTAGCTCCTGCAGAGGAAGGAAAGAAAGTAGAGATTTGATGCTTCATTTTAATTTCACATTTTAATTATGGTTATGCCTCAGCTGAGTAGGTTTCAAAGCTTTTCTCTGAGCCTTATCAGTACTAAAGTGTTCCCGGCAGCTTCTTGTAATTATATATTTTTCTTTATTTTTTCTTGGGGCGTTAGTGTCACTGGTAAGGCAATATTCATGGCCCATCCCTAACTGCCCTTGAGAAGTATTGAATAGACTGTTGGTACTGAAAGTTGACAAGACACTGGGACCAGATGAAATACATCCAAGGATGTTGAAGAAAGTGAGAATGGAAATTGCAGGGGCATTGGCCATAATTTTCCAGTCTTTTCCAGACTCAGGGGGGTGCCAGAGGACTGGAAAATTGCAAATCATAAATTATCATAGAATTTACACCGTAGAAGGAGGCCATTCGGCCCATCGAGTCTGCATCAGCTCTTGGAAAGAGCACCCTACCCAAGGTCAACACCTCCACCCTATCCCCATAACTCAGTAACCCCACCCAACACTAAGGGCAATTTTGGACACTAAGGGCAATTTATCATGGCCAATCCACCTAACCTGCACATCTTTGGACTGTGGGAGGAAACCGGAGCACCCGGAGGAAACCCATGCACACACGGGGAGGATGTGCAGACTCCGCACAGACAGTGACCCAAGCCGGAATCGAACCTGTGACCCAGGAGCTGTGAAGCAATTGTACTATCCACAATGCTACTGTGCTGCCTTGCTTGAAAACGGTTGTAAGGATAGCCCAAGCAATTACATACCAGTCAGTTTAACATCAGTAGTGGGGCAGGCTTCTGTAAACAGTCATGTCAGAAAAAATTAGGAAAAATGTAGGTTGATTAGGAAGAGCCAGCATGGATTTATAAACGGGGAAATAGTGTTTGACTGAGTTTCTGCAGTTTTTTGAGGAGGTAACAAAGGGTTGGTATTGGTACTGCTATGGATGTGGTGTACATGGGGCTGGATTCTCCCAAAATGGGGCTATGTCCCTGCGCCAGCGTTAAACCGATGGTGTTCTACTCCAGACTTTCCTTTAACAAATATACAGCTATTCACTTACCCGCGCCACACCATCTGACCCGCCCGTTCACCACCCCGGCCACCCCCCGGTGCTTGATCCCACCAGGGCGGCTGCGGACTGAGTCCCAACCGGCCATATGTGGTTAGTACCACGCCGTCAGGAATTCAGCTGGTCGGGACCGGAGTAGCGCTGAGAGGGCCTCTGGCAATGGCGCCCCCAGCCGCGCCGCAGAATTCACGCAGGAGTGGCGCTGGGCCCGATTCTCGCGTGAAAGTTGATTCTCCGCCCCCGCGCCAAACACAATTTTGGCGCGAGGCGGCGGAGAATCCAGACCGTGGACTTTCAGAAGGCATGCTATACAGTGTCACTCAAAAGACTTGAGAATAGTTAGAGCTCATGGAATGAAAGGGACAGTCGCAAAGTGGATACAAAATTGACTGAATAATTTGAAGCAGAGAGTAAGGGTGAATGGATATTTTTCAGGCTGGAGGAAGATTTGCAGTGGTGATTTGCAGGGGCAGCATGGTAGCATAGTGGTTAGCATAGTAGCATTGTTGCCATTACAGAGACCTGGTTGAAGGAAGGGCAGGATTGGCAGCTAAACATTCCAGGATTTAGATGTTTCAGGCGGGATAGAGGGGGATGTAAAAGGGCTGGTTCGGGAGAATATAACAGCTGTACTACAGGAGGACACCTCAGAGGGCAGCGAGGCTATATGGGTAGAGATCAGGAATAAGAAGGGTGCAGTCACAATGTTGGGGGTTTACTACAGGCCTCCCAACAGCCAGCGGGAGATAGGGGAGCAGATAGGTAGACAGATTTTGGAAAAGGGTAAAAACAACAGGGTTGTTGTGATGGGAGACATCAACTTCCCCAATATTGACTGGGACTCACTTAGTGCCAGGGGCTTAGACGGGGCGGAGTTTGTAAGGAGCATCCAGGAGGGCTTCTTAAAACAATATGTAGACATGCCAACGAGGGAAGGGGCGGTACTGGACCTGGTATTGGGGAATGAGCCAGGCCAGGTGGTAGAAGTTTCAGTAGGGGAGCATTTCGGGAACAGTGACCACAATTCAGTAAGTTTTAAAGTGCTGGTGGACAAGGATAAGAGTGGTCCTAGGATGAATGTGCTAAATTGGGGGAAGGCTAATTATAACAATATTAGGCGGGAACTGAAGAACCTAGATTGGGGGCGGATGTTTGAGGGCAAATCAACATCTGACATGTGGGAGGCTTTCAAGTGTCAGTTGAAAGGAATTCAGGACCGGCATGTTCCTGTGAGGAAGAAGGATAGATACGGCAATTTTCGGGAACCTTGGATAACGAGAGATATTGTAGGCCTCGTCAAAAAGAAAAAGGAGGCATTTGTCAGGGCTAAAAGGCTGGGAACAGACGAAGCCTGTGTGGAATATAAGGAAAGTAGGAAGGAACTTAAGCAAGGAGTCAGGAGGGCTAGAAGGGGTCACGAAAAGTCATTGGCAAATAGGGATAAGGAAAATCCCAAGGCTTTTTACACATACATAAAAAGCAAGAGGGTAGCCAGGGAAAGGGTTGGCCCACTGAAGGATAGGCAAAGGAATCTCTGTGTGGAGCCAGAAGAAATGGGCGAGGTACTAAATGAATACTTTGCATCAGTATCCACCAAAGAGAAGGAATTGGTAGATGTTGAGTCTGGAGAAGGGTGAGTAGATAGCCTGGGTCACATTGAGATCCAAAAAGACGAGGTGTTGGGCGTCTTGAAAAATATTAAGGTAGATAAGTCCCCAGGGCCTGATGGGATCTACCCCAGAATACTGAAGGAGGCTAGAGAGGAAATTGCTGAGGCCTTGACAGAAATCTTTGGATCCTCACTGTCTTCAGGTGATGTCCCGGAGGACTGGAGAATAGCCAATGTTGTTCCTCTGTTTAAAAGGGAGGATAATCCAGGGAACTACAGGCCGGTGAGCCTTACTTCAGTGGTAGGGAAATTACTGGAGAGAATTCTTCGAGACAGGATCTACTCCCATTTGGAAGCAAATGGATGTATTAGTGAGAGGCAGCATGGTTTTGTGAAGGGGAGGTCGTGTCTCACTAACTTGATAGAGGTTTTCGAGGAGGTCACAAAGATGATGGATGCAGGTAGGGCAGTGGATGTTGTCCATATGGACTTCAGTAAGGCCTTTGACAAGGTCCCTCATGGTAGACTAGTACAAGAGGTGAAGTCACACGGGATCAGGGGTGAGTTGGCAAGGTGGATACAGAACTGGCTAGGTCATAGAAGGCAGAGAGTAGCAATGGAAGGATGCTTTTCTAATTGGAGGGCTGTGACCAGTGGTGTTCCGCAGGGACCAGTGCTGGGACCTTTGCTGTTTGTAGTATATATAAATGATTTGGAGGAAAATGTAACTGGTCTGATTAGTAAGTTTGCAGACGACACAAAGGTTGGTGGAATTGCGGATAGCGATGAGGACTGTCAGAGGATACAGCAGGATTTAGATTGTTTGGAGGCTTGGGCGGAGAGATGGCAGATGGAGTTTAATCCGGACAAATGTGAGGTAATGCATTTTGGAAGGTCTAATGCAGGTAGGGAATATACAGTGAATGGTAGAACCCTCAAGAGTATTGAAAGTCAGAGAGATCTAGGAGTACAGGTCCACAGGTCACTGAAAGGGGCAACACAGGTGGAGAAGGTAGTCAAGAAGGCGTACGGCATGCTTGCCTTCATTGGCCGGGGCATTGAGTATAAGAATTGGCAAGTCATGTTGCAGCTGTATAGAACCTTAGTTAAGCCACACTGGGAGTATAGTGTTCAATTCTGGTCGCCACACTACTAGAAGGATGTGGAGGCTTTAGAGAGGGTGCAGAAGAGATTTACCAGAATGTTGCCTGGTATGGAGGGCATTCGTTATGAGGAGCGGGTGAATAAACTCGGTTTGTTCTCACTGGAACGACGGAGGTTGAGGGGTGACCTGATGGAGGTCTACAAAATTATGAGGGGCACAGACAGAGTGGATAGTCAGAGGCTTTTCCCCAGGTTTAGAGGGGGTCAAATTCTCGGGGGCATAGGTTTAAGGTGAGAGGGGCAGGGTTTAGAGTAGATGTACGAGGCAAGTTTTTTACGCAGAAGGTAGTGGGTGCCTGGAACTCGCTACCGGAGGCGGTGGTGGAAGCAGGGACGATAATGACATTTAAGGGGCATCTTGACAAATACATGAATAGGATGGGAATAGAGGTATACGGACCCAGGAAGTGTAGAAGATTGTAGTTTAGTCGGGCAGCATGGTCGGCGCGGGCTTGGAGGGCCGAAGGGCCTGTTCCTGTGCTGTACGTTTCTTTGTTCTTTGTTCAGAATCCCAGGTTCGATTCCCGGCTTGGCCACTGTCTGTGCGGAGTCTGCACGTTCTCCCCGTGTCTTTGTGACACCGGTTTCCTCCCACAGTCCAAAGATGTGCGGATTAGGTAGATTGTCCATGCTAAATTGCCCTTAGTGTCCAAAAAGGTTAAATGGGGGTTACTGGGTTACAGAGATAGGGTAGAGTCTCTACGTGGGCTTGAGTAGGATGCTCTTTGTAAAGGCCGGTGCAGACTCGATGGGCCAAATGGCCTCCTTCTGCACTGTAAATTCTATGATTCTATGATCCCAGAGGTTGATTTTGGGACCCTTACTTTTCCTGGTACAAATGATCTAGATCTTGGTGTGCAGGGGACAGTTTCAAAGTTAACGGGTGACACAAAACTTGGAAGTTTTGTAAACTGTAAAGAGGAGAGTGTCGTACCTCAAAAGGACATTAACAAGTTGGTGGAGTGGGCAGATAGGTGGTGGATGAAGTTCAATGTGGGGAAGTGTGAGGTGATGCATTTTTGTCGGAAGAACATGGAGAGACAATACAGAGAGAACAAAGAAAACAAGGAACAATATCCAATACAGCACAGGAACAGGCCCTTCGGCCCTCTAAGCCTGTAGCGGTCATGATACCACCCTTGGTCAAAACCCTCAGCACTTTTTTTTAAAATAAATATTTTATTGAAAATTTTTGGTCAACCAACACAGTACATTGTGCATCCTTTACACAATATTATAACAACACAAATAACAATGACCTATTTTATAAACAAAAAATGAATAAATAATAAATAACAAAAATGAAAACTAGCCCTAATTGGCAACTGCCTTGTCACAAGTAACACTCTCCAAAAATATAATTTAACAGTCCAATATATAATTATCTGTAGCAACGACCTATACATATTATGCAGTATATATTAACAACCCTGAGAGTCCTTCTGGTTCCTCCTCCCCCCCACCCCCTCCCCCCCGATCCTGGGCTGCTGCTGCTGCCTTCTTTTTTCCATTCCGTCTATCTTTCTGCGAGGTATTCGACGAACGGTTGCCACCGCCTGGTGAACCCTTGAGCCGACCCCCTTAGGACGAACTTAATCCGCTCTAGCTTTATAAACCCTGCCATGTCATTTATCCAGGTCTCCACCCCCGGGGGCTTGGCTTCTTTCCACATTAGCAATATCCTGCGCCGGGCTACTAGGGACGCAAAGGCCAAAACATCGGCCTCTCTCGCCTCCTGCACTCCCGGCTCTTGTGCAACCCCAAATATAGCCAACCCCCAGCTTGGTTCGACCCGGACCCCTACTACTTTTGAAAGCACCTTTGTCACCCCCGTCCAAAACCCCTGTAGTGCCGTGCATGACCAAAACATATGGGTATGATTCGCTGGGCTTCTCGAGCACCTCGCACACCTATCCTCCACCCCAAAAAATTTACTGAGCCGTGCTCCAGTCATATGCGCCCTGTGTAATACCTTAAACTGTATCAGGCTTAGCCTGGCACACGAGGACGCGAGTTTACCCTGCTTAGGGCATCTGCCCACAGCCCCTCCTCGATCTCCTCCCCCAGCTCCTCTTCCCATTTCCCTTTTAGTTCATCTACCATAGACTCCCCTTCGTCCCTCATTTCCCTATATATATCTGACACCTTACCATCCCCCACCCATGTCTTTGAGATCACGCTGTCCTGCACCTCTTGTGTCGGGAGCTGCGGGAATTCCCTCACCTGTTGCCTCGCAAAAGCCCTCAGTTGCATATACCTGAATGCATTCCCTTGGGGCAACCCATATTTCTCGGTCAGCGCTCCCAGACTCGCGAACTTCCCATCCACAAACAGATCTTTCAGTTGCGTTATTCCTGCTCTTTGCCACATTCCATATCCCCCATCCATTCCCCCCGGGGCAAACCTATGGTTGTTTCTTATCGGGGACCCCCCCAAGGCTCCAGTCTTTCCCCTATGCCGTCTCCACTGTCCCCAAATCTTCAGTGTAGCCACCACCACCGGGCTTGTGGTGTAGTTCCTCGGTGAGAACGGCAATGGGGCTGTCACCATAGTCTGTAGGCTAGTCCCCCTACAGGACACCCTCTCTAATCTCTTCCACGCCGCTCCCTCCTCCTCTCCCATCCACTTACTCACCATCGAAATATTAGTGGCCCAATAATACTCACTTAGGCTCGGTCGTGCCAGCCCCCCCCCTATCCCTGCTACGCTGTAAGAATCCCTTCCTCACTCTCGGGGTCTTCCCGGCCCACACAAAACCCATGATGCTCTTTTCAATCCTTTTAAAAAAAGCCTTCGTGATCACCACCGGGAGGCACTGAAACACAAAGAGGAATCTCGGGAGGACCACCATCTTAACCGCCTGCACCCTCCCTGCCAGTGACAGGGATACCATATCCCATCTCTTGAAATCCTCCTCCATTTGTTCCACCAACCGCGTTAAATTTAACCTATGCAATGTGCCCCAATTCTTAGCTATCTGGATCCCCAGGTAACGAAAGTCCCTTGTTACCTTCCTCAACGGTAGGTCCTCTATTTCTCTACTCTGCTCCCCTGGATGCACCACAAACAACTCACTTTTCCCCATGTTCAATTTATACCCTGAAAAATCCCCAAACTCCCCAAGTATCCGCATTATTTCTGGCATCCCCTCCGCCGGGTCTGCCACGTATAGTAGCAAATCGTCCGCATACAAAGATACCCGGTGTTCTTCTCCTCCTCTAAGTACTCCCCTCCACTTCTTGGAACCCCTCAACGCTATCGCCAGGGGCTCAATCGCCAGTGCAAACAATAATGGGGACAGAGGGCATCCCTGCCTTGTCCCTCTATGGAGCCGAAAATATGCAGATCCCCGTCCATTCGTGACCACGCTCGCCACTGGGGCCCTATACAACAGCTGCACCCATCTAACATACCCCTCTCCCAAACCAAATCTCCTCAACACCTCCCACAAATAATCCCACTCCACTCTATCAAATGCTTTCTCGGCATCCATCGCCACTACTATCTCCGTTTCCCCCTCTGGTGGGGCCATCATCATTACCCCTAACAACCTCCGTATATTCGTGTTCAGCTGTCTCCCCTTCACAAACCCAGTTTGGTCCTCGTGGACCACCCCCGGGACACATTCCTCTATTCTCATTGCCATTACCTTGGCCAGGATCTTGGCATCTACATTTAGGAGGGAAATAGGTCTATAGGACCCGCATTGTAGCGATCCTGCCATCCTGTTAGTAGTGTATCTTCCATATTCTGCTTTATTGCAGGCTGACCTATTTGGGTCATCAGAGCCATCGGAATCGAATGTTTCCCCAGAAACTTTTGTAAAGGTTTTGTCATCTGTTCGACTAAGGTATCCTTATCAGTAAACTGAACTCCTGTCAAAACCAGGAGCCTATCCATGTTGCTCACTCTAGCACAGTCAAGTAATTTAAAGGCCAACACAGACTGTGGAAATTCCAGGTTGTGTTTCTGCAGTCTTTTATATAGTCTGCCAAATTCCATTATATAGTCTTCCATGGAGATATCCTCCATTTTCCAGAACTGATCAAAATCCGACCATGCTTCATACGCACTTAACAAGTCATCTTTTTTATAAATCTTATCCATATGATGTAATAAAGTCTCCAGACCTTCTCCTGAGTCTAACTCTTCCAATTCCAGCTCAGAAAGCACTTTGTTTCGGATTTAGGGGCTGTTTAGCACAGGGCTAAATCGCTGGCTTTGAAAGCAGACCAAGGCAGGCCAGCAGCACGGTTCAATTCCCGTACCAGCCTCCCCGAACAGGCGCCGGAATGTGGCGACTAGGGGCTTTTCACAGTAACTTCATTTGAAGCCTACTTGTGACAATAAGCGATTTTCATTTCATTTTACTGCCATATGGTAGAGAAAGAGCCAATGCCATACCTTGTTTTCTCTTTCCCAAAGCAGTTACCTTAGTCCACATAACTGCACTTCTCCATTGGTTGTACGATTCCCTTTCAGAAAATAAGGGAGGATAGTCATATCCAGCCATCTTTATCCTCGGTTCAGCCATATATCCCTTTTTTTTTTCTTTTCTCACTCACTCCTTGGTTTGATCTGGAAAAGTTGTATCTTTCAACCCTTCACATTTACACAGCAACCATCCTCTGCTACCAATTGTTAGACATTTTAGTTGCTGTGATATGAAGAGTCTAAAGTTCTGTTCCTTTTTCACAAACACACATTTATTTCCTTTCAACAGCCTTTGCACAAAACTCTCACTATACATCACCTGATAGAGGCCACCTGAAGCCCCTTTTCATATGTGTCAATTAATGGATACTTAACATAAATGAGACAACTAATTGCAATGTCTCTTAACCCATTATTTAACATTCCATTTGTGTATTTATTTTTAGAGTTCCAACCAGCATCCCCCAGTAGAAACATTGGTAGAACTTGTCACACGAGGCCATACAATCCCAGTATGTCTGGATCCACTGCCTCAACTTGAGTCCCTGTATGCAGATGTCGAGAGCTGGAAAGATTGTGCAGCTAAAACTTTTCTGAAAAAGAACTCCTGTTGCTCCCTTTACGAGGTAAGAAAACTGATGGTGCTATCCAAAAGAGAGTGTATTTGTATCCTGTGTTAAATATTTTTTTTAATCATTCATGGGATTTGGGCATCGCTGGCGTCAGCTTTTATTGCCCATCCCTAATTGCCATTATGGTATGCCCGCTTCTTGAACTGCTGTAGTCCATGTGTTGTAGGAACACCCACAGTGCTATTAGGAAGGAAGTTACAAGATTTTGACCGAGTAGCAGTGAAAGAATGGCCCTGTATTTCCAAGTCAGGATGGTGTGTGACTTGGAGAGGAACTTACAACTGGTGGTGTTCTAGTACATCTGTGCCCTTGTCTTTCTAGCTGGTAAAGGTCATGGGTTTGGAATGTGCTGTCGAAGGAGTCCTGGTGAGTTGCTACAATGCATTGTGTAGATGGTATACTTTGCCATTCTGTATCGGTGTTAGAAGATGTGACTGTTTAAGGTGGTAGATCGGTTCCCAGTCAATTGGGCTGCCTTGTCCTGGATGGTATCAAGCTCCTTTGAGTGTTGTTGGTGGTGCACTCAGCCAGGCAAGTGGAGAGTATTCCATTACACTCCTGATTCGTGCCTTGTAGCTGGTGGACAGGCTTTGGGGAGTCTCCACAAAATTCCCAGCCTCTGACCTGCTCTTGCAGCCACGGTATTTATATGACTTGACCCAGTTCAGTTTCTGCTCAATGGTAACCCCCCCCCAGGATCTTGAAAGTGCGGGATTCAGTGATGCTAATGCCATTGAATGTCATGGGGAGGTGGTTAGATTCTCTCTTGTAATGATGGTCATTGGTTGTCACTTGTGTGGCATGAATGTTATTTGCCACTTGTCAGCCCAAGCCTAAATATTGTCCCGATTTTCCTGCATATGCTTCAGACTGCTTCAGTATCTGAGGAGTCGTGCATGGTGCTGAACATTGTGCAAACATCAGTGAACATTTCCCACCTGTTTAGGGGCTGTTTAGCACAGGGCTAAATCGCTGGCTTTGAAAGCAGACCAAGGCAGGCCAGCAGCACGGTTCAATTCCCGTACCAGCCTCCCCGAACAGGCGCCGGAATGTGGCGACTAGGGGCTTTTCACAGTAACTTCATTTGAAGCCTACTTGTGACAATAAGCGATTTTCATTTTCATTTCACCTCTGACCTTATGATGGCGGGAAGGTCATTGATGAAGCAGCTGAAGATGCTTGGGTCTCAGACACTACCCAGAGGAGCTCCTGCAGAGGTTATTTTGGGGCTTTATAGCGCACACGGCAGGCATGGACAGGGGCTACAATTGGTTGGGATGGATTTGTACTGCATTTTGTGTAGTTGCTGTACTGGAACCCCTTGGCTAAGCGGGGCCGGATGTGTTTCCAGGGGAATTTTATAAAACGTTTGCAGACCAATTGGTGCCATTGCTAGTGGAGGCATTTGAAGACTGGGCGGACTGGGGTCACTTTCCGAGACGATGTGTCAGATGTCCATTTCCTTTTGTTGAAATAGGACAAGGACCCGGTGGAATGTGGATCATATCAACCAATTTAATTATTGAATGTGAATGCAAAGGTCCTGGCGAAGGTGCTGGCGCTCAGGTTGGAGGGGTGGTCGGGTAGGTTAAAACAGGTTTTGTGAAGGCTCTACTGTCATGGGAGGTCCGTTTAAGAAAAGTATTTGTCTTATCACATTGCTTCAGTGATGTCATTTTGTGGGTGGAGTTGAGCTGTGGCTGTGAGGTTTTTTTAGTTTCATTTTCAATTTGACTGCTATGGACTCAGGGAGAAAGAAGTGTTTTTTTCCTGTCTTTCTATGTTTTCATTGTAAAGAGTTGTTCCAGCAAAAAGCCCATTGATTATAGCTACCTGCTTTGGTAACTTAAAAGATATAGTTTGCTTTCTGGAAGGGTTTAAACCTGCTGGTGAGATGGGGTCAGAATCTCAGGGAAAGCCAGTCTTATTCAAGTGAGGATGCTAAGTGCTGGGCCACTCCCTTGAAACGGGGGTTTTGGTTTATGGGGATTTTGCTTTTGAATTGGAACAGTTAAGGGGGAATTCATTAAGTGTTATACATAGATTACTGTAGCTGGGTGGTATCTTTATGTTTGCAATTGATAAACATTTGTGTTGTATATATATATATATGTTAACTAAGTTCTTAGAATAAAACTTGTTTTGATTAAAGTGTCTGGGAAGACTGATGAATCACACCTGAAGGAAAGGCTCTTGTGCTCATCCTAGCCAAATTCAACATAAAGGTTGTAGGTCAGATGGACTTCATAAAATACTTTGGAATTTCTAAACTCTGGCCCATAACACTACTGAATGTGGTCCTCTCTCAGGCGGTGGGTTGGGTGGGGAGGGGACAAGTGGTGATAGTGGGGGTACTTGTTTGCGGTCTTGGAGTAGTTCGGGATAGGGCCTAAGTTTGTGTAGTGGGTGAAACTGTTGTATAAGGAACCAAGGGCCAGCGTTCTGACAAATCATGTAAACTTGGGTTATTTTCAGTTGTAAAGGGGAACGAGGCATGGGTGCCTTTGTCCCCCCTCCTATTCGCATTGGTGATTGGCCATTACTTTGACAAGTTTGGATAAGTGGAGGGGGATAATGAAGAGGGGAGGAGTGGCATAGGGTGTCGCTTTGTGCTGATGATCTTTTGTTGTACATTACAGACCAGGTTCCCATGGGGTCAGAGTGGGGCTTTTCCTAGAATCCCTACAGTGCAAAAGGAAGCCATTTGGCCCATCGAGTCTGCAATAACCCTCTGAAAGAGCACTCCACCCAAGCCCACTCCCCTGCCCTGTCCTATAACCTCTTAACCTAAACTACACATCTTTTGGACACTAAGGAGCAATTTAGCATGGCCAATTAACCCAACCTACACATCTTTGGACTGTGGGAGGAAACCGGAGAACCCAGAGGAAACTCACATAACACAAGGAGAATGTGCAAACTCCACACAGAGTCACCCAAAGCCGGAATTGAACCCAGGTCCTTGGTGCTGTGAGACAGCAGTGTTAACCGCTGTGCCATCATGCCGCCCCCAGTTAAGGTGGTTTGGGAAAAATGTTTCCCGGTCACTCCGTCGGGGAAAGGGGTTAACTTAGGGGTACTGCTGTTTCGTTTGACGAGCTCTCATTTTAAATACTTAGGGGTGCAGGTGGCTCAGGATTGGGGGAAGTTCCGGAAGTTAATTTTACAAGCTTAATGAGTAAGGTTAAGGCGGATTTACAGAGGCGGTATAGTCTCCCTCTACCTCTTGCCGGGTGAGTGAAGATGAATAGTTTGCCACTGTCTTCGTTTTTATTCCAGTGCCTGTCGGTGTTTCTACCAAAGGCGTTTTTTGTGGGTGTGGACGGTTTGATCTCGTTGTTTATATGGGAGGGTAAGGTGATGAAGATTCGGAAAATGTTCCTACAGAGGAACTGGCAGTCTGGGGGTTTGGCACTGCCGAACATAATGTATGGGCAGCGAACGCGAAGAAGGTGTTAGGATTGGTGCGGGGATCAGGAGGCAGTCTGTGTGAGGATGGAGGCTAGGTCGCATAAGGGTACAGGGCTGCGGGCGTTCGTACGGAATTCAGTGGTGGGGCCACATTAAAAATATGGAGGCAATTACAGCAGCATTTTAAGTCCAGGGGAAGGGAGAGGCATCGAAGATGGCTCCGATTAGGGACAATCGCACGTTTGAACTGGCTCGATTAGATGCCAGGTTTAGAGTTTTGGAGGATATGGGGGGTTTATTCCTGGAGGGGCAGTTTGCGAGTTTGGAGGAATTAGCAGAGAAGTACGGGTTAACGCAGTCAGAGGAGTTCAGATATTTGCAGGTTCGGAATTTTGCTGTGAAGGTTTTTCCGACCCTCCCGGTGTTGTCATCATTGGTGGAGGGGGTACTGTTGTTGGTGGGGACAGAAGAGGGGAGTACTTCTGAAATTTATGGGGTGGATTCTGGCAGAGGGCAGCATGGTAGCCTTGTGGATAGCACAATTGCTTCACAGCTCCAGGGTCCCAGGTTCAATTCTGGCTTGAGTCACTGTCTGTGCGGAGTCTGCACATCCTCCCCGTGTGTGCGTGGGTTTCCTCCGGGTGCTCCGGTTTCCTCCCACAGTCCAAAGATGTGCAGGTTAGGTGGATTGGCCATGATAAATTGTCCTTAGTGTTGGCTGGGGTTACTGGGTTATGGGGATAGGGTGGCGGTGTTGACCTTGGGTAGGGTGCTCTTTCCAATAGCCGGTGCAGACTCGATGGGCCGAATGGCCTCCTGCACTGTAAATTCTATGAAATTCTATGACACAGTGCGCTGGAGGAGATTAAGTCCAAGTGGAAGGAATAACGGGGGTGCGGGGAAGTGGAGGAGGGGGAGTGATGTGAAGCCCTGGGAGGGTGAATGCCACCGCGTCGTGTGCTGCTGAATCTTGCAATTATAAGGTTGTTGCAATGAGCAATATAGATATTTTTGAGTAGTAACACCCAAACTTAATTACTTGGTTTTCAGCAATTACTTGTCTTCGGCAATGAATAAACAATTGATTGAAAATGTTGTTTGGAAGTTGGAATGAAATGAAAAGTAAAGAATTGTATAAAAAATAAACTTGATAGGGATTTAGCTGCACTGAGGACTTGTGATGCAGATTAGTCTGGGAACAGAATGTAACAGATACTTTGCTAAGCAAAGTGGATACTAGTAGTCTAAGGACTTAGATCATAGCCATGCCCATTTGCAAAGCAGAGCTCTCTGATAAAAAACATTTGTGCAGAAAATAAAGTTGAAATCTGTCTGTGTCGAACCCATAAGTTCTACCCTGAACTTGAAGAAAGGTTGCCAAAACAAAGCTACAGGTCCTGTGTGGTATTTAGTTGCTGGATTTGGTTCTTAGTATCAACACCTATGGGATGTTGCTTCGGGGAAGATATATTCTCAGAGTTTAGGAAATTAGATAGATTTAGATTAAGAGGGGATAATGTAAGCATACGATCTGGGTAACCATTATTATAGTAAATTGTAAATGTTCATATGTGGCATTTCTTGAGTGTTTTAAAATTTAATAAACATTTTATTATTTGAATAATTTACAAGAAGACTGATCCCTTCCTTACCAGGTTTAATCTCTTTTTACATTTTTTTCCAAATCACAGAAATAAATAGTTAAGAACAGCATTACAAGTTTCCCTTCTGGGATTTGGGATGCCCTTGCACTGAACTTCAGTTGGGTTCATAATAATAATAATCTTTATTAATGTCACAAGTAGGCTTACATTAATACTCCAATGAAGTTACTGTGTTGAAACTGTTTGAAATCACAATGAGCAAAGTAAAGTGTGAGACATGTTGTAAAATGCCAGTATGCTGCCTGACAAATAAAGCGAGGGGTATGTTTATCTTTCCTGTAAAGTTTCCATATCACAAGTACCAGAACTTGTCGGTACTTGTAGGGTCGTTTAGACCATTGAGGGAATCAACAGACCTAAATCTTGAGAACTGTAACATATGATTAATGCAATTAAAACAACCCTTGACAGATTTGGTAATGTTGCTGAAACGTTGCAGTATTAGTGGGTCTTCCATGTCGGTGTCATGTTCTGTGAGATAAACTTTGAAATCTTCTACTGTTATTTTGTTTCTGATGAATGATCTATTTATTTTGTTTTAGGTGTTGTGTCCCAGGTCAGACATTTGTGCAACTGGACTAAAAAAGAAAATTAAGAAATCAAAAGAATGTTTGCAGAATGGAAAAGGGAAAGTTCCAAAACTCGAAAGTGTAAGTTAACTGAGCATTGAGTCAATGTCATTAGCAATGTCTTACTAACAGCATGTAAAGGATATGACTTCAACTTTGTGATGAATGTGGGAATTTCAAATGCATTATGCTGTAGATATTTGGTGCAGTGGGGTTTGAAAGCCTGAATTGGTGGTGTGTGACTACAGCAGTCATATTTTTTTTTTTAAATCCTGGTTTGAAAGGTTGGGAGCTAAGGTATCAGGCATTTTGCAGAAAAGCAGGTCCATTGAACAAAGAAAAGCACAGCACGGTAGCCTTGTGGATAGCACAATTGCTTCACAGCTCCAGGGTCCCAGGTTCGATTCTGGCTTGGGTCACTGTCTGTGCGGAGTCTGCACATCCTCCCCGTGTGTGCGTTGGTTTCCTCCGGGTGCTCCGGTTTCCTCCCACAGTCCAAAGATGTGCGGGTTAGGTGGATTGGCCATGATAAATTGCCCTTAGTGTCCAAAATTGCCCTTAGTGTTGGGTGGGGTTACTGGGTTATGGGGATAGGGTGGCGGTGTTGACCTTGGGTAGGGTGCTCTTTCCAAGAGCCGGTGCAGACTCGATGGGCTGAATGGCCTCCTGCTCTGTAAATTCTATGATACAGGAACAGGCCCTTCGATCCTCCAAGCCTGTGCCAATCATGATGCTCTGACTAAAAATAAACCTTTCTGTATCCCTCTATTTCTTCCCTATTCATGTACTCATCCAGATGCCTCTTAAATGTTGCTAATGTGCCTGCTTCTACCACTTCCTCTGGCAGTGCTTTTCAGGCACCCACCACTCTCTGCATGAAAAAACTACCCACCCACATCTCCCTTAAACTTTCCCTCTCACCTTGAACTTGTGCCCCCTTGTAATTGACACTTCCACCCTTGGAAAAAGCCTCTGACTGTCCACCTTGTCTATACCTCTCATAATTTTGTAGACCTCTGTCAGATCTCCCTTCAGTCTCTGTCTTTTCAAAGAAAACAATCCTAGTTTATTCAACCTCTCCTCATAAACAAAACCTCAAGACCAAGCATCACCCTGGTAAACCTTCTTTGGACTAGATTGGATTGGTTTATTGTCATGTGTACGGCGGTACAGTGAAAAGTATTGTTCTGACTTCCGGTTGCAGCTATGCGGAGCTAAGTCGCACATTCGGCAGCTCCCGCAAAAACTGACTTTTGGGCTTTTTTCAGGGCCCCCAACAGCACTTTTTCAATGTTTCCCGGTGTGGGAAGGAGATTATAACAATTCGCCGATAGTATATGGCTTCTACTAGGAGCGGGGCGACTAAAAAGGTGGTGGTGGACCCGAAGAAGGTGCGAGGGAAGAAGAACAAAATGGCGGCAGGCGGAGACCAGGCAGCGTGGATGCAGTGGGCGCAGGAGCAGCAGGAGGGTATCCAGTGCTGCTTCAGAGAGATTAAAGCGGACCTGCGAGAGCCGATGAAGGCTTCTATTGATAAGCTGCTGGGGACACAGACGACCCAGGGGGTGGCGATCCGCGAGGCCTGACAAAAGATCTCCGACAACAAGGACAAGATCTTAGGCCTCGCGGTAAAAGTGGAGGCGCATGAGGTGCTCCACAAGAAATGGCAGGAGCGGTTCGAGGAGAAGGAGAATCGGTCGAGGCGGAAGAATCTGCGAATTCTGGGCCTCCCGGAGGGGCTGGACGTGGGGGCCTATGTGGCCACCATGTTGAACTCGCTGATGGGAGCGAGGTCCTTCCAGGGGCCCCTGGAGCTGTAAGGGGCCCATAGAGTGCTGGCGAGCAGGCCCAAGGCTAACGAGCCTCCGAGGGCGGTGCTGGTGCGGTTTCATCGGTTCGCTGATCGGGAGTGTGTGCTCCGATGGGCCAAGAAGAAGAGGAGCAGCAGGTGGGAGAACGCGGAGGTTCGAATATACCAGGACTGGAGTGCGGGGGTGGCGAAGAGGAGGGCCGGGTACAACCGAGCGAAGGCGGTGCTGCACAGGAAGGGGGTGAAGTTCGGCATGTTGCAGCCGGCGCGACTGTGGGTCACCTACAAGGACCGGCACCATTATTTTGATGGGAGAACATAGAGCCATTCCTGAGGGAGTGTTAGTTATGGGGGATGGATACATGGGGAGGTTTTTACAAATAGTGTTAGGGAGTGTTAGTTATGGGGGATGGATACATGGGGAGGTTTTTACAAATAATAAGAATAATAATCTTTATTGTCACATGTAGGCTTACATTAACACTGCAATGAAGGGTACTCTTTCAAAGGGTCGGTGCAGACTCGATGGGCCGAATGGCCTGTTTCTGCACTGTAGGAATTCAATGTTGAACAATAGATCAAGGTGGATAAATCATCTTGTCCTCATAACGTGCATCCTACATTTTTGAAAGACGTTGGTGGGTGATTGAGGCAGGGGATGCAAATTGTGACATGTAATACTGCCAATGTAATACTCTTGGTCAAGAATGGTCCCAACCTGTTGTGGGGAAATCTATAATTTAAATTAAAATTAGTGAATGTTTAGAAATGCATGGGGTCACCCAGGACATTTAGCACAGGCATGTTAAAGGGAAGCTTTGCTTGACAAATTAAAATATTTTTGACCAATTGAATAGAAAATGTAGGATGTTTAGAATTAATGGATTTTCTGAGGGCATTTGATCAGGTATCTCCCATGTGGTGGGAAGTAATAATCAATAAGAGAATTAAAGTAGAAATGGGCCTATACACTCAATGGGAAGAACCCCTCAGGGTTCAATGCATAATTCCCCAAAAGACCAGCAAGCTAAACCTATAAAGCCCATTAGAATCTTGAGTTTTGTAAATCTGCATGGGGTATGTGTAAAGAAGTGAAAATGAGTTTTGTATAAAACATAACTTCAACCAGATTCAACTAATACTTCAACCAGACTTTCATCACTTCATTCCACAAGCTTTGGGTACCCCATTATAAAAAAGACATGAAAGCCATAATGTGGTTTCCACCAGGATGATGCATAAGTTGAAAAACAAATTACAAATATATTGGATATACTCTGAGCGAGGGCTTGAGAGAGGAACGGCGGTGGGAGAGGGAAGGGCAAGAAGAGCTGAAAGTGGAAAGGTCAGGGAGAGAAGCGGTGAATGGTAGAGAAGCAACGAGCAGGAAGGTAGGGAAGTGAGAAAGCCAGCAATCGTGATGGCCGGGGAGAGAGAAGCATGCAATGGGAGGGTTGGGGAGCAGGATGAGTAGTGAGTGAAGGGATCAGTGAGTGGGAGAGGAAGGGAGTGGGAGAATCAGTGAGCAGGTTGACTGCGGGAGGGGAAGCAGGCAGGAGGGGCAACAAGTGGGTAAGTCCACTCCAAAATGGCACCTATCAGGTCTCACAACTGTATGTCAGCCTAGCACAAAATGACACAAAAGCTGAAATCCCAACTCTAAGCGTGAATAAGGGCCCCATTACATCCACGATGTTACAACAGGGAAACTTAAAATAGGGACTTATTTTATATCAAGTATATGAAACAGAGAGGCTAAATGGAGATTAACAGGTTTTTTAAATGATGTAATTTTGATAGCCTTTCACTATTTCCTCTGGAGAGTGATGTATAAATATCATGGTATGTTTCAGAGACATTTATAGTGCAGTATTGTTTGAGTTTGCAATGCTTTGCCACCATTGATTCACAGAATCGCAGAATAATACAGTGCAGAAGAGGCCCTTCGTCCATCAAGTCTGCACTGACACATGAAAAGCACCTGACCTGTCTACCTAATCCCATTTCATACAATTTACAGTGCAGCTGGAGACCATTCGGCCCATCAGGTCTACACCAGCCCTATGCCTCCACCCTATCCCCGTAACCCAGTAACCCCACCTAACCTTTTGGAAACTAAGGGGCAATTTAGCATGGCCAATCCACCTAACCTGCACATCTTTGGACTGTGAGAAGAAATAGGAGCACTCGGAGGAAACCCACGCAGACACGGGGAGATACTGCAAACTCCACACAGAGAGTCACCCAAGGCTGTAATTGAACTTGGGATCCTGGAGCTGAGGCAGCAGTGCTAACCACTGTGCCACCGTGCATTTGCCAGCACTTGGCCCATAGCCTCGAATGTTATGATGTGCCAAGTACTCATCCAGGTACTTTTTAAAGGATGCGAGGCAACACGCCTCTACCATCCTCCTAGACAGTGCATTCCAAACCATCACCACCCTCTGGTTAAAAGGGTTTTTCCTCAAATCCCCCCTAAACCTCCTGCCCCTCACCTTGAACTTGTGTACCTTCAAGACTGACCATTCAACACATGGGAACAACTACAAAGAACAAAGAAATGTACAGCACAGGAACAGGCCCTCCGGCCCTCCAAGCCCATGCCGACCATGCTGCCCGACTAAACTACAATCTTCTACAGTTCCTGGGTCCGTATCCCTCTATTCCCATCCTATTCATGTATTTGTCAAGATGCCCCTTAAATGTCACTATCGCCCTGCTTCCACCACCTCCTCCGGTAGCGAGTTCCAACCACCCACTACCCTCTGTGTAAAAAACTTGCCTCGTATATCTACTCTAAACCTTGCCCCTCTCACCTTAAACCTATGCCCCCTAGTAATTGACCCCTCTACCCAGGGGAAAAGCCTCTGACTATCCACTCTGTCTATGCCCCTCATAATTTTGTAGACCTCTATCAGGTCGCCCCTCAACCTCTGTCGTTCCAGTGAGAACAAACCGAGTTTATTCAACCGCTCCTCATAGCTAATGCCCTCCATACCAGGCAACATTCTGGTAAATCTCTTCTGCACCCTCTCTAAAGCCTCCACATCCTTCTGGTAGTGTGGCGACCAGAATTGAACACTATGCTCCAAGTGTGGCCTAACTAAGGTTCTATACAGCTGCAACATGACTTGCCAATTCTTATACTCAATGCCCCGGCCAATGAAGGCAAGCATGCCGTATGCCTTCTTGACTACATTCTCCACCTGTGTTGCCCCTTTCAATGACCTGTGGACCTGTACACCTAGATCTCTCTGACTTTCAATACTCTTGAGGGTTCTACCATTCACTGTATATTCCCTACCTGCATTAGACCTTCCAAAATGCATTACCTCACATTTGTCCGGATTAAACTCCATCTGCCATCTCTCCGCCCAAGTCTCCAAACAATCTAAATCCTGCTGTATCCTCTGACAGTCCTCATCGCTATCCGCAATTCCACCAACCTTTGTGTCGTCTGCAAACTTACTAATCAGACCAGTTACATTTTCCTCCAAATCATTTATATATACTACAAACAGCAACGGTCCCAGCACTGATCCCTGCGGAGCACCACTGGTCACAGCCCTCCAATTAGAAAAGCATCCTTCCATTGCTACTCTCTGCCTTCTATGACCTAGCCAGTTCTGTATCCACCTTGCCAGCTCACCCCTGATCCCGTGTGACTTCACCTTTTGTACTAGTCTACCTGTTCCCTATCCACCCTGTCCACGCTCCTCATAATCTTGCTGATTCATTTATAGAAACGTAGAAAGCAGGAGTAGGCATTCAGCCCTTCGTGTCTGCACCACCATTCATTATGATCATGGTTGATCATCCAATTCAGTAACCTGTTCCTGCTTTCCCCCATATCCTTTGATCCCTTTAATTGGATACATAGTTGAAGCGGAAGAAGGTGGAAGAGAACAAAATACTGGGATTAGCTTTGAATATGGCTCTAATCAAGAGCTGGCAATTAAATGAATGTGCTGCTCAACTAGAACATAGAACGTACAGTGCCGAAGGAGGCCATTCCGCCCATCGTACCGCTGCATCATCACCTCGCGGCTCTTAAATTCAATCCCTCTGTTAATGAACGCTAGAACACCAGAGGCCTTCTTCACAGCTCTATCCACTTGAGTGGCAACTTTCAAAGATGTAAGAACATAGACCCCAAGATCTCTCTGCTCCTCCACATTCCCAAGAACTCTACCGTTAACCCTATATTCCGCATTCATATTTGTCCTTCCAAAATGGACAACCTCACACTTTTCAGGGTTAAACTCCATCTGCCACTTCTCAGCCTAGCTCTGCATCCTATCTATGTCTCTTTGCAGCCGACAACAGCCCTCCTCACTATCCACAACTCCACCAATCTTCGTATCGTCTGCAAATTTACTGACCCACCCTTCAACTCTCTCATCCAAGTCATTAATGAAAATCACAAACAGCAGAGGACCCAGAACTGATCCCTGCGGTACACCACTGGTAACTGGGATCCAGGCTGAATATTTGCCATCCACCACCACTCTCTGACTTCTGTCGGTTAGCCAGTTCGTTATCCAACTGGCCAAATTTCCCACTATCCCATGCCTCCTTACTTTCTGCAGAAGCCTACCATGGGGAACCTTATCAAATGCATTACTAAAATCCATGTACACTACATCCACTGCTTTACCTTCATCCACATGCTTGGTCACCTCCTCAAAGAATTCAATAAGACTTGTAAGGCAAGACCTACCCCTCACAAATCCGTGCTGACTATTCCTAATCAAGCAGTGTCTTTCCAGATGCTCAGAAATCCTATCCTTCAGTACCCTTTCCATGACTTTGCCTACCACCGAAGTAAGACTAACTGGCCTGTAATTCCCAGGGTTATCCCTAGTCCCTTTTTTGAACAGGGGCACGACATTCGCCACTCTCCAATCCCCTGGTACCACCCCTGTTGACAGTGAGGACGAAAAGATCATTGCCAACTGCTCTGCAATTTCATCTCTTGCTTCCCATAGAATCCTTGGATATATCCCGTCAGGCCCGGGGGACTTGTCTATCCTCAAGTTTTTCAAAATGCCCAACACATCTTCCTTCCTAACAAGTATTTCCTCGAGCTTACCAGTCTGTTTCACACTGTCCTCTCCAACAATATGGCCCCTCTCATTTGTAAATACAGAAGAAAAGTACTCATTCAAGACCTCTCCTATCTCTTCAGACTCAATACACAATCTCCCGCTACTGTCCTTGATCGGATCTACCCTCGCTCTAGTCATTCTCATATTTCTCACATATGTGTAAAAGGCCTTGGGGTTTTCCTTGATCCTACCCGCCAAACATTGTTCATGCCCTCTCTTAGCTCTCCTAATCCCTTTCTTCAGTTCCCACTTGGCTATCTTTTATCCCTCCAACGCCCTGTCTGAACCTTGTTTCCTCAGCCTTACACAAGTCTCCTTTTTCCTCTTGACAAGACATTCAACCTCTCTTGTCAACCATGGTTCCCTCACTCGACCATCTCTTCCCTGCATTTCATTTAGAGCTGGTACCCAGGAAGTGGAATCTACAGTATTGTTTTGTTGTTTCACTTTCAAAAAGGGGATTCAAATTTTGATATTGGGGTGGGGTAATTACATGAAGTAAGCCTGATGATGGTGGGAATGCTGATTGCTATGATGTAGCTGATCAGTGAGAAGTCATCTTGTATCAGAATGTCATGCAGATGTAATTTGTTTTCTGATTTATAGGCAGTAATTTGTTTTCTGATTTATAGGTAGCAACTTTCAATGAAGCCAGACTGAAGGAAATGGAATTATTTCGCTCCCTCCAAACAGCAAACTCCATTAAATTGCTCTCTGATGCAGAGTGTATGGAAACAAAGGTGTGTGTTTGTAAGAAGGCTGCAACTGGCTCCATGTTGCAGTGTCAGCTTTGCAAAGACTGGTTCCACAGCAGCTGTGTCTCAACAGTGAATGTTCACCATGGGGAGCTGCCCTGGCTCTGCCCACTCTGTCTGCGATCAGAAAAACCATCATTTGAGCAAATGCTTCCACTGCTCTCGACACTGCAAAAGATCCCTGTCCGATTGTCAGAGGGTGAAGCATTAAATTATGTTTTTGAACGAGCTATGAACTGGCAACATCGGACAAAACAACTTCTTAGCAGAGATGAACTACGCTTGGCCCGAATGACCTCACAAGTAGCAATCCAGACTTGCCAGGGAATCTCAAAACAAATGGCTGCCACTGAACTAGAGAAACGAGTGGCTGAAGGTAACTTGCAGGTGAGACTAGAGTTAAGTAAGTATTTTGGAGTTACGCCATTCCCTTACCTGGAAAGTACAATTATTCTAAACTATTTCTTTCAACGGCAGCTCTTTTTGTCACTTGGAAATTAAGTTTAAAGGCCTGCCTTCCCACTTGCAAATAATCTTTATAAAATTCTACTAAGTTTAATAATATTAAATCCTGTAAGCATTCCAATTCTGGGTTTTATAATCCAGAAGTTGTAACTGAAAAGCCCAGGTGAAGGACCAAGGCTGATTGACTGGTTTCCAAATTGGACTTTAAAAGCCTGATGACATGGATTGTGAGGAGCTCCATAGTTTGAGGTTTCTGGCAGAAAGAAAAATGCGTGAAAAGAAAATGTCTGATGAGTCTATATGCAAAATTCATGTTTGCAAATTAGGAGTAGCAATAAATTGAGAGACTGTGGCAGGATTGATAAAATAGCAAAATGAGAAAGATTGTTCAGGGGAGAGACTAGGAGGAATTTGGAGCGAGAGGGAAAATCCTCTATTGAGGAATAAGCTTTTCTTCTATCCTGACAAGTTGTATGCAACGGAGGTGTTGTACACTATCCAGAGGAATTGTGGGCAACCTGCTGCCTGGGGGCCACGTGCAGGTTCTGCGTGCGGTCTACGAGACATTAAGTTGATCGTGATCATGTGCAGGGTTGCCACATTCTGCTGATTTCTGTCCGTGTAGTTTTTATTCTTACAGGTATGACTGAAATGATATTTCAACCATAGAACATGACATACCAGATCGATTCCTTAGACTATGTTGAGTTGCTCAACGCACTGAAAAGTAGAAAAAGTCTTGGGGGTGGCACGGTGGCACAGTGGTTAGCACAAGGGACACGGGTTCAATTCCAGCCTTGGGTCACTGTCTGTGTGGAGTTTGTACATTCTCCTCATGTCTACGTGGGTTTCCTCCAGGTGCTCCGGTTTCCTCCCACAGTCCAAAGATGTGCAGGTTTGGTGGGTTGGCCATGCTGAATTGGCCCTTAGTGTCCAATGGTTCGGTAGGGTTTCTGGATAATGAGGATAGGGCGGGGACAGGGCCTAGGTAGGGTCGGTGCAGAAGCAATGGGCTGAATGGCCTTCTGCACTGTAGTGATTCTCTGATTCTTCTACGAAGTGGCGCAGCAACCAATAATCATTAAATAAAGTAATGACGGGGATGGATGAAGGGAGAAAGAAAACAGAATGCTATAAAAATTGCCCACAATTCCATACAGACTCATCAAATGAGTGACATTTAACTGAAAATTGAAAAGCCCTAAACATAATATCTATTAAGAAGTCTACTCAAGTAGATGAGATCCAGAATCCCCAATACGGCCATTTTATACTGGCAGTACGCAGTGCAAGAACTTTGTCCAAACCCTTTTGCATGGGGCTCAGTATACAGATTTCTGTACGTGTGTAGAAAGTCATTTGGAGAGAAAAATAATTGTATCTAAAGGTTCATTTACTAATTCTCAGCTGGCTTTCTTCTTGATATCAATGACCTTCCTCCAACCATCAGTCAGTACTATCTATCTATCTCCTCTAATTTGAATCTATACTGAATAACTTCCTGAACAAATCACATCATCTGGTTTTTCTCCATCAATCACACTATGAATCACAGGATAGCACATACAGAAGCCACTCACCTATATTCTGCGCCAACTCTTCTGAAGAGCAATCCAGTTAATTCCACTTCCCTGCTCTATGTGTTGATAAGCAATGAAAACCTGGTTTCCTTCTATTCTTCAAAGACAGATTCTGGTGTCTCTTGCAAGTCCAGTTGCTAGCTACCAGGTTATTCCTTGAACCATAATGCAGTAACTTTAATATTATTGGGCTCACTATTTAGCTGAACTTCTCCATCAGTAACTCAAGTCTCCACAAACCAGGTCTGTCCAAAAGATCAATAATGCTCTCTCTTTGGGTGCCTATTTATTCCTGCCTCGAGTCCGTGCAAAGCTGCAGTTCTATGGTTACCAGCTGCCACATGGCACTTTGTCCAAAATACATTCTTCATACATGAACCTAATTCGAGAGTGTTGACAGTAATCCATGCCGCCGTGCCGTCCCTGGAAGCAAAGGTAGTCCCATAGGGATTCTGATAGCCATGCACATTGAGATAAAGAATGACATTTACAAATGAAGAGGCAACAATATCTGAGACATTTCCCCCATAGGGCTGAATTTTTATAGAAACTGTCACACATATTTGAATCTCACAAGAGCTTTCTCATCTTCATGAGAGTTGTGCCACAGAGTTAAACCACTTATTGTGTAACCTACAGCCAACTGGAATAGGGATTAGGATAGCATGAACGCATTGAGGTTACTGAGGTTACAGTCAAATCAGCCAGAAATTCATAGAATTTACAATGCAGAAGGAGGCCATTCGGCCCATAGATTCTGCATCTGCACTGGCCCTTGGAAAAAGCACCCTTAAGAACACGCCTCCACCCTATCCCCGTAAACCAGCAACACCACCTAACCTTTTGGACACTTTTAAAAAAATATATATATATTTTATTAAAGTTTTTCAATCACAATTTTTTCCCTTCACACATCAAACAAAAGAAAAATTAAAAGTACAAGTAACATGATAACTACAATCTAACATTGAGTAACTAACTAGCATGGTAAACTAACCAAATAACATAAAATGAAACACCCCCCCCCCCCTCCCCCCCCCCCCCCCCCGGGTTGCTGCTGCTGGTCATCTATCTTCCCTCTAACGTTCCACTATGTAGTCGAGGAACGGTTGCCACCGTCTGGTGAACCCTTGAGCCGATCCTCTCAGCGCAAACGTAATCTGCTCCAGTTTTATGAACGCCGCCATATCGTTTATCCAGGCCTCCAGTCCGGGGGGTTTCGCTTCCTTCCACATGAGTAAAATCCTACGCTGGGCTACTAGGGACGCAAAGGCCACGACATCGGCCTCTTTCGCCTCCTGCACTCCCGGCTCATCCGCAACTCCAAATAAAGCTAACCCCCAGCCTGGTTTGACCCGGACCTTCACTACCTTCGCGATCACTCCCCTCCAATACCCCTCCAGTGCCGGGCACAACCAAAACATATGTGTGTGGTTTGCCGGGCTTCCGCCGCACCTCCCACACTTGTCCTCCACTCCGAAGAACCTGCTCAACCTTGCTCCCGTTATGTGTGCTCTATGCAGCACCTTAAATTGGATCAGGCTAAGCCTGGCACACGAGGAAGAGGAATTTACCCTGCTTAGGGCATTAGCCCACTAACCCTCCTCAATCTCCTCCCCGAGCTCTTCTTCCCATTTTCCTTTCAGTTCGCCCACCAGCTCCTCCCCCTCTTCTCTCATCTCCCGGTATATCTCTGACACCTTGCCCTCCCCGACCCACACCCCCGAAAGCACTCTATCCTGGATCCCCTGTGTCAGGAGCAATGGAAATTCCCCCATCTGTTGTCTTGTGAACGCCCTCACCTGCATATACCTAAAGAAATTTCCCCGGGGCAGCTTATACTTTTCCTCCAGCTTCCCCAAGCTCGCAAACGTCCCGTCTATAAATAAATCTCCCACTCTCCTAATTCCCAGCTGGTGCCAGCTCTGGAATCCTCCATCCAGCCTCCCTGGGGCAAATCTATGGTTGTTCCTAATTGGGGACCCCACCAAGGCTCCCAGCACACCTCTCTGTCGCCTCCATTGACCCCAGATACTTAATGTTGCCGCCACCACTGGGTTTGTGGTAAATTTTTTTGGTGAGAGCGGTAGTGGCGCCGTCACCAGCGCTTCTAGACTCGTCCCTTTACAGGACTTCATCTCTAGTCTTTTCCACGCCGCTCCCGCTCCCTCTATCATCCATTTACGAATCATCGCCACATTGGCGGCCCAGTAGTAGTCGCCCAAATTCGGCAGTGCCAGTCCCCCTCTGTCTCTACTACATTGTAAGAACCCCCTCCTTACCCTCGGAACCTTCCCTGCCCACACGAAGCTCGTGATGCTCCTGTCTATTTTTTAAACAAAGGCCTTAGTGATCAGTATAGGGAGACATTGGAACACAAATAGGAACCTCGGGAGGACCATCATCTTAATTGCCTGCACTCTGCCCGCCAGTGACAGCGGCTGCATGTCTCACCTCTTGAAGTCCTCTTCAATTTGTTCCACCAGTCGTGTCAGATTAAGTCTGTGTAAGGTTCCCCAGCTCCTGGCTATCTGAATCCCCAGGTATCGAAAGTTTCTTTCCACTCTCCTTAACGGTAGGCCATCTATCCCTCTACTCTGGTCCCCAGGGTGTATCACAAAAAGTTCACTCTTTCCCATGTTAAGCCTATATCCCGAGAAATCTCCGAACTCCCTCAATATCTGCATGACCTCTGTCATCCCCCCCACTGGGTCCGCTACATATAGCAGTAGGTCATCCGCGTAGAGTGACACTCGGTGTTCCTCTCCCCCTCTAATCACCCCTCTCCATTTTCTGGAGTCTCTCAGCGCCATGGCCAGTGGTTCAATTGCCAACGCGAACAGAAATGGAGATAGCGGGCATCCCTGCCTTGTTCCCCTGGACAGACGAAAATACTCCGATCTTTGCCGACCCGTGACCACACTTGCCGTTGGAGCCCCATAGAGGAGCTTGACCCAGCTAACAAACCCATCGCCGAACCCGAACCTCCTCAGCACCTCCCATAGATACTCCCACTCCACCCTATCAAATGCCTTCTCTGCATCCATTGCCGCCACTATCTCTGCCTCTCCCTCTACTGGGGGCATCATTATCACCCCTAATAGCCGTCGCACGTTGACATTTAGTTGTCTCCCCTTTACGAATCCTGTCTGGTCTTCATGCACCACCCCCGGGACACAATCCTCTATCCTCGTTGCCAGCACCTTTGCTAGCAATTTGGGGTCCACATTTAGCAGTGAGATAGGCCTATAGGACCCGCACTGCAGCGGATCTTTATCCCGCTTCAAAATTAGCGATATCGTCGCCTCCGACATTGTCGGGGGTAGGGTCCCCCCTTCTCTGGCCTCGTTAAGGGTCCTTACCAGCAGCGGGGCCAACAAGTCCACATATTTTCTATAAAATTCCACCGGGAACCCATCTGGTCCCGGGGCCTTCCCTGCCTGCATGTTCCCCAGCCCCTTGGTAACCTCGTCCACCCCAATTGGTGCCCCCAGGCCTTCCACCTCCTGCTCCTCCACCCTCGGGAACCTTAATTGGTCCAAAAAGTGCCGCATCTCCTCTTTTCCCTCCGGGGGTTGGGACCTATAAAGTCTTTCGTAAAAGGTCTTAAACACCTCGTTTATCTTCCCTGCTCTCCGCACCGTAGCTCCCTTTTCATCTCTAATTCCCCCTATCTCCCTCGCCGCTGTCCTCTTTCGCAGCTGATGGGCCAACAGGCGACTAGCCTTTTCCCCATATTCGTATCTCATCCCCTGTGCCTTCCTCCACTGCGCCTCCACCCTCCTAATGGTCAGAAGGTCGAACTCCGTCTGGAGTCGTCGTCTCTCCCTGTATAGTCCTTCCTCCGGGGCCTCCGCGTATTCTTTATGTACCCTTAAAATATCCCCCAGTAATCTTTCCCTTTCCTTGGCCTCTATTTTCCCTTTGTGGGCCCTGATGGAGATCAGCTCTCCTCTGACCACCGCCTTTCGTGCTTCCCATACTACTCCCACTCGGACCTCCCCGTCGTCATTGGCCTCCAGGTATCTCTCGATACACCCCGCACCCTTCCACAGACTCCCTCATCTGCCAGCAATCCCACATCTAATCGCCAGAGTGCACGCTGCTCCCTCTCCTCTCCTAGTTCCAGGTCCACCCAATGTGGGGCATGATCTGAGACAGCTATGGCTGAATACTCAGTTTCTTCCACCCTCGAGATCAGCGACCTTCCCAATACAAAGAAATCTATCCGGGAATACACCTTGTGAACATGGGAGAAGAAGGAGAACTCCTTGGCCTTCGGCCTAACAAATCGCCATGGATCCACTCCCCCCATTTGATCCATAAACCCCTTAAGCACCTTGGCCGCTGCCGGCCTTCTTCCGGTCCTACATTTAGATCTATCTAACCCTGGGTCCAACACAGTGTTGAAGTCTCCCCCCCATTATCAGGTTTCCTACCTCCAGGTCCGGGATACGTCCCAGCATCCGCTTCATGAATCCCGCATCATCCCAATTCGGGGCATATACGTTAACCAACACGACCTCCGTTCCCTCCAGTCTGCCACTCACCATCACATATCTGCCTCCGCTATCTGATACAATGCTCCTAGCTTCGAATGATACCCGTTCCCCCACCAGTATGGCCACCCCTCTATTCTTTGCATCCAGCCCTGAGTGGAACACCTGTCCCACCCATCCTTTCCTTAACCTAACTTGGTCCGCCACCTTCAGGTGCGTCTCCTGAAGCATAGCCACGTCTGCCCTCAGTCCTTTCAAGTGCGCGAACACTCGGGCCCTTTTAATCGGTCCATTTAGGCCTCTCACGTTCCACGTGATCAGCCGCACTGGGGGGCTACCTGCCCCCTTCCCATGTCGACTAGCCATCACCCTCTCTAGGCCAGTCCCACGTCCCGGTTCCGCGCTCCCACCCGTTCCCCAGGTGGCGCATTCCATCCCCGACCACCCTTTCTTTAACCGGTTCCTCTTTGATTTCTGCAGCAGCAACCCAGTTATCCCCCCCCCTCTTTCCCCCCCCCCCCCCCGCTAGATCCCCATCTAGCGTGATTGCTCCCTCCATATTACTTCCGAAAGTCAGCTGACTTCAACTGACCCCGGCTTCTCCCGCTCACTCCTTGACCCCCCCCCCCCCCCGTGTGGGGAACTCCCATCTACCTTTTCAAACTGGAGGCCTGTGACCAGTGGTGTGCCTCAGGGATCGGTGCTGGGTCCACTGTTATTTGTGATTTATATTAATGATTTGGTTAGTAAGTTTGCAGATGACACCAAGATTGGTGGCACAGTGGATAGTGAAGAAGGTTATCTAGGATTGCAACGGGATCTTGATCAATTAGGCCAGTGGGCCAACGAATGGCAGATGGAGTTTAATTTAGATAAATGTGAGGTGATGCATTTTGGCAGATCGAATCAGGCCAGGACCTACTCAGTTAATGGTATGGCGTTGGGGAGAGTTATAGAACAAAGAGATCTAGGAGTACAAGTTCATAGCTCCTTGAAGGTGGACAGGGTGGTGAAGAAGGCATTCGGCATGCTTGGTTTCATTGGTCAGAACATTGAATACAGATATTATTAAACTGGAAAGAGTGCAGAAAAGATTTACTAGGATGTTGCCGGGACTTGATGGTTTGAGTTATAAGGAGAGGCTGGATAGACTGGGACTTTTTTCCCTGGAGCGTAGGAGGCTTAGGGGTGATCTTATAGAGGTCTATAAAATAATGAGGAGCATAGATAAGGTAGATAGTCAACATCTTTTCCCAAAGGTAGGGGAGTCTAAAACTAGAGGGCATAGGTTTAAGGTGAGAGGGGAGAGATTCAGAAGGGCCCAGAGGGGCAATTTCTTCACTCAGAGGGTAGTGAGTGTCTGGAATGGGCTGCCAGAGGTAGTAGTAGAGGCGGGTACAATTGTGTCTTTTAAAAAGCATTTAGATAGTTACATGGGTAAGATGGGTATAGAGGGTTATGGGCCAAGTGCGGGCAACTGGGACTAGCTTAATGGTAAAAACTGGGCGGCATGAACTGGTTGGGCCGAAGGGCCTGTTTCCATGCTGTAAATTTCTATGATTCTATACCTTGCGCCTATCTTCCCGCCATCACCTTTCTGGCGCGGGAACAAGGACAGTACGCCCCGTATTCTCTATAGTTGTCCCGCCCCTTGTGGCGCAGCTCCCTCTGCCGCCCCACTCCCATTCCCCATCCCCCGCCTATGTCTCTTCTTACCCCCCCACCGGCGCCCACATTTCTTAGTGTCCTCCCCTTCCCAATTTACATCCCTATATACATCGACAGTGTCATTTCCCCTCTAACATCAGTCCCTCAGTTCCGATCCAGTTTCTCGTTTTTAATAAAGGTCCATGCTTCTTCCGCCGTTTCGAAGTAGTGATGTCTCTCCTGGTACGTGACCCATAGTCGCGCCGGCTGCAGCATCCCGAACTTCACCTTCTTCTTGTGTAGCACCTCCTTGGCTCGATTAAAACTCGCCCTCCTTCTCGCCACCTCCGCACTCCAATCCTGGTACACCCGTACCACCGCATTCTCCCATCTACTACTTCGTACCTTTTTGGCCCATCTCAGAACTACTTCTCTGTCATTGAAGCGATGAAATCGCACGATTGTCGCCCTAGGTGGTTCTCCCGCCTTTGGTCTCCTCGCAGGGACCCGATGAGCCCCTTCCACTTCCAAGGGGCCCGAGGGGGCCTCAGCTCCCATCAGCGAGCTTAGCATCGTGCTCACGTAAGCCCCGCAGTCCGCTCCTTCCACTCCCTCGGGGAGACCCAGGATCCGAAGGTTCTTCCTCCGTGCTCTATTTTCTAGGGCTTCAAGCCTTTCAATGCACTTTTTGTGGAGCGCCTCGTGCGTCTGCGTTTTGACCGCCAGGCCCAGAATCTCGTCTTCGTTGTCCGTCACCTTCTGCTCCACCACGCGGAGCTCCGTCTCCTGGGTCTTTTGTGCCTCCTTAAGCCCCTCAATTCCCTGTAGCATCGGGGTCAGCACCTCCTTCTTAAGTAGCTCCACACACCGTCTTAAAAATTCGTCTTGGTCGGGCCCCCATGTCGCCTGGGCTTTCTCCGCCACCATCTTACTCCTTTTTTCCTCCTGTCCCTATCCTCGAGGATTCTTCGCGATGTAGCCGCCGCCGCCGATATTTTTCTCATTCGTTGGGGGGGACTCCCTGTTATCTCACCCCACACCGGTTTTCGTCTTGAAAAAATTCCCCGTTGGGGCTCTTAAAAGAGCCCGAAAGTCCGTTTGAGCTGGAGCCGCCGAAACGTGCGGCTTAGCTGGACATCGCCGCAACCGGAAGTCTCCTTTTGGACACTTAAGGGGCAATTTAGCATGGTCAATCCACCTAACCTGCACATCTTTGGACAGTGGGAGGAAACCGGAGCACTCACGCAGACACGGGGAGAAAGTGCAAACTCACACAGAGAGTCAGCCGCGGCCGAAATTGAACCTGGGACCCTGGAGCTGTGAGGCAGCAGTGCTAACTACTTATTGATCTTATTGAATCAGGTTCAAGGGACTGAGTGTCCTATTCCCCCTAATTTGTATGTATGTATGATGCCAGATCCTCCCAGTCCAACATATTATCTACCATATCAGGAAGGCTGTAGTGACAACATCATGCTGGGATTCTCCTTTTCGGAGCCTGAGTGGTGAATTGGGACTGGTCTCCGCTGTCGCTGAGACCGGGGCCCTGATACAAGTCTCACTCCTTAACCATTGTTACAACACCTTGGGCTAGTGTGTGGTCAGTACCAGCCCCACAGGTCCCAGTGACCCAATACAAGTGAGTTAATCAATAATTCTTGCAAAGTTTCCGAGATCTTTGGCCCGTGTCTGCTCCAGTGACTTACAGGAACCATGGGCGAAATTCTCCGTAATCGGCGCGATGTCCGCCGACCGGCGCCCAAAACGGCGCAAATCAGTCCGGCAACGCGCCGCCCCAAAGGTGTGGAATCTTCCGCATCTTGACCGGCCGAGCCCTAACCTTGAGGGGCGAGGCCCGAGCCCGACTGATTTCCGCCCCGCCAGCTGGCGGGAAAGGCCTTTGGTGACCCGCCAGCTGGCGCGGAAATGACATTGCCGGGCGGCGCATGGTGGAGACCGTGGCGAAGGCGGAAGGAAAAGAGTGCCCCCACAGCACAGGCCTGCCCGCGGATCGGTGGGCCCCGATCGCGGGCCAGGCCACCGTGGGGGCACCCCCCGGGGCCAGATCGTCCCAGGACCCCGGAGCCCGCCCGCGCCGCCTTGTCCCGCCGGTAAGCGAGGTGGTTTAATCCACGCCGGCGGGACAGACATTCTAGCAGCGGGACTTCGGCCCATCCGGGCCGGAGAATCGCCGGGGGGGGGGGGGGCCCGCCAACCGGCGCAGCACGATTCCCGCCCCCGCCGAATCTCCGGTGCCGGAGAATTCGGCAACCGGTGGGGGTGGGATTCACGCCAGCCCCCCGCGATTCTCCAACCCAGCGGGGGGTCGGAGAATCTCGCCCCAAATCCAATATGGCCTCGCCTCTCGTTGGCCTATCTACATACTGTGTCAGGAAATCCTCCTGCACACCTTGGACAAAAACGGACCCATCTAAAGTACTCGTTTCCAGTCAATATTTGGAAAGTTAAAGTCCCCTATAACAACTACCTTGCTGCTTTTACTCCGATCCAGAATCATCTTTGCAATCCTTTCCTCTACATCTCTGGAACTTTTCGTAAGGCCTATAGAAAACCCCTAACAGGGTGACCTCTCCTTTCCTGTTTCTAACCTCAGCCCATACTACCTCAGTAGACGAGTCCTCATCAAACGTCCTTTCTGCCACCGTAATACTGTCCTTGACTAGCAATGCCACCCCTGCCCCTCTTTTACCACCTTCCCTGAGCTTACTGAAATATCTAAACCCCGGCACCTGCAACAACCATTCCTGTCCCTGCTCTATCCATGTCTCCGAAATGGCCACAACATCGAAGTCCCAGGTACCAACCCATGCCGCAAGTTCACCCACCTTATTCCGGATGCTTCTGGCATTGAAGAAGACACACTTTAAACCACCTTCCTGCCTGCCGGTACACTCCTGCAACTTTGAAACCTTACTCATGAACTCACTGCTCTCAACCTCCTGTATACTGGAGCTACAATTCAGGTTCCCAAGCCCCTGCTGAACTAGTTTAAACCATCCCTCACTTTAAACCACCTTCCTGTATGCCGTACACTCCTGCTACTTTGAAACCTTACTCATGAACTCACTACTCTCAACCTCTTGTATACTGGAGCTACAATTCAGGTTCCCAAGCCCCTGCTGAACTAGTTTAAACCCTCCCTCCTTTAAGGGCATCTTGACGAATACATGAAGGGATGGGAATGGAAAGTGCAAAAGGTTTTAGTTTAGATCAAGCATCATGATCGGCGCAGGCTTTGAGGGCCAAAGGGCCTGCTCCTGTGCTGTACTTTGTTCTTTGTTCTTTCAAGCCCGTTAATTGCATGCATTTGCATGTTTTAACTTCCATTTACATGTTCCTGCCGGTGGTGGTGGGTAGCGCACTACTGCCACTGGCAGGAAATGGAGCATAGCAATGGCCGCCAAATCTGTTTTTTGGGCGACCCGTCATCCTCCAACTGATTGGGAATTCTAATACCAGTGTTGCGCAATCCTCCAATTGAAAGGTGGATTCAGCCGTATAGGTCACAAGTCATTATAGGTGGCAACCACTGTCTTAATGCATTTGCACTTCATATCCAAATGGTATCTGACCACAAAAAACATGATTTTCATGAGTGGCTATTATTTTGAGAATAATGAATCACGTTATTTGAAGGGTCAGAAAATGGGGCGGGTGGGGTACAAAAGCAATTACAAAAGCAAAATACTAAGATGCTAGAAATTTGGAATAAAAACACAAAACGCTGGAAATATTCAGCAGGTCTGGCAGCGTCAGTGGGAGAGAGAAGCAAAGTTAATGTTTTATAACTGCTGTCAAATTATATGCTATGATTACCCAATGTTTTCTCTTTCTTCCCTGCCCCTACAACCACAGCCTGGGTGAACATAAATTCACACTTATCCATTTTCCATTCAGGTGAATTCTGGCAATGAGAATGAGTTTTTTACTGAAGTTTGTAATAGCAATCCATTTGAAAAGGAGAAGATGGTAGGATACGGACCTTCATGGCAGACCTGCATTCCAGCTCAAGGTTTGTACTTCTATTATCAAGTGAGAATGTAACATATTTTTCCAGCAGAGGCATAATGCTGTATCTCAACTTCACAGTCTGGCTCTTCAGTCTCACATTTTCATCAATCTAACCCACTAAAAAAACTCAATTCAAAAATACGAACTTCCTTTTTTTCCTTCCTGCCTGACACATTTGCAAAAGTGTACTACGTCCCAAAATCTGGAAGGACCCGAAAACTGGCTACATTCGAAGCTGGTGCATGGGTAGCAATTTGAACAAAACCCTTCTATTCTTTAATTTTCATACTTGATTTAATGTATTATGCACTAGGACCCCAAATCTGGCACAAGTCTGGTCCCGTGCTTCCGGATATGGGGTCCAGTACCTGTGCCTACCTGTACAGTGTGTTGTATTGTATGGTGATGGAGTGACAAGGAGGATGGCGGTGATAATAGCGATGACAGCGGCAAGTAGAGCTGCTTCCAAAAAATGCAGTTGACCTAAAGTTCAATTGCTAATACTGGGCTCCTGTAGCCAGGACTGTTGTTGAGCATATGCAGAAGGTATACAGATTTCTCTCAAAACTACCAGTGTCATGCGAGTGGAAGGCAACAGTAGGCATTCAACTAAGCCACATTGTTTTGTCTTTACATCGATTTCATGTATGATTGCATCGCTGCCAGTATCCATGGAAATAAAAGGTTACTAAGTACACAGTACCACAAACATGAAGAATAATTGGAATAATTGAAACTACTACAGACGCTGAAAATCTGAAATAAAAACAGAAAATGCTGGAAAAACTCGGATTTGGAGATCTTCGTTGCTGGGGTTGAGGTCTTTGTAGCGGTGATCCCTTCAGAATGCGAGGTGTTGAACCGTCGGTTGGTTTGGATCTTCAAGCTGGACCACTCAGGCCTAACTCCCCTGCTGTGGGATCCCCTCTAGGGACACACTCTTAACTTGTGTTGGATTGAGCCTTACCTATGAAAGATGCACTTCAGGACTGCTCAGTTTCTGATATGTGGTCAGCTTCAGCAGGCTCACCAACAGCTTATCTCAGTTAAGCAGAATATCAGAGCAGCAGTTTTCACGAGTTCTTTGACTAGTTTGGTATCTTTAATGGGAGAGAAATCCGGAAAGTTCCCCCTTCCCAGCTCTGTCTTCAGGTTTTGAGTACTAACTATCTGCTCTATGTACCTGAAGGGAGTTCCAGCTAACATTTGAGAGCGAATTCCTCTCTTCTGGGAGAAAGACTCAAAAAGGATTCTGCTCAGCTCTGCAGTTCCCAAACAAAACTGAAAGTCACCAGCAGGCCATTCTGGAATAATCCGGATCAATCTGCATCGAGAATTTGCGCATCCCGGGAAATAAAAGTAGCCAATTGACTGTCAGCCAAGTCTGTCAAAAAGTGTCACCACTGATGTCAGCATATCCTGCTACTGTTTTTAAAAAAATTAAAGATGCCAAAAAAACAGGAATTGAAATGGAAACGAGTCCAATGAGGATTCACAAGAGGATTCCTTACAAAGGGAGTTAACCTGAAGCCCGTCTGCCCATTGGTGGAAAGGATGGGGAATTTTCACTTGCCCCTCCTGCATGCAGTATCCAGTTAATAATTGGAGAAGAATAACAAAAACATCCCATTCCTCATCCTATATTTAAGAACATAAAAATTGCCTGTGTTATTTTCTCGTATATCAATATGACAACGACCACACCAGTATTTCACAGTATAGTTGAACTTGAAGCCTTCAAGAATCTTTCCAAAAATGATGGGGCAAATGAAGGGGCAGCACGGTAGCCATGTGGATAGCACAATTGCTTCACAGCTCCAGGGTCCCAGGTTCGATTCCGGCTTGGCTCACTGTCTGTGCGGAGTCTGCACATCCTCCCCGTGTGTGCGTGGGTTTCCTCCGGGTGCTCCGGTTTCCTCCCACAGTCCAAAGATGTGCAGGTTAGGTGGATTGGCCATGATAAATTGCCCTTAGTGTTGGGTGGGGTTACTGGGTATGGGGATAGGGTGGCGGTGTTGACCTTGGGTAGGGTGCTCTTTCCAAGAGCCGGCGCAGACTCGATGGGCCGAATGGCCTCCTTCTGCACTGTAAATTCTATGATAACCTACCTGTGACATCCCTCATATATCTTCCACCATGAAACTTATAGTTATGCCCCCTTGTAACAGCTACATCCACCCGAGGAAAAAGTCGCTGAATATCCACTCTATCTATCCCTCTCATCAAGTTATACACCTCAGTTAAGTCACCTCTCATTCTCCTTCGCTCCAATGAGAAAAGCCCGAGCTCCCTCAACCTTTCCTCATAAGACCCACCCACCAACCAGGCAGCAGCCTGATAAATCTCCTTTGCACCCTTTCCAATGCTTCCACATCCTTCTTATAATGAGGTGACCAGAACTGCACACAATACTCCAAATGTGGTCTAACCAAGGTCTTGTACAGTTGCAGCATAACCTCACGGCTCTTAAACTCAATCCCCCTGTTAATAAATGCTAACACACATAGGCTTTCTTCACGGCTCTATCCACTTGGGTGGCAACTTTCAGAGATCTATGGACATGAACTCCATAGATCTCTCTGCTCCTCCACATTCTTCAGAACCCTGCCGTTAACCATGTAATCCGCATTCAAATTTGTCCTACCAAAATGAATCACCTCACACTTATCAGGGTTAAACTGCATCTGCCACTTTTCAGCCCAGCTCTGCATCCTATCAATGTCTCTTTGCAGCCTACAACAGCCCTCCACATTATCCACTACTCCACCAATCTTGGTATCATTAGCAAATTTACTAACCCAACCTCCAACTCCATCATCCCTTGATAAAAATCACAAATAGCAGAAGACCCAGCACTGATCCCTATGGTACACCGCTGGTGACTGGGTTCCAGGATGGAAATTTACCATCTACCACCACCCTCAGTCTTCTATGTGATAGCCAGTTACTGATCCAATCGACCAAATTTCTCTCTATGCCATGCCTCCTTACTTTCTGCATGAGCCGACCATGGGGCACCTTATCAAACGCCTTACTAAAATCCATGTATACGACATCAGCTGCTCTACCTTCATATATGTACTTAGTTATCTCCTCAAAGAATATAATCAAACTTGTGAGGCAAGACTTACCCCTCACAAATCCGTGCTGACTATCCTGGATTAAGCTGTATCTTTCCAAATGATCATAAATCCTATCCCTCAGGACCCTTTTCAATAATTTACCGATGACCGAAGTGAGACAAATCGGCCTACAATTCCCAGGATTATACCTATTCCCTTTCTTGAACAAGGGGACAACATTCGCCTCTCTCCAGTCTTCTAGCATTATTCCTGTAGACAGTGAGGACATAAAGATCAAAGCCAAAGGCTCTGCAATCTCATCCCTCGCCTCCCAAAGAATCCTGGGATATATCCCATCAGGCCCAGGGGACCTATCTATCCTCAGGCTTCTCAAAATTTCTAACACATCTTCCTTCCGAATATCTACCTCCTCCAGCCTACCAGCCTGTATCGCACTATCCTCCTCAACAACATAGCCCCTCTCCTTTGTGAACACTGAAGAAAAGTATTCATTTAGGGCCTCTCCTATATCTTCAGAGTCCATACACACGTTCCCACTACTGTCCTTGACCGGCCCTAACTTCACCTTGGTCATTCTTTTATTCTTCACATAAGTGTAAAAAGCCTTGGGGTTTTCCTTGATCCTACCCGCCAAGGACCTCTTAGTTCTCCTAAGCCCTTTCTTGAGCTCCGTCCTAGCTATCTTGTATCCCTCAAGTGCCCTAACTGAACCTTGTTTTCTCATCCTTACATAAGCCCCCTTCTTCCTCTTGACAAGACATTCGACCTCTTTTGTAAACCATGGTTCCCTCACTCGACCATTTGCTCCCTGCCTGACAGGGACATACATATCAAGGACACGCAGTATTTGCTCCTTGAACAAGCTCCACATCTCAATTGTGCCTATCCCTGACAGTTCCTGTTTCCATCTCATGCTCCCCAATTCTTGCCTAATCGCATCGTAATTACCCGTCCCCCAGTTATAATCCTTGCCCTCTCCATTGCTATAGTGAAAGTCACCGAATTGTGGTCACTATCTCCAAAGTGCTCTCCCACAACCAAATCTAACACTTGGCCAGGTTCATTACCCAGTACCAAATCCAATGTGGCCCCGCCTCTTGTCGGTCTATCCACATATTGTGTGAGGGAACCCTCCTGCACACTGGATAAAAACAGCCCCATCCAAACTATTCAAATATAGTGGTTCTAATCAATATTTGGAAAGTTAAAGTCACCCATGACAACTACGCTGTGACTACTGCACCTTTCCAAAATCTGCATTGCAATCTTTTCCCCCACATCTCTGTTACTGTTTGGGGGCCTGTAGAAAACTCCTAACAAAGTGACCGCTTCTTTCCTATTTCTAACTTCAGCCCACACTACCTCGGTAGACAGATCCTCCTCAAACTGCCTTTCTGCAGCCATTATACTATCCTTGATTAACAATTCTACTCCTCCACCTCTTTTCCCACCTTCCCTAATCTTACTGAAACATCTAAATCACAGAACCTCCAACAACCATTCCTGCCCCTGTTCTATCCACGTCTCCATAATGGCTACAACATCGTAGTCCCAGGTACCAATCCATGCTTCAAGCTCATCAACCTTATTCCTGATGCTCCTCACATTGAAGTAGACACACTTCAAACCACCTTCATGCCTGCAGGTCCACTCTTGTGACCTTGGTACCTTCCTCGGTACTGCACTACCCTCAACCTCCTGAACTCCAGCAACGCTATCTCCTGGACTACAAATCAGTTTCCCATCCCCCTGCCAAATTAGTTTAAACTAAGGAGCTGTAGATGGGTGCACTTCCCGCAGGTGAACTCAGCAGGGCCACTGACGGTGTCCCTCACCTCAACATCCTGCAAGAGGAACACTGCCCTCTCTGTCATCCCTTCCATTTATCCACTTGATAATTGCAGCTGGGCTCATCCGTCTGGTAGCGATCGTTGGTCTTGAACTTGCTTTAAGTCGTGATGCTGGTTTTAGGCGTAAGCCGGGACCAAGAGAGCGCCAGGGCCAAAAGAGACTGAACACATGGCAGTGTCTCTTTTTATCCTTCGGCGGTCTTTTGGGCAGTCCTTCGCTCGGCGCTCATTTAGGCAGTCCTTAGCTCGGACCCAATAATTCAACAGGCTTCGATTACTGCCTTCGATTTTAGCCAATAAAGGGGCGGGTGTGTGGATGGCTGGGCATGTCCTGAGCGGTCATTGACCTTGACTGTTTGGACTTCCTGGGTGAAGGGAGTGGCGCTGATGAGTCTGTATCTGTATCTGATACCTGAGTACAAGTCTTTTGTTCTGGGGAAATGGGCCGTTAGAATGCAAATCGGCTGAGGGTTTCGATAGTGTCTGGCTATCTAGTGGCCAATATGCACTTAAGCTCTGAGTTTGTCTGCATCCTGCATTGGCCATATTTTCCGTGATTCTTTGCAAGTGGCCATACTTCCCTTTGTAAGTGGCCATCCCAGATGGCTACATCCCGTCATTTTGATCCTGATCGCGAAGCATGGTGGATCACATTATTGATGTGCCGGTTACCCTTGGTCAAGGACAGGTTCTACACTACTCTGACCTATGTTTTTGGAGCATCTACCCATGTTTTTGATACATCACACATTCATAAATTCTAAGGGGCCACGATAAACATTTAGTCATACATTTAACTTATTTACACAAGGGAACCTCTAACTGTCATTACCTAAGCTACACTCATGCTGCTGACAAATATCAAACGGAACTTATGTACAATACAAATTTTAAACAACAGCAGCCATCACATCTCTATTATCATCATAGAAAAATACAATCTTTATTTTGTCAGAAAAAAGATTTAAAAGGTTTGTGGGGTTTGGTGGATTCCAAGGAAAGGGGCTCGGAGTGTATATATCGGGGAGCGGGAGGCTCTCCTTCGCCATTTGCGGAGTCGGAAGTGCCTGAACGACACTGCAGAGTATTGCTATTACCAAAAGGGCTTCTACTGTGTGGGAGGACACCTCAGAGGGCAGTGAGGCTATATGGGTAGAGATCAGGAATAAGAAGGGTGCAGTCACAATGTTGGGGGTTTACTACAGGCCTCCCAAAAGCCAGCGGGAGATAGAGGAGCGGATAGGTAGACAGATTTTGGAAAAGAGTAAAAACAACAGGGTTGTGGTGATGGGGGACTTCAACTTCCCCAATATTGACTGGGACTCACTTAGTGCCAGGGGCTTAGACGGGGCGGAGTTTGTAAGGAGCATCCAGGAGGGCTTCTTAAAACAATATGTGGACAGTCCAACTAGGGAAGGGGCGGTACTGGACCTGGTATTGGGGAATGAGCCCGGCCAGGTGGTAGGTGTTTCAGTAGGGGAGCATTTCGGGAACAGTGACCACAATTCAGTAAGTTTTAAAGTGCTGGTGGACAAGGATAAGAGTGGTCCTGGGATGAATGTGCTAAATTGGGGGAAGGCTAATTATAACAATATTAGGCGGGAACTGAAGAACATAGATTGGGGCGGATGTTTGAGGGCAAATCAACATCTGACATGTGGGCGGCTTTCAAGTGTCAGTTGAAAGGAATTCAGGACCGGCATGTTCCTGTGAGGAAGAAGGATAAATACGGCAATTTTCGGGAACCTTGGATAACGAGAGATATTGTAGGCCTCGTCAAAAAGAAAAAGGAGGCATTTGTCAGGGCTAAAAGGCTGGGAACAGACGAAGCCTGTGTGGAATATAAGGAAAGTAGGAAGGAACTTAAGCAAGGAGTCAGGAGGGCTAGAAGGGGTCACGAAAAGTCATTGGCAAATAGGGTTATGGAAAATCCCAAGGCGTTTTACACGTACATAAAAAGCAAGAGGGTAACCAGGGAAAGGGTTGGCCCACTGAAGGATAGGCAAGGGAATCTATGTGTGGAGCCAGAGGAAATGGGCGAAGGACTAAATGAATACTTTGCATCAGTATTCACCAAAGAGAAGAAATTGGTAGATGTTGAGTCTGGAGAAGGGTGTGTAGATAGCCTTGGTCACATTGAGATCCAAAAAGACGAGGTGTTGGGTGTCTTAAAAAATATGAAGGTAGATAAGTCCGCAGGGCCTGATGGGATCTACCCCAGAATACTGAAGGAGGCTGGAGAGGAAATTGCTGAGGCCTTGACAGAAATCTTTGGATCTTCACTGTCTTCAGGTGATGTCCCGGAGGACAATTTGTTCCTCTGTTTAAGAAGGGTAGCAAGGATAATCCAGGGAACTACAGGCCGGTGAGCGTTACTTCTGTGGTAGGGAAATTACTGGAGAGAATTCTTCGAGACAAGATCTACTCCCATTTGGAAGCAAATGGACGTATTAATGAGAGTCAGCATGGTTTTGTGAAGGGGAGGTCGTGTCTCACTAACTTGATAGAGTTTTTCGAGGAGGTCACTAAGATGATTGATGCAGGTAGGGCAGTGGATGTTGTCTATATGGACTTCAGTAAGGCCTTTGACAAGGTCCCTCATGGTAGACTAGTACAAAAGGTGAAGTCACACGGGATCAGGGGTGAGCTGGCAAGGTGGATACAGAACTGGTTAGGTCATAGAAGGCAGAGAGTAGCAATGGAAGGATGCTTTTCTAATTGGACGGCTGTGACCAGTGGTGTTCCACAGGGATCAGTGCTGGGACCTTTGCTGTTTGTAGTATATATAAATGATTTGGAGGAAAATGTAACTGGTCTGATTAGTAAGTTTGCAGACGACACAAAGGTTGGTGGAATTGCGGATAGCGATGAGGACTGTCAGAGGATACAGCAGGATTTAGATTGTTTGGAGACTTGGGCGGAGAGATGGCAGATGGAGTTTAATCCGGACAAATGTGAGGTAATGCATTTTGGAAGGTCTAATGCAGGTAGGGAATATACAGTGAATGGTAGAACCCTCAAGAGTATTGAAAGTCAAAGAGATCTAGGAGTACAGGTCCACAGGTCACTGACAGGGGCAACACAGGTGGAGAAGGTAGTCAAGAAGGCATACGGCATGCTTGCCTTCATTGGCCGGGGCATTGAGTATAAGAATTGGCAAGTCATGTTGCAGCTGTGTAGAACCTTAGTTAGGCCACACTTGGAGTATAGTGTTCAATTCTGGTCGCCACACTACCAGAAGGATGTGGAGGCTTTAGAGAGGGTGCAGAAGAGATTTACCAGAATGTTGCCTGGTATGGATAGCATTAGCTATGAGGAGCGGTTGAATAAACTCGGTTTGTTCTCACTGGAACGAAGGAGGTTGAGGGGCGACCTGATAGAGGTCTACAAAATTATGAGGGGCATAGACAGAGTGGATAGTCAGAGGCTTTTCCCCGGGGTAGAGGGGTCAATTACTAGGGGGCATAGGTTTAAGGTGAGAGGGGCAAGGTTTAGCTTAGATGTACGAGGCAAGTTTTTTACAAAGAGGGTAGTGGGTGCCTGGAACTCGCTACCAGAGGAGGTGGTGGAAGCAGGGACGATAGTGACATTTAAGGGGCATCTTGACAAATACATGAATAGGATGGGAATAGAGGGATACGGACCCAGGAAGTATAGAAGATTGTAGTTTAGTCGGGCAGCATGGTCGGCATGGGCTTGGAGGGCCGAAGGGCCTGTTCCTGTGCTGTACATTTCTTTGTTCTTTGTATAGGAAAGGGAATACCATTTTACAATGTTTTCGCACCATGTGGGGGTATCAGTGTTTATTTTCATGTGAGGTGTGGTGTCCGGGCTAGGTGTGTATATTGTATGGTCATGTCCGGGGCCGGTGTGTTGTGGGGTACAAAGGCTGTCAACACGCGCAACTGTAGGAGACCAGCGGTGATCACAATGGAGGTCATCAGTCCTGTCTTCATCTTCTTGTCTTTTTGTTCTTTGTATATTCCTGGGGGTGCAAGCATAATATCTGTTATTACCCTTGGTTAATATCTCATTTTGTTTGTCTTTCTCTTCTGAACTTCAATTACTCAGTAGAATCGTCATCATGTGTGACTCCCTCATTTTTTTTAAAAAATAACCATTTTGGAGCTAAGACATCCGGAAAAAAATATATTCTATTAAAGTGCAAGGAAACTCGCAGCTTGTGGTCTATGCGTATAGCAGCAAATTTTGTTACAACCAAGTGTGTTGAACATGTAAATAGCAGTTGGGGTAGTAACCAATGAGTCGCTGAAAGTAAAGAGTTGAGTGCAGAGACTGTGACAAAAAGCGTTCTTTAAACCACACGCAAAAAGAACAGATAATGGGAAACAAAGACCTGCCAAGGACAGTAAGCGTTAAGAACTTTTCGAAATTACTCGCAATGACGGGAACATGGGGTGCAGGGCAAGGATGGGTGGACTTCCTCGGGTAGGGCGTGATCAGTGGCGTTGCTCCACTACCCGAGCTTGGCTGACCGGATACATAGGGGGTCCTCAGGCAGGGCGGGGATTAGTGCCGTTACTCCACTGCCTGGTTGACCTTACACGAGCGGAAAGAATTTGTAACAAATGGACTCCGACAATGTGCAGAAGAGTAATGATGACTGCATCAAGACATTTAGTAAATGGGCGACATTAATTAAAACATGTGAACCTGGAAGTATAAACTGTATAAAGAAATTCCATGTCGAAGTGACATTAACTAAAACCATGTAAGATCAGAAAGAAAGAAAGAGGGAAAGCAGGGAAGCTCCATCAGAAAATAGGACACCGTAAATCTCAGTCGGTTCCTTTTTCTCATCATCTGGACACCTCAGGGTTCAGTATCAAAAAGCATCGCGAAAGGGTTTCCGTAACGGGAGTCAGACTCTGAGTCATCACCATCTCCCGGTTGTCTGGCGTTTTCGTGCCGTGGCTGCGTGGGCCGTTGTGTGATCCGAATCGTCGTTCCTTATCAATCAATACGAGTTATCGCGGTGCCAATGGGGAATTCTTTGGTCATGAGGGGCGGTGGCTGCAAAGGTCAAATTTATTTCGTGTGGCGGTGGCTCTGGCTGTGGCATTGGAATGGGTCTAGGGGGCCAAACATGTCTTGGTCGTGGTTCCAGGGGCTGGAGCGACTTGCGCCTGGGCGGTTGTGCCATTGGTCGTTAATTTCCAATAAGTCTGGAGTGCTGTCGCCAGCGTCTGAATCAAGTTCAAGGTGGAAAGTCGTTCCTGTGGGCGGAGACACGGTCGGGTCTGTGGACGTGCTGTCCTGGCTGGGGGAGGGTCGGTCTAGGTTGTCAATGGGCAGGGCGTACTCGTCTGCCATTGCCAGGGAGACGTGGTGTGAGTGGCTGCATTGGGTTCCATAAACTTTAAGCTGGTTGATATGGAACCAACCTGTTTTTCCATTAGGGTACGTTATTCTGTATACAGAGGGGTTCACTTTATCCGAAATGGAGTAGGGTCCTGCAAATATAGGGGGGAGGAACGAACTGGGATTATACAGGGAAACCATCATAGAATCATAGAATCATAGAAGTTTACAGCATGGAAACAGGCCCTTCGGCCCAACCAGTCCATGCCGCCCAGTTTTTACCATTAAGCTAAACCCAGTTGCCCGCACTTGGCCCATAACCCTCTATACCCATCTTACCCATGTAACTATCTAAATGCTTTTTAAAAGACACAATTGTACCCGCCTCTACCACTACCTCTAGCAGCACATTCTAGAAACTCACTATTCTCTGAGTGAAGAAATTGCCCCTCTGGGCCCTTCTGAATCTCTCACCTTAAACCTATGCCCTCTAGTTTTAGACTCCCCTACCTTTGGGAAAAGATGTTGACTATCTACCTTATCTATGCCCCTCATTATTTTATAGACCTCTATAAGATCACCCCTAAGCCTCCTACGCTCCAGGGAAAAAAGTCCCAGTCTATCCAGCCTCTCCTTATAACTCAAACCATCAAGTCCCGGCAACATCCTAGTAAATCTTTTCTGCACTCTTTCTAGTTTAATAATATCCTTTCTATAATAGGGTGACCAGAACTGCACACAGTATTCCAAGTGTGGCCGTACCAATGTCTTGTACAACTTCAACAAGACGTCCCAAGTCCTGTATTCAATGTTCTGACCAATGAAACCAAGCATGCCGAATGCCTTCTTCACCACCCTGTCCACCTGCGACTCCACCTTCAAGGAGCTATGAACCTGTACTCCTAGATCTCTTTGTTCTATAACTCTCCCCAACGCCATACCATTAACTGAGTAGGTCCTGGCCTGATTCGATCTGCCAAAATGCATCACCTCACATTTATCTAAATTAAACTCCATCTGCCATTCGTCGGCCCACTGGCCTAATTGATCAAGATCCTGTTGCAATCCTAGATAACCTTCTTCACTATCCACTGTGCCACCAATCTTGGTGTCATCTGCAAACTTACTAACCATGCCTCCTAAATTCTCATCCAAATCATTAATATAAATCACAAATAACGGTGGACCCAGCACCGATCCCTGAGGCACACCACTGGTCACAGGCCTCCAGTTTGAAAAACAACCCTCTACAACCACCCTCTGTCTTCTGTCGTCCAGCCAATTTTGAATCCAATTGGCAACCTCACCCTGGATCCCGTGAGCTTTAACCTTCTGCAACAACCTACCATGCGGTACCTTGTCAAAGGCTTTGCTAAAGTCCATGTAGACAACGTCTACTGCACTGCCCTCACCTACATTCTTGGTCACCCCCTCAAAAAACTCAATCAAATTTGTGAGACATGATTTTCCACGCACAAAGCCATGCTGACTGCCCCAAATCAGTCCTTGCCTCTCTAAATGCTTGTAGATCCTGTCTCTCAGAATACCTTCTAGCAACTTACCTACTACAGACGTTAGGCTCACCGGTCTGTAGTTCCCAGGCTTTTCCCTGCTGCCCTTCTTAAACAAGGGCACAACATTCGCCACTCTTCAATCTTCAGGCACCTCACCTGTGGCTGCCGATGATTCAAATACCTCTGTTAGGGGACCCGCAATTTCCTCCCTAGCCTCCCTCAACATCCTGGGATACATTTCATCAGGTCCCGGGGATTTATCTACCTTGATGCGCTTGAAGACTTCCAGCACCTCCTCCTCTGTAATATGCACACTTCTCAAGACATCACTATTTATTTCCCTTAGTTTCCTAACATCCATGCCTTTCTCCACCGTGAATACCGATGAGAAATATTCATTCAGGATCTCACCCAACTCTTGTGGCTCTGCACATAGATGTCCTTGTTGATCCTTAAGAGGCCCTACTCTGTCCCTAGTTACTCTTTTTCCCTTTATGTATCTGTAGAAGCTCTTTGGATTCTCCTTTGCATTATTTGGAAAGAGCACCCTACCCAAGCCCACACCTACACCCTATCCCCATAACCCAGTAACTCCACCCAACACTAAGGGCAATTTTGGACACTAAGGGCAATTTAGCATGGCCAATCCACGTAACCTGCACATCTTTGGACTGTGGGAGGAAACCAGACCACCCGGAGGAAACCCACGCACACACAGGGAAAACGTGCAGAGTCCGCACAGGCAATGACCCAAGCCGGAATTGAACCTGGGACCCTGGAGCTGTGAAGCAATTGTGCTAACCACTATGCTACCGTGCTGCCCTGACTGACATCACTTGCTGACTGACTGTATACTCTACTGGGTGGACTGTTTTATCAAAGCAGGCCTTACTCTGCTTTTTCCTATCGCCTAGTCGGACAGCTGCAGCGAGCTGGGCTGCTTTAATGCTTTCCATGACCTGTTGGACTGCTTTTTCGTGGGTGAGGGCGGTGTCTGTGGGGCTGGCCAAATCAAGACCTAATAAATATTCAGTTCCTTTCATGGGTCGTCCGGTCATGAGGGTGTGGGGGGTGAATCCTGTGGAACTTATACTGTGTTCCTAATAAACATAAGGGTGAATGGGAGAACCGTGTCCCATGTGGTGTTGCGCTGTTGTGAGTCCGATTCATATGTTCCACAGTGCCGCTGGATTGTGGGTGATAAGCAATATGGAACTTCTGTTTTATGCCGAAAATTGTCAGGACATTCTGCATAACTCTGCCTGTAAAATTAGAACCTTGGTCCGATTCAATGCTGCGGGAGAGTCCCCAGCGTGTAAACATCTGCTGCGTTAAGATCTCTGCTGTTGCCTTAGCCGTGTTTGTCCTGGAGGGAAATGCTTCCACCCATTTTGTGAAGGTGTCGATCACTACCAACACATATTTAAAACCATTTCTGCAGGGGGGGAGGGGACCAATGTAATCGAGCTGTAAATTCGTCCATGGGCCATTAACAGGTCGGGTGTGTCTTAAGTGTCCTTTCCTGGAGTACCTTTCTGGATTATTCTGTGTGCAGATTAAACAATTGTCAACATAATGCGTGATGTCTGCTTTTAAATCATGCCACCAGCACAAAGGTCTTAAGTGGGCAATGGGTGGTTTCTATCCCTTGATGTCTGTGTCCGTCATGAAACTAGCAAATTATCTGGTTTCTGTCCTGGGTTGGGACCTTATAAATTCCATTCTTTAAAATTATTCCATCCTGTACCGTCAGTGTGTCCTTGAATTTATCATAGGGGGCTGGGTAGTTTCCGTCTAAAATTTGTCTGGGCCTGGGCTAAATCTTCGATATTTGTCTGTGAGACCTGGACCGAGTGTATCGGCTCACTCTCGGGGGGAGTTGCCAAAAGTGGCTGTGTCGTGATCCTGCCTTTGCTAGGGCGTCTGCCTTTACGTTACCGGGTGGGGACGAACGATGACGACTTCTGACTTTTATTATGCCATATGTGCGGTCTTTAGCTGTTTCAAGAATGTGCTTCAATAATGGGGCTGAGAGTAGGGGTTTACCGTAATCGGATATCAATCCTCGAGATTCAATCAGGGGCATGAATTCCGTCAAACTGTTACAGACCTATAAACTGTCCGAATATATATCTACGGGGGTCGGGAAAGAATCTGGGTGCTGCACTATATATGCAATTGCAGCTAATTCGGCTGCCTACGATCCTAAGTGACCTGCCAATTTTAAAGATATTTCCTCGAATGAGCATCCCTGCACGTCTTCCACATAAATCCTGCATCCTGTTCTTTTTCCATTATCAATGGTGTTGGAACCATCCATATAAATTTTTTAAGAGTTATCCGTGGTCAGGGAATTCTGAGCTTTACAACCTGCATGTGGGTGTAGTGATTTCGGAATAAAGGGTCCTGTGTGGTGTTTGGCTGCAATGATCTGGCACCCGTGGGGTTCCTTCATGCTGTAAATTGTCCGCTACAAATGTGTGGGTCTTTGTCTGTTTAACTGTGATGTCCCTTCCTTGTAATAACAGTGTCCAGCGAGCTGCTCTGATCTGGCTAACTGAACCGTCTTTTAACCTACCATCTAACAGTAGCTGGGGTGTTTTGGGGTGTGCTCGTTTAAAATTGTTACGGGGTTGAGGCCGGTGATATATGCGAAGTATTGAACTGCCCAAAAAACTGCGAGCAAGTGCTGTTTGCAGGCTGTAAATCCTTTCTCTACGGGATCCACAACTCGTGAGGCATAGGCTACGGGCCCTAAACTTTCATGTCTTTCTTGGAGTAGTATGGCTGATAGGGTTCGGTCGGTAGTCGCTACTTCTATGGCGTATGGAGAGTGTGGGTCTGGTACCTGCAAAGCGGGGGCTGTACCTAGGGCGTGTTTTAATACATCAATGGCGTCCGTGTGCTGTGGAAGCCATTCCCATGGGGCGTTCTTTTTAAGGAGCTCGGAAAGTGGGGCTGTCTTTGTGGCAAAACCATTTATATGGTTCCTACAATGCTCAATTAATCCTAAAAATGACTGGAGTGTTGTGACATTGTGGGGCAAGGGCAATTTAACTATTGATTCAATCCATTTCTGTTCTATCTCTCTTTTCCCGTGTGTGATAATGGTGCCTAAGTAAAGGACCTTTTCTTTTTGGATCTGGGCTTTTTTCGGGTTAACTTTACATCCAGTTGAGTGTAGGAGACCTAGTAATTCGAAAGAAGCTTAACGTGCTCTCCCTTGTGTCAGTTTGTAGGAGCAAGTCATCCACATTCTGAATGAGGCATTCAGAACGGGAAAATTTGGATAGTCTGTTTGCCAATTGCCGGTGAAACATGACGGGGGAGTTGTGGAATCCTTGCTGAAGGCATGTCCATGTATATTGCTGTCCTTGGAACGTGAAGGCGAATTTGTATTGGCAATTCTTATCCCAAGGAATGGACTAAAAGCCATTGCTAATGTCCAGCACAGTAAAGTACTTAGCATGCACTCCCTGCTTGAGCATGGTTTCGGGACTCGTGGCAATGGTGGGGCTGCTAATGGGGTTACTTTATTGAGTTCTCTGTAATCTATGGTTCGTCTCCATGAACCGTCTGGTTTTCTTACGGGCCAAATTGAGGCATTTTTTGTTGAGGCTACGGGCCGAATTACGCCTTGATCTAGCAAGCTTTGTATTACTTTTGCAATCTCGCCCTCGGCTTGCTGTGGGAAACCATATTGCTTCTGGGGCTTGGGATCGGGACCTGTAATGGTGATTGTTCCTGAAGTTTTTCCGCAATCGTGTTTGTGCTGGGCGAAGGATGTTTTATGACTTCTTAAGACCTCTCTAATCGTCTTATCTGTGGTAATCGCTTGTGGGTCAAACCAATAATCTCCCACTGAGCATATTCTGTGTTTGTAGTCTCCTACTGTGAGCGTGGCGGGGGCACTTGCTGTTCTGCCCATTTTCCAAACACAATTATTCACGGGGTCAAAGGAAAGGTTGTGTGAGCTCATGAAGTTGATTCCTAAAATGTGTTCTGCTGTTTGGGGCAAATCCACTAAAACAACGGGGTGCTTGGTATTTATGTTTCCGAGTTGAATATCTCCGGGGGCCGTAATGTATCCCTGCTGTACATGTCCTGTAAGTCCACTAAGAGTGATGGTGTCTGTGGTGGGCCATTTGTCGCCCTGAAGCATTGTGGAGGAGGGAAAAGTGGTGTGGGACCCTTCTGTGTCCCAAAGGACCTCTACTGGATGTCCCCGGACTGTGCCTGTGACTACTGGTCTGCCTGATTTGTCCCAGAGTGTGTCGCAGACCCAAGTTGGGGAGACCGAACACCGTCAATCTGTGCTACTGGTCGCTGCATTATCTGATCGGGTGCAAATTAGCTTTTATTGGTAGAGGGATTGAGTTTCAGAGCCACGAGGTCATGTTACAAAACTCTAGTGCGGTCGCATTTGGAGTTTTTTTAAAAAATAATTTATATTAAAGGTTTTCATAAAATATCAATAACAAAATGAGAAAGAAAAAAGAACCCAACAGGGTTAAGTACAAAACACAATCTAAAAAAGCAACCCCCCAAACCCCTCCCCCCCCCATACCTAAATAATAAATTAACATTAACACCCCGACTTAAGACAACAGGTGTAATACACCCCCTCAGACCCTTCCAATGTAAATAACATAAACAAAAATAAAGTAAACCCCCACCCCCCACCCCCTGAGCTGCTGCTGCCATTGACCAATGTCTATCGTTCTGCCAGAAAGTCTAGGAACGGTTGCCACCGCCTAAAGAACCCTTGTACCGACCCTCTCAAGGCGAATTTCACCCTCTCCAATTTAATGAGCCCTGCCATATCGCTGATTCCACGATTCGGGGCCTCGTATCTTTCCACTGAAGGAGAATCCTTCGCCGGGCTACCAGGGACGCAAAGGCCAGAATTCCGGCCTCTTTTGCCTCCTGCACTCCCGGCTCCTCTGCCACCCCAAATATTGCGAGCCCCCAGCCCGGATCCGACCACCCTCGACACCGTCCTCGCTACGTCCTTCCAAAATTCCTCCAGCGCTGGGCATGCCCAGAACATATGGGTGTGATTTGCTGGGCTCCCTGAGCACCTAACACACCTGTCCTCACCCCCAAAGAACCTGCTCATCCTTGTCCCGGTCATGTGTGCCCTGTGCAGCACCTTAAACTGTATGAGGCTCAGCCTCGCGCATGAAGAGGAAGAGTTCACCCTCCCTAGGGCATCTACCCACGTCCCCTCTTCGATCTCCTCTCCCAACTCCTCCTCCCACTTACCTTTCAACTCCACCACCGAGGCCTCCTCCTTCCTTCTCCTGCATCACCTGGTAAGTTTCCGAGATCTTCCCCACTCCCACCCACCCCCCCGAGAGCACCCTGTCCTGTGCTGTGTGTGCCAGTAGCCGTAGGAATTCCACCAACTGCCGTCTGGCAAACGCCCTTACCTGTAAGTACCTGAAGGTGTTCCCCGGGGGGGAGCCCGTACTTCTCCTCCAGCTCACCCAAGCTCGCGAACTTCCCGTCCAAAAACAGGTCCCCCAACTTTCGTATGCCTGCCCTGTGCCACCCTGAAAACCCTCCTCCTGTTCTTCCTGGGGCGAACCGGTGGTTCCCCCGTAATGGGGTCCACGCCGAGGCCCTAACTTCCCCCCCTATGCCGCCTCCACTGCCCCCAAATTTTGAAGGCCGCCACCACCACCGGGCTCGTGGTATACCTCCTTGGAGGGAGCGGCAGCGGCGCCGTTGCCAGCGCCCCCAGACTCGTACCCACACAGGACGCCGTCTCCAGCCTCTTCCATGCAGCCCCCTCCCCCTCCATCACCCACTTGCGCACCATTGTCGCATTGGCGGCCCAGTAGTACCCACAGAGGTTGGGCAGCGCCAGCCCCCCCCCTATCTCTACTCCGTTCCAGGAACACCCTTCTCACCCTCGGAGTCACTCGCGCCCACACAAACTCCATTATACTCCTGATAACCCGCCTGAAAAATGCCTTCGGGATAAACACGGGGAGGCACTGGAACAGGAACAAAAACCTTGGGGGCACCGTCATTTTGATTGACTGCACCCTACCCGCCAGGGACAGCGGCAACACGTCCCACCTCTTGAACTCCTCCTCCATTTACTCCACCAGCCTTGTAAAGTTAAGCCTATGCAGGGCCCCCCAGCTCCTGGCCACCTGGAACCCCAAATATCTGAAACTCCTCTCCGCCCTTTTTAGCGGGAGCTCGCCAATCCCCCTCTCCTGGTCCCCTAGCTGAACTACGAACAGCTCGCTCTTCCCCATATTGAGCTTGTACCCTGAAAAGTCCCCGAATTCCCTAAGCATCCTCATTACCTCTGGCATTCCTCCCACCGGGTCCACCACATACAGCAACAGGCCGTCCGCATAAAGCGACACCCTATGCTCCTCCCCACCCCGCACCAACCCCCTCCAGTTCCTCGACTCTCTCAGTGCCATAGCCAGGGGTTCAATCGCCAGTGCGAAGAGCAGGGGGGACAGGGGACACCCCTGTCTCGTCCCTCGGTGCAACCGAAAGTACTCGGACCTCCTCCTATTTGTGGCCACACTCGCCATCGGGACCTCATACAACAGCCTAACCCACCTGACAAACCCCTCCCCAAACCCAAACCTCTTCAGCACCTTCCACAGGTACCCCGACTCTACCCTATCGAAGGTTTTCTCAGCGTCCATCGCCACCACTATCTCCGCCTCCCCCTCCCTCGCCGGCATCATGATAACGTTCAAAAGCCTCCGCACATTCGCGTTCAACTGTCCCCTTCACAAACCCCGTCTGGTCTTCATGGATGATCTGCGGCACACAATCCTCAATCCTTGTGGCTAAGACCAAGGAGATCAGTGCCCGGGACATCGTCGGGGGTAAAGCCCCCCCCCCCCTTGCCTCATTGAAGGTCCTAACTAACAGCGGGCCCAACAGGTCCATATATTTTTTATAGAACTCGACCGGGAAACCGTCCGGCCCCGGTGCCTTCCCCGCCTGCATGCTTCCTATCCCTTTGATCAGCTCCTCCAGCCCAATCGGGGCCCCCAGTCCCGCCACCAGTCCCTCTTCCACCTTTGGAAACCTCAATTGGTCCAGGAAACGGCCCATCCCTCCCTCCTCCCGTGGGGGCTCGGATCGGTACAATTCCTCGTAGAAGTCCCTGAAGACCACATTGATGCCAACCCCACTCCGCACCACGCTCCCTCCCCTGTCCTCAACTCCCCCGATCTCCCTAGCTGCGTCCCGCTTCCGAAGCTGATGCGCCAGCATCCGGCTTGCCTTTTCCCCATACCCGTAGACCGCCCCCTGGGCCTTCCTCCACTGCACCTCCGCCTTCCTGGTGGTCACCAGGTCGAATTCGGCCTGGAGGCTGCGCCTCTTCCTCAACAATCCTTCCTCAGGTTCTTCCGCATACCTCCTGTCTACCCTCACCATCTCCCCCACCAGCCTCTCCCTCTCCCCCCACTCCCTCTGCTCCTTGTGGGCCCTGATGGAGATCAGCTCTCCCCTCACCACCGCCTTCAGTGCCTCCCATACCATCCCCACTCGGACCTCCCTGTTGTCGTTGGTCTCCAAGTACCTCTCTATACTTCCTCGGACCCGCTCGCTCACCTCCTTGTCCGCCAACAGCCCCACCTCCAAGTGCCACAGCGGGCGCTGGTCCCACTCCTCCCCATCTCCAAGTCCACCCAATGCGGGGCGTGGTCCGAAACGGCTATTGCCGAATACTCGGTATCCTCTACTCTCGCTATCAGCACCCTACTCAAAATGAAAAAGTCGATTCGAGAATAAGCCTTATGGACATGTGAGAAGAATGAAAATTCCCTAGCCCCCGGCCTTGCAAATCTCCAAGGGTCCACCTCTCCCATTTGGTCCATAAATCCCCTCAACACTCTAGCCGCCGCCGGCTTCCTACACGTCCTAGACCTGGAGCGATCCAGTGCAGGATCCAACACCGTGTTAAAGTCTCCCCCCATTATCAGGCCCCCCACTTCCAAGTCTTGGATCGGACCCAACATACGCCGCATAAAACCCGCATCGTCCCAGTTCGGAGCATACACATTGACCAGTACCACCCTCTCTCCCTGCAACTTACCACTTACCATTATGTACCTACCGCCATTATCTGCCACAATGCTCGACGCCTCGAATAACACCTTTCCCACCAAGATCGCCACCCCTCGATTTTTGGCATCTAGCCCCGAGTGAAACACCTGACCTACCCACCCTTTCCTCAATCTTACCTGGTCTGTCACCTTCAGGTGTGTCTCCTGGAGCATAACCACATCCGCCTTGAGCCCCTTCAGGTGCGCGAACAGGCGGGCCCGCTTCACCGGCCCATTCAGTCCCCTTACATTCCAGGTTATCAGCCGGATCAGGGGGCTACCCGCCGACTAGCCATGACCCCTCCTCGGCCAGCCACGCGCCCGCACCCCACACCCGGCCCGTTCCCCACAGCGGCATACCCCTGTCTCGACCCACCCCACTCGCTCCAGCTCCTCCTTGATCTTAGCAGCAGCAACTCGATCCCCCCCCCCCCCCCCCCCCCCCCCACCCCCCCCCCCCCTCCGGCTAGGACCCATCCTAGCTGGTTTACTCCCCCCATTACACTTCCGCAAGACAGCTGACCCCTGCTGACCCCGGCCACTCCCGCCTCCCCTTCGACTCCTCCCATTGTGTGGCACACCCTCCTCTCCCGCTCCCCATTCACAGGCTCTCCCCCTCCGTTCTAAGCGCGGGAAACAATCCTCGCCTCCCCGCCCCCCCAGTCTTCGGCGCGGGGAAAAATCCCGCGCTCTCCACCTACCAGGCCCCGCCACCAACCAAAACAGTGCCCAACCCGCCCCATCCACCCTCCCCAACCCGAAAGAGAAAAACACAGAGAAAAAGAAACCCAAAACAATGCAAAGGCCCCCCCCCCCGCCGAACCAAAAATAGGCATAACATATCCACCGCAGTCCCCAATCGCCCATCCCGACCCTCAGTCTGTGTCCAGCTTCTCGGCCTGAACAAAGGCCCACGCCTCCTCCGGAGACTCAAAATAATGGTGCCGGTCCTTGTAGGTAACCCACAGTCGCGCCGGCTGCAACATGCCAAACTTCACCCCCTTCCTGTGCAGCACCGCCTTCGCTCGATTGTACCCGGCCCTCCTCTTCGCCACCTCCGCACTCCAGTCCTGATATATCCGAACCTCCGCGTTCTCCCGCCTGCTGCTCCTCTCCTTCTTGGCCCACCTGAGCACACACTCCTGATCGACGAACCGATGGAACCGCACCAGCACCGCCCGCGGAGGCTCGTTAGCCTTGGGCCTCCTCGCCAACACTCTTTGGGCCCCTTCCAGCTCCAGGGGCCCCTGAAAGGACCCCGCTCCCATCAGTGAGTTTAACATGGTGACCACATAGGCCCCCACGTCCGGCCCCTCCAGCCCCTCCGGGAGGCCCAGAATCCACAGATTCTTCCGCCTCGACCGGTTCTCCATCTCCTCGAACCGCTCCTGCCATTTCTTGTGGAGCGCCTCGTGTGCCTCCACCTTTACCGCCAGGACTAAGATCTCGTCCTCATTGTCAGAGATCTTTGGTTGAGCCTCTCGGATCGCCACCCCCTGGGCCGTCTGTGTCGCCAGCAGCTTATCAATAGAAGCCTTCATCGGCTCTAGCAGGTCCGTTTTAATCTCTCTGAGGCAGCGCTGGATACCCTCCTGGTGCTCCTCCGCCCACTGCCTCCACGCTGCCTGGTCTCCGCCCGCCGCCATTTTGTCCTTCTTCCCTCCCTTCTTCTGGTCCACCACCACCTTTTTTGTCACCCCGCTCCTAGTTAAAGCCATATACTGACGGGGAGCTATTATTAACTCCTTCCCACACCGGGAAACGTCGAAAAAGTGCCCTTGGGGGCCCTGAAAAGAGCCCAAAAGTCTCGAGAGGGAATCCTTTTGGCAGTGTTCGCTTCACCAATCTGCCCCAAAATGTCTGGAAACTCCTGAAAAAGGTCTAAGAGTCCGTTCCAGACGGGAGCTGCCGAATGCGCGACCTACTCCTCCATGGCCGCCACCGGAAGCCTTGTCCCCGCTTCTTCAGTGGCCTTGGTGAGATCTTTTCACAGTTGTTCCCTCTGCTGTTAGAATTCACTTTTGATAAAGGCCCTCAGGTCAGTTTGCAGCTTTAAAGCTTGCCCTTCCCCCGCCTGCATGCTGGAAGAGGCCCTGTTTATCCTGTTGCAGCCAAATCTTTTACTGTTTCTGCCAGGTCTAGTAGCCAAAAGGCATAACATTCCTGGGGGACACTGTCAGGGGAATGTTGCAGTCTTCTTGCCACACCGGGAAATGTCAAACAAATGCCGTGCGGGAGCCCAAAAGTCCGTTCCAAGCGGGAGCTACCGAATGTGCGAGCTAGCTCTGCATAGCCGCACCCGGAAGTGTATTTGGAGTATTGCGTGCAATTCTGGTCGCCGCTTTATAGGAAGGATGTGGAAGCATTGGAAAGGGTGCAGAGGAGAGTTACCAGAATGTTGCCTGGTATGGAGGGAAGATCTTATGAGGAAAGGCTGAGGGACTTGAGGCTGTTTTCGTTAGAGAGAAGAAGGTTAAGAGGTGACTTAATTGAGGCATACAAGATGATCAGAGGATTAGATAGGGTGGACAGTGAGAGCCTTTTTCCTCGGATGGTGATGTCTAGCACGAGGGGACATAGCTTTAAATTGAGGGAAGATAGATAAAGGACAGATGTCAGAGGTAGGTTCTTTACTCAGAGAGTAGTAAGGGCGTGGAATGCCCTGCCTGCAACAGTAGTGGACTCACCAACACTAAGGGCATTCAAATGGTCATTCGATAGACATATGGATGATAAGGGAATAGTGTAGATGGGCTTTAGAGTGGTTTCACAGGTCGGCGCAACATCAAGGGCCGAAGGGCCTGTTCTGCGCTGTAATGTTCTATGTTCTAAATGCTATGTATGGGTCTAACATTGTTCCTAGGTGGGGCGTTCGATTGCTGGTTCCGTTGCTGGTTCGGGGGGTGTTGCATTCGCGGGCGTAATGTCCCTGCTGTCCACAATTATAGCATCCCCGTGGTGCCTGTGCTCTGGGAGCTGTCCTTCATTTCTACCCTCATTAACCCATGCGGGGAGTTGATGTGTCCTTACTGGGTTCATAATCGCTTCTGCCTTCTCCTGATCTGCCTTTCTATGTAGAGATTGTTCCCAAGCTCTGGAGAGTCTCTTTAAAACCCACACTTCATTATGTGTGGCGTCTGCGGGGTCGTAATTCACACAGGCCTTTTGACCTGCTTCTGTGGGGTGGGAGACTGAAGTGGTTGTGTTGTCGTTATTTAAGTGTGCGCGGACTAAATCCCCAAAGACCGCTTTAAAGTGTATCCAAAGCCGTCCTGCGTATGCAGTCGGATGCTCTCCCTTCTTTTGTCTACAACGGTTTAGACTTCCTACGGGGTCTCCTCTGTTGTAACCAATTGCATCTAACCAATAAGGCTTCCTCCTCCTACATTCTTTAGGTCTGGTGATGCTGAGCTAACGGATGGGTCAAGGCTCATTACTATAAGCTTCACTTCCTCCGGTTCGTCCAGACCGTACATAACTGCCTGTTGTCTTACTCACTCAAAGAAATGATGCGGGTCTGCTGTGGGTTGGAATGGTTCTATTTTATCGCACACATCTCTCAATTGTGTGATGGTTAGTGGGGTGGTGTACACAAAATCGGGCTCATCGTCAGTCGGTGACTTGCGCTGTGTGGTGACTGGATACATGGGGTTGTGTGCTGCCTGTGCAGTCGGTGGTGCGGGTGCTTGCCTTTTCGGGGACTGGGGGGGCTCTATTCTGATTCTCAGTGTCTTCTACATATCTATGGGCAGTTTCATTGAGTTCCTGCCAATCGGGGCCATTTTCCTGATCTAAATTCGGTCCAAAGGTGTCTCTGAATCCGTTGTGCACTGAGAGCAGTGACATTAACTTGGCTATTTGTTGCCTACATTTGGTGTGATCTACTGAACTCTGCCTTTGTTCCTTGTTCCTGTGAAACTATGGAGTGCTCGTAAAGCTGCCTTCAAATCTGCGCATTGTTTCTTTAACTGTTCTACCTATTCCGTCTCTTCTCTTACCAAAACTGCGCATTGTGTTTCTTGGTAGGCCTTATTGTATTGTGTCTGAAAGCTGCTTGGGTGAACTGTACAAGATTGGTGTGCCCGTTTGACATCAGCCATCTCCTTGTCTTTAGCTGCTCTCAGAGTTGCTCATTAACTTTCTCACATTCACCAAAATTTCCCTCACTCTTCTCCTCTTTCTCTACAAGCTGTCTGCGGAGCGTCCTCACGACCTCCTCTGTGCCTCGCAATTGTGCCAGACAGGACACGATTGCCATCGGCTTACAAACCTTTCCGACATTCTTTTTATGTATCTCGGTTAGGTTATCCCAACAGGTTTGTCCTATGCTTCCTGGACCTGACAAAACTCGGACCAAAGGGGACATCCTTTCCCCTTTAAGTACTTTCTCAAATCCCCTTCCCATATGGGGCACTGCTCTGCTCTACTGGTCGCTGCGACCTCGGGTTCCTGCAGGTTCATTAGGCGTTCCATTGCCTTCGCTGCCATTGCTACTAGTATCTCTAGAGTTTCCTACCGTAATCTCTGTTTCTCTACCGTAAATTTGGGACGGGGAATAAGGCGGCGATTCGAACAGCAGGTATGGCCTAAGCTATTTTCCGGTTCACAATATTCCTGATAGTTTTACGCAACAAAATCTAACGAGGTTACTTATATCGCTGTTAGTACGCATGCAAGTTAATACACACTTCCGAATCTTGAAGATTTGATCGATATGGGCCTTTCACTTGAGGTTTCTTTCACTTTTCCCAATTGGATTTCTAATTCAATGTTTTGTGGGTTCTCTCGGAGTGACAAAATGACTTCTAGGTCGAGTCCCATCAGATGTCGCCAATAATGTTGCCAATTTGCACCGGAGTCACCAATAATGTTGCTCTTTTTAACTGGATACTGATAGTTATAGATGGCGCTTCAGCTCCAAAACTCAAGACTCCAGGAGTTGCGACTGGAGATACCTCCCACACACATGCTAGTCCTGGGAACTGGAAACATTCCTGGTGCCAGAAGTGCAAGTGGATGATCCATCTCAGTCTCCTCCTGAGGTCCACAGCATCACAGTTGTTAATTTTCAGCCAATTCGATTCATTCCACATGATATCAAGAAACAGCTGAAGGCTCTGGATTCTGCAGTGGCTATGTGCCCTGACAACATTTCAGCAATAGTACTGAAGATTTGTGATCCAGGACTAGCTGCACCATTAGGTAAGCTGTTCCAGAACAGCTACAACAATGTGGAAAATTGTTCAGCTATGTCCTGTCCACAAAAAACAGGACAAATCCAACCCACCCAATTACTGGCCCATCAGTTACTCTCGATCATCAGCAAAGTGATGGATGGAGCCAGCGACAGCGCAATCAAGCGGCACTTATTCTGCAGCATTTGACCGGGTGTGCTATCAAATCTGGAGTCAATAGGAATGAGGAAAACTGTCCATTGATTGGACTCATAACTAGCACAAAGGACAATGCTTGTGGTTGTTGGAGGCCAATCATCTCAATTGCCCTTGAAATTCATTTCATTACCATCATTGAAATCCCCACTTTCAACATAGAATCATAGAATTCCTGCAGTGCAGAAGGAGGCCATTCAGCCCATCATAGAATTTACAGTGCAGAAGGAGGCCATTCGGCCCATCGAGTCTGCACCGGCTCTTGGAAAGAGCACCCTACCCAAGCCCACACCTTCACCCTATCCCCATAACCCAGTAACCCCACCCAACACTAAGGACAATTTTGGACACTAAGGGCAATTTAGCAAAGCCAATCCACCTAACCTGCACATCTTTGGACTGTGGGAGGAAACCGGAGCACCCAGAAGAAACCCACGCACACAAGGGGAGAATGTGCAGACTCCGCACAGACAGTGACCCAAGCCGGGAATCGAACCTGGGACCCTGGAGCTGTGAAGCAATTGTGCTAACCACAATGCTACCGTGCTGCCCTTGCAGGGTAGCAATGGCCAGACACGTAGAACAATTCAGGCTCCTGCTGGACTTTCACCTCATCAATGTGCACCTGGAGTTTGACCATAATCGGCGGTCATGTGTGTGCCAGGGAGCTGGACTGCAGTCATTTTTTTTTTTTTAATTTAGTGTACCCAATTTATTTTTTCCAATTAAGGGGCAATTTAGCATGGCCAATCCACCTATCCTGCACATCTTTGAGTTGTGGGGGCGAAACCCATGCAAACACAGGGAGAATGTGCAAACCCCACATGGACAGTGACCCAGAGCCGAGATCGAACCAGGGACCTCGGTGCTATGAGGCAGCAGGGCTAACCCACTGTGGCACCGTGCTGTCTGCATCAAGTCTGCACTGACCCTTGGAAAGAGCACTCTACCTAGGCCCATGCCCCACCCTAGCCACATAACTCCACCTAATGTTTTGGACACTAAGGGGCAATTTAGCATGGCCAATGCACCTAACCTGCACATCTTTGGACTGTGGAAGGAAACTGGAGCAGTGGAGGAAACCCACACAGGCACAAGAAGAAAGTGACAACTCCACACAAACATCCTGGGGGTTACCATTGACTAGAGCCTGAACTGGACTAGCCACACAAATACTGTGGCTACAATAGCAGGTCAGACGCTAGGAATCCTGTGATGAGTAACTCACCTTCTGAATCATAGAATTCCAACAGTGCAGAAGTAGGCCATTCGGCCCATCAAGTCTGCACCAGCTCTCTGAAAGAGCACCCTACCTAGGCCCACTCCCCCACTCTATTCCTGTAACCTAACCTGTACATCCCTGTACACTAAGGGACATTTTTGTAGCATAGCCAATCCACCTAACTTGCACATCTTTGGACTGTGGGAAGTATCCCATGCAAGACACAATGAGAACGTGAAAACTCCGCAAAAGCCATGGCCTGAATTGAACCCAGGTCTCTGGCGCTGTGAGGCAGCGATGCTAACCACTGTGCCACCATGCTACCTTGACTCCCCAAAGTCACCATCTACAAGGAACAAGTCTGGAGTGTGATGGTATACTCTCCACTTGCCTGGATGAGTGCAGCTCGAACAACACTCAAGAAGTTCAACACCATCCAGGACAAAGCAGCCTGCTTGATTGCTAGCCCTTCCACAAACATTCAATCCCTCCTCCGTGAACCAACAGTGGCAGCCATGTACTATCTAGAAGATGCACTGAAGGATCTCACCAAAACTCCTTAAGTAGCACCTTGCAAATCCAAGACCATGTAGAAAGACAAGGGCAGCTGATACCTGGAAACACCACCATCTGGAGGTTTCCCTCCAAGTCACTCACCATCCTGACTTAGAAATATTTCACAATTCCTTCACTGTTGTTCAGTCAAAATCCTGGAACTCCCTCCTTAACAGCACACTGGGTGTACTTATGCCACATGGATTGCAGCAGTTCAAAAAGACAGCTCACCGCTACCTTCTCAAGGGTAACTGGGGATGGGCAACTGTTGAGATGGCCTAGCCGGCGATGCCCTCATCCCATAAATGAATTTTAAGAAAGAAAATCCCAGAACATCAGTGCAAGAGTTCCTCAGGGTAGTATCCTTGGTCCAACCATCTTCAGCTGCTTCTTCAATGACCTTCCATCATAAGTTCGGAAATGGGATGTTTGCTGATGAGTGTTCAGCACCATTTGCGATCCCTCAGATACTGAAGTAATCTGTGCCCGTATGCAGTAACACCTGGAAAACATTCAGGCCAGGGCTAATGAGTGACAAGTAACATTTATGCCACAAAGTCCCAGGCAAGAAAGAATCCAACCATCTCCCTTGACATTCAATGGCATAACCATCACTAAATCCCCCACTATCAACATGGGTTACCGTTGACCAGGAACTGAACAGGACCAGCCATGCAAATACTGTGGCTACAAGAACATGTCAGTCAGACACTGGGAATCCTACAGAGTAATTCACCTCCTGACTCCCCAAACTCTGTCCTCCATCTACAGGTCCGGAATGTGATAGAATACTTTACACTTGCTTGGATGTGTGCAGCTCCAACTACACTCAAAGAAGCTCGACACTATCTAGGACAAAGCAACCTGTTTGACTGACACACCCATCCACTTGCTCCATCACCAGTGCAGGATGGCAGCAGTGCCTGCAATCTACAAGATACACTGCAGCAACCCAACAGTACCTTCCAAATTTGCGACCTTTAGAACCTGGAAGGACAAGGGCAGCAGGTGCATGGAAACACCAACTCTGGTGGAGTTCACTTCCGGGCCACACACTCCTGACTTAGAAATATATCGCCATTCCTTCAATGTTGGTTCAGCTCAGTGGGCTGGTTTAGCTCAGTGGGTTAGACAGCTGGTTTGTGATGCAGAACAAAGCCAGCAGCACGGGTTCACACCAGCTGAGAATTCTTAATTCTCCTTCCGTGTATCCGAACAGGCGCTGGCATGTGGCGACTAGGGGCTTTTCACAGTAACTTCATTGCAGTGTTAATGTAATCCTACTTGTGACAATAAATAGATTATTATGCTGCTGGGTCAAAATCCTGGAAGTCCCTCCTTAACAGAACTGTGGGTGTACATGATTCAAAAAGGCAGCTCACCACCTCCAGAGCAATTATGGATTGGCAATAAAAATGACCTATCCAGCGATATCCATATCCCACGAAATTTTCTTTTTGTAAATTGTTGTGAGAAAAGTTTTGTAAATGGATACAGGGAAGTTACAGATCCAGGGTGAATTCATGGTGGAATTAGTTATCAAAACCAGACCCCTCATGTGAATTGCTCTGGATTCTGAATAGATTGCATGATCACACATTATTGAACTTCTGTTTCACTCTTGCATTTTTTTCACTTTTCATGAAAAATATCAATCCGAATATTATTCTCTGAACTAATTCCTCACTGGAGAGCAGAAATTCAGTGTTTGAGATAGCTGATTTTATTTTGCGTTAAATTATAGTATCTGCCACAAATTGTTGCCATTCATTTTTTTCCTTAAGTCTTTTTACAATACGAGTGGTTCTGCCTCAGAGAAAGTTTAGTAAATAAATATTTTGAAAACTCTTGCAACTCTGAACTTCTAGTAAACATATTCTTGTAAATGTCTACTCTTACAGGGTTGTGCCTGTCTGATGATTTGAGGTCCCAACTTGATGAACTGATGATGGAGGCTCTTCTACTGCAGGTCTCACTGCCTGAGATGCAGCACATATACCAGATCTTGTGGATAGCGCAGTACCCTGTAGTAGAAGGTCACCAGCAACGATCTGAACTACTGAACTGTGAGCCAGTGGAGGTCATGCAGTGTATTGCAGAGACCTGTTCTTCCACAGCTGAGGTATGGAACTGCAAAGATCCAATAGCAATGTTATTTGGTCAGACAAAAATGTACCTCAATGCATGCAGGTTTTAAATTGTCTTTGACAATTGTGAATGAATGAGTATTTTCCTGATAGGATGACCTCAATGATAACTGTTTCAAATATTTCATCAAACATTGGGGAAACAAGCACATGATGGAAAGTACATGGAGCATTCTAGGCCTCATCTGACGATGATGTAGGTGTCCATTTTGCTTTTGCCTGTTCTTTTGGTCAAGTCTGCACTTGTCAACAACGTACTTTAGTCTTCAAACCAAAGTAGAGAAAGACAAACACAGGTAGAGTTCCTGCTTGCTCCATATAGTGAATGTATTTTCCCCCATTCGGGGAACCCCCCCCCCCCCCCCCCCCCCCCCACTCAAGACAGGATAGGTTACAAAGGGCTCCACATTGAGAAGCCATTGCACCTCCTGAACTTATGGCCATGAGTAATGCTGGAGACTGCCCAGTCCATTAAGGTGTTTGTTTGTCTGCAGGGTTCTCTTGAGCCAAGCAAGAGGACTCCCATCCCTGAGAGCTAGCTGTACCCCTCCAGGATCTCATTCATATTAATTTCCTGGAGCAGTGTAGTTAGCAATTTTAGATACCAAATTACTTGGCCTATCATCAGGAGGGGGAGGAGTTGATTGTTTCCAATGTGCTCTGTGCAGAATTCAGGCTGATAACATCTGTGCAGTTTTCTGGGATTGCTACTTCTCCAAGGAGATGCTGCAGCTTTCAATTTTGTACATTACCATGATATTTACATAACTGGCAGATGGACACATGGCATAATCTATTTAATAGTGGCTCCATAGTTCACAAACTCCATCAAGGTAGAAATTGACCTGTGATAAATGAATATTTTTAAATCTTCCTGGCTAACAGAGGAAACTATGCTGGGAAGTTTGCAGTGTTCCAGACATGTCAAATAACCTAAGATGTTGACTTCAATCCTGTTAAATGATGAATTCATTTCAGAAATCATAAATAGCCACAATGAAATTTTGGAAACCTAAATATTGTACAGTGCACTTGATTAATAGAAATAGTACTGAAAATACTTACAGGAGATTTCAATCACAAGAACTCACCAGTAATCAGAGACACATGCACAATAATAACAAAAAGGATCTGAGAAGTTGGCAGCATTTCTCTGCCGAATGGACTTGATTGAATTCTCTGTTATGTTTCAGGGGGAAGGTTGTTGTTTAAAGCCAATGAAAAGAGAAGGAAACTGTGAGAAAAAGAAAAGACGGCTTGAAAAAGATGGTTCAGTGGGTGAAAAGAGAGAAAAATGTAAAAAACTGAACAACCCAAAAAAGAGAAATCTCAAATTCAACCAAGAAAAATCTAAAGATCTGAGCTTGGTGAGAATAGAAGCAGAGAAGTATTTGGAATGTCTACAGCCTCATGAGGCATTGGCGGTGATAATGGAGCCTCCATGTTCTGAGCCAGAGGACTCTGAAGATGAGGATGCAATCTGCCCTGCAGAAAACTGTCAACAGCCAGAGGGAGATGAGGTCAGTATTCAACAGTTTTTGTTCACTACATTGGGGCATAATAGATGTATATAAACGTAAATGGAATCTCATTATTTTTATCAGCTTTTGCTTTTTCTGTGTGATTAATTGATTAATTCTAATTCCGATGTAGTCTTGGCTGGCCTCCCACTTTCTACCCTACATTAATTTGAGATAATCCAAAACTCTGCTCCCTGTATCCTAATTTGCTCCATGTCTGTTACCCCTGTGCTCTTTTACCTACATTGATTCAAATCCTTCCATGGCCTCACCCCTCCGCAACTCTGTAATCTTCTCCAACTCTGAGATGAGATACCTGAACCCCTCCAATGCTGGCTCTTTGAACATCCCTTATTTTAATTGCTCTGTAATGCATCTCTCAAAAACACATCCTTTTATTGAGTGACTTCCATTCCCATTAAGTGTTTTTTTTTTCATTTGTTCATTCTTCAGTGAGAGGAAGAGAAATTGCAAAATCCAACTGTATCAACAATGTGGAGATGTAAGATTGTTTTTGGGATAAGTGACAACTACATCATCCATTTCAATTAATGCCTGAGAACTGCTAGGTTTGAGACCAATGACAGAGCAGGAGAATAGTAGAGAAATAGCTATTATGCAATTGAGTTCAATGTAAACATTGGGGGGAAAAAATGATCATGAGAAATAGGAGCATTTGGCCCATTGAGCTTGTTCTGCCATTCAGTAAGGTCATGGCTGATTTGATTGCGGCCTGCTCCCCATAACTCTTGATCCGTTGTAGATCAAAAATCTGTCTAACAGCCTTGAATATGTGCAATGACCGAGCCCCTACTTCTCTCTGGGGTGGAGAATTCTAAATACTAACAACCCTCTGAGAGGTGAATTTCTTCCTCATTTCAGGCTGCAAAGGGAGACTTCTTATTACAAAACTTTCCCATAGTTCTAGATTCCCTTTAAGGGCAAACTTACTCCCAGAATCTTTCCTGTCAAACCCCCTCAGAATCTTAAGTTTCATTAAGATCACCTTTTGTTCTTTTTTTTTTTTTTAAATAATATTTTATTGAAAATTTTTGGTCAACCAACACAGTACATTGTGCATCCTTTACACAACATTGTAACAATACAGATAATAATGACCTTTTTTAAATTTAAACAAAAACAACAACAAATAAATAAATATTAAATAACAAAAAAAAAAAAAAAAAAAAAAACTAGCCCTAATTGGCAACTGCCTTGTCTCAGGCCACACCCCCATCCCCCCCCCCCCCCCCCCAAGTCCTGGGCCGCTGCTGCTGCCTTCTTTGTTCTCCCCTATCTATCTTTCCGCAAGATATTCGACGAACGGTTGCCACCGCCTAGTAAACCCTTGAGCCGACCCCCTTAGGACGAACTTAATCCGCTCTAACTTTATGAACCCCGCCATATCATTTATCCAGGTCTCCACCCCCGGGGGCTTGGCTTCTTTCCACATTAGCAATATTCTGCGCCGGGCTACTAGGGACGCAAAGGCCAAAACATCGGCCTCTTTCGCCTCCTGCACTCCCGGCTCTTGTGCAACCCCAAATATAGCCAACCCCCAGCTTGGTTCGACCCGGACTCCTACTACTTTTGAAAGCACCTTTGTCACCCCCATCCAAAACCCCTGTAGTGCCGGGCATGACCAAAACATATGGGTATGATTCGCTGGGCTTCTCGAGCACCTCGCACACCTATCCTCCACCCCAAAAAATTTACTGAGCCGTGTTCCAGTCATATGTGCCCTGTGTAATACCTTAAACTGAATCAGGCTTAGCCTGGCGCACGAGGACGACGAGTTTACCCTGTTTAGGGCATCTGCCCACATCCCCTCCTCAATCTCCTCCCCTAGCTCTTCTTCCCATTTCCCTTTTAGTTCGTCCATCATAGTCTCCCCTTCGTCTCTCATTTCCCTATATATATCCGACACCTTACCGTCCCCCACCCATTTCTTTGAGATGACTCTGTCCTGCACCTCTTGTGTCGGGAGCTGCGGGAATTCCCTCACCTGCTGCCTCGCAAAAGCCCTCAATTGCATGTACCTGAATGCATTCCCTTGGGGCAACCCATATTTCTCGGTCAGCGCTCCCAGACTCGCAAACTTCCCATCCACAAATAGATCTTTCAATTGCGTTATACCTGCTCTTTGCCACATTCCATATCCCCCATCCATTCCCCCCGGGGCAAACCTATGGTTGTTTCTTATCGGGGACCCCCCCAGTGCTCCGGTCTTTCCCCTATGTCGTCTCCACTGTCCCCAAATCTTCAGTGTAGCTACCACCACCGGACTCGTGGTATAGTTCCTTGGTGAGAACGGCAATGGGGCTGTCACCATAGCCTGCAGGCTGGTCCCCCTACAGGACGCCCTCTCTAATCTCTTCCACGCCGCTCCTTCCTCCTCTCCCATCCACTTACTCACCATTGAAATATTAGCGGCCCAATAATACTCACTTAGGCTCGGTAGTGCCAGCCCCCCCCTATCCCTACTACGCTGTAAGAATCCCTTCCTCACTCTCGGAGTCTTCCCGGCCCAAACAAAACCCATAATACTCTTTTCTATCCTTTTGAAAAAAGCCTTCGTGATCACCACCGGGAGACACTGAAACACAAAAAGGAATCTCGGGAGGACCACCATCTTAACTGCCTGCACCCTCCCTGCCATTGACAATGCTACCATGTCCCATCTCTTGAAATCTTCCTCCATCTGTTCCACCAACCGCGTCAAATTTAGCCTGTGCAATGTGCCCCAATTCTTAGCTATCTGGATCCCCAGGTAACGAAAGTCTCTTGTTACCTTCCTCAACGGTAGGTCTTCTATTTCTCTACTCTGCTCCCCTGGATGCACCACAAACAGCTCACTCTTTCCCATATTCAATTTATACCCTGAAAAATCCCCAAACTCCCCAAGTATCCGCATTATTTCTGGCATCCCCTCCGCTGGATCCGCCACATATAGTAGCAGATCATCCGCATATAAAGATACCCGGTGTTCTTCTCCTCCCCTAAGTATTCCCCTCCATCCCTTGGAACCTCTCAGCGCTATCGCCAGGGGCTCAATCGCCAGTGCAAACAGTAATGGGGACAGAGGACATCCCTGCCTTGTCCCTCTATGGAGCCGAAAATATGCCGATCCCCGTCCATTCGTGACCACACTCGCCACTGGGGCCCTATACAACAGCTGCACCCATCTAACATACCCCTCTCCGAACCCAAATCTCCTCAACACCTCCCACAGATAATCCCACTCCACTCTATCAAATGCTTTCTCGGCATCCATCGCCACTACTATCTCCGTTTCACCCTCTGGTGGGGCCATCATCATTACCCCTAACAACCTCCGTATGTTCGTGTTCAGCTGTCTCCCCTTCACAAACCCAGTTTGGTCCTCATGAACCACCCCCGGGACACATTCCTCTATTCTCATTGCCATTACCTTGGCCAAGACCTTGGCATCTACATTGAGGAGGGAGATTGGTCTGTAGGACCCGCATTGTAGCGGATCCTTTTCCTTCTTTAAAAGAAGCGATATCGTTGCTTCTGACATAGTCGGGGGCAGTTGTCCCCTTTCCTTTGCCTCGTTGAAGGTCCTCGTCAGTAGCGGGGCGAGCAAGTCCAAATATTTTCTGTAAAATTCAACTGGGAATCCGTCCGGTCCCGGGGCCTTTCCCGTCTGCATGTTCCTAATTCCTTTCACCACTTCTTCTACCGTGATCTGTGCTCCCAATCCCATCCTTTCCTGCTCTTCCACCTTGGGAATTTCCAGCCGATCCAAAAACTCCATCATTCTCTCCCTCCCATCCGGGGGTTGAGCTTCATACAATTTTTTATAAAATGTCTTAAACACTTCATTCACTCTCTCCGCTCCCCGCTCCGTCTCTCCATCTTCGTCTCTCACCCCCCCTATTTCCCTCGCTGCTCCCCTTTTCCTCAATTGGTGTGCCAGCAATCTGCTCGCCTTCTCTCCATATTCATACTGTACACCCTGCGCCTTCCTCCATTGTGCCTCTGCAGTGCCTGTGGTCAGCAAGTCAAATTCCACATGCAGCCTTTGCCTTTCCCTATACAGTCCCTCCTCCGGTGCTTCCGCATACTGTCTGTCCACCCTCAAAAGTTCTTGCAACAACCGCTCCCGTTCCTTACTCTCCTGCTTCCCTTTATGTGTCCTTATTGATATCAGCTCCCCCCTAACCACCGCCTTCAACGCCTCCCAGACCACTCCCACCTGAACCTCCCCATTGTCATTGAGTTCCAAGTACTTTTCAATGCATCCCCTCACCCTTAAGCACACCCCCTCATCCGCCATTAGTCCCATATCCATTCTCCAGGGTGGACGCCCTCTTGTTTCCTCCCCTATCTCCAAGTCTACCCAGTGTGGGGCATGATCCGAAATGGCTATAGCCGTATATTCCGTTCCCCTCACCCTCGGGATCAATGCCCTACCCAACACAAAAAAGTCTATGCGTGAATAGACTTTATGGACATAGGAGAAAAACAAGAACTCCTTACTCCTAGGTCTACTGAATCTCCACGGGTCCACCCCTCCCATCTGCTCCATAAAATCCTTAAGCACCTTGGCTGCTGCCGGCCTCCTACCAGTCCTGGACTTCGACCTATCCAGCCTTGGTTCCAACACCGTGTTAAAGTCTCCCCCCATTATCAGCTTTCCGGTCTCTAGGTCTGGGATGCGTCCTAGCATTCGCCTCATAAAATTGGCATCGTCCCAATTCGGGGCATACACGTTTACCAACACCACCATCTCTCCCTGTAATTTGCCACTCACCATCACGTATCTGCCCCCGTTATCCGCCACTATAGTCTTTGCCTCGAACATTACCCGCTTCCCCACTAATATAGCCACCCCCCTGTTTTTCGCATCCAGCCCCGAATGGAACACCTGCCCTACCCATCCTTTGCGCAACCTAACCTGATCTATCAGTTTCAGGTGCGTTTCCTGTAACATGACCACATCTGCTTTAAGTTTCTTAAGGTGTGCGAGTACTCGTGCCCTCTTTATCGGCCCGTTAAGCCCCCTCACGTTCCACGTGATCAGCCGAGTTGGGGGGCTTCCCACCCCCCCCCCCCTTGCCGGTTAGCCATCATCTTTTTCCAGCTTCTCGCCCAGTTCCCACGCGGCTGTATTTCTCCCAGACGGTGCCCCCCCGCCCATCCTTTCCCGCACCCACTCCCCCCTTTCCCCAGCAGCAGCAACCCAGTAATTCCCCCCTCCCCCCCCCCCCCCCCCGCTAGACCCCCCGCTAGCGTAATTACTCCCCCCATGTTGCTCCCAGAAGTCAGCAAACTCTGGCTGACCTCGGCTTCCCCCCGTGATCACGGCTCGCCCCGTGCGGCGCCCCCTCCTTCCTGCTTCTCTATTCCCGCCATAATTATCATAGCGCGGGAACCAAGCCCGCGCCTCTCCCTCGGCCCCGCCTCCCATGGCCAACGCCCCATCTCCTCTCCCTCCCCACCTCCCCCCCTCACCACCTGTGGGAGAAAGAAAAGTTACCATACCGCAGGATTAATCATACAATCCCTCTTCGCCCCCCCCCCCCACTCGTCCCACCACTTTGTCCAAACGTTCATTTTCGTAGTCCAATCATTCCAATTTTTCTTCTACAATAAAAGTCCACGCTTCATCCGCCGTCTCAAAGTAGTGGTGCCTCCCTTGATATGTGACCCACAGTCTTGCCGGTTGCAGCATTCCAAACTTTATCTTTTTTTTGTGAAGTACCGCTTTGGCCCGATTAAAGCTCGCCCTCCTTCTCGCCACCTCCGCACTCCAATCTTGATAGACGCGGATCACCGCGTTCTCCCATTTACTACACCGAGTTTTCTTCGCCCATCTAAGGACCATTTCTCTATCCTTAAAACGGAGAAATCTCACCACTATGGCTCTGGGAGCTTCTCCTGCTCTCGGTCCTCGCACCATAACTCGGTATGCTCCCTCCACCTCCAACGGACCCGTCGGGGCCTCCACTCCCATTAACGAGTGCAGCATCGTGCTCACATATGCCCCGACGTCCGCCCCCTCCACACCTTCAGGAAGGCCAAGAATCCTCAAGTTGTTCCTCCTTGCGTTATTTTCCAGTGCCTCCAACCTCTCCACAGATCGTTTCTGGTGTGCCTCCTGTATCTCCGACTTCACCACCAGGCCCTGTATGTCGTTTTCATTCTCTGCTGCTTTCGCCTTCACGACCCGAAGCTCCTGCTCCTGGGTCTTTTGTTCCTCTTTCAGCCCTTCAATCGCCTGTAGTATCGGGGCCAACAACTCTTTCTTCATTTCCTTTTTTATCTCCTCCACGCAGCGTTTCAAAAACTCTTGTTGTTCAGGGCCCCATATGAAACTGCCACCTTCCGACGCCATCTTGGTTTCTGCTTGCCTTCCTTGCCGTTGTTCCAAAGGATCCGCTGCAATCCGGCCACTTTCCTCTCCTTTTTCCATCCGTGTCCAGGGGGAACACCCTTCTGGTTTACCGCACGGTGTTTTCAGCCGTTAAAATTGCCGTTGGGGCTCCTATCAAGAGCCCAAAAGTCCGTTTCACAGGGAGCTGCCGAAACGTGCGACTCAGCTGGTCATCGCCGCACCCGGAAGTCACCTTTTGTTCTTCTAAACTCCAGTGAGTATAGGTCAACACTGATTGACCTTTCCTCATGATACTTCCTTCCTGGGCCCAGCTGAATGAACTTTCTCTGAACTGCTTCAGATGTATCCTTAGATGTGGAGACCAAATTTTGCATGGTACTCCAGGTACTGCAAAACCCTACAAAACTGTAGCAAGATTGCATTCATTTTGTGCTCCAATCCACTTGCAATAAAATAAAATATGCTATTTGCTGCCTTAATTGTTTTCTGTATCTGTACGGCAACTTTCAGTGTTCCTTGGACACAGTACTCTTAGTGTTATCTAAGTCATTAATATAAGAACATAAGAACTAGGAGCAGGAGTAGGCCATCTGGCCCCTCGAGCCTGCTCCACCATTCAATGAGATCATGGCTGATCTTTTGTGGACTCAGCTCCACTTTCCGGCCCGAACACCATAACCCTTAATCCCTTTATTCTTCAAAAAACGATCTATTTTTATCTTAAAAACATTTAATGAAGGAGCCTCTACTGCTTCACTGGGCAAGGAATTCCATAGATTCACAACCCTTTGGGTGAAGAAGTTCCTCCTAAACTCAGTCCTAAATCTACTTCCCCTTACTTTGAGGCTATGCCCCCTAGTTCTGCTTTCACCCGCCAGTGGAAACAACCTGCCCGCATCTATCCTATCTATTCCCTTCATAATCTTATATGTTTCTATAAGATCCCCCCTCATCCTTCTAAATTCCAATGAGTACAGTCCCAGTCTGCTCAACATCTCCTCGTAATCCAACCCCTTCAGCTCTGGGATTAACCTAGTGACTCTCCTCTGCACACCCTCCAGTGCCAGTACGTCCTTTCTCAAGTAAGGAGACCAAAACTGAACACAATACTCCAGGTGTGGCCTCACTAACACCTTATACAATTGCAGCATAACCTCCCTAGTCTTAAATGCCATCCCTCTAGCAATGAAGGACAAAATTCCATTTGCCTTCTTAATCACCTGTTGCACCTGTAAACCAACTTTTTGCGACTCATGCACTAGCACACCCAGGTCTCTCTGTACAGCAGCATGTTTTAATATTTTATCATTTAAATAATAATCCCTTTTGCTGTTATTCCTACCAAAATGGATAACCTCACATTTGTCAACATTGTATTCCATCTGCCAGACCCTAGCCCATTCACCTAGCCTATCCAAATCCCTCTGCAGACTTCCAGTATCCTCTGCACTTTTTGCTTTACCACTTATCTTAGTGTTGTCTGCAAACTTGGACACATTGCCCTTGGTCCCCAACTCCAAATCATCTCTGTAAATTGTGAACAGTTGTGGGCCCAACACTGATCCCCGAGGGACACCACTAGCTACTGATTGCCAACCAGAGGAAGACCCATTAATCCCCACTCTTTGCGTTCTATTAATTAACCAATCTTCTATCCATGCTACTACTTTACCCTTAATGCCATGCATCTTTATCTTATGCAGCAACCTTTTGTGTGGCACCTTGTCAAAGGCTTTCTGGAAATCCAGATATACCACATCCATTGGCTCCCCGTTATCCACTGCACTGTTAAAGTCCTCAGAAAATTCCACTAAATTAGTTAAGCACAACCTGCCCTTTATGAACCCATGCTGCGTCTGCCCAATGGGACAATTTCCACCCAGATGCCTCACTATTTCTTGCTTGATGATAGATTCCAGCATCTTCCCTACTACCGAAGTTAAGCTAACTGGCCTATAATTACCAGCTTTCTGCCTACCTCCTTTTTTAAACAGTGGTGTCACGTTTACTAATTTCCAATCCGCCGGGACCACCCCAGAGTCTAGTGAATTTTGGTAAATGCATTTGCAATTTCCCTAGCCATCTCTTTTAGCACTCTGGGATGCATTCCATCGTGTCCAGGAGACATGTCTACCTTTAGCCCCATTAGCTTGCCCATCACTACCCCCTTGGTGATAACAATCCTCTCAAGGTCCTCACCTGTCATAGCCTCATTTCCATCAGTCACTGGCATGTTATTTGTGTCTTCCACTGTGAAGCCCGACCCAAAAAACCTGTTCTGTTCCTCAGCCATTTCCTCATCTCCCATTATTAAATCTCCCTTCTCATCCTCTAAAGGACCAATATTTACCTTAGCCACTCTTTTTTGTTTTATATATTTGTAGAAACTTTTACTGTCTGTTTTTATATTCTGAGCAAGTTTACTCTCATAATCTATCTTACTCTTCATTTTAGCTTTTTTAGTAGCTTTCTGTTGCCCCCTAAAGATTTCCCAGTCCTCTAGTCTCCCACTGATCTTTGCTACTTTGTATGTTTTTTCTTTCAATTTGATACGCTCCCTTATTTCCTTAGATATCCACGGTCGATTTTCCCTCTTTTTACCGTCCTTCCTTTTTGTTGGTATAAACCTTTGCTGAGCACTGTGAAAAATCGCTTGGAAGATTCTCCACTGTTCCTCAACTGTTTCACCATAAAGTCTTTGCTCACAGTCTACCTTAGCTAGTTCTTCTCTCATCCCATTGTAATCTCCTTTGTTTAAGCACAAAACACTAGTGCTTGAATTTACCTTCTCACCCTCCATCTGTATTTTAAATTCCACCATATTGTGATCGCTCCTTCCGTGAGGATCCCTATGAGATCCTGAATCAATCCTGTCTCATTACACAGGGCCAGATCTAGGACCGCTTGTTCCCTCGTAGGTTCCATTACATACAGTTCTAGCAAAGATCGGCCGCTCAAGATGCGGAGGATTTTGCCCCTTTGGGGCGGCGCGATGCCGGACTGATTTGCGCCGTTTTTGGCGCCGGTCGCCGGACATCGCACCGATTGCGGAGAATTGCGCCCCAGCTTTCTGCTGAAACTTAGTAGAATAATCACAAACAGGGCCGGGATTCTCCCCGACCCGGTGGGGCGGGGGAATCCGGCGTAATGGAGTGGCAGGAACCACTCCGGCGTCGGGCCGCCCCAAATGTGCGGAATTCTCTGCATCTTTAGGGGCCAAGCCCTCACCTTGAGGGGCTAGGCCTGCGCCGGAGTCATTTCCGCCCCGCCGGCTGGCGGGAAAGGCCTTTGGCGCCACGCCAGCCGGCGCCGAAAGGCCTTAGCCGGGCGACACGTGCGGGAGCGTCAGCGGATGCTCACGGCATCCCCGTGCATGCGCAGTGGAGAGGGTCTCTTCCGCCTCCGCCATAGTGGAGACCATGGTTAATAGATGATCCTTGCGGCACTCCATTAGTTAAAGCCTGCCAACTTGAAAATGCCACATATAACCCTACTTTCTTCTTCATGTCTTAACCAATCTCCCATTCATGCTAATGTATTACTGCTCATTTCCTTTATTCTTACCTTGCATATTAATCTTTTGTGTCGTACCTTTCGAATTTTATTTTTTATGGGATGTGAGCATCATTGACAAGGCCAGTATTTGTTGCCCATCCCTCATTGCCCTTGAGAAAGTAGGGCAAACAAATCCAGAGCTCCCTGGATGGGAATGAGATAGAAATTAAGAAAAGGAAGAAAAAGTATGCTTATGACTGGTGTCAGCCAGAAAATATAGTTGATAACCAGAGGAATACAGAAGGTTCAGGGGGGAGGTGAAACAGCTCATTAGAGAAGCAAAGAGGGATTATGAAAAAAGACTGACAGCCAACATAAAGGGGAATCCCAAAGTCTTTTATGGGCATATAGATAGTAAAAGGGTGGTAAAAGTAAGGGTACGGTCAATTAGGGATCCAAATGGAACTTACACATGGAGGCAGGGAGCATTGCTGATGTATTAAAAGAATACTTTGCATCTGACTTTACCAAGGAGGTAGTTGCTACCCAGGATATAGTGGCAGACGAGGCAATTCTGACCTTAGAAGGATTAGAAATAGATAAGGGGAGAGTGTTGAATAGATTGGCGGCACTGAAAGTTGACAAGGCACCAGAATCGAATGAGATGCATCCGATGATATTGAAGGAAGTGAGAATGGAAATTGCAGGGCCGCTGGCCATGATCTTTCTAGACTAAGGGGAGGTGCCCGAAGACTAGAGAATTGCAAATGTTACGCCCTTGTTCAAATAAAACTGGTAAGGATTGTGTCATAACCCCCACGCCCCGAAGTCCAAGGGGAAACCATAGTCGATCTCACCGTGGGGCTGGTGGAATACGTGTTTACCTGGTAGTGGGTAGAGGCCCACTCAGCTGGGGATCGTAAGACAGAGCATAAAAGCCAGCCTGAGCAGGTACCAACATGTTGATTGTCCCAACGGGGACTGTGAATTGTAAATAGCTACTGACGTGGACAGACTTTATGTTCTGTTCAATAAATCCTGCGCCGTTCCGAACATTGGCTTCCTGGTCATTAAACTGGCGACGAGGAAAAAGGAAGCACTGGATTCTACTTCAGGCCGTCCAACTGCTCCGGAAGACTGCCGTGCAGCAGCATGAGGAACTAAATTTTAAAAACGCAACTGTTTGGTAAACTGAAGGACTTTGACACAGGCCTGGAAGACTGGGCTCAATATGTGGAACGTATGAGGTACTTTTTTCACAGGCCTGGAAGACTGGGCTCAATATGTGGAACGTATGAGGTACTTTTTTCAGGCCAATGTCATTTCTGGGGAAAACTGGCAAAAGATAATCCTGCTAATGGCTTGCAGGGCCCCGACCTTTGATATTATAAAGAGTCTTACCTGCCTGGCTGCTCCAGATTCCAAGTAATTTGAGGACTTAGTTGCACTGGTTTCTAACCATTATGATCCAAAGGATCAGTTATTATGCAACAGTACCGGTTCAACACAGTTGTGCAAACTCCGAGAGAGTTAGTGACTGAATTCTTGACCCAGCGGCTGGCGGAGCACTACGAGTTCGGGCCCTCTCTATCCGAAATGTTGAGGGATAGCCTTGTGTGTAACATCAATAACGTGGTCACGCAAAGAAAGCTGTTGGCAGAGCCCACAGTGCATTTACAGCGGGCCATTGCGTTGCACTATCACGTGAAGACTCGTATCCTCAAGGTTCCATGCACTATGGGGTCCATAGTGTGACCCGACTTCCGTATTGTACTTTCTCGATATCCCAGTCAGTGCCCGAAGGGCCAGGTCATCTCCAAAATGACAACCAAAGGTACAATACCACAGTCAGGCTCAGTATTTGGAAGCCACTACAGACCAGCGGGACACTTCCCCCGAGGACAAGGGGGAATTCAGACAGCATTGCCAGGCATGTGGGCGGAGAAAACTGGGTAATCAGGGCGGCCAGAATCAGTCGAGAGAGTACCGCCCAGGACAGGCGATGAGATCGCCCCGAGCCAGGCTTTTCATGTGGCCCCACCCAAGGAAGACAACATGATGCAGCTGAACTGCATCACGGCCCCAAAGGTGGGTCACACTACAGGTGATTGGACGCCCCCTGGTGATGGAGATGGACACGGGAGCTCTCACCTCCATCATTGGTCAACAAACATTTGACCAATTCAGGACAGGGATCTTGCCACTAACCCTGCATAGCACCGAGGCCAGATTGGCGACTTGCACAGGTGAACGACTGAGCATCGTTGGAACCCCTGTGATCCACAGGCTGCAAGCAGTCAGGTTATCTTTAGCCACGGTGCAGGGACCATGTGATAAATATAGGAATTTCAGATGTACTATAGGTATTAGGCGCAGTAAGGGTTAAAAGCCTGGGTTAGTGCGTGTACGTCTGCTGCTGTCGTGTTTTAAAATAAAACCCAATTTGAAAGGCAAGTATATTTTGGGAGCCAGAGGTGCAATTAAAACATCATAAAAAGTTTGGGCTAATGCAATTTTATTTGGATTAAGGAGGTGACAGAGTGGTTAGCACTGCTTCCTCATCGCACCAGAGACCTGGTTCAATTCCGGCTTGGATGACTGTCCATGTGGAGTTTGCACAATCTCCGCGTCTGCGTGGGTTTCCTCTGGGGCTCTGGTTTCCTCCCACAGTCCAAAGATGTGCAGGTTAGATATATTAGCCATGCCAAATTGCTCCTTAGTGTCCAATTATGTGCACGTTAGCTGGGGTAATGGGCAGGGGACGGTGCAGACTTGGACAGAATGGCATTCTGTACTGTAGGAATTTTATGATGCTGCAGGAATTCTAAGGGGAGTTAATGTGGAGTTAATTTGATTTCAGCTTGCAAACATGATGTCATTGCTAGGTGGTGCGAAGGCAGCAGGCATTTTGCAGAAAGAAGTTCAGTTATGAGCTGAATGAAGTTGTGACCGGATGTTTCTTTCAGCAACATCTCCCTGTCTGCTCTTCCTCAGAGCCATACTGGCCTTATTTCCTAGTTCTCCCTCAATCTTTTCACCTTCTGGTAGACCGAGAATCTGGTGAACTGGTGCGACGACAATAATCTCTCCCTCAATGTCAACAAAACAAAGGAGTTGTCATCCGACTTCGTGAAGCGTAGTGGAGAATATGCCCCTGTCTACATTAATGGGAACGAAGAGTCAAGAGCTTCAGGTTTTTAGGTGTACAGATCACCAACAACCTGTCCTGGTCCCCCCATGCCGACACTATAGTTACGAAAGCCCACCAACGACTCTACTTTCTCAGAAGACTAAGGAAATTTGGCATGTCGGCTACGACTCACTCTCACCAACTTCTACAGATGCACCAGAGAAAGCATTCTTTCTGGTTGTATCACAGCTTGGTATGGATCCTGCTCTGCCCAAGGCCGCAGGAAATTACAAAAGATTGTGAATGTAGCTCAATCCATCACGCAAACCAGCCTCCCATCCGTTGACTCTATCTATAATTCCCGCTGCCTCGGAATGGCAGCCAGCATAATAACGACCCCACGCACCACGGACATACTCTCTTCTACCTTCTTCCGTCAGGAAAAAGATACCAAAGTTTGAGGTCACACACCAACCGACTCAACAACAGCTTCTTCCCTACTGCCATCAGACTTTTGAATGGACCTACCTCGTATTAAGTTGATCTTTTCTCTACACCTTGCTATAACTGTAACATTATATTCTTCCCGATGTACGGTATGCATTGTTTGTACAGCATGCAAAAAACAAAACTTTTCACGGTATACTCATACATGTGACAATAATAAATCAAATCAAAGCCGTTTGCTCTCACTGCCGGTCAGTTAAATGAGATTAACACTTTTTGAAGCAGTTCAGACATGTCTGAGATAAAAGGGGGAGCTGAAACCAGCTGCAACAATTTCTGAAGAAATAAAACTTAGAACATAGAACATTACAGCGCAGTACAGGCCCTTCGGCCCTCGATGTTGCGCCGACCTGAGAAACCACTCTAAAGCCCATTTACACTATTCCCTTATCATCCATATGTCTATCCAATGACCATTTGAATGCCCTTAGTGTTGGCGAGTCCACACTGTTGCAGGCACGGCATTCCACACCCTTACTACTCTCTGAGTAAAGAACCTGGGCGTCATTCTCCGCCGGCGGGAGTCTCCGTTTTGCCGGCGCCCGGGGGTTTCCCGACGGCGTGGGGCTGCCCCACAATGGGAAACCCCATTGACCGGCCGGTGTTACGGAGACTCCCGCCGGCCGGTCGGGGCAGAAATGTGGCGGGGCGGGTAGGAGAATTTCGCCCCCTATCTCTGACATCTGTCTTATATCGATCTCCCCTTAATTTAAAGCTATGTCCCCTCGTGCTGGACATCACCATCCGAGGATAAAGGCTCTCACTGTGCACCTTATCCAATCCTCTGATCATCTTGTATGCCTCAATTAAGTCACCTCTTAACCTTCTTCTCTCGAACGAAAACAGCCTCAAGTCCCTCAGCCTTTCCTCATAAGATCTTCCCTCCATACCAGGCAACATTCTGGTAAATCTCCTCTGCACCATTTCCAAAGCTTCCACATCCTTCCTACAATGCGGTGACCAAAATTGCACGCAATACTCCAAATGCGACCGCACCAGAGTTTTGTACAGCTGCAACATGACCTCATTGCTCCGAAACTCAATCCCTCTACCAATAAAAGTTAAATGCCTTCTTAACAACCCTCTCAACCTGGGTGGCAACTTTCAGGGATCTATGTACATGGACACCGAGATCTCTCTGCTCATCCATACTGCCAAGAACCTACCATTAGCCCAGTACTCTGTCTTCCTGTTATTCCTTCCAAAATGAATCACCTCACCCTTTTTTGCATTAAACTCCACTTGCCACCTCTCAGCCCAGCGCTGCAGCTTATCTATGTCCCTCTGTAACTTGTAACATCCTTCCGCACTGTCCACAACTCCACCGACTTTAGTGTCACCTGCAAATTTACTCACCCGTCCTTCTGCGCCCTGCTCCAGGTCATTTATAAAAATGACACACAGCAGTGGCCCCAAAACAGATCCTTGTGGTACACCACTAGTAACTGGACTCCAGTCTGAACACTTCCCATCAACCACCACCGTTTGTCTTCTTCCAGCTAGCCAATTTCTGATCCAAACTCCTGAATCTCCCTGAATCCCATGCTTCCATATTTTCTGCAGTAGCCTACCGTGGGGAACCTTATCAAACGCTTTACTGAAATCCATATACACCACATCAACTGCTTTATCCTCATCCACCTGTTTGGTCACCTTCTAAAAGAACTCAATAAGGTTTGTGAGGCACGACCTACCCTTCACAAAACCGTGCTGACTATCTCTAATCAAATTATTCCTTTCCAGATGATTATACACCCTATATCTTCTAAACCTTTCCAAGGTTTTGCCCACAACAGAAGTAAGGCTCACTGGTCTATAGTTACTGGGGTTGTCTCTACTCCCCTTCTTGAACAAGGGGACAACATTTGCTATCCTCCAGTCTTCTGGCACTATTCCTGTAGACAAAGATGACTTAAAGATCAAAGCCAAAGGCTCAGCAATCTCCTCCCTAGCTTCCCAGAGAATCCTAGGATAAATCCCATCCGGCTCAGGGGACTTATCTATTTTCCCCCTTTCCAGAATTGTTAACACCCCTTCCTTATGAACCTCAAGCCCTTCTAGCCTCGTAGCCTGAATCTCAGTATTCTCCTCGACAACATTATCTTTTTCCTGTGTGAATACTGACTAAATATATTCATTTAGCACCTCGCCTATCTCCTCGGACTCCAAGCACAACTTCCCACTACTGTCTTACCCTCGTCATTCTTTTATTCCTGACATATCTACAGAAAGCTTTAGGGTTATCCTTGATCCTACCTGCCAAAGACTTCTCATGTCCCCTCCTGGCTCTTCTTAGCTCTCTCTTTAGGTCCTTCATAGCTAACTTGTAACTCTCGAGCGCCCTAACTGAACCTTCATGTCTCATCTTTACATAAGCCTCCTCCTTCCTCTTGACAAGTGTTTTGATTACCTTAGTAAACCACGGTTCACTTGCTCGACCACTTTCTCCCTGCCTGACAGGTACATACTTATCAAGGACACGCAGTAGCTGTTCCTTGAACAAGCTCCACGTTTCCATTGTGCCCATCCCCTGCAGTTTTTCTCTCCAACCGATGCATCCCAAGTCTTGCCTCATTGCATCATAATTGCCTTTCCCCCAGATACAACTCTTGCCCTGCGGTATATACCTATCCCCTTCCCTTCTGAGCAACAGGGACAGACTCTCTGCCAGAGACCTGCACCCCATGGCTTAAACCTGGTAAGTCCCCCCCCCCCCCCCCCCCCCCCCCCCCCCCCCAACAGTATCCAAAGCGGTATACTTGTTACTAAGGTGAACGACCACAGGGGATCTCTGTACTGACTGCTTCCTCCCAGCCCATCTCACCGTCACCCATCTATCTTTATTCTTCGGAGTAACTACATCCCTGAAGCTTCTATCTATGACCACCTCTGCCTCTCGAATGATCCGAAGTTCATCCAGCTCCAGTTCCCTAACGCGGTTTCTGAGGAGCTGGAGATGGGTGCACTTCCCACAGATGAAATCAGCAGGGACACTGACGGCGTCCCTCACCTCAAACATTCTGCAGGAGGAACATTGCACTACCTTCCCTGCCATCCCCTCTAGATAAAAAAAAGAAAAAGAAAGAAAGAGCTTACCTGTTATTCACTCCCCTTCTCAGCAAGCACTCACTCAGCAACCTCTGCGCCCTGCACGATAACACCTGAGGGAAAAGAAAAGAAAAGCTACTTACCAGTCACCAGCCAATCTCTCACCTGCAGGCTGTGACGTCACGGTTCAACTTCTTTCTACTTCTACCTGACCTCGAGCCTTCCTCTTGAAAACAACAGCGGTTGTTTTTTTTTTGTTTAGAGGAGGGGGTAGGGAGGGAAACACTGAAGAAGTGTTTCGGGTTTAAGTGTCACTTGACAACAGCTCCTCCACAAACCACCTTCAAGTTAGGGTGACCACAACGGAGGTATGCAAATTTCCCTTGCAACAGCCAAATACATAGAACATAGAAAAATACAGCACAGAACATGCCCTTCGGCCTACGATGTTGTGCCGAACCTTTGTCCTAGATTAATCATAGATTATCATTGAATTTACAGTGCAGAAGGAGGCTATTCGGCCCATTGAGTCTGCACCGGCTCTTGGAAAGAGCACCCTACCCAAAGCCAACACCTCCACCCAACACTAAGGGCAATTTTGGACACTAAGGGCAATGTATCGTGGCCAATCCACCTAACCTGCACATCTTTGGACTGTGGGAGGAAACCGGAGCACCCGGAGGAAACCCACGCAGACAGGGGGAGGATGTGCAGACTCCGCACAGACAGTGACCCAAGCCGGAATCGAACCTGGGACCCTGGAGCTGTGAAGCAATTGTGCTATCCACAATGCTACCGTGCTGCCCTTAAGAACAAATAAAACTACTCTATATCATTTTACCGTAATCCATGTACCTATCCAATAGCTCCTCGAAGGTCCCTAATGTTTCTGACTCAACTACTTCCACAGGCAGTGCATTCCATGCCCCGGCTACTCTCTGGGTAAAGAACCTACCTCTGACATCCCCCCTATATCTTCCACCATTCACCTTAAATTTATGTCCCCTTGTAATGGTTTGTTTCACCCAGGGAAAAAGTCTCTGACTGTCTACTCTATCTATTCCCCTGATCATCTTATAAACCTCTATCAAGTCGCCCCTCATCCTTCTCTGTTCTAATGAGAAAAGGCCTAGCACCCTCAACCTTTCCTCGTAAGACCTACTCTCCATTCCAGGCAACATTCTGGTAAATCTCCTTTGCACCTTTTCCAAAGCTTCCACATCCTTCCTAAAATGAGGCGACCAGAACTGTACACAGTACTCCAAATGTGGCCTTACCAAAGTTTTTTACAGCTGCATCATCACCTCACGGCTCTTAAATTCAATCCCTCTGTTAATGAACGCTAGCACACCATCGGCCTTCTTCACAGCTCTATCCACTTGAGTGGCAACTTTCAAAGATGTATGAACATAGACCCCAAGATCTCTCTGCTCCTCCACATTGCCAAGAACTCTACCGTTAACCCTGTATTCTGTATTCATATTTGTCCTTCCAAAATGGACAACCTCACAATTTTCAGGCTTAAACTCCATCTGCCACTTCTCAGCCCAGCTCTGCATCCTATCTATGTCTCTTTGCAGCCGACAACAGCCCTCCTCACTATCCACAACTCCACCAATCTTCGTATCGTCTGCAAATTTACTGACCCACCCTTCAACTCTCTCATCCAAGTCATTAATGAAAATCACAAACAGCAGAGGACCCAGAACTGATCCCTGCGGTACACCACTGGTAACTGGGATCCAGGCTGAATATTTGCCATCCACCACCACTCTCTGACTTCTATCGGTTAGCCAGTTTGTTATCCAACTGGCCAAATTTCCCACTATCCCATGCCTCCTTACTTTCTGCAGAAGCCTACCATGGGGAACCTTATCAAATGCCTTACTAAAATCCATGTACACTACATCCACTGCTTTACCTTCATCCACATACTTGGCCACCTCCTTAAAGAATTCAATAAGACTTGTAAGGCAAGACCTACCCCTCACAAATCAGTGCTGACTATCCCTAATCAAGCAGTGTCTTTCCAGATGATTAGAAATCCTATCCTTCAGTACCCTTTCCATGACTTTGCCTACCATAATCCTGTAATTCCCAGGGTTATCCCTAGTCCCTTTTTTGAACAGGGGCACGACATTCGCCACTCTCCAATCCCTTGGTACCACCCCTGTTGACAGTGAGGACGAAAAGATCATTGCCAATGGCTCTGCAATTTCATCTCTTGCTTCCCATAGAATCCTTGGATATATCCCGTCAGGCCCGGTGGACTTGTCTATCCTCAAGTTTTTCAAAATGCCCAACACATCTTCCTTCCTAACAAGTATTTCCTCGAGCCTACCAGTCTGTTTCACACTGTCCTCTCCAACAATATGGCCCCTCTCATTTGTAAATACTGAAGAAAAGTACTCGTTCAAGACCTCTCCTGTCTCTTCAGACTCAATACACAATCTCCCGCTACTATCCTTGATCGGACCTACCCTCGCTCTAGTCACTCTCATATTTCTCACATATGTGTAAAAGGCCTTGGGGTTTTCCTTGATCCTACCCACCAAAGATTGTTCATGCACTCTCTTAGCGCTCCTAATCCCTTTCTTCAGTTCCCTCCTGGCTATCTTGTATCCCTCCAACGCCCTGTCTGAACCTTGTTTCCTCAGCCTTACATAAGTCTCCTTTTTCCTCTCAACAAGACATTCAACCTCTCTTGTCAACCATGGTTCCCTCACTCAACCATCTCTTCCCTTCCTGACAGGGACATACATATCAAGGACACGTGGTACCTGTTCCTTGAACAAGTCCCACATTTCACTTGTGTCCTTCCCTGACAGCCTATGTTCCCAACTTATGCACTTCAATTCTTGTCTGACAACATCGTATTTCCCCTTCCCCCAATTGTAAACCTTGCCCTGTTGCACGCACCGATCACTCTCCATTACTAAAGTGAAAGTCACAGAATTGTGGTCACCATCTCCAAAATGCTCCCCCTCTAACAAATCTATCACTTGCCCTGGTTCATTACCAAGTACTAAATCCAATATTGCCCCTCCTCTGGTCGGACAATCTATTTACTGTGTTAGAAAAGCTTCCTGGACACACTGCACAAACATCACCACATCCAAACTATTTGATCTACAGAGTTTCCACTCAATGTTTGGGAAGTTAAAGTCACCCATGACTACTACCCTGTAACTTCTGCACCTTTCCAAAATCTGTTCCCCAATCTGTTCCTCCACATCTCTGCTACTATTGGCAGATCTATATAGAAAACTCCTAACAAGGTGACTGCTCCTTTTCTATTTCTGACTTCAACCCATGCTACCTCAGTAGGCTGATACTCCTCAAACTGCCTTTCTGCAGCTGTTACACTATCTCCAATTAACAATGCCACCCCCCCCCCCCACCTCTTTTACCACCCTCCCTAATCTTATTGAAACATCTATAACCAGGGACCTCCAACAACCATTTCTGCCCCTCTTCTATCCAAGTTTCTGTGATGGCCACCACATCGTAGTCCCAAGTACCGACCCATGCCTTAAGTTCACCCACCTTATTCCTGATGCTTCTTGCGTTGAAGTATACACACTTTTCGTTGCTGGACTACATATCCGATTCCCATTCCCCTGCCAAATTAGTTTAAACCCTCCCGAAGAGTACTAGAAAACCACCCTCCCAGGATATTGGTGCCCCTCTGGTTCAGATGCAGCCCGTCCTCCTTGTACAGGTCCCACCTTCCCCAGAATGCGCTCCAATTATCCAAATACATGAAGCACTCCCTCCTACACCATTCCTGCAGCCACGTGTTCAGCTGCACTCTCTCCCTATTCCTAGCCTCGCTATCACGTGGCACAGGCAACAAACCAGAGATGACAACTCTGTCTGTCCTGGCTTTTAACTTCCAGCCTAACTCCCTAAACTCGTTTATTACCTCCACACCGCTTTTACTACCTACGTCATTGGTACCAATGTGCACCACGACTTCTGGCTGCTCCCCCCTCCCCCTTAAGGTTCCTGAAGACACGATCCGAGACATCCCTGGCCCTGGCACCCGGGAGGCAACATACCTTCCGGGAGTCTCGCTCCTATCTATTCCCCTAACCATTGAATCTCCTACAACGATTGCTTTTCTATTCTCCCCCCTTCCCTTCTGAGCCACAGAGCCAGACGCAGTGCCAGAGACCTGGCCGCTAGGGCCTTCTCCCGGTAGGTCATCCCCCCAACAGCATCCAAAACGGTATCCTTGTTTTGAAGGGGAACGGCCACGAGGAATCCCTGCACTGTCTGCCTGTTTTTTTTTCCCCTGACTGTAACACAGCTATTCTTGTCCTGTACCTTGGGTGTGCTTCCCTCCCTGTATCTCTTCTCTATCACCCGCTCTGCATCCTGGACGATCCGAAGTTCATCCAGCTTCAGCTCCAGTTCCCTAACACGGTCTTTGAGGAGCTGGAGTTGGGTGCACTTCCCGCAGGTATAATCAGCGGGGACACCGGTGGTATCCCTCGCCACCCACATCCTACAGGAGGAGCATGCAACTGGCCTAGCCTCCATCCCCTCTTACCTTACAGAATATAGCTGCCCTGTGGACCAACCGGATCTCCGCCCTCCGACTCTGCATCCAGTCAGCTGCACTCTCTGTAAACTTCTGGCTCTCTTCTCACTCTTTGCGGAAATGTAGGAAACAAAATGAAAGGAGCACCTTACTCCCTCCTCACCTAACTCCCTCAGTCACCAAACTCTCACCATAGCACTCAAATGCACCAAATTCAGCACTCAGTGCAACTGGACTTTCTTTTTAAAAAAAATATATTTATTCAAGTTTTTTGACACCATTTTTCTCCCTTACAAACAATAACGAGAAATCACGCAGAGCAAGATATATACATGGCAAAATGATATATTTACACAGCTTTGTACACTGGCCCTCACCCGTACGTGCCAGTTTCCCCAACCCTTCATGTTATCTCTTGCTCATCCACCCTCCCAGACAGTCCCCCTTTTCCCCCCCCCTCCCCCCCCCTCCCAGGATGACCATCCACCCCCCCCCAAGGTTGCTGCTGCTGCTGACCGACCTTCCTCTAACGCTCCGCGAGATAGTCTTAATAACTTAATCCTCTCCAACTTTATGAACCCAGCCATATCATTTATCAAGGGCTCCAGGCTGGGGGGGCTTCGCCTCCTTCCACATTAGCAAGATCCTTCGCCGGGCTACTAGGGACGCAAAGGCCAGAATGCCGGCCTCTTTCGCCTCCTGCACTCCCGGTTCATCCACTACTCCAAATATTGCTAGCCCCCAGCTTGGCTTGACCCGGACTTTCACCACCTGAGCTATTGCTCCCGCCACTCCTCTCCAGAACCCCTCCAGTGCCGGGCATGACCAAAACATATGGACATGGTTCGCCGGGCTCCCTGAGCACCTTCCACATCTGTCCTCTACCCCAAAGAACCTACTCAACCTCGCCCCCGTAAAGTGCGCTCTGTGGACCACCTTAAATTGTATCAGGCTGAGCCTGGCACACGAGGAGGAGGAATTAACCCTACTTAGGGCATCAGCCCACAGACCTTCCTCGATCTCCTCCCCCAGCTCCTCCTCCCATTTACCCTTCAACCCTTCTACCAGCACTTCCCCCTCTTTTTTCAACTCCTGGTGTATTTCCGACACCTTGCCCTCCCCGACCCATACACCCGAGATCACCCTATCTTGAACTTCTTGTGCCGGGGGCAACGGGAATTCCCTCACCTGTCGCCTCTCAAAAGCCCTCACCTGCATATATCTAAAGGCATTTCCCGGAGATAACTCGAACTTCTCCTCCAGTGCCCCTAGGCTCGCAAACGTCCCGTCGATGAACAGGTCCCCCATTCTTCCAATCCCCGTCCGATGCCAGCTCTGGAACCCCCCGTCCATCTTCCCCGGGACAAACCGGTGGTTACCCCTGATCGGGGACCACACCGATGCTCCCATTGCACCCCGGTGCCGTCTCCACTGGCCTCAGATCCTTAGCGTTGCCGCCACCACCGGGCTCGTGGTCTACTTTGTCGGCGAGAGCGGCAGCGGTGCCGTCACCAACGCCCCTGGGCTCGTTCCTTTACAGGAAGGCAACCAGACTTTCTGCATGGTTCTCACAGGACTCAGGTCTTGCATTTAAAGCAGTGTCAAAAGATCTCTCTCAAAGAACATCTCTGTAAAGCAGATATTCCTATGTGCTAATGGTATTTTAACAGTGGATTGAGAGCTTAGATGTTTTTTCTTGTTGTTTGAGTGGGAATAAAGATCGCAGTTAAGGGTATTATATTCACTGTATTGTTTAAGTGGTAATTGTAATCTATTTTCTTGTGTAATGTTAAAGATACTTTCATACTGTGTTCATAATAAAGTTTGTTTTAACATACCAAATTCCTATTGCGTTGTGTAATCACTCCTGGAGCGAGGTATCCTTTCCTCACAGTCTTACAAAATTAAAATAAACTATTGGGATTTCTGTCCAGTATCCTAGGCACTGTTGGATGTGGTCTGGGCTGCTAATAGTTGTGGCCTAACCTGCTGGGATGCAATTGACTGGAGTCCTCCGTTTCTATTACCAGCAGATTTTGGAACTTGTATGAGGTCCTCGGCAAATATCCAGAAGCATTCCAGGAGGGTCTGTGGAGGATTAAGGGAGTCAAGGCTTGCATCTGCTAAACCCAGTGACTCAGCCAAGATATTTCTGGGCACGGCCTGTTCCTTAAGCCTTACACACCAAAGTTGATGCAAAATTGCTGCATCTCGATGATCTAGGAATCATACACCCAGCACGATTTGCGGAATGGCCCCACCCTTAGTACCAATTTTGAAGCCGGACAATTCTGTTCTCCTCTTTTGGGACTACAAACTAATGGTGAACAGGGCAACCTACCTAGGCCATTACCCTATACCTGAGGTAGAAGACTTGCATGCAAAACTGGCCGGAGGGTGCTCCTTTACACAACTTAATATGAGCCATGCTTATCTGCAGTTGCAACTGGACTCCGAATCTTGAAAGTACACAACTATAAACACCCACAAGGGATTATTCGGGTATATTCGCCTTCCATTCGGGGTCTTTTCAGCTCCTGCGATCTTCCAAAGAGTGATGGAGGGCATACTTTAGGGACTGCCAAAGGTAGCAGTAAATTTGGGTGATGTGCTCATTACAGGGCCCACCGACAAGGAGCACATGGAAAATCCGGAGGATGTGCCCAGACAGTTATCCCACGTTGGCGCCCGTCTAACCACAAGCGTCTGGATTCCCCAATAACATCGGCCCAAATTCAGCACTGGCACTCTTGCTCGCAGCATATGGATATTCTTTTCAACATTGCCCAGGGGTCTAGATAGCTCATGCTGACGCTGTCCGTCATCTTCCACTGCCTGTGAGTCCATCATCTCCACCAGTAATGGAAGAAGTCATGGCAAATTTGAACTTTATGGACACCCTGCCAGTGACGGTCGTCAGATACGAGCATGAACACAAAAGGATCTCAAATTGACGATGGTCCGCCACATGTTTTATGACGGGGTAAAGGGGACCCCCGCAGCAGCCCTGCAGTCCTATGCTCAAAATCTACAAGAATTAACTGTGGAAGATGGCATCCTCCTGTGGTGAGCTTGCGTGGTCATCATGCCAGGAATTGATCCTGAAAGACTGACACAGTTTTCACCCGGGTGTCTGGTGGCCTGGAATCGATGGGGACATCGAGCAAGTAATGCATAGTTGCCCAGAGTGCCTAGAGCACCAAAATCTCCACCTGCGTCGTCCTCAACCCCTGGGAATGGCCAGGCCGTCCCTGGGTGAGACTGCATGCTGATTTTGCCGGGCCTTTTATGGGGTCCATGTTCCTCATCCTGATGGATGCCCATTCCAAATGGGTCAACATCTACAAGATGGTCTCGACTACATCAATGACACCATCGAGAAGTTGAGGTGCTTGCGAGATCTCTGAAGTCCTGGTCACCGACAACAGGACACCGTTCACAAGCCAAAAAAAAATTTGGTGTTTGCGAGGTGAATGGAATCCGACACGCCAAAATTGCCCCGTATCATCCGTCACCCAACGGCCTGGCTGAACGGGCGGTTCAGACATTTAAGAGGCATGTGGAAGCAGACCGTGGACTGCCTGAACACGCAACTAGCAAGACTCCTTTTTATTTATAGGAGAATGTCGCGTGTTACAACAGGGGTGGCACCAACGGAGCTGCTGATGGACTGACCCGATTAAGTCTGACATTCCCAAACCTGGACGAGAAAGTAGAGCTGCAGCAGGAGTCGCTGCGACGATATCATGACCATAAGGATTCCAGGGTGGAATTTCCAACCAACAGCCACAGTTTAATCCTGCAGCTATAGAGATGGTGCACTCTGGCTCCCAGCAGTCACAATGAGAAAACAGGGTCCATCTCATACAAAGTTAAGATCCAAGGGAGGACCCTACAGAATCATGTGGACCACCTAAAGAGGCAAGACCCCGCTCTAGAAGACGCTCAACCAGGGGCATCGATACCTCCACCTAGCCAGGAACCACTCCTTAGCCAGGGAGTGCATCCAACCGTGGCCCAATGAAAGGACCACCAGCATGAAGATGACTCTGGCTCAGAAATGGACACAACAGGGCAGCACGGTGGCGCAGTGATTAGCATTGCTGCCTCACGGCGCCGAGGTCCCAGGTTCGATCCCGGCTCTGGGTCACTGTCCGTGTGGAGTTTGCGCATTCTCCTCGTGTTTGCGTGGGTTTCGCCCCCACAACCCGAAAATGTGCCGGATAGGTGGATTGGCCATGCTAAATTGCCCCTTAATTGGAAAAAATGAATTGGGCACTCTAAATTTAAAAAAAAGAAATGGACACGACGCATCCGCACAGACGGACAATGCCGTGTCCAGGGGCAGGAGCCCCCTATAGCCCTTTGCTAGGAAAATACAGTCGACCAATGGTACATTCGACCTAGACCCGCCGTACGCAAAAGCGGTGCTGAAGGCCTCCTAAGATAGTTGCAGAGGGGGAATGTTCGGACTTGTTGGTGGTGGGTAGCGGGGGAAAGGAAAGAGTGTCATAACCTCCATGAGACACACGAAGGAACTGTCATAATATCCACTCATGTATATAATGAGATGCAGACAGGCAGTGATTGACATACAGGATGACCAGTAAGTACACAACACAGTGCAGCCAATCACCAGACAGGACACTACCACTATAAAGTCAGAGGGCACTAGGTTTCCCGCTCTCTTGGGACCCAGCCACTGAGACAGTCAGAGTCCACGAGCTAGCAAGTGCAAACACCATGCGGTAGCTAGTAAGTCTGGTCAGGCTACTAAAAGGTCTCCAGTCTGTTCAGTATAGTGTTGACTCACAGCTGAATACGTATATCAGTTCTATCGTTGAATAAAGCAGTGTTGGATCTTCTCCAGTGTTAGTCGTCTGTTTCTAGCTTCCCTGCATCGAGTGTAGTCCACATCGAACCTACCTGCCTAACACATCAGGAACCATAACCGATCTCTCCATGGGGTTGGTGGAATGCGAGCTTCCCCGGAAGTGGGCAGAGGTCCACTTAGCTGGGGCTCATAAGACTGAGCAGAATGCCAGGGCGGCATGTTGGTTGTCCTGACGGGGACTGTAAATTTGTAAATAGTTACTGCCATTAACAGAATTTATGGTCTGTTGAATAAATCCTTCGTCATTCCTATATTCCTGGTCATTAAAGATAGCCCCAGCAATTACAGGCTAGTCAGTTTAACGTCAGTAGTGAGGAAGCTTTCAGAAATAATTATTCTGGATAGAATTAGTAGTCACATGGGGAAATGTGGGTTGTTAAGGAAGAGTCAGTGTTGACCTCTGAAGGAAAAATCATCTTAACTATGATTTGCTGGAGTGTTTCTGAGGAGGTGTTGTAGGGAAAAATCCCTTGTACCAGTGCATTCAAGAGGCCGAGTCTCAAGGCAAGGTTCAAAGCGTTGTTCTTTATTGTACAATTACTGAAGCCTTCAGGGAGACCCACGCAGCCAGCTCAGAAACAGTGGCTTGGCCACGTTGATCTCGACAATTACACATTCGCTCTGGATTTTTATAGGAATCCAAATTCGAGCGGGAACATTTGCTCATACATAATAGTTACAGGGTAGTTTTGTTTCAGATCTCTCAGACAGGTTTAAACTGAGAATATGCATCTTTGTCAATTTGCATCTGTATGGCGTGTGTCCGTGTTGATGAGATTACCTGTGCTCGCTCCGGTGTCCCTCCCTTCCATAATGTGTTTTCCATTATCTCCCTGATGTGTCTCCTTAACTAAGTCGACCTCCGATGTCTGTGGCTGTGCTATGCTTTTGTTTCTGTGTTTGCTAGATGAGGTGTTAATGTCATCTTTGTCCTGCTGTGTGTGTGGGGGACGCTAATCTAATCTATACATTTCTTTTATTCCTTCTATTCTGGTTTCTTTGCCTGCCTTGGCCATTTTATTGATATATTATTTCATTCTTTCATAAGTCTTTGCAATACAGTTGTGCCCGATCCCACTGCCAGGGTCTTGACTCGCAGATATCCCGATCTCCTGGCAGCTTCGTGCTGTTGCTGGGCAGAACGAGTGTCTTCCATCATTAAGATGCAGCTTTGTGCTGTTGCTGGGCAGAACAAGTGTCTTCCATCATTAAGATGCAGCTTTGTGCTGTTGCTGGGCAGAACAAGGGTCTTCCATCAATTTTGAATTAAAGGTCTCCCAGCTGTGCAGAAGGGGATTTCCATCCGGGTGTCCCCTTCTGCATTGTGGGCACATTATAAACGGTGCCAATCAGTCCAATAAAACAGTCCAATAAATGTTAAACGGTGCCAATCAGTCCAATAAAACAGTTTCATAAATGAAGAATGTCTGATGAGATGAGATAAAAATATGGTCTTGGAAAATGGGTGATGTAAAAATATGGTCTTGGAAAATGGCCTACTTCAGAGGTAACAGAAAGGGTCGATGAGGGCAATGCTGTTGATGTGTATGTGGACTTTCAGAAGGCATTTGAAGGCACAGCGTCACTGCGACCAGAGCAATTTTAATCTATGAAGAGAACAGTGTAGAAATGCAAAAGGACATGGACAAGATATGTGGCAGATGAAGTTCAATGCAGAGAAGTGTGAGGTGATGTATCTTGGTAGGAAGAACATTAAGAGCCGTTATAAATTCAGGGCTGAAAATTCTTATAGTGGTGAAGGAGCAGAGGGACTGGGTGTTTATGTACATAGATCATTGAAGCTGGCAGGGCAGTTGGAGAGAGCAATAAATAAAGAATATAGTATTTTGGGCTTTATTAATAGGGGCATAGAGTACAAGAGAAAGGTGGAAATGCTGAACTTCCACACCTTACAGCTGGAATATTGTGCATAGTTCTGGGAACCACACTAGGAAGGATGTGAACACATTGCAGAGAGTGCAGAAGTGCATTACAAGAATGAGAAATTTCAATAAGATAGATTGGAGAGGTTGGGACTGTTCTCCTTGGAGAGAAGAAGGCAAAGTGGGGATTTGACCGAGATGTTCAAAATCAGGGGGCTGGACAGAGGAGATCGGGAGAATCTTTTCCCGCTCCTAAAACGATCAAGAACGAGAGGGCACAAAGAAGCAAATGTGATGTGGAAAAAACGTTTTTCACACACTGAGTGGCTCAGGTCTGGAATGCGCTGGCTGGAGGTGTGGTGGAGGCAGGTTCAATCGAGGTATTCAGGAGGGCATTAGATGATTACTTGAAAAGAAGCAATGTACGGGGAAAAGACGGGGGAATGGCACTAAGACATGATACTCGTTTGGAGATCTGGTACAGGCACAATGGGGCAAATGACCTCCTGCTGTGTGGAAACAACTTTGCGATTCTTTGATGAACTGTCATCTTGAACTGCTGCAGTCCCATGTGGTGTAGGTACACCCATGGGGTTGTTTAGGAGGCAGTTCCAGGACTTTGAACTAGCATCAGTGAAGGAAGGGTGAAATAGTTACAAGACAAGTTGATATATGCCTTGGAGGGTAACTCCAGGCATATTACATCTGCCTCCCTTTATCTAATCCTCTCGTTTCGTCCTCAAAAAACTTGAATAAATTTGGGAAACATAATTTCCATGTTGTAAAACCATGTTGACTGTTTATTATTGCATGAATTTCTAAGTGCATTCAGACTTCCTTAATTTCACTTGGTCCCCTCATTTGCACAATTGATATCAATTTTAAATAGCTGAGATCCAAATGCTGGCTCTTGTGGCACCCCACAAGTTGGAGCCTGTCAACCCAAAAATTATCAATTTATTCCTCTGTCTTTGTTAACGAATTCTCAGCTCATGGCAATGCACTCTCCTAAATTCAATGAGTCCTAATTTTGTGTAATAACCTCTTTGACTGCGTTTTGAAAATCTAAATATACTCAAAAACTACATCCCTAAAAACTTTAGCAGATTCGTCAAACACTATTTCTCGTTCATAAATCCATCTTGACTCTGTCCATTTCTATTCAGATTTTAAAATTTCCTGTTGTCACATCCTTAATAAGAGATTGTAATATTTTCCCTAAGATTTTAAGCTTCCTAGCCTACTTTTTTTCCTTAAATACCAGGATTATGTTTGCTGCCTTCCAATCCACAAGTTGCTCATCTTAGTCCTTGATGGTCTACCCTGTATCCTGACAATATGTCCCCTGCTTGTGGGTTCCCCAACCAGGAAATACATCCTCGCAACACCTAGTCTGTCCAGCCCTGTTTGAATTTTATATGTTTCAATCAGATCTCCTTTGATCCTTCTAAATTTCCGTGAATACAGGGCCAGTCGAACCAATCGCTCCATATAGGACAGTCCCGCCAACCCCAGTATCAGCCGAGTGAACCTCCGCTGCACTCTCTCTATGGCAAGCATGTCCTTCCTTGGGTAGAGAGACCAAAACTGCATGCAATACTCCAGGTGTGGTCTCAACAAGGCAGTTGCCATACCAAGCTGTGATGCAGCCGGATAGGATGCTGTCTATAGCACATCTGTAGAAGTGTGTGAGAGTCGATGCAGATATGCTGAATTTCTTTAGCTTCACTCGGAAGTCGAGATGTTGTTGGGCTTTCTTGACTGTTGCATCAACGTCAGTGGACCAGGACAGACTGTTGGTGTTGGTGACCCCCAAGAACTTAAAGCCATCGACCCTCTCCACTTCGGATCCGTTGGTGTAGTTTGGGGGGGGGGGGGGGGGGGGGGGGGGGGGTGCTCATGCTACGCTTGAGGAAATCGATGGTCAGTTCCTTGGTCTCTCCTTGGATAATGGTGTTGAAGGCAGAACTGGAGTCTATGAACAACAGCCTGACGTAGGTGTCCTTGTTGTCGAGGTGTTCGAGTGTTGATTGTAGGGACAGGGAGATAGCATCTGCTGTGGGCCGGTTGCGGCAATAGACGAACTGCAATGGATAGAGACCGCCTGGGAGGCTGGCGTTGATCCGTCTCATGACTAGCTGCTCGAAGCATTTCATGATAACAGACATCAGGGCCACCGGTCGGTAGTCATTGAGGCACGCTTTCTTATTCTTCTTTGGTATTGGTATTATGGTGCTTTTCTTGAAGGAGGTGGGTACCTCAGAGTGGAGAAGTGAGGTGATGAAGATGTCTGCGAATACACTTGCCAGAGTGTTCGCAAAGCTAAAAGAGCTTCCAGTAAAGCTCTTTTTAGCTCTTTTACTTCAGTAAAGAGGAGAGAGAGGGCGAGACTTCAATAAAGAGGAGAGAAAGGGGCGAGACTTCAATGAAGAGCACGGAGAGTGAGAGGCGAGACTTCAATAAAGAGCGGAGAGAGAGAGGCGAGACTTCAGTAAACAGCGCGGAGAGAGAGAGGGCGAGACTTCAATAAAGGGCAGAGAGAGAGGCGGGACTTCAGTAAGGAGCGCAGAGAGAGAAAGGGCCAGGGAGCAGCTTGGGAACGGGTAAGTGATATAAAAAATTACCCCAGGTTCCAGCGGCCTTCATTTCTGGGAGCGGGAGAGAGAGAGAGAGAGCAGCTTGGGAACAGGTACGCAATAGATATTCTGCTATTCTGAGTTTCTGAGAAACTGAAAAGTGACGTCACAGGAAAGCTGTGACCTGATTGGCTGGTAGAGAATCTGGACTAAATTTAAAAATTAAACATTGTTAACCTAATTAAACATAATTAATTAATTACTTAATCATAATTTAGAGGGGTATCGAAGCCAGAGACCGGAGAGTACTGTATTTAGCATTTCCATTTATAGTAGAAATCTAGTGCTCGGAAACATATAGTTCACAGTAACTTTTAGTTTTTTTTTAATTTAATTTATTAATTAGTTAATGCAATGTCAGTGAGAGGGGTGCAGTACTCTGACTGTGAGATGTGGCAGGTCCAGGAGGCTTCCAGCATCCCGGATGGCTACATCTGCAGAAAGTGCACCCAACTGTGGCTCCTCACTGACCGCATGGATCGGTTGTTGCAGCAGTTGAATGCACTTTGGAACATTCAGGTGGCGGAAAGCGTCATAGATAGCAGTAACAGTGATGTGGTCACACCCAAAGTGCAGACAGAGATGGGTGACCACCAGAAGGCAGTCAATGCAGGAATCCTCTGTGGTTGTCCCCCTCTCGAACTGGTGTACCATTTTGGATACTGTTGGGGGGAATAGCCGATCAAGGGAAAACAGCAGCAGCCAGAGCAGTGGCACCATGACTGGCTCTGATGTTCAGCAGGGCAGGTCAAAGCGCAGAAGAGCAATAGTCATAGGGGACTCTATAGTCAGGGGCACAGAAAGGCGCTTCTGTGGATGTGAAAGAGACTCCAGGATGGCATGTTGCCTCCCTGGTGCCAGGGTCCAGGATGTCTCAGAATGGGGAGCGAGCATTCTGAAGGGGGAGGGCAAACAGGCAGAGGTCGTGGTGCATATTGGTACTAACAACAAAGACAGGAAGGGGATGAGGTCCTGCAGCAGGAGTTCAGGAAGCGAGGCAGAAAGTTAAAAGACAGGGCCTCTAGGGTTGTAATCTCGGGATTACTCCCGATGCCACGTGCCAATGAGGCTAGAAATAGGAAGATAGAGCAGCTAAACACCTGGCTAAACAGCTGGTGTAGGAGGGAGGTTATCAGTTATCTGTACCACTGGGAGCTCTTCCGGGGCAGGTGTGACCTGTATAAGAAGGACGGGTTGCATCTAAACTGCAGAGGCATAAATATCCTGGCCGCGAGGTTTTCTAGTGTCACACGGGAGGGTTTAAACTAGTATGGCAGGGGGTGGGTACCGGAGCAGTAGGTCAGAAGGTGAAAAGATTGAGGAAGAACTAGGGAATAGGGCCAGTATGGCTCTGAGGAAGAGCAGACAGGGAGATGTTGCTGAAAAGAGTGGGACTGGTGGCCTGAAGTGCATATGTTTTAATGCAAGAAGTATAACAGGTAAGGCAGATGACCCTGGAGCTTGGATTAGTACTTGGAACTATGATGTTGTTGCCATTACAGAGACCTGGTTGAGGGAAGGACAGGATTGGCAGCTAAACATTCCAGGATTTAGATGTTTCAGGCGAGATAGAGGGGGATGTAAAAGGGGTGGAGGAATTGCGCTACTGGTTAGGGAAAATATCACCGCTGTACTGCGGGAGGACACCTCAGAGGGCAGCGAGGATATATGGGTAGAGATTGTCATGTTAATCACCCTGGGGCAACACGGACTGCAACTGGATGCAGTTGTACTTGAAAGTAGACTCCAAACTTTGATGTTAGTTCAATACGCTTTATTGAACTTGTTAAGCAGTGCACACAGTTCGCTGTGGGTTTGACACTCTACTAATCTAAGCATGCTGACTGTAACTAACTAGACCAGACTAGCTCTGAGCCACGTGTAGAAGGTGCTAACTGATTATATACACCCTGACTGTCACTACAGTTGCCACCAGTGGAAAGAGGCAGAGTGTTGATGCCTCGTGTGTTTTATAGTGGGCGACCACCTTCTAGTGTTCTGCCTGGTGATTGGTTGTGTTCTGTCCTGTGTGTTGATTGGCTGTACTGGGTGTCTGTCAATGCCTGTCTGTATCTCATTATGTGCATAAGTGCATATCATGACCGAGATCAGGAATAAGAAGGGTGCAGTCACAATGTTGGGGATTTACTACAGGCCTCCCAACAGCCAGCGGGAGATAGAGGAGCAGATAGGTAGACAGATTTTGGAAACAAAGAACAAAGAAATGTACAGCACAGGACCAGGCCCTTCGGCCCTCCAAGCCCGTGCCGACCATGCTGCCCGACTAAACGACAATCTTCTACACTTCCTGGGTCCGTATCCCTCTATTCCCATCCTATTCATGTATTTGTCAAGATGCCCCTTAAATGTCACTATCGTCCCTGCTTCCACCACCTCCTCCGGTAGCGAGTTCCAGGCACCCACTACCCTCTGTGTGAAAAACTTGCCTCGTACATCTACTCTAAACCTTGCCCCTCTCACCTTAAACCTATGCTCCCGAGTAATTGACCCTTCTACCCCGGGGAAAAGCCTCTGACTATCCACTCTGTATATGCCCCTCATAATTTTGTACACCTCTATCAGGTCGCCCCTCAACCTCCTTCGTTCCAGTGAGAACAAACCGAGTTTATTCAACCGCTCCTCATAGCTAATGCCCTCCATACCAGGCAACATTCTGGTAAATCTCTTCTGCACCCTCTCTAAAGCCTCCACATCCTTCTGGTAGTGTGGCGACCAGAATTGAACACTATACTCCAAGTGTGGCCTAACTAAGGTTCTTTTTAAAAATATATATATTTATTAAAGTTTTTTAACACAATTTTTCTCCCTTACAAACAATAACCCCCCCCCCCCCCCTCGTAACAAAAAAAACGAGAAATCGCGCAGAGCAAGATATATACATGGCAAAATGATATATTTACACAGCTTTGTACGCTGGCCCTCACCCATACATGCCAGTTTCCCCAACCCTTCATGTTATCTCTTGCTCATCCACCCTCCCAGGCAGTCCCCTCTTTCCCCCCGCCCCTCCCCCTCCCTCCCAGGACGTCCGTCCCCGTCCCCCCCCCCCCCCCAAGGTTGCTGCTGCTGCTGCTGACCGACCTTCCTCGAACGCTCCGCGAGATAGTCTAGGAACGGTTGCCACCGCCTGTAGAACCCCTGCGCAGACCCTCTCAAGGCGAACTTAATCCTCTCCAACTTTATGAACCCAGCCATATCATTTATCCAGGCCTCCAGGCTGGGGGGGCTTCGCCTCCTTCCACATTAGCAAGATCCTTCGCCGGGCAACTAGGGACGCAAAGGCCAGAATGCCGGCCCCTTTCGCCTCCTGCACTCCCGGTTCGTCCACTACTCCAAATATTGCTAGCCCCCAGCTTGGCTTGACCCAGACTTTCACCACCTGAGATATTGCTCCCGCCACTCCTCTCCAGAACCCCTCCAGTGCCGGTCATGACCAAAACATATGGACATGGTTCGCCGGGCTCCCTGAACACCTTCCACATCTGTCCTCTACCCCAAAGAACCTACTCAACCTCGCCCCCGTCAAGTGCGCTCTGTGGACCACCTTAAATTGTATCAGGCTGAGCCTGGCACACGAGGAGGAGGAATTAACCCTACCTAGGGCATCAGCCCACAGACCTTCCTCGATCTCCTCCCCAGCTCCTCCTCCCATTTACCCTTCAACTCTTCTACCAACGCTTCCCCCTCTTCTTTCAACTCCTGGTGTATTTCCGACACCTTGCCCTCCCCGACCCATACACCCGAGATCACCCTATCTTGAACTTCTTGTGCCGGGAGCAACGGGAATTCCCTCACCTGTCGCCTCACAAACGCCCTCACCTGCATATATCTAAAGGCATTTCCCGGGGCTAACTCGAACGTCTCCTCCAGTGCCCCTAGGCTCGCAAACGTCCCGTCGATGAACAGGTCCCCCATTCTTCCAATCCCCACCCGATGCCAGCTCTGGAACCTCCCCGTCCGTCTTCCCCGGGACAAACCGGTGGTTACCCCTGATCGGGGACCAACCGATGCTCCCATTGCACCCCGGTGCCGCCTCCATTGGCCCCAGATCGTTTGCGTTGCCGCCACCACCGGGCTCGTGGTATACTTTGTCGGCGAGAGCGGCAGCGGTGCCGTCACCAACGCCCCCAGGCTCGTTCCTTTACAGGACGCCATCTCCATCCTCTTCCATGCCGCCCCCTCTCCCTCCATAACCCACTTGCGGATCATCGCCACATTTGCTGCCCAGTAGTAGCTTCCCAGGTTTGGCAGCGCCAACCCTCCGCGGTCCCTACTGCGTTCCAGGAACCCTCTCCTTACTCTCGGGGTCTTATTCGCCCACACAAACCCCATAATACTCCTGCCTACTCTCTTAAAAAAGGCCTTAGTGATCACGATGGGAAGGCACTGAAACACAAACAGAAACCTCGGAAGGACCACTATTTTGACCGACTGCACTCTACCCGCCAGCGAGAGCGGTAACATGTCCCATCTTTTGAAATCCTCCTCTATTTGCTCCACCAACCTCGTCAGATTCAGTTTATGTAGGGTCCCCCAACTCCTGGCTATCTGGATCCCCAGATACCGAAAGCTCCCCTCCGCCCTCCTCAGCGGTAGGTCCCCTATCCCTCTTTCTTGGTCCCCCGCCTGTAATACAAAGAGCTCACTCTTCCCTACATTGAGCTTATAGCCCGAAAACTCCCCAAACTCCCTTAGAGTCTGCATGACCTCCACCATCCCCTCCATTGGATCCGCCACGTACAGCAACAGGTCATCCGCACATAGCGACACCCGATGCTCTTCTCCCCTCGGACCACCCCCCTCCATTTATTAGACTCCCTCAATGACATGGCCAATGGTTCGATCGTCAATGCGAACAACAGGGAGGACAGGGGGCACCCCTGCCTCGGTACAGTCGAAAGTACTCCGACCTCCGCCGGTTCGTCACTACACTTGCCATCGGGGCTCTGTAAAGGAGCTTAACCCAATTGATAAACCCTACCCCGAACCCAAACCTACGCAGCACCTCCCAGAGGTACTCCCACTCTACTCGGTCAAAGGCCTTCTCCACGTCCATAGCTGCCACTATCTCCGCCTCTCCCTCCTCCGATGGCATCATTATCACGTTTAAGAGCTGCCGCACATTGGTGTTCAGTTGCCTGCCCTTTACAAATCCCGTCTGGTCCTCGTGGATTACCCCCGGGACACAGTCCTCGATCCTCGTGGCCAGCACTTTTGCCAGCAACTTTGCATCCACATTGAGGAGCGAGATTGGCCTGTACGATCCACATTGCAGCGGGTTCTTGTCCCGCTTTAGGATCAAAGAAATTGTCGCTTCCGACATTGTCGGGGGCAGGGTCCCCTCCTCTCTTGCCTCATTAAAGGTCCTCACCAGTAGCGGGGACAAAAGGTCTGCGTACTTCCTGTAGAAGTCCACCGGGAATCCGTCCGGTCCCGGGGCATTCCCCGCCTGCATGCTCCCCAAACTCTTGCTCAGCTCCTCCAACCCAATTGGTGCCCCCAAACCAGCCACCTCTTGCTCCTCCACCCTCAGGAATCTCAGCTGATCTAGGAATCGTCTCATCCCCTCTTCCCTCACTGGGGGCTGGGATCTGTACAGCTTTTCATAAAAGGCCTTGAATACCTTGTTTATTTTCGTCGCACTCCGAACCGTGGCTCCCCTTCCACCTTTGACTCCCCCTATTTCCCTCGCTGCCATCCTCTTACGGAGCTGGTGTGCCAGCATCCGACTAGCCTTTTCCCCATACTCGTAGGTCGCCCCCTGCGCTTTCCTCCACTGTGCCTCCGCCTTCCCTGTGGTCAACAGGTCAAACTCCGTCTGGAGCCGTCGTCGTTCCCCAAGTAATCTTTCCTCTGGGGCCTCTGCGTATCTCCTGTCCACTCTCAAAATCTCCCCCACTAACCTCTCCCTTTCCATACCCTCTGTCTTCTCCCTATGAGCCCTAATGGAAATTAGCTCTCCCCTGACCACCGCCTTCAACGCCTCCCATACCACCCCCACCCGCACCTCCCCGTTGTCGTTGGCCTCCAAGTACCTTTCGATACACCCCCTCACCTTCCCACACACCACCTCGTCCGCCAGCAGTCCCACATCCAGCCGCCACAATGGGCGTTGGTCCCTCTCCTCTCCCAGCTCCAGTTCCACCCAGTCCGGGGCATGGTCCGAAACGGCTATAGCCGAATACTCCGTCCCCTCCACCCTCGGGATGAGCGCCCTACCCAGAACAAAGAAATCTATCCGGGAGTAGGCTTTGTGTACATGGGAGAAGAAAGAAAATTCCCTGGCCTGCGGCCTTGCAAACAGCCATGGGTCCGCTCCCCACATCTGATCCATCAACCCCCTAAGTACCATTGGAGCGATCCAGTGCTGGATCCAACACTGTATTGAAGTCCCCTCCCATTATCAGGCCTCCTATCTCCAGGTCCGGAATGCGCCCCAACATGCGCTTCATGAATCCTGCATCATCCCAGTTTGGGGCGTATACGTTTACCAACACCACCCACGTCCCTTGTAGCCTACCGCTCACCATTACATATCGCCCTTCATTGTCCGCTACAATAGTCTTGGCCTCAAATGACACCCGCTTTCCCACCAATATTGCCACCCCTTTATTCTTCACGTCCAGTCCCGAGTGGAATACCTGTCCTACCCATCCCTTTCTTAACCTGACCTGGTCCGCCACCTTCAGATGTGTCTCTTGGAGCATGGCCACGTCCGCCTTCAGTCCCTTTAAGTGCGCGAACACTCGAGCCCTCTTCACCGGCCCATTCAGGCCCCTCACATTCCACGTTATCAGCCAGATTGGAGGGGCTCTCACCGCCCGCCCCCCCCCCCACGCCCCGCCGACTAGCCATCTACTTTTCTGGGCCAGTCCCGTGTCCACGCCTCCCTCACCCTCCAGTCCCCCAGAGGGGGGACCCCCGTCCCGACCACCTCTTCTGTGTCCCATTCCCTTTCGGCCAGTGCAGCAGCAACCCTTCCCCCTTCCCCCCCCCTTCCCCTCCCCCCGCTAGACTCCTGTCTAGCTTTTTTGCTCCCCCCATGTCACTCCCATAAGTCAGCTGACGCCTGCTGACCCCGGCTTCCCCCGCCGTCCCATTGACCTCCCCGCGTGGGAGTCTCCCAATCCATATGCATCCCTTCGTTCCCCTTCCCGCCTTTCTTCCCGCGCGCGGGGAAAAACCCCGCGCTTTCCAAAGCCCGCTCCGCCCCCTCTGGCGCAGCTCCTGTCGCGGCCTTGGCTTTCTCCCCCAGCCCATGTAACATGCCCTGCGCGTGATTGACCCCCTATATACAACAACCATCACACATCAAACCCCAAAACATCCCCCCCACCCTCACAAACCCTCAGTTAGAGTCCAACTTTTCGGCTTGTACAAAGGTCCGCGCCTCTTCAGGCGTTTCGAAGTAATAGTGTTGGCCCTTGTATGTGACCCACAGTCGCGCTGGCTGCAGCATTCCGAATTTCACTTCTTTCCGGTACAACGCCGCTTTGGCCCGGTTGAAACCCACTCTCCGCTTTGCAACCTCCGTGCTCCAGTCCGGGTATATTCGGATCTCTGCATTGTCCCACTTACTGCTCCGCTCCTTCTTGGCCCATCTCAGGACCCACTCTCTGACCGTGAACCGGTGGAACCTCACCACCATCGCCCTTGGCGGCTCATTTGCCTGGGGCTTCTTCGCCAGCACCCGATGTGCCCTGTCCAACTCCAGCGGCCTCGAAGGGGCCTCCGTGCCCATCATTGCCTCGAGCATTGTGCTCGGGTATGCCCCGGCATCAGCCCCCTCCACTCCCTCAGGGAGACCCAGGATTCGCAGATTCTTTCTCCTCAACCTGTTCTCCAGGTCTTCGAGTCTTCCCGCCCACCTCTTGTGTAGTGCCTCGTTCTGCTCCACTCTCACCGCCAGGCCCACGAGCTCGTCCTCGTTCTGACTGACTCTTTTCTGTACCTCCTGGATCTTAGCTTCGTGGGCCTTCTGCGTGATCCCGAGTCCTTCAATTGCCGAAAGCATAGGCGCCAACATCTCTTTGCGCATCTCCTCGCGCTGCTCCTCGAAGCAGCGCTTGATGAACTCCTGCAGCTCCCCTTTGTCCCTGGCCGCTGCCATTTTGTTTTCTTTCCCTCGCTTCTCCCGTTGCTCCAGTGCCGCTCCTTTGGTCGTTACACTTCTGGTCCGTCTCATAGAAGTTGGCAGTGTTTGCTTCACCAGTCTGCCCCAAAAAGTCAATGGAAACGCCTGAAAAAGGTCTGAGAGTCGGCTCCAGACGGGAGCTGCCGAATGCGCGACCTACTCCTCCATGGCCGCCACCAGAAGCCTAGTCCCTGCTTCTTCAATGGCCCTGGTAGATCTTTTCACAGTTGTTCCCTCTGCTGCTAGAATTCACCTTTGATAGAGTCAAGTCAGATTGCAGCTTTAAGCTTGCCCTTCCCCCGCCTGCATGCTGGAAGAGGCCCTCGTCTCCTGCTGCAGCTCAAACCAAATCTTTCACTGTTTCTGCCGGGTCTGGTAGCCAAAAGACACAACACTCCTGGGGGACACTGTCAGGGGAATGCTGCAGCCTTCTTCCCACACCGGGAAATGTCAAACAAATGCCGTGGGGGCCCTGTAAAAGAGCCCAAAAGTCCGTTCCAAGCGGGAGCTGCCCAATATGCGACATAGCTCTGCATAGCCGCACCCGGAAGTCCCTAACTAAGGTTCTATACAGCTGCAACATGACTTGCCAATTCTTATACTCAATGCCCCGGCCAATGAAGGCAAGCATGCCGTATGCCTTCTTGACTACCTTCTCCACCTGTGTTGCCCCTTTCAGTAACCTGTGGACCTGTACTCCTAGATCTCTCTGACTTTCAATACTCTTGAGGGTTCTACCATTCACTGTATATTCCCGACCTGCATTAGACCTTCCAAAATGTATTACCTCACATTTGTCTGGATTAAACTCCATCTGCCATCTCTCCACCCAAGTCTCCAAACAATCTAAATCCTGCTGTATCCTCTGACAGTCCTCATCGCTATCCGCAATTCCACCAACCTTTGTGTCGTCTGCAAACTTACCAGTTACATTTTCCTCCAAATCATTCATATATACTACAAAGAGCAGAGGTCCCAGCACTGATCCCTGTGGAACACCACTGGTCACAGCCGTCCAATTAGAAAAGCATCCTTCCATTGCTACTCTCTGCCTTCTATGACCTAGCCAGTTCTGTATCCACCATGCCAGCTCACCCCTGATCCCGTGTGACTTCACCCATTGTACTCGTCTACCATGAGGGACCTTGTCAAAGGCCTTACTGAAGTCCATATAGACAGCATCCACTGCCCTACCTGCATCAATCATCTTTGTGACCTCCTCGAAAAACTCTATCAAGTTAGTGAGACACGACCTCCCCTTCACAAAACCATGCTGCCTCTCACTAATACGTCCATTTGCTTCCAAATGGGAGTAAATCCTGTCTTGAAGAATTCTCTCCAGTAATTTCCCTACCACTGAAGTAAGGCTCACCGGCCTGTAGTTCCCTGGATTATCCTTGCTACCCTTCTTAAACAGAGGAACAACATTGGCTATTTTCCAGTCCTCCGGGACATCACCTGAAGACAGTGAGGATCCAAAGATTTCTGTCAAGGCCTCAGCAATTTCCTCTCCAGCCTCCTTCAGTATTCTGGGGTAGATCCCATCACACTTATCTACCTTAATATTTTTTAAGACGCCTAACACCTCGTCTTTTTGGATCTCAATGTGACCCAGGCTATCTACACACCCTTCTCCAGACTCAACATCTACCAATTCCTTCTCTGTGGAGAATACTGATGCAACGCATTCATTTAGTACCTCGCGCGTTTCCTCTTGCTCCACACAGAGATTCCCTTGCCTAGCCTTCAGTGGGCCAACCCTTTCCCTGGCTACCCTCTTGCTTTTTATGTACGTGTAAAAAGCCTTGGGATTTTCCTTAACCCTATTTGCCAATGACTTATCGTGACCCCTTCTAGCCCTCCTGACTCCTTGCTTAAGTTCCTTCCTACTTTCCTTATATTCCACACAGGCTTCGTCTGTTCCCAGCCTTTTAGCCCTGACAAATGCCTCCTTTTTCTTTTTGACGAGGCCTACAATATCTCTCGTGATCCAAGGTTCCCGAAAATTGCCGTATTTATCCTTCTTCCTCACAGGAACATGCCGGTCCTGAATTCCTTTCAACTGACACTTGAAAGCCTCCCACATGTCAGATGTTGATTTGCCCTCAAACATCCGCCCCCAATCTAGGTTCTTCATTTCCCGCCTAATATTGTTATAATTAGCCTTCCCCCAATTTAGCACATTCACCCTAGGACCACTCTTATCCTTGTCCACCAGCACTTTAAAACTTACTGAATTGTGGTCACTGTTCCCGAAATGCTCCCCTACTGAAACTTCTACCACCTGGCCGGGCTCATTCCCCAATACCAGGTCCAGTACCGCCAAAAGGAGTAAAAGCAACAGTGTTGTTATGATGGGAGACTTTAACTTCCCCAATATTGACTGGGACTCACTTAGTGCTGGGGGCTTGGACGGGGCAGAGTTTGTAAGGAGCATCCAGAAGGACGTCTTAAAAAAATATGTAGATAGTCCAACTAGGGAAGGGGCTGTATTGGACCTGGTATTGGGGAATGTGCCTGGCCAGGTGGCAGAAGTTCCAGTAGGGGAGCATTTCCGGAACAGTGGCCACAATTCAGGAAGTTTTAAAATGCTGGTGGACAAAGATAAGAGTGGTCCGAGGGTGAATGTGCTAAATTGGGGGTAGGCTAATTTTAACAATATTAGGCGGGAAGTGAAGAACCTAGATTGAGGGTGGCTGTTTGAGGGTAAATTAACATCTGACATGTGGGAGGCTTTCAATGTCAGTTGAAAGGAATTCTGAACTGGCATGTTCCTGTGAGGAAGAAGGATAAATATGCCAAATTTAGGGAACCTTGCATAACGAGAGATATTGTAGGCCTTGTCAAAAAGAAAAATGAGGCATTTGTCAGGGCTAGAAGGCTGGGAACAGAGGACGCCTGTGTGGAATTTCAGGAAAGTAGGAAGGAAAGAGTCAGGAGGGCTAAAAGGGGTCACGAAAAGTCATTGGCAAATAGGGTTAAGGAAAATCCCCAGGCTTTTTACATGTGCATAAAAAGCAAGAGGGTAGCCAGGGAAAGGGTTGGCCCACTGAAGGCAGGGGAGGGAATCTATGTGTGGAGCCACAGGAAATGGGCGAGCTACTAAATTAATACTTTGCATCAGTATTCACCAAAGAGAAGAAATTGGTGGATGTTGAGCCTGGAGAAGGGTGTGTAGATAGCCTGGGTCACATTGAGATCCAAAAAGACGTTGGGCGTCTTGAACAATATTCAGGTGGATAAGTCCCCATGGCCTGGTGGGATCTACCCCAGAATACTGAAGGAGGCAAGAGAGGAAATTGCTGTTGGGGTGGGTTTAAACTAATAAGGCAGAGGGATTGGAACCAAATGATAGAGGTTAGTGGACAGTAAGGAGGTAGCAACTAAAGCCTGTAAGGAACTAGATCATGAAGTCAGCGCGATTAAGGGGAAGAGTAGGCAGGGAGCAGATGATGAACGCAAAGGGACTGGTGCATTTGTTTTAATGCAAGAAGTGTAATAGGTAAGGCAAATGAACTTAGGGCTTGGATTCGTACCTGGGATTATGATATTGCTATTACTGAGACTTGGTTGAGGGAAGGGCATGATTGGCAACTAAATATCCCAGGATATCAATGCTTCAGGCGGGATAGAGAGGGAGGTAAAAGGGGTGGAGGAGTTGCATTACTGGTCAGAGAGGATATCACAGCTGTGCTGAAGGAGGGCACTATGGAGGACTCGAGCAGTAAGGCGATTTGGGCAGAGCTCAGAAATAGGAAGGGTGCGTGAGATTGAGGTACAATATGTAAACAGATTATAGAAAAATGTAGGAGCAACAGGGTGGTGGTGATGGGAGATTTTAACTTCCCCAACATTGAATGGGATTCATGTAGTGTTGGAGGTGTAGATGGAGCAGAATTTGTAAGGAGCATCCACGAGAGTTTTTTAGAGCAGTATGTAAATAGTCCAACTCAGGAAGGGGCCATACTGGACCTGGTATTGGGGAATGATCCCGGCCAGGTGGTTAAAGTTTCAGTCGGTGATTACTTTGGGAATAGCGATCACAATTCCGTAAGTTTTAGAATACTCATGGACAAAGACGAGAGTGGTCCTAAAGAAAGAGTGCTAAATTGGGGAAAGGCCAAGTATAACAAAATTCGGCAGGAGCTAGGGAATGTGGATTTGGAGCAGCTCTTTAAGGGTAAATCCACATTTGAAATGTCGGAAATGAAAGGTTGATTAGAGTGCAGGACAGATATGTCCCTGTGAAAATGAGGGATAGAAATGGCAAGATTAGGGAACCATGGGTGGAATTGTGAGACTAGCTAAAATGAAAAAGGAAGCATACATAAGATCTTGGCGACTTAAATCTGATGAAGCTTTGGAGGAATATCGGGAAAGTAGGACAAATCTTAAACGCGCAATAAAGAGGGCTAAAAGGGTCATGAAATATCTTTGGCTAACAGGGTTAAGCAAAATCCCAAAGCCTTTTATTTGTATATAAGGAGCAAGAGGGTAACTAGAGAAAGGATTGGCCCACTCAAAGACAAAAGAGGGAATTTATGCGTGGAGTCAGAGGAAATGGGTGAGATTCTTAATGAGTACTTTGCATCGGTATTCGCCAAGGAGAGGGACATGACGGGCAACACGGTAGCATTGTGGATAGCACAATTGCTTCACAGCTCCAGGGTCCCAGGTTCGATTCCGGCTTGGGTCACTGTCTGTACGGAGTCTGCACATCCTCCCCGTGTGTGCATGGGCTTCCTCCGGGTGCTCCGGTTTCCTCCCACAGTCCAAAGATGTGCAGGTTAGGTGGATTGGCCATGATAAATTGCCCTTAGTGTCCAAAATTGTCCTTAGTGTTGCGTGGGGTTATTGGGTTATGGGGATAGGGTGGAGGTGTTGACCTTGGGTAGGGTGCTCTTTCCAAGAGCCGGTGCAGGCTCGATGGGCCGAATGGCCTCCTTCTGCACTGTAAATTCTATGATAAATCTATGTTGAGGCTAAGGATGGATGTTTAAATACCCCAGGTCCAGTCGGCATAAGGAAGGGGGAAGTTTTGGATATTCTAAAAGGCATTAAGGTGGACAAGTCCCCAGGTCCGGATGGGATCTAGAACATAGAACATAGAACGATACAGCACAGTACAGGCCCTTCGGCCCACGATGTTGCACCGACATGGGAAGTCAAAAAACAAAAGCCATCTAACCTACACTATGTCATTATCATCCATATGCTTATCCAATAAACTTTTAAATGCCCTCAATGTTGGCGAGTTCACTACTGTTGCAGGTAGGGCATTCCACGGCCTCACCACTCTTTGCGTAAAGAACCTACCTCTGACCTCTGTCCTATATCTATTACCCCTCAGTTTAAGGCTATGTCCCCTCTTGCTAGCCATTTCCATCCGCGGGAGAAGGCTCTCACTGTCCACCCTATCTAACCCCCTGATCATTTTGTATGCCTCAATTAAGTCTCCTCTTAACCTTCTTCTCTCTAACGAAAACAACCTCAAGTCCATCAGCCTTTCCTCATAAGATTTTCCCTCCATACCAGGCAACATCCTGGTAAATCTCCTCTGCACCCGCTCCAAAGCTTCCACGTCCTTCCTATAATGCGGTGACCAGAACTGTACGCAATACTCCAAATGCGGCCGTACCAGAGTTTTGTACAGCTGCAACATGACCTCCTGACTCCGGAACTTAATCCCTCTACCAATAAAGGCCAACACTCCATAGGCCTTCTTCACAACCCTATCAACCTGGGTGGCAACTTTCAGGGATCTATGTACATGGACACCTAGATCCCTCTGCTCATCCACACTTCCAAGAACTTTACCATGAGCCAAATATTCCGCATTCCTGTTATTCCTTCCAAAGTGAATCACCTCACACTTCCCTACATTAAACTCTATTTGCCACCTCTCAGCCCAGCTCTGCAGCTTATCTATGTCCCTCTGTAACCTGCTACATCCTTCCACACTGTCGACAACACCACCAACTTTAGTATCGTCTGCAAATTTACTCACCCACCCTTCTGCGCCCTCCTCTAGGTCATTGATAAAAATGACAAACAGCAACGGCTGTTTGGTACGCCACTTGTAACTGAACTCCATTCTGAACATTTCCCATCAACCACCACCCTCTGTCTTCTTTCAGCTAGCCAATTTCTGATCCACATCTCGAAATCACCCTCAATCCCCAGCCTCCGTATTTTCTGCAATAGCCTACCGTGGGGAACCTTATCAAACGCTTTACTGAAATCCATATACACCACATCAACTGCTCTACCCTCGTCTACCTGTTCAGTCATCTTCTCAAAGAACTCGATAAGGTTTGTGAGGCATGACCTACCCTCCACAAAGCCATGCTGACTATCCCTAATCATATTATTCCTATCTAGATGATTATAAATCTTGTCTTTTATAATCCCCTCCAAGACTTTACCCACAACATACGTGAGGCTCACCGGCCTATAGTTGCCGCGGTAGTCTCTACTCCCCTTCTTGAACAAAGGGACCACATTTGCTATCCTCCAGTCCTCTGGCACTATTCCTGTAGCCAATGATGACATAAAAATCAAAGCCAAAGGCCCAGCAATCTCTTCCCTGGCTTCCCAGAGGATCCTAGGATAAATCCCATCAGGCCCCGGGGACTTATCTATTTTCAGCCTGTCCAGAATTGCCAACACCTCTTCCCTACGTACCTCAATGCCATCTATTCTAATAGCCTGGGTCTCAGCATTCTCCTCCACAACATTATCTTTTTCCTGAGTGAATACTGACGAAAAATATTCATTTAGTATCTCTCCTATCTCTTCAGACTCCACACACAACTTCCCATCCCTGTCCTTGACTGGCCCTACTCTTACCCTAGTCATTCTCTTATTCCTGACATACCTATAGAAAGCTTTTGGGTTTTCCTTGATCCTACCTGCCAAATACTTCTCATGTCCCCTCCTTGCTCGTCTTTGCTCTCTCTTTAGATCCTTCCTCGCTACCTTGTAACTATCAAGCGCCCCAACTGAAACTTCACTCCTCATCTTCACATAGGCCTCCTTCTTCCTCTTAACAAGAGATTCCACTTCTTTGGTAAACCACGGTTCCCTCGCTCGACGCCTTCCTCCCTGCCTGACCGGTACGTACTTATCAAGGACACGCAGTAGCTGTTCCTTAAACAAGCTCCACATATCCAGTGTGCCCAACACTTGCAGCCTACTATCCCCCCCAAGTCATGTCTAATGGCATCATAATTGCCCTTCCCCCAGCTATTGCCCTGCGGTGTATACTTATCCCTTTCCATCACTAACGTAAACGTCACCGAATTGTGGTCACTGTCCCCAAAGTGCTCACCTACCTCCAAATCTAACACCTGGCCTGGTTCATTACCCAAAACCAAATCCAATGTGGCCTCTCCTCTTGTTGGCCTGTCAACATATTGTGTCAGGAAACCCTCCTGCATACATTGTACAAAAAAACGACCCATCATAGTATAGTATAGTACTCGAACTATATCTTTTCCAGTCAATATTTGGAAAGTTAAAGTCTCCCATAATAACTACCCTGTTACTTTCGCTCTTATCCAGAATCATCTTCGCCATCCTTTCCTCTACATCCCTAGAACTATTTGGAGGCCTATAGAAAACTCCCAACAGGGTGACCTCTCATTTCCTGTTTCTAACCTCAGCCCATACTACCTCGGAAGAAGAGTCCCCATCTAGCATCCTCTCCGCCACCGTAATACTGTTTTTGACTAGCAGCGCCACACCTCCCCCTCTTTTGCCTCCTTCTCTGAGCTTACTAAAACACCTAAACCCCGGAACCTGCAACAACCATTCCTGTCCCTGCTCTATCCATGTCTCCGAAATGGCCACAACATCGAAGTCCCAGGTACCAACCCATGCTGCCAGTTCCCCTACCTTATTTCGTATACTCCTGGCATTGAAATAGACACACTTCAAACCACCTACCTGAACACTGGCCCCCTCCTGCGAAGTCAATTCTGTGCTCCTGACCTCTGTATTCTCAATCTCTCATACCTTAAAACTACAATCTAGGCTCCCATGACCCTGCTGTATTAGTTTAAACCCCCCCAAAGAGCACTAACAAATCTCCCCCCCCCCCCCCCCCCCCCCCCCCCCCCCCCCCCCCCCCAAGGATATTTGTGCCCCTCAGGTTCAGATGTAGACCATCCTGTCTGTAGAGGTCCCACCTTCCCCAGAAAGAGCCTCAGTTATCCAGAAATCTGAATCACTCCCGCCTGCACCATCCCTGTAGCCACGTGTTTAATTGTTCTCTCTCCCTATTCCTCATCTCATTATCACGTGGCACGGGCAACAACCCAGAGATAACAACTCTGTTTGTTCTCGTTCTGAGCTTCCATCCAAGCTCCCTGAAAGCCTGCCTGACATCCTTGTCCCCTTTCCTACCTATGTCGTTAGTGCCAATGTGGACCACGACTTGGGGCTGCTCCCCCTCCCCCTTAAGGACCCGGAAAACACGATCTGAGACATCGCGTACCCTTGCACCTGGGAGGCAACATACTAAACGTGAGTCTCTCTCGCTCCCACAAAATCTCCTATCTGTGCCCCTGACTATCGAGTCCCCAATTACTAATGCTCTGCTCCTCTCCCCCCTTCCCTTCTGAGCAACAGGGACAGACTCTGTGCCAGAGGCCCTTACCCCATGGCTTACCCTTGGTAAGTCCCCCCCCCCACAAGTATCCAAAGCGGTATACTTGTTACTCAGGGGAACGACCGCAGGGGATCCCTGCACTGACTGCGTTTTCCCAGTCCCTCTTACAGTTACCCATCTATCTCCAATCTTTGGTGTAACTAATTCCCTGAAGCTGCTATCTATGACCCCCTCTGCCTCCCGAATGATCCGAAGTTCATCCAACTCCAGCTCCAGTTCCCTAACTCGGTCTTGGAGGAGCTGGAGATGGCTGCACTTCCTGCAGGTAAAATCAGCAGGGACACTAACGGCATCCCTCACCTCAAACATCCTGCAGGAGGAACATTGCACTACCTTCCCTGCCATCCCTCTAACCTCCAACCAAGATCTGGTTAATAAATAAAAAATATAATAATATGGCACTTACCTCACACCAATGGGTCTTATTATTAGGTTAGAGGAGGAGGGTGGGTGGGAGACACTACACGTGTAGTGTCTCGGGTTTCCTCTCCACCAGAATTTATTGGTTGGAGGGGGGGGGGCCTTCCCAGAAGTCCGCGGTCGAACTTCCGGTTCCCGCCTTATATTAAAAAAAACAGAAAAAGAAGAACAGAAACGGGACCAGGTAAGTGTTTTTAAGTAAAAACGTACCTCCCAGAAGGCCCTTGCGCACCGCTCCCGCCGAAATCCAAAGGCCTGCTCCTGCAAAGGTAAGTGTTTTTAAAGTAAAAACTTACCTCCCAGAAGGCCCTTGCGCACCGCTCCCGCCAAAATCCAAAGGCCTGCTCCTGCAAAGGTAAGTGTTTTTAAAGTAAAAACTTACCTCCCAGAAGGCCCTTGCGCACCGCTCCCGCCGAAATCCAAAGGCCTGCTCCTGGAAAGGTAAGGGTTTTTAAAGTAAAAACTTACCTCCCAGAAGGCCCTTGCGCACCGCTCCCGCCGAATTCCAAAATCCAAATTCTATCCCAAGTTACTGAGGGAAGTGAGGGAAGAAATAGCTGGGGCCTTAACAGATATCTTTGCAGCATCCTTGAGCACGGGTGAGGTCCCGGAGGACTGGAGAATTGCTAATGTTGTCCCTTTGTATAAGAAGGGTAGCAGGGATAATCCAGGGAATTATAGACTTGTGAGCTTGACGTCAGTGGTAGGCAAACTGTTGTAGAAGATATTGAGGGATAGGATTTATTCACATTTGGAAGAAAATAGACTTATCAGTGATAAGTCTTATAAGTTTCCCATGGTAGGTTGCTGGAAAAAGTGAAGTCGTGTGGGTTCAGGGTGTACTAGCTAGATGGTTAAAGAACTGGCTGGGCAACAGGAGACAGAGAGTAGTGGTGGAAGGGAGTGTCTCAAATTGGAGAAAGGTGACTAGTGGTGTTCCACAGGGATCCGTGCTCGGACCACTGTTGTTTGTGATATACATAAATGATCTGGACGAAGGTATAGGTGGTTTGATTTGCAAGTTTACAGATGAGAATAGGACAGCAAGTCATGCTCTCCGTATACAACCCCAGCACATTCCTGTCACCAAAATACTCGGGTCCGTACTCCATTGCGGACATAGTAAGCCCTTCCGTATATAAAATAAAGTATCCCAACGGTAAGACTGCGTGGTTCCATATCAACCAGCTGAAGGCATATGGAACACAGTCCAACCACTCACACCATGTCATGCTCGACGCAGCACACCACACCCCGCCCACATCCAACGTAACCCTACCATCCCCCAACACGTCCAGCCCAGCCACGGACTCGAACTTGACTCCACCCCCTAAATATACACTCCACCCCGGAACGCCCACAGACTGCAGCAGCAGAGACAGCGACTGTGACTCGGACGATAGCCACAGCACGCCTCCCTACTATCCCCATGCAACAGGCCCCACATCCAGCCCATCTCAAGCTGCTTGAGATGGGCTGTAGTGGGATCGATTCCCTGATGTCCATGACCGTCATGGAACTAACAAATCAGTTGATTCCTGTCCTGTTCAGGAACCACATAAAGGGTGTCTTTTAACACCACACCGTCATGTGTGGTCAGAGCATTTTTGAACCTCTCATCGGGAGCTGGATAGTTTCCTTTCACAATCTCCCTGAGATTGCTGTCCTGCTTCTGGGCCTCCATTAGATCCTCGATCTTTGTCTGTGAGACCTGAACTGCACTCACTGGTGCGCCTTCGGGGGGTGTCCAAAAATACCAATGCCTAGAACCTGCTTTGGCCAGTGCGTCGGCTTTCACATTTCCAGGGGACGAGGAGCGATGCTGACTTCGAACTTTGATTATCCCAAAAGTCCTGTTCTGGGCTCGCTCTAAAATGTGACGGAGCAATGGGGCTGAGGGGAGGGGTTTTCCGTCTGCGGAAACAAATCCTCTTGCTTTCCACAGGGGCAGAAATTCCGTGAGGCTGTTGCAGACATAGTGGTTGTCCGAGTATATGTCTGCTGGGCTGGGGAAGAAATCTGGGTGTTCCACTATATATGCGATGGTCGCAAGCTCTGCTGCCTGCGCGCCTAAGTGGCCTGGAAGTTTTAACGATATTTCCTCAAGGGCGCGTCCCTGCGCGTCCTCGACATAGATACCGCAACCTGTTTATGCGCTTCCCATCCAAGACTGTGGAAGATCCATCCACATAGATCTTTATGGGCTCACACGTGTCTGTGGGCTGGGGGCTCTGGTTTGAATTACCTATCTTTCTTACTGTACCGTCCTTGAGTCGTCCATCCAGTAAACGTTGGGTGTTCGGTGAGAATTGTAATGGGGTTCAGTCCGGTAAGATATGAAAAATACTGCACTACTCTCTATGCTACCTCTATGGCGTAAGGAGAAAGCGGGTCTGGAACTTGTAGTGCGGGGATGCTATGAGTGCCTGTTTTAAAGAGTCCACAGCATCCGTATGCTGCGGAAGCCATTACCAGGGGGCTCCTTTCTTTAGGAGGTCTGAGAGGGGTGCTGCCTTGCTGGCGAAACCGGCAATGTGGTTTCGGCAGTAGCCAACCAGTCTTAAAAATGACCGGAGGGCTGAAACGTTCTGGGGAAGGGGCAGTTTAGCAATCGAGTCAATCCTTTTATGCTCGATCTCGCGTTTACCGTGTGTGATAATTGTTCCCAAATATATCACCTTTTCTTCCAAAATCTGGGCCTTTTTGGGGTTGACTTTACAACCGGTTGAGTGTAAGAGTTCCAGGAGTTCGGACAGAAGCTCAATGTGCTCTTCCTTGGTGTCTGTCTGCAGTAGTAGGTCGTCTTCGTACTGAACCAGATATTCGGGGCGAGAGAATTTGGCTAAACCATTTGCCAGCTGTCGGTGGAAAATGGAGGGGGAGTTGTGGAAGCCTTGTGGCAGGCATGTCCACGTGTACTGTTGTGCTTTAAAGGTGAAGGCAAATTTGTACTGGCACGCCTTTGCCAATGGAATGGACCAGAATCCATTACTGACGTCCAAAACCGTAAAGAATCGGGAATTGAGTCCCTGCTTGAGCATGGTCTCGGGACTTGTTGCTACTGTGGGGGCTGCTGCGGGGGTGATTTTGTTGAGTTCCCGGTAATAGATGGTCAGTCGCCATGATCCATCGGGCTTTCTCACTGGCCAAATCGGGGCATTATTAGTGGAGGCTACTGATCTAAGTACGCCCTGCTCTAATAAGCTTTCTATTACCTTTGAGATTTCTCCCTATGCCTCTTGGGGAAATCCATACTGTTTTTGGGGTCTATGGTCAGGTCCTGTTATTTGTACAGAGCCAGTCATCCGTCCACAGTCGTGCTTGTGGGTCGCGAATGCTGCCCTGTTCTTTTGCAGAACTGCCCTAACCTGCTTGTCCGTACTAAGCGTGGTCGGGTTGAACCAAAATTCGCCTACTGCGCTAATTTTATTCGCGTACTCTCCTATGTTGAGCGTTGCGGGGGCTCTTGCGGATTTTGCCATCTTCCAGACACACTGGTTGACTGGATCAAATGAAAGATTATGGGAATTCATGTAATCGATTCCCAGAATGTGTTCTGCTGCGTGGGGCAGGCCAACTAAAACTACGGGGTGCTTGGTGGTGATGGTACCGATTTGAATGGGTACAGGGGCTGTGATGTGTCCCTGCTGTGAGTGGTCTGTAAAGCCGCTGAGGGTGATAGTGGCTGTAGTGGGCCATGTGTCTTTTTGAAACATGGTGAAGGAATTTATTGTGGTGCGGGACCCTCATGTGTCCCAGAGAATTTCGATGGGCTGTCCCCGAATTTCCGCTGCAACTACCGGTCGTCCGGACCTATCCCAAAGGGTGTTGCAGACCCAACTGAGGGAGCCCGTATACCGTCAGTCCGTTCCGGTCAAGTCCGTCTGATCTGAATGGGCGCTAACGCTATGAATGGGCTGTCTTTTTCTTACTCAAAGAGTCCGTCTGCTGGGCTCTCTGTGGCTTTTTAGGGGCATTGCACTCTCTTGCGAAGTGTCCCAACTGTCCACATTTGTAACACTCCTGTGACTTGGGTGGGGGGTTGTTCTTTCCCTCATTCACCCATGCAGGGCTCTGGTGTGTTTTTACTGCCTGCATATCTGCTCCGGCCTGCTTTTCCTCGGAATCTTTGACTGCGGGCTTACTTTGTATAGATTGCTCCCAAGTGCGGGACAATCTTTTCACTACCCACTTCTCGTTATGGGCCTCCTCTGAGGGATCATAACTCGTGCAGGCTTTCTGTCCTGTTTCTGTGGCATGGGAGATAAGGGTGTGGGTCCATTTGGCCATGTTCTCTGGGGACAAATGGGCGCGGTCTAAGTCTCCAAAGACTGCTGCAAAGTGGATCCACAGGCGTCCAGCAAACGCTGTGGGGTGCTCGGATTTCTTTTGCCTACATTTGTTGAGGCCATCTACGGGGTCAACCCGGTTATACCCGATCGCATCCAGGATTGCGGTATGCATTTCTGCAAGGGTCCCTCCTCCTACATTCTGTGGGTCGGGAAGGGCTGCTGCTACTGAAGGGTCTAAACTGAAGTGGGCAGCACGGTAGCCTTGTGGATAGCACAATTGCTTCACAGCTCCAGGGTCCCAGGTTCGATTCTGGCTTGGGCCACTGTCTGTGCGGAGTCTGCACATCCTCCCCGTGTGTGCGTGGGTTTTCTCCGGGTGCTCCGGTTTCCTCCCACAGTCCAAAGATGTGCGGGTTAGGTGGATTGGCCATGATAAATTGCCCTTAGTGTCCAAAATTGCCCTTAGTGTTGGGTGGGGTTACTGGGTTATGGGGATGGGGGTAGGGTGGCAGTGTTGACCTTGGGTAGGGTGCTCTTTCCAAGAGCTGGTGTAGACTCGATGGGCTGAATGGCCTCCTTCTGCTCTGTAAATTCTATGATGATAAACTTAAAACGGTGAGCTTTATATGCTCTCGCTCATCCAGGCCGTACATGGTCGCCTGATGCTTAACTGCGGCAAAGAAATGGTGGGGGTCTGAGGTGGGGAGGAACGGTGTGATCTTATTGCACGCGTCCCGTAATTGGGTCACTGTTAAGGGGGTGGAGTATAGAAATTCCGCATCGTCCGATGTGGCTGTGCGGTGGGTGGTTACTGGGTTCATTGGAGCTTGAACTATCTGCTGTGTGGGGGGTTGGGGCGCTTTCCTTTTTTGTGGCTTTCCCTGCGCACATGTTCCCTGAACATATCTCTGCGCTGGTTTGTTTAATTCTTCCCAATCAGGGCCGTCTTCCTGATCTAATTTGTCTCCAAAGGTTTCCTGGAAACCTTTCTGAACTGAAAGCAGCGATTGCAGCTCTGCAATCTGCTTCCGGCACTTTGCGTGATCTAATGTGCATTGTCTTTGTTCTGTGGTGGCAGCATGGAGTGCTCGTAATGCTGCCTTGAGGTCACTACACTGTCTCTGTAATGCCTCTACCTGCTTTTCTGTTTCTTCACGTACCAGGACTGCACGTTGCGTGTCCTGATAGGCCTTTTCATATTGAGACTGGAAGCTGCTTAAGTGCGCCAGACAAGACTGATGTGCCCTTTTGGCATCCTCCACCTCTCCATCTTTTGCTGCCAACTTCCTCCTCAATTCCAAATTCTCCTTTTCTACCGCGCTTACATCGACCGTACTCATTCGGTGTATGCCCTCAACTTCTTTCCGGAGCGTCCTAATGACCTCCTCTGTGTCTCGCAATTGTGCCAAGCAGGACACGATTGCCATCGGCTTGCGAGCTTTCCCTCAGCTCTTTTTGTGGATCTCGCTCAGGTTCTCCCACCAAGTATGTCCTATACTCCCGGGACCTGATTCCTCGTTGTCACATCCTTTCCCTTTGAGATATTTCCTGATCTCTTCCTCCCAAATGGGACATTGTCCCACTCTACTGCTGCTGGTCGCTGCGATCACAAATTCCTCTGGGTTCATTAGGCGCTGCATTGCCATCTTTCCTATCCGAATGCTGCTCTTCAAATTTGGGACAGGGGTTTTAATCCGAATGCTGCTCTTCAAATTTGGGACAGGGGTATTAAGGCGGTGCTGTAAATACGGGTACGGCTTTCGCTACTTTCCGATATACAAACTTCCGACAGTTTTGCCGCAACAAAAAATCTATCAGTTTTACCTTATCGCCCTGTTAGTTACGCATGCATACACACACTTCCGAATTTATGAGTATTGACCAGAACTGCTTGTGGTTTTCTGTTTCCAATTGGATCTCGAATTCAAATTCTGGGTTCTCCCGGAGTGGTTTTCCACTTCTCGATCGGGTCCCATCAGGATGTCGCCAAATAATGTTGCTAATTTTCTCCTTGGTTCAATTGCTCTGTTTTATTACCTTTGCTCTCGAGTCGCCAGGTATCTTTATGATATCGCCACGAGGTTCAAGTCCAAGTAATGATCAATAATCCAATACACCAATTAGTAAGATTTAAATCAAAGCACATTTATTATACACAGTAATCGCTACTCATGCACAAATGCTATGTCTAAGCTACTTCTACAACTAACAGGCCTATACTTAACTTTGAACTGGCCCACCAGGTCAGGAGAACAAATGGCCTTTCGTTTGGGTTCTGAGCCTGCGGGATTCGAAGTTGGTACGGATTGGTAGCTAGGAGCGCCTATCTCGTAGCGAGCGTTGAATTAAGACTTACGAGTTTGATGATCACTGGAGTCACTGCACCGGTCACGGTCAATGTTGGTTCGTTGTTGCTGAGTGACCCGGGCAGGAAGAAGAGTGTGAAGAGGTGAAGAAGAGGTGAAGAAGAGACCGATTTGAACTTGGGGCTCAATTCTTATAGACACCAGGGGCTTCCCGCCTTTCGGGGCGGACCCTGTACCTGGTCCCAAGTGATTGGACTTTGTCCCAATCGCTTGGTTCGATTTTCTCCAATACTGGAGCGGTTCCCTGATCGATGGGCGGTCTTGAGGTGCTCGTTCACCTCCTTTGTTTTGGCTCCTGCTGGCGCCGAGGAGTCTGGCTTTGCTTTGTGTGTCAAAATGTTGCTTATTGTTTCCGGGGATTGCTCATCAGTATGCAGATGGCTGTTCACTTTGTTATGCTGATGGTCGCTAGTATCGATGTTGTCTGGTTTTTGCAGAGGTAAATACACAGTAAAACCTGCAGCTGCTGCTTTTTGTCTTGTTGGCTGACTTTCCCATCAGCCTTTGCCGTTCGCCATTTTAAATCGGGAGTTGGCCAATTTAAGTGGCTACAGGGTGATGAGTGACTTGAAGGGGAATCTTCAGGTGGTGGGGTTCCCAGGTATCTGCTGCTCTTGTCCTTCTAGATGGTAGCGGTCGTGGGTTTGGAAGGTGCAGTCAAAGGAACCTTGGTGAGTTACTGCAGTGCATCTTATAGATGGTATGCATGGCTGCACTGTTCATCGGTGGTGTTGGGTTGGAATGTTTGAGGAAGGGGAAGCAATCAAGTGGGCAGCTTTGCCTTGAATGGGGTCGAGCTTCTTGAGTGCTGTTGGAGCTGCATTCACCCAGGCAAGTGGAGAGTATTCCATTACACTCCTGACTTGTGCCTTGTAAATGGTGGACAGGCTTTGGGGGTCAGGGGGTAAGTTACTCGCCATAAGATTCCTAGCCTTTGACCTGCCCTGTATGAATATAGCTAGTCCAGTTCAGTTTCTGATCAATGGTAACCCCCCCCCCAGGATGTTGATTATGGGGGATTCAGCGATGGTAATGCCATTGAATGCCATGGGACAATGGTTAGATCCTCTCTCATGCACAAAACTCTATAGACTAAACTATCAGTACTGCTAAAGCCTATACTTAGCTTCAGGCGCCCACTCAGTCAAAGGAACAATGGCCGTTGTTCGTTTCTGCGGCTGCTGGGGTTGAACTGGTATGGAATAACAGCAAAGAGCGTCTTTCTGGTACCGTGCGTTGACCTTGGACTTACTTGTTCTGATGCAGCTTTGGCAGGTGTCTCCTTGGTGAGAGCCGGAGCCAAGAGAGCGATTCTCTCGTGGGGGATTCTTCTTATACCCAAAAGGGGCTTTGCGTGCTTTTGGCCGGGCCTTGAACTTGGCCCCATTTAATTGAACCATTTCCCAATCGTTCCTATCGATTTCCTCCAATAAAGGGGTGCGTGCCCTGATGGCTGGGCGTATCTCAGGTGGTCGTTGGCCTGCTTTGTTCTGGTCTCCTCTGGCGCCGGGGTGTCTGTCTTGGTATCGTTTACTTAAATGTTACTCTTTTGTACCCGGGGATGGCTCATTAGTATGGTAATGGCTTTGCAGTTTTGGGTTTGTCTGGGAGCTGCGGCTCCAATCAACAGACAAATCCTGCACCTGCTTGCTTTCTCAGTATTGTCCATTTTCCCTGCAATCTTTGCAAAGTGACCATTTTGTAATCGGGAAGTGGCCATCCCAGATGGCTACAGCCACTTGTCAGCCCAAGTCTGGATATTGTTCAGATCCTGCTGCATTTGGACATGGACTGCTTCATTATCTGAGAAATCGCGAATGGTGCTGAACATTATGCAGTCATCTGCGAACATGCACACTTCTGACCATTGGTCATTGATGAAGCAGCTGCAAATGATTGGGCCTAGGACAGTACCCTGAGGAACTCCTGCTGTGATGTCCTGGAACTGAGATGATTGACCTTGTGCATAGGATACACCTGGGCAATTTTCCACATTACCGGATAGATACCAATATTGTAGCTGTCATGGAACAGCTTGGCTCAGGGTGTGGCAAGTTCTGGAGCACAAATCTTCAGTACTATATTGAACCTGGGTCTATGGTGCTGTGAGACAGCAGTGCTAACCACTGTGTCACCGTGCTGCAGTTCATGTGATGTAGGTACACTCACCGTACTGTTCAGGAGGGAGAACTAGCATTGTGGTTAGAACAATTGCTTCACAGCTCCAGGGTCCCAGGTTCGATTCCGGCTTGGGTCACTGTCTGTGCGGAGTCTGCACATCCTCCCCGTGTGTGCGTGGGTTTCCTCCGGGTGCTCCGGTTTCCTCCCACAGTCCAAAGATGTGCAGGTTAGGTGGATTGGCCATGCTAAATTGCCCTTAGTGTCCAAAATTGCCCTTAGTGTTGGGTGGGGTTACTGTGTTATGGGGATTGGGTGGAGGTGTGGACCTTGGGTAGGGTGCTCTTTCCAAGAGCCGGTGCAGACTCGATGGGCCGAATGGCCTCCTTCTGCACTGTAAATTCTATGAAATCTATGAAACCTGTGGGAGGTTTTTGATTTAGCAACAGTGAAGAAATACTGTCTTTCACCTATATCTGCTGCTCTTGTTCTTCTGGGCGGTCCTTTGGACAGTGTTGTCGAAAGAATCTTGGCAAGTTGCTGCAGTGCATTTAGTATAAGGTACACACGGTATGGACAGAAGGAGGCTATGTGGACTGCCATTTCTTTGCCAGCTCTCCAAATTAACAGTGCACCTTATTCCATTCTCCTGCCTTTTCCCATATCCCTGCATTCTTCCTTTTCAGATAATAATCCAGTTCCCTCTTGAATTCCCGTAATTAAACCTTCCTCCACACTGTCAAGCAGTGCATTCCAGGAAAAAAGTTTCAATCAATTAGTGACAAACCCAACGAGAGGAGATGCAATTCTAGACCTAGTCTTGGGGAACGAAGAAGGACAAGTGGGTGAAGTGACAGTTGGCTTATATTTCTGGGATAGTGATCACTATTCAGTTAGATTCAGTATTCGCATGGAAAAGGACAGAGATAAAGCAGGAGGAAACATTTTGAACTGAGGGAAGGCAAATTTTGTAGAAATGAGAAGGGACTTGGCTGACTTGGACTGGTCGCATTGCTAAAGGATAAATCTGGAAAACCAGGGAAGTGCTAAAAGGAGAGATCCTAAATGTACAAAGTAGACATGCCCCAAATAAGAGTGGTACTGTAAAATCTAGATCCCCGTGGTTCTCAAGAGGAATACAGGGGAAGATTGAACAGAAAAAGAAAGCGTACAATAGGCATATTGGACTGAGATATTGCACTAAGCACTGCAGATAGCCTGGACGATAATAGAAAGCGCAGGGACGAAGTTGAAAAGGAAATAACGAAAGCGAAGAGAGATCATGAAAAAAAGATTAGCAAGTAAAGTTAAAGAAAACCCAAAGATGTTTTACCAATATATTTTCTTTTTAACAAACATTTTATTAAGGCATTTATGGTTTTAGGAGTTTAGGAGGAACTTCTTCACCCAAAGGGTTGTGAATATATGGAATTCCTTGCCCAGTGAAGCAGTAGAGGCTCCTTCATTAAATGTTTTTAAGATAAAGATAGATAGTTTTTTGAAGAATAAAGGGATTAAGGGTTATGGTGTTTGGGCCGGAAAGTGGAGCTGAGTCCACAAAAGATCAGCCATGATCTCATTGAATGGTGGAGCAGGCTCGAGGGGCCAGATGGCCTACTCCTGCTCCTTGTTCTTATGTTTTATAACAAAAGATACAAATACATATGTAAACATAATTCAGTACATAACACCCTCCCCCAACCAACAACACGCACAATTCCTAAGTCCCTCCATCTCTCGCTGATCCCGCCTAAACTAAACTAAACTAACTCCCCCTACCCCCCTCATTCTCAAGCCCCCCGCCCCCCCCCCTTTTACTATATCTGCTAACAGTTTAGTTTTCCCCGAAGAAGTCGATAAATGGCTGCCGCCTCCAGACGAACCCTAACATTGATCCTCTCAGGGCGAACTTAATTTTCTCAAGCCTGAGAAACCCCGCCATGTAGCTAAGCCATACCCCCGGTTTTGGGGGCTCCGAGTCCCTCCAGGATAATAGGGTCCATCTCCGGGCTACCAAGGAGGCAAAGGCCAAAACGTCAGCCTCTCTCGCCCCCTGGACTCCCAGGTCTCTGACACTCCAAAATTCGCCACCTCTGGACTCAGCGCCACCCTCGTTTTTAGCACCGTAGACACAACGTCGGCAAATCCCTGCCAAAATTCCTTAAGCTTCGGACATGCCCAAAATATGTGGTCATGATTTGCGGGCCCTCCTGCACACCTCACACACCTGTCCTCTACCCCAAAAAACCTGCTCATCTGGGCCACCATCATGAGTGCCCGGTCAACCATCTTGAATTCTATCAGGCTGAGCCTGGACATTGATGAGGACGTGTTGACTCTGCTCAGAGCATCCTCCCACAGACCCACCTCTAACTCCTTTCCCAACTCATGCTCCCATTTACACCTTACCGGTGTGGAGCCCACACCGACGCTCCCTCCATTCCCATATGCTTCCGCCACTGCCCCCAGACTCTCAGAGCCACCATTACCACCGAGCTTGTAGAGTACCCGGGACGGCGAGAATGGCAGAGATGCCGTTACCAGTGCTCCTAAACTTGTGCCCCTACATGATGCTGCCTCTACTTGCTCCCACACCGACCCCTCCCCCACTACCCATTTCCTGATCATGGCTATATTTGCCGCCCAGTAATAGTTCCTGAAGTTCGGTAGGGTCAACCCTCCCCCCCCTTGGCTCCGTTCCAGCAGCACTTTCCTTACTCGCGGGGTTTTATCCGCCCACATGAACCCAGAGATCACCACATTAACCCGCTTAAAAAAGGTTTTTGGTATAAAAATAGGGAGAAACTGGAACACAAACAAAAATTTTGGAAGAACTGTCACCTTTACGGTCTGTATCCGCTCCGCCAGTGACAACAGGAGCATGCCCCATCTCCGAAAATCCTTCTTCATTTGCTCAACTAACCGGGCCAGATTTAATTTATGCAACTGCTCCCATCCCCATGCGACCTGGATTCCCAAGTATCAAAAACTCCCACCACTTTAAACGGCAACTCCCCCAGTCTCCCCTTCTGCCCTCTCGCCTGGATCACAAAAACCTCACTTTTTCCCATATTCAATTTATACCCCGAGAACCGGCCAAATTCCCCAAAGATCCACATAATCCCCCCCCGCCCCCCCCGGAACGGGTCAGAAATATACAGGAGTAAGTCGTCCACATACAGCGTGGCCCTGGGCTCTTCTCCTCCCCCCCTGCCCCGGACTAGCCCATTCCAGACCTTTGGCGCTGTCAGCGCCATCACCAATAACTCTATAGCCAAGGCAAACAACAATGGGGCAAGTGGACATCCCTGCCCTGCCTCCTGTTGCAGCCTAAAGTAGTCCAAACTCACCCGGTTCGTCCACACACTCGCCACCGGACCCAGTTAACAAAGCCCTGCCCAAACCCAAACTGTCCCAGGACTTCCCACAAATAATTCCACTCCTTGGTCAAAGGCCTTCTCCACGTCTATAGCAACCACTACCTGCACCTCCCTCCCCTCAGAGGACATCATAATTACATTCAAGAGCCTTCTAACATTGGCCGTTAACTGCCTGCCTTTGACAAATCCCAACTGGTCCTCCCCTATCACCCCTGGTACACAATCCTCTATTCTCAAGGCCAAAATCCTGGCCAGCAATTTGGCGTCAACATTTAGTAGGGAAATTGGTCTCTTTGACCCGCATTGTACTGGGTCCTTCTCCAACTTCAGCACGGTAGCACAAGTGGATAGCACTGTGGCTTCACAGCGCCAGGATCCCAGGTTCAATTCCCCGCTGGGTCTGCCTGTGCGGAGTCTGCACGTTCTCCCCATATCTGCATGGGTTTCCTCCGGGTGCTCCGGTTTCCTCCCACAGTCCAAAGACGTGCATTGGCCATGGATCAGCCATGATAAATTGCCCTTAGTTGATAGGAGGGGTTATTGGGTTATGGGGATAGGGTGGAAGTGAGGGCTTAAGTGGGTCGGTGCAGACTCGATGCGCCGAATGGCCTCCTTCTGCACTGTATGTTCTATGTCTATGTCTGTTCAGGATCAATGAGATCGAAGCCTATGACATTGTTGGGGGAAGAACACCCCGCTCCCTTGCTCATTAAGTGCCCTCACCAGCAGTGGACCCAGCATCTCAGAAAACTTCTCGTAAAATTCCACTGGGGAGCCATCCGGTCCCATGGCCTCCAATCCCTCTACTACTTCTACAATCCCGATCGGGGCTCTCAGCCCCTCCACCAATCCTTCCTCCAACCCTTCCAAGAACTGCCTCATCCCCTCCACCCCAGCTGGTGGCTCCGACTCAAATAACCAACTACAAAATTCCTTGAACACCCCATTCATCCCCGCTGGGTCCAAGATCGCGTTCCCCACCTCTGTCCTTCACTCGCCCTATCTCCGTGGCCACCTCTCTTTTCCTGAGCTGGTGAGCTAGCTTCCTACTGGCCTTCTCCCCATACTCAAATACCGCCCCTCTTGCCTTCCTCAACTGCCCCACCACCTTCCCCGTGGATATCAGACCAAACTCCATCTGCAGCTTCTGCCGCTCCTTCAACAACCCCGCCCCCGGGGCTTCCAAGTACCTTCTATCCACCTGGAGTATTTCTCTAACCAGCCTATCCATCTCTACCTGCTCCACCTTCTCCCTATGAGCCCATACCGAAATCAGCTCTCCCATACCGTTGCTGCCAAAGCCTCCCCTGTGTCATTTATCTCCAAATAATTCTGGATGGTCTCCCTCACCCGCTCGCACACTTCCTCATCCGCTATCAGTCCTACATCCAATCTCCATTGCGGGTGCTGACCCCCCTCCTTGCTCACCCGTAAATCCACCCAGTGTGGGGAATGGTCTGACACAACAATCGCCGAATATCCGGCATCCACCACCCCCGCCAGCAAAGCCCTGTTCAAAACTAAAAAATCAATCCGGGAGTACACTTTGTGTACAAGGAAACAAAAACGAAAATCCCTTCGCTCTTGGTCGTCCGAACCTCCATGGATCTACCCCTCCCATCTGTTCCATATACCCCTTTTGTTCCTTTGCCACGGCCGGCATCCACCCTGTCCTTGAACTCGGCCGATCCAACCTCGGATCTATAACTGTATTGGAGTCTCGTCCCCCCATGATCAGCTTATGCGAGTCCAAGTCCGGAATCTTCCCTAACACCCGCCTCCTATAAACTCCGCGACATCCCAGTTTAGTGCATAGATATTCACTTAAACCACTGGCATCCCCTCCAACTCCCCACTCACCATAACATACCTACCCTCCGAGTCCGCCACGATGCTCCCCACCTCAAATGACACCCGCATATTGATCAAGATCCCTACCACCCCCTAGTTTTAGAGTCTAGCCCCAAATGAAATACCTGCCCAACCCACCCCTTCCTCAGCCTAGTCCGATCCACTACCCTCAGGTGTATCTCCTGTAGCATTGCCACGTCCGCCTTCAAACTCTTCAAATGTGCGAACACGTGAGCCCTCTTGACCGGCCCATTCAGCCCTCTCATGTTCCATGTGATCAGCCTGGTCGGGGGACATCCTCCTCCTCCCCCCCCCCCCCCCCCCACCGCCCTCCAATCAACTATCACCCTTCTTAGGCCAGCCACCAGCCTGCCCTCGGGTGCCCACCATCATCGACCTCCAAATTGTCTCCAAGCACCAGTCCCTCCACTGTCAGCAGAACAATTCCCCCCCCCCCCCCCCCCCCCCCATAACAAAATAGCAATCCCAACCCTCCTTAACAAACTGATCACCTGCTCGCCCCCCCACTGCGCTTCCATGAGCTAGCCTGCCCAGCTAGCCTGGTAGCCTACCCCCACTGATCTTCCTCCCCCCGCTCGAAAACACATATGCAAAACATAACAAACCCCAACAAACTGGGCAACACGGTAGCATAGTGGTTAGCACGGTTGCTTCACAGCTCCAGGGTCCCAGGTTCGATTCTCGGCTTGGGTCACTGTCTGTGCGGAGTCCGCACATACTCCCCGTGTCTGCATGGGTTTCCTCCGGGTGCTCCGGTTTCCTCCCACAGTCCAAAGATGTGCAGGTTAGGCGAATTGCCCATGCTAAATTGCCCTTAGTGCCCAAAAGGGTTTGGTGAGGTTACTGGGTTACGGGGATAGGGTGGAGGTTTGGGCTTGGGTAGGGTGCTCTTTCCAAGGACCGGTGCAGACTCGATGGGCCGAATTACCTCCTGCAGTGTAAATTTGATGATTCTATGAAACATAAAGAAGAAAATTCCACCCACCATCCCCCATTAAGAACAAAGTTAGCCCGCATACAAAACTGAGCAATGGCCCAAAACGTAGTGCAAAATCAATACATACAGAACCCAAAGAGAAACAAAATTTAACTGCATAATAAGTACACAACTACTCGGCCCAAGTTCAATGTCCTCCATCACCTGCCAGTCTCCTGTCCTTGACAAAGTTCATCGCCTCATCCGGCGATCCAAAATGAACTTCTTAGCCCTCGTAAGTGACCCACAAACGAGCTGGGTACACAGCCTGCCGAACTTCACCCCCTTCTTAAAAGGGCCGATATCACTTTATCATCATAGATTATCATAGAATTTACAGTGCAGAAGGAGGCCATTCGGCCCATCGAGTCTGCACCGGCTCCTGGAAAGAGCACCCAACCCAAGGTCAACACCTCCACCCTATCCCCATAACCCAGCAACCCCACCCAACACTAAGGGCAATTTTGGACACTAAGGGCAATTTAGCATGGCCAATCCACCTAACCTGCACATCTTTGGACTGTGGGAGGAAACCGGAGCACCCGGAGGAAACCCACGCAGACACGGGGAGGACGCGCAGACTCCGCACAGACAGTGGCCCAAGCCGGAATCGAACCTGGGACCCTGGAGCTGTGAAGCAATTGTGCTATCCACAATGCTACCGTGCTGCCCTTTATTAAAACTCACCCTTCTTTTGGCCAGTTCCGCAGCTAAGTCCTGATAAATATGCAGCTCGTTGTCTTCCCATTTGCAGCTCCTCGTCTGCCTGGCCCACCTCAAGATCTGTTCCTTGTCCAGGAACCGGTGTTTTCTACCACCATCGCCCTCGGCAGCTCATTCTTCAGCGGCTTCCTCATAATTGCTCTGTATGCCTTGACCACCTCCAAGGGCTGAGTAAACGCACCTTCCCCCAGCAGCTTCTCGAACATACGCGCCACATATGCCCCTGCATCCGATGCCTTGCTGCCCTCGTGGAGGCCAACAATCCTCAGGTTCTGCATGCGCGATTTGTTCTCCCGGTCCTCCACTTTCTCTTGCAGCCTTTTCTGGTGGTCCTTCATCAACTCCATCTCCGCTGCTATCGCGGTTAGCTGGTCCTCGTGCTCAGCCACCGCCTCTTCCACCTTCTGGATCATCTGGCCCTGGGCTTCCAATCTCTGCTCCACCCGGTCAATCCCCATCGTAATTGGATCCAGGTACTCTTTTCTTTGCTCAGCAAAGCTCTCCTGGAGAAATACCACCAGCTGCTCCGTTGACCACTGGGCCGGCTGGCAATTCCAGTCCCTGAGCCTCCGCCATATTTTTCTGTGCTGCAAACTCCACCCCCTATTTCGACCAACGATCTCTCCTTTTCAGACCACTTCTGACCCCCAAATCCATACACTGGTTGGGGGAATCCTTCTCCTCTACCTCACCAATCTCCTTTTTTGACGATCAAATCCCCCATAAGTCGGGGAAAAGGGTCCCAATGGTCCACCACGCGCGGGAGCTACGAAATAAGCAACCACTCACTCCATGGCCGCCACCAGAAGTGTTTTACCAGTATATTAATGGTAAAAAGTCAGTGAAGGAAAAAGTGGGACCAAGCAGAGATGAAGAAGGAAACCTGTGTGCAGATGCAGAGGCTGTGTCAAGAATTTTAATGAATATTTTATCTCCGTGTTCACAAAGGAAATGGATGATGCGGATACAGAGTAATACTGCGAGATACTGGATGGGATAATCATGAAGAAAGAGGAAGTGCTCGAAGGATTGAAATGCTTGAAAGTTGATAAGTCGCTTGGGTCAGATGGATTGCTTCTGAGGCTATTGAAGGAGGTCAGGGAGAGATACTCTGAGGATGATTTTCCAATCATCACTAGACACAGGGGAGGTACCAGAGGACTGGAGAAATGCAAACTTGGCACCATTGTATAAAAAGGGATCAAAGGAAATTCCGAAAAGTTAGAAGCCAGTTGCTCTTACATCAATGGTGGGCAAATCAGTAGAATCAATCATGAGAGATAGGATTAGCTGTCACATAGAAAGGACTTGTCAGGGATAGTCAGCATGGATTTGTTAATGGAATGTCTTGCCTCACAAATTTGATTAAGTTCTTTGCAGAAGTGACAAGAAGGGTTGCTTAAGGTATTGCAGTGGACGTTGTGTACATGGGGGTGTGATTCTCCTGAAAGATTTCCAAGTCTGGTAGCGAGCGGGAATTGCCGAGAGCTCCCGGCACTCGGCCCAGCAAAACTGGCAACGTAATTCAGCATTAGTTGATCCACTTAACGAGGTCTCATGGGCTTCTCGCCACAAATAATGACTTGCCAGTTGATTCGCCAGGACCGCGCTCGCCAGCCCCCTGTTAACAAGGTCGAGCAGCACTTAGGCTGCACTCAGCTATCTCACAATAATGGGGCCGAGGAGACCAGCCCAAAATTCCAGAACGCTGACCTGGGGAGGCTCCTCGACACGGTGTCCTGTTCCCTGGGGGAGCCAGAAGACAGCCAGTGCTGTCTGGAATGAGGTGGCGGCAGCAGTCAGCTCCAACAGTATGACCAAGATGGCTGACCAGCAGTGCACGAAGAAGGCCAACAACCTACACCGGGCCAGCACGAGTGAGTAGACACCAAGGGCCCCCCCCACCCCGACCAAGGGAACATTCACCCCCTACAATTCTCCAAGTTGCCCCCCCCCCCCCCCCCCCCCCCCCCCCCCAACCTCGTCTTCACTACTCCTCTCCCACCACTGAACCACATGTGTGGCTAACAATGCTCTCTCTATGTCTCCTCAGGAAAAGCTCTCCCACAATCGGCGGGAGAGAGCCCAGACTGGCAGTGGTGTGCCAGACATAAGAATCCTCACCTCCTACAAGAAACGGGCCCTGGAGGTGACTGGTATGGCAGAGGTGAGGAACCACTGGGCTCCACCCAGGTGACCTGTCAAAATGTGAATAGTGATTGTCTTCCTGACTGACCATCCCTCCCACTGACCACATATCCATTCTCCTGCAGGTCCTCCAGTCGATGGAGCCGGCCCATCCTGGGTGGCCCCCTCTCCTGACTCGGAGGAGAATCCTCAGAGGACAGCTCCGAGGATGCCACCGTGGTCGCAGCACAGCTGTCTTCTCCACCAGCGCAGCTACACACACCACAGTGGGAAATGTCAGTGGTCAGGCTTCTGGGGCACAATCTGGTGAGCACCACACTGCTGCTGATGTACATCAGGTGGAGGCAGGAACCCCCAGCAGTCGGAGGTCTGCTGAATCCCAGGACCCAGCTGAGTCCCAGCCGAATGCTCAGCTTCGAGAAGTGGGTTACCCGGAGATGACGGGGACGATAGGGGGCAACGGGAAACATTCCGATGAAAATGTCAGCGTCACTCTAGCAGATCCATAGCCGCTTGGAAGAGTGTCAGAGGCTACAGGCTCAGGAGATGGTGCAATGAGTGGCACACAGGACAACACTGCTCAGGTGGCGACCGCAGTGGAGTGGTGCACGACGTCAGTACCATGAATGAAGGTGTCCAAGGCGTCGCGCAGTCAGTGATGGCCATGGCTGAGGGCCTCAGCAGAATGTCCACCTCGCTGGGGGATGTCACCCAGTACCAGGCCGACCTTGATGAGATTTGCTCTCAGATGGGCATGGCCGAACTGCTGCGGAACTTGTCCCAGCCGCAGGTGGGCATGACTGAGACGCTGCAGAGCATGTCTCAGTCACTGAGGAGCATCATTGAGAGCGTCAACACAATGATGCGGACCTGGAGGAACTGCCAGTCCTGTCCAAAGGTGAATCGCAAGGCCCTATGGCCACCGATCAGCAGGGTGTACTAGCAAGATGGATAAAGAACTGGCTGGGCAACAGGAGATAGAGAGTAGAGGTGGAAGGGAGTGTCTCAAAATGGAGAACGGTGGTGTTCCACAGGGATCCGTGCTCGGACCACTGTTGTTTGTGATATACATAAATGATCTGATTAGCAAGTTTGCAGAATAAACTAAGATTGGTGGAGTTGCAGATAGCGAGGAGGACTGTCAGAGAATACAGCAAAATATAGATAGATTGGAGAGTTGGGCAGAGAAATGGCAGAATGGAGTTCAATCCAGGCAAATGCGAGGTGATGCATTTTGGAAGATCTAATTCAAGAGCGGATTATACGGTCAATGGAAGAGTCCTGGGGCAAATTGATGTACAGAGAGATCTGGAGTTCAGTCCCATTGTACCCTGAAGGTGGCAGCGCAGTTCGATAGAGTGGTCAAGAAGGCATACAGCATGCTTGCCTTCATCGGACGGGGTATTGAGTACAAGAGTCGGCAGGTCATGTTACAGTTGTATAGGACTTTGGTTAGGCCACATTTGGAATACTGCGTGCAGTTCTGGTCGTCACATTACCAGAAGGATGTGGATGCTTTAGAGAGGGTGCAGAGGAGGTTCACCAGGATGTTGCCTGATATGGAGGGTGCTAGCTATGAAGAAAGGTTGAGTAGATTAGGATTGTTTTCGTTGGAAAGACGGAGGTTGAGGGGGGACCTGATTGAGGTCAACAAAATTACGAGAGGTTTGGACAGGGTGGATAGCAACAAGCTTTTTCCAAGAGTGGGGCTGTCAATTACAAGAGGTCACGATTTCAAGGTAAGAGGGGGAAAGGTTAAGGGAGATGTGCGTGGAAAGTTTTTTACGCAGAGGGTGGTGGGTGCCTGGAACGCTTTGCCAGCGGAGGTGGTAGAGGCGGGCACGATAGCATCATTTAAGATGCATCTAGACAGATATATGAACGGGTGGGGAACAGAAGGAAGTAGATCCTTGAAAATAGAAGACAGGTTTAGATAAAGGATCTGGATCGGCGCAGGCTGGGAGGGCCGAAGGGCCTGTTCCTGTGCTGTAAATTTTCTTTGTTCTTTGTTCTTTCACAAGTGAGCCGGGATCTCTGGCCCCAGAGGACGCCCGCCAGGGCCATCGAGGGCCACGGGATGAGGTAAGCAGCTGGCTGCCTCCACCTCTGATTTGCACCCTGGGGAAACACCAAGCTGTAGTGGTAGAGCTAGGGAGGGCCAGGCACGTTGAGGATCACTGAGAGCCCAGAGTGGGTAGGGGCTGGGGGGGGGGGGGGGGGGGGGGGGGGGGGGGGGGGGGGGATTGTGGGTGCTGACATCATCGGGAGTGGGATATTGTACAGCACATTAAACAACTTCTTGCACAGCTATTACGATATCTCTGTCACTTTCTTCTGCAATGCAGGCTGCCCCCCGGACCCTGTGCCAAATCTCCAGGTATCCCCACCCCACCCCCGTGGCGCTCACCCAGCCTTCAGCTGTGGACATGTCCTCGGAGCTGTGTTCCATCCCCTGGGTGTTCAGATGTTGGCTGATGGGTGTGTGGTGTTGCCCCCCGCAGCGTTCAAGCATAGTGTCCGGGAATTAAGGCGATGACTCCCAAATGCTACATGGCCCGCCCACCATGAGAATCCACTTGGCATGTGTCAAGTGCTCACTTAACCACGATTGCCAATTTCCTATTAGCGGTGGGGGTTCTGGTATGGGTGACCAGTGGGGCAGACGGTCAGGGACAAGGGTTGCCCGGAATGGGGTTGGGATCCAGTGGTTGGCATGGTGCTGCCATGAGCTATTGCCCCCCCCAATGCCTCTCCATCCCACCCACCCCCCCCGCGGAGGGTCCCCCCACCCCTCACTGAGCACTGGGATGCCCATCCCAGCATCCCAGGGCTCTTTGCCTGTGAGCAAAAAAGGGCGGTTCCCCTCACAAGAAGCCTTTCCGCCAGTTTCACGTTTTTAAAAAGGACTACTAATCGGCGCGAGCGTGAACATTTGCTGGGGAGGCCGCTGAATGACAGTAGGCCATTGGACATGGGGTCGCTCTCGTTGATTGTATGCCAATGGGACTTAAGTAGTGATAATTGGTTTCTCGCCACGCTACAGCCAGATCCCGATTTTGACGATGGGGAGCGAGCAGGTTATATCACAAACTGTTTGGTGCCGCGCGCAGATCTCGTTTTTGGCCTCTCCCGCTATTCACCGGTCTCGTTACACTTGAGCGAGAGCACAACGAGGCCGGAAAATTGCACCCATGGATTTTAACAAGGCCCACATGGCAGATTGGTCAAGAATGTGAAAGCCCATGGGGTACAGGGCAAATTGGCAAACCGTATAAAAAAGTTGGCTTAGTAACAGGAAACAAAGGTCGACGGCTGCTCTTGCAATTGGAAAGTTGTTTCACATGGTGTTCCACAGGGCTCGGTGTTAGGAACCTTGCTGCTTGTGTGGAATATTAACGATTTGGACGTGAACGTGGGCAGCATAATTGGGAAATTTGCGGACGACACAAAAATTGGCCAAGTGGTAGACAGTGTAGAGGAGAGCTATCATCTCCAAAACGGTATAGATAGAACATAGAACATTACAGCGCAGTACAGGCCCTTCGGCCCTCGATGTTGCGCCGACCTGTGAAACCACTCTAAAGCCCATCTACACTATTCCCTTATTGTCCATATGTCTATCCAATGACCATTTGAATGTCCTTAGTGTTGGCGAGTCCACTACTGTTGCAGGCAGGGCATTCCACGCCCTTACTACTCTCTGAGTAAAAGAACCTACCTCTGACATCTGTCTTATATCTTTCTCCCCTCAATTTAAAGGTATGTCCCCCTCGTGGTAGACATCACCATCCGAGGAAAAAGGCTCACTGTCCACCCTATCCAATCCTCTGATCATCTTGTGTGCCTCAATTAAGTCACCTCTTAACCTTCTTCTCTCTAACAAAAACAGCCTCAAGTCCCTCAGCCTTTCCTCATAAGATCTTCCCTCCATACCAGGCAACATTCTGGTAAATCTCCCTCTGCACGCTTTCCAATGCTTCCACATCCTTCCTATAATGCGGCAACCAGAATTGCACGCAATACTCCAAATGCGGCCGCACCAGAGTGTTGTATAGCTGCAACATGACCTCATGGCTCCTAAACTCAATCCCTTCTACCAATAAAAGCTAACACCACCATACGCCTTCTTAACAACCCTCTCAACCTGGGTGGCAACTTTCAGGGATCTATGTACGTGGACACCGAGATCTCTCTGCTCATCCACACTGCCAAGAATCTTACCATTAGCCCAGTACTCAGTCCTTCCTGTTATTCCTTCCAAAATGAATCACCTCACACTTTTCTGCATTAAACTACATTTGCCACCTCTCAGCCCAGCGCTGCAGCTTATCTATGTCCCTCTGTAACTTGTAACATCCTTCCGCACTGTCCACATCTCCACCGACTTTAGTGTCATCTGCACATTTACTCACCCATCCTTCTACGCCCTCCTCCAGGTCATTTATAAAAATGACAAACAGCAGTGGCCCCAAAACAGATCCTTGTGGTACAACCACTAGTAACTGGACTCCAGTCTGAACATTTCCCATCAACCACCACCCTTTGTCTTCTTCCAGCTAGCCAATTTCTGATGCAAACTGATAAATCACCCTGAATCCCATGCCTCCGTATTTTCTGCAGTAGCCTACCATGGGGGAACCTTATCAAACGCTTTATATACACACCACATCAACTGCTTTACCCTCATCCACCTGTTTGGTCACCTTCTCAAAGAACTCTATAAGGTTTGTGAGGCACGACCTACCCTTCACAAAACCGTGTTGACTATCTCTAATCAAATTATTCCTTTCCATATGATTATACATCCTATCTCTTATAAACCTTTCCAAGATTTTGCCCACAACAGAAGTAAGGCTCACTGGTCTATAGTTACCGGGGTTATCTCTACTCCCCTTCTTGGAACAAGGGGACAACATTTGATATCCTCCAGTCTTTCTGGCACTATTCCTGTAGACAAAGATGACTTAAAGATCAAAGCCAAAGGCTCAGCAATCTCCTCCCTAGCTTCCCAGAGAATCCTAGGATAAATCCCATCCGGCCCAGGTGACTTATCTATTATCACACTTTCCAGAATTGCTAACACCTCCTCCTTATGAACCTCACGCCCTTCTAGTCTAGTAGCCTGAATCTCCGGATTCTCCTCGACAACATTGTCTTTTTCCTGTGTGAATACTGACGAAAAATATTCATTTAGCACCTCTCCTATCTCCTCGGATTCCAAGCACAACTTCCCACTACTGTCCTTGACTGGCCCTACTCTTACCCTCGTCATTCTTTTATTCCTGACATATCTATAGAAAGCTTTAGGGTTATCCTTGATCGTACCTTCCAAAGACTTCTCTTGTCCCCTCCTGGCTCTTCTTAGCTCTCTCTTTAGGTCCTTCCTAGCTAACGTGAAACTCTCGAGCGCCCTAACTGAACCTTCATGTCTCATCTTTACATAAATCTCCTTCCTCTTGACAAGTGTTTTGACTGCTTTAGTAAACCACGGTTCCCTCACTCGACCACTTCCTCCCTGCCTGACAGGTACATACTTATCAAGGACACGCAGTAGCTGTTCCTTGAACAAGCTCCACATTTCCATTGTGCCCACCCCCTGCAGTTTTCCTCTCCATCCGATGTATCCTAAGTCTTGCCTCATCGCATCATAATTGCCTTTCTCCCAGATATAACACTTGCCCTGCGGATTGATGAGAGTGGGCGACAAAGTGGCAGATGGTATTTCACACAGAGAAATGTGAGGTCATGCATTTAGGGAGGTCAAACAGCTGTAGGGAGTACACAATAAATGGGACTATGCTAAGAGGGGTCGATGAAGTGAGAGATCTTGACGTACAAGTGCACAGGTCCCTAAAGGCAGCAGTTCAAGTAGACAAGGTTGTGAAGGAAGCAAATGGAATGCTCTGCTTCATTGACAGAGGTATAGAATATAAAAGTACAAGAACAAAAAACAAAGAAATGTACAGCACAGGAACAGGCCCTTCGGCCCTCCAAGCCCGTGCCAACCATGCTGCCCGACTAAACTACAATCTTCTACACTTCCTGGGTCCGTATCCCTCTATTCCCATCCTATTCATGTATTTGTCAAGATGCCCCTTAAATGTCACTATCGTCCCTGCTTCCACCACCTCCTCCGGTAGCGAGTTCCAGGCACCCACTACCCTCTGCGTAAAAAACTTGCCTCGTACATCTACTCTAAACCTTGCCCCTCTCACCTTAAACCTATACCCCCTAGTAATTGACCCCTCTACCCCGGGGAAAAGCCTCTGACTATCCACTCTGTCTATGCCCCTCATAATTTTGTAGACCTCTATCAGGTCGCCCCTCAACCTCCGTCGTTCCAGTGAGAACAAACTGAGTTTATTCAACTGCTCCTCATGGCTAATGCCCTCCATACCAGGCAACATTCTGGTAAATCTCTTCTGCACCCTCTCTAAAGCCTCCACATCCTTCTGGTAGTGTGGCGACCAGAATTGAACGCTATACTCCAAGTGTGGCCTAACTCAGGTTCTATACAGCTGCAACATGACTTGCCAATTCTTATACTCAATGCCCCGGCCAATGAAGGCAAGCATGCCGTATGCCTTCTTGACTACCTTCTCCACCTGTGTTGCCCCTTTCAGTGACCTGTGGACCTGTACTCCTAGATCTCTTTGACTTTCAATACTCTTGAGGGTTCTACCATTCACTGTATATTCCCTACCTGCATTAGACCTTCCAAAATGCATTACCTCACATTTGTCCGCATTAAACTCCATCTGCCATCTCTCCACCCAAGTCTCCAAACAATCTAAATCCTGCTGTATCCTCTGACAGTACTCATCGCTATCCGCAATTCCACCAACCTTTGTGTCGTCTGCAAACTTACTAATCAGACCAGTTACATTTTCCTCCAAATCATTTACATATACTACAAACAGCAAAGGTCCCAGCACTGATCCCTTGTGAACACCACTGGTCACAGCCGTCCAATTAGAAAAGCATCCATCCATTGCTGCTCTCTGCCTTCTATGACCTAGCCAGTTCTGTATCCACCTTGCCAGCTCACCCCTGATCCCGTGTGACTTCACCTTTTGTACTAGTCTACCATGAGGGACCTTGTCAAAGGCCTTACTGAAGTCCATATAGACAACATCCACTGCCCTATCTGCATCAATCATCTTAGTGACCTCCTCGAAAAACTCTATCTAGTTAGTGAGACATGACCTCCCCTTCACAAAACCATGCTGCCTCTCATTAATACGTCCATTTACTTCCAAATGGGAGTAGATCCTGTCTCGAAGAATTCTCTCCAGTAATTTCCCTACCACTGAAGTAAGGCTCACCGGCCTGTAGTTCCCTGGATTATCCTTGCTACCCTTCTTAAACAGAGGAACAACATTGGCTATTCTCCAGTCCTCCGGGACATCCCCTGAAGACAGTGAGGATCCAAAGATTTCTGTCAAGGCCTCAGCAATTTCCTCTCCAGCCTCCTTCAGTATTCTGGGGTAGATCCCATCAGGCCCTGCGGACTTATCTACCTTCATATTTTTTAAGACACCCAACACCTCGTCTTTTTGGATCTCAATGTGACCCAGGCTATCTACACACCCTTCTCCAGACTCAACATCTACCAATTTCTTCTCTTTGATGAATACTGTAGCCCATTTCCTCTGGCTCCACACATAGATCCCCTTGCCTATCCTTCAGTGGGCCAACCCTTTCCCTGGCTACCCTCTTGCTTTTTATGTACGTGTAAAAAGCCTTGGGATTTTCCTTAACCCTATTTGCCAATGACTTTTCGTGACCCCTTCTAGCCCTCCTGACTCCTTGCTTAAGTTCCTTCCTACTTTCCTTATATTCCACGCAGGCTTCGTCTGTTCCCAGCCTTTTAGCCCTGACAAATGCCTCCTTTTTCTTTTTGGCGAGGCCTACAATATCTCTCGTTATCCAAGGTTCCCGAAAATTGCCGTATTTATCCTTCTTCCTCATAGGAACATGCCGGTCCTGAATTCCTTTCAACTGACACTTGGAAGCCTCCCACATGTCAGATGTTGATTTCCCCTCAAACATCCGCCCCCAATCTATGTTCTTCAGTTCCCGCCTAATATTGTTATAATTAGCCTTCCCCCAATTTAGCACATTCATCCTAGGACCACTCTTATCCTTGTCCACCAGTACTTTAAAACTTACTGAATTGTGGTCACTGTTACCGAAATGCTCCCCTACTGAAACATCTACCACCTGGCCGGGCTCATTCCCCAATACCAGGTCCAGTACCGCCCCTTCCCTAGTTGGCATGTCTACATATTGTTTTAAGAAGCCCTCCTGGATGCTCCTTACAAACTCCGCCCCGTCTAAGCCCCTGGCACTAAGTGAGTCCCAGTCAATACTGGGGAAGTTGAAGCCTCCCATCACCACAACCCTGTTGTTTTTACTCTTTCCCAAAATCTGTCTACCTACCTGCTCCTCCATCTCCCGCTGGCTGTTGGGAGGCATGTCGTAAACCCCCAACATTGTGACTGCACCCTTCTTATTCCTGATCTCTACCCATATAACCTCACTGCCCTCTGAGGTGTCCTCCCACAGTACAGCTGTGATATTCTCCCGAACCAGTAGCGCAACTCCGCCTCCCCTTTTACATCCCCCTCTATCCCGCCTGAAACATCTAAATCCTGGAACGTTTAGCTGCCAATCCTGCCCTTCCCTCAACCAGGTCTCTGTAATGGCAACAACATCATAGTTCCAAGTACTAATCCAAGCTCTAAGTTCATCTGCCTTACCCGTAATACTTCTTGCATTAAAACATATGCACTTCAGGTCACCAGACCCGCTGTGTTCAGCAACTTCTCCCTGTCTGGTCTGCCTCAGAGCCCCACTGTCCCTATTCCCGAGTTCTCCCTCAATGCTCTCACCTTCTGACCTATTGCTCCCGTGCCCACCCGAAGGATATAATGTTGGAATTGTATAAAACACTGGTAAGGCCACAACTGGAATATTGTGTGCAGTTCTGGTCACATTACAGGAAGGATATAATTGCTCTGAAGAGAGTACAGAAGAGGTTTACAAGAATCTTGCCAGGGTTCGAAAAGTTGCAAATGTTGTTCCATTGTTTTAGAAGGGTAGCAAGGATAATCCAGGGAACTACATGCCGGTGAGCCTTACGTCAGTGGTAGGGAAATTACTGGAGAGAATTCTTCGAGACAGGATCTACTCCCACTTCGAAGCAAATGGACGTATTAGTGAGAGGCAGCATGGTTTTGTGAAGGGGATGTCGTGTCTCACTAAGAGTTTTTGGAAGAGGTCACAAAGATGATTGATGAAGGTAGGGCAGTGGATGTTGTCTATATGGACTTCAGTAAGGCCTTTGACAAGGTCCCTCATGGTAGAGTAGTACAAAAGGTGAAGTCACATGGGATCAGGGGTGAGCTGGCAAGGTGGATAGAGAACTGGCTAGGTCATAGATGTCAGAGAGTAGCAATGGAAGGATGCTTTTCTAATTGGAGTGCTGTGACTAGTGGTGTTCCGCAGGGATCAGTGCTGGGACCGGTGCTGTTTGTAGTATATATAAATGATTTGGAGGAAAATGTAACTGGTCTGATTGGTAAGTTTGCAGACGACACAAAGGTTGGTGGAATTGCGGATAGCGATGAGGACTGCCAGAGGATACAACAGGATCTAGATTGTTTGGAGACTTGGGTGGAGAGATGGCAGATGGACTTTAATCCAGACAAATGTTAGTTAATGTGAGGTAATACATTTTGTAATGCATTTTGGAAGGTCTAATGCAGGTAGGGAATATACAGTGAATGGTAGAACTCTCAAGAGTATTGAAAGTCAGAGAGATCTAGGTGTACAGGTCCACAGGTCACTGAAAGGGGCAACACAGGTGGAGAAGGTAGTCAAGAAGGCATACAGCATGTTTGCCTTCATTAGCCGGGGCATTGAGTATAAGAATTGGCAAGTCATGTTGCAGCTGTCTAGAGCCTTAGTTCGGCCACACTTGGAGTATAGCGTTCAATTCTGATCGCCACACTACCAGAAGGATGTGGAGGCTTTAGAGAGGGCGCAGAAGAGATTTACCAGAATGTTGGCTGGTATGGAGGGCATTATCTATGAGGAGCGGTTGAATAAACTCGGTTTGTTCTCACTGGAACGACGGAGGTTGAGGGGTGACCTGATAGAGGTCTACAAAATTATGAGGGGCATAGACAGAGTGGATAGTCAGAGGCTTTTCCCCAGGGTAGAGGGGTCAATTACTAGGAGGCATAGGTTTAAGGTGCGAGGGGCAAGGTTTAGAGTAGATGTACGAGGCAAGTTTTTTACACAGAGGATAGTGGGTGCCTGGACCTCGCTGCCGGAGGAGGTGGTGGAAGCAGGGACGGTAGTGACATTTAAGGGGCATCTTGACAAATACATGAATAGGATGGGAAGAGAGGGATACGGACCCAGGAAGTGTAGAAGATTGTAGTTTAGTCGGGCAGCATGGTCGGCACGGGCATGGAGGGCCGAAGGGCCTGTTCCTATGCTGTACTTTTCTTTGTTCTTTTCTTTGTTCTGTGCTGTAACTTTTCTATGAATCATTGGTTCTCTCAGAGTTGGCAGACAGTAGGCCAAATGGACACCCTCTGCACAGTAAATGTTGCAGTTCTATATTTTCAGGAATTAAGACATTGAATTTAGTGCTGCGAACCTCCCTCATGGAAGGAAAATCAAAGGTTCAACTATTTTGTCTTCCTCTCTCCATTTATTTGCCCTGTCCTGTTTTAGCCATTTTAACCATAGGATGTCGGAATGAGATTATGTTTCTGTGTTTGAGCATGCACAGATTTAAATCCATTTAAATGAGCTCCTGAATCTTTGTACAAGATTTGTTTCTTACCCCAAACTGGGTAAAAATACTCTGGATGAAGCAGTCTCTGAACAATTGAGATTTGGACAAAGTACCGGCAAGTGTGCTGTAGGATCTACAATAGGAAATTAAAATATGGTTCTTTCATTAAATAGCATGTGCAGAATATTAGAATATGCACATAATTTTCGGAAGAATAGGACAAGCCTTTATTTTCTTGAATTTAATTATTTTTGTCCCTTGCCACATTGAAGGTCCTAACCAGCAACGGGCCCAACAGGTCCACATATTTTTTGAGAATTCGACCGGGAAACCGTCCGGCCCCGGTGCCTTCCCTGCCTGCATGCTCCCTATCCCTTTGGCCAACTCCTCCAGCCCAATCGGGGCCCCTAATCCCGCCACCAGTCCCTCCTCCACCTTCGGGAACCTCAATTGGTCCAGAAAGCGGCCCATCCCTCCCTCCTCCAGAGGGGGCTCGGACCGATAGATACAGTTCCACATAAAAGTCCCTGAAGACCCCATTGATGCCAACCCCACTCCGCACCACACTCCCTCCCCTATCCTTAACTCCCCCGATCTCCCTAACTGCGTCCCGCTTACGATGCTGATGTGCCAGACTTGACTTTTCCCCATATTCATAAATCGCCCCCTGGGCCTTCCTCCACTGCGCCTCCGCCTTCCTGGTGGTCAACAGGTCGAATTCGGCCTGGAGGCTACGCCTCGCCCTCAACAGTCCCTCCTCAGGCACCTCCACATACCTCCTGTCCACCCTCACCATCTCCCCCACCAGCCTCTCCCTCTCCCTCTGCTCTCTCCTCTCCTTGTGGGCCCTAATGGAGATCAGCTCTCCCCTAACCACCGCCTTATAGAACATAGAACGATACAGCGCAGTACAGGCCCTTCGGCCCACGATGTTGCACCGAAACAAAAGCCATCTAACCTACACTATGCCATTATCATCCATATGTTTATCCAATAAATTTTTTAATGCCCTCAATGTTGGCGAGTTCACTACTGTAGCAGGTAGGGCATTCCACGGCCTCACTACTCTTTGCGTAAAGAACCTACCTCTGACCTCTGTCCTATATCTATTACCCCTCAGTTTAAAGCTATGTCCCCTCGTGCCAGCCATTTCCATCCGCGGGAGAAGGCCCTCATTGTCCACCCTATCTAACCCCCTGATCATTTTGTATGTCTCTATTAAGTCTCCTCTTAACCTTTTTCTATCCAACGAAAACAACCTCAAGTCCATCAGCCTTTCCTCATAAGATTTTCCCTCCATACCAGGCAACATCCTGGTAAATCTCCTCTGCACCCGCTCCAAAGCCTCCACGTCCTTCCTATAATGCGGTGACCAGAACTGTACGCAATACTCCAAATGCGGCCGTACCAGAGTTTTGTACAGCTGCAACATGACCTCCTGGCTCCGGAACTCAATCCCTCTACCAATAAAGGCCAACACTCCATAGGCCTTCTTCACAACCCTATCAACCTGGGTGGCATATGCCTATTAAATTCGCTGCATTCTGTCTGGAGGTCTGTGCTCACCAACTCTATGCAATCTTTGGATTTGTGGTCTAGCTTGCTTTTTAAGCTTAAATTAAGTTCTCACTCAGTTTAAATGTATATTTTAAACACTTGCCCTGGACTAGTGGGGCATAAAATGGAAGAGCTGATTTCAGCCAATTTTATTGTTCATTACTCCTCATTTCTGTCCATATCCATGCACAAGCTGGGCATAACATACCCTAAAACGGCTCCTTGGTCTATGAATTGCAAACATGTCTGAATCAGTAAATTGGCATGGAAATCCTAAAGAAAGAGCTAGAGAAATTATGCAACAATTTATTTACTGGTGAAAACATCGCCCTTCACTAAATTCAGCTTTTTCCTCATTAAACACAGATGTTAATGGAATGATGAAGCAGAATTACAATGATGCTGCCAATAAACAATTTCTCCTTTTTGTATAGGTTGACTGGGTCCAGTGTGATGGCAGCTGCAACCAGTGGTTCCACCAGATCTGTGTGGGTGTTTCCTCAGAAACAGCAGAAAAGGAGGACTATATCTGTGCCAACTGTACTGTAAAAGACCAGAGTAACAGGAAGCAGAATGGCCAGGGCTAACCTTTGGTAGTTGTTAATGAATCTCAGATTCCACTAGAAGCAGTGGATTTGGTATCTCTACAACCCACAAATGGTGCTATATATCAACTCATGGGATCTTCTACAAGGACTCTCAAACTTTTCCACCTTTGTATTTTCTCATTCTTGTATGAACATTTTGTCTGTGGTTGTGAAAGTGTATGATGCTGGCTACACCCAAGATTTTCTATCCATCATGGAATTGGCTGTCTTTGAACAATACCCATTTCCCATTCCTCAGTTTGAGACTTGCCTGCATAGATACCCAATCCCATTGGGTGTTAAAGACCTGCATACACCCCAAAAAATTGACTTTTTTCTGGGGTCCTCTGTTGAGTACAAGCATCTTAATCTTAGAGAGATTCTGGCTTGTGTTTTTGTAGGTTAGTTTTATTTATCTCAGCAATAACAGGTTTTGAGTTAAAGGGCCAGATACAATTTCTCAAATGTTTTGGCTGTTGTACAGAATGCAGGTGTTTAGGCTCTTAGTGGCACAGGAAAGATAGATAATGGACTGAGTTCTGTAATCTTACTGCCTACGCTGTACTTTGGCTTATTTTGGTAGCTTGTATGTTGCAGTCACCTTTGTGAAATAAACCTTTGTTTATGAATGAGCATGGTTCATTCCTGCTGCGCAGGCAGCAATTTATAATGCATCATTTAAAAATTTCCCATCCAAGATTAGTCCATCATGCCCAGTGGCCTGATGACTGTGGCAGTGTGACTGAGAAGAGAAAATAGGGGCCTCATTTCTTTACGTTGCTAAGATCCTGGCAAAACGGTTAGCAAAACTGCAGTCACTCTGCAGCAACTCTTACTGCAAGAGAACAAATGTGCTCTCCGGCAATGATTATTGGGCAGAGCAGTGATGGCACCTTAGTCCAATTGCCTGTCAGCATTGATTGTTAACACTCACATGACTGGGTACCTGGATGAGAGCACCAGTGAAATCATCCTCCAGCCTTCAAGAGAGCAGTGTCAAATGGACAAGGGAGAAGAAAGTAAAGCTGAAGTATTAGGGAATAATGTTTAAAATGCTACCATGTCAATCTCCAATTTGACGGTTTCAATGAACTTATAATGAGAAGTGGACAATTCTGAAGTTTGGGTTGTGAGGTATTTTTCGATGGGCAAATTTTACCATGCTGTATACAACCTGGGAATATGACCATGAAGTGGAAATAGTACACAAATCCTAGCCCCCCCCCCCCCCCCCCCCCACACACACACACACAGACACGCACTGCCCCCTCCCCCAACCCAATTCACTTGTCACTGTCAACCCAAGTCACTGTCCAGTTCCTAGCAAAAGCTTGGCCCCCGTAACATGTCACTAGTATTAAACCATCCTTGCTACCAAAACTCTCTCAACTATTTGGATTTTTAAAAAGTTCTCTTGACAAGGCTCTGCAGTAAAATCTTCTAGTTGGAAGGTGCTGCCAAAGTAGCAGCTTACAGACATAATGTACTGATGGCAGAGAGAGTGAATATTTAAGCCAATGGATGGGTAGTCGATCAAATTGATCTTTGTCCTGGATGGTGTAGGGCTTTTAAGTTGTTGCAGTTGCTCAGCTGTTGTAGGACTTTGAGAGACGTCGGGTAGTAGAAGGTTGTTCTTTCTGGAAAAGAACTAGAGGAATAGACTTTTGAGACCGCCAGTGGGATTCGCCACATGCGCACTGCCCCGTATTCACCTTGCCTCCAAGGAGGATACGAGATAGGGTAGTAGACGGAAAGAACTGAACTAAATACGCATATACCAATTAGCCATTATCTCAGCCCTTCGAACCTGCTCTGCCGTTCAATAATATCATGGCTGATCTGATTGTAACTTCAACCCCACATTCCTGCCTACCCCAAAAAGGTTTTCATCCCCTTGTTAATCAAAAACCTTGGGCTGGATTCTCTGTTCCCCGATGCCGAAATCGCGTCCAGTGCCGGGGCGGAGAATCCAGTTCCACGATTGGAATCGGGACTGGTACTGGTTCCTCGATTCTCCGGCCCCCGAAAAGTGACGTACTCGGGGAGTACGCCACGTATCCCCCACCTGCGGCCGGCCAGAGGCCCGCCCCACTATACTCCACCCCCGACCGGCCGAAGTCCCGACGGCGTGGATCTAATCTGATCCTGCCATTCGGGATACTCGAGTGGTCCGCCGCCGCCATGGCCAATGATGGGCCGATCGGAGGGCAGATGGCCCCATATGGGGCCGGGGTATTTTTGAGCGGGTGATCCGGATCGGGCTCGCAGCCGATCGGGGGCACTATTTCCAGGGTCCAGGTCAGCGGGCTGCTAGAGGCCGCTGCCGTGCGCATGCGTGGCCTCTGACCCGGAAGTGCGGGAGGCCATATCTAGAGCTGTGAGCTTCACAACGGCTCCCTGCAGGGCTGTGAATATGTGGCCTTTTAACACCAGTTTTTCTGGCGTAAAAGGCCACAGTTTTTACGACGGCATGGGGACATAGTCCCTGATATGGAGAATTCAGCCCCTTATCTACCACTGTGCTTAATATTCAAAAACTGATTCCACCGCCTTCTGAGGAAGAGAGTTCAAAAGACTCAACCCTTTGAGAGAAAAAAATTATACTCATCTCTATCTTTGGGGCAGCACGGTAGCATAGTGGTTAGCACAATTGCTTCACAGCTCCAAGGTCACTGTATGTGCGGAGTCTGCACGTTCTCCTCGTGTCTGCGTGGGTTTCCTCTGGGTGCTACGGTTTCCTCCCACAGTCCAAAGATGTGCGGGTTAGGTGGATTGGCCATGCTAAATTTCCCTTAGTGTCCAAAAAGGTGAAGTGGGGGTTACGGGGATAAGGTAGATACGTGGGTTGGAGTAGGGTGCTCTTTGTCCACAGGTCACTGAAAGGGGCAACACAGGTGGAGAAGGTAGTCAAGAAGGCATATGGCATGCTTGCCTTCATTGGCGGGGGCATTGAGTATAAGAATTGGCAAGTCATGTTGCAGCTGTATAGAACCACAGTTAGGCCACACTTGGAGTATAGTGTTCAATTCTGGTCGCCGCACTACCAGAAGGATGTGGAGGCTTTAGAGAGGGTGCAGAAGAGATTTACCCGAATGTTGCCAGGTATGGAGGGCATTAGCCATGAGGAGCGGTTGAATAAACTCGGTTTGTTCTCACTGGAACGACGGAGGTTGAGGGGCGACCTGATAGAGGTCTACAAAATTATGAGGTGCATAGACAGAGTGGATCGTCAGAGGCTTTTTCCCAGGGTAGAGGGGTCAATTACTAGGGGGCATAGGTTTAAGGTGCGAGGGGCAAGGTATAGAGGAGATGTACGAGGCAAGTATTTTACACAGAGGGTAGTGGGTGCCTGGAACTCGCTGCCGGAGGAGGTGATGGATGCAGGGACGATAGTGACATTTAAGGGGCATCTTGACAAATACATGAATAGTATGTGAGTAGAGGGATGCGGATCCAGGAAGTGTAGAAGATTTTTGCTTAGATGGGCAGCATGGTCGGCACAGGCATGGAGGGCCGAAGGGCCTGTTCATGTACTGTACTTTTCTCTTTGTTCTTCTTTGTAAGGGCCGGTACAGACTCGATGGGCTGAATGGCCTTCTTCTGCACTGTTGATTCTATGAAATTGGACTTATGATAAATAACTTATTTTTAAACAGTGACCCCCAGTTCTAGATTCTCCCACAAGACAAAACACCCTCTCCACTTCAACCCTGTTAATAACTTTCAGGTCTTAAAGGTTTCAATCAAGTCATCTACTCTTCCAAACCTCTGAACTTCTAATGAATTTGTATTTTTTCTTAAATGTACTCTAGATGTGGGCTCACTAATGCCCTCTACAGCTGAAGCATGGTGTCCCTACTTTTGTATTTAGTTTCCCTCACAATAAGCAATAACATTCTATTAACTTTCCTAATTACTTGTTGGACTTGCATACTAGCCTTTTGTGATTCATGCACCAGACCCCTCAGAATGTCAGACCTCTGCAATTTCTTGCCACTTTGATCATTGTTTTTAGTCATAATGCCAAAATGGACCAATTTACACTTTCCCATATTATAATAATAATCTTTATTAGTATCAGATATAGGCTTACATTAACACTGCAATCAAGTTACTGTGAAAAGCCCCTAGTCGCCACACTGCGGTGCTGTCGGGTACACAGAGAGAATTTGGAATGTCCAATTCATCTCTCAAGCACATCTTTCGGGACTTGAGGGGAGAAACCGGAGCGCTCACAGGAAACCCATGCAGACACTGGGAGAACGTGCAGATCCCACACAGACAGTGATCCAAGCCGGGAGTCGAACTTTGTCCCTGGTGCTACCGTGTAGCCCATTACTCCATTTTGCCAGATCTTTGCCCACATACTTATCCTCTCTATGCCCCTTTGTCCTCTTCACGATTTACTTATCCACCTGTGTCGTCATCAAATTTAGCAACCATTCCTTTAGTCCCTTCATCCAAGTCATTTATATAAATTGGAAAAAGTTGAGGCTCCTGTGGCACACCATTCGTCACATTCTGCCAGCCAGAAAAAGACCTATATATGCTCGCTGTTTCCTGGTAGCTAGCTGTAGAATCCACGTAGAGTGAACACATATGGAAAGGTTGGCTGGGTGCAATTTACTCACAGTGCGCAATAACTCTCCACTCCCCGAAGGGTCTCTTTTATACGATGAAGGCTCACCTTGTTAAGGGGGAAGCCCCACCCCCATTACCAGGGAATTTTGTATTCCATGAAGGTCATAGGGAACCGGATGGACACCCCGGGACCTCCGTGGGGGCTGGAATACTCCTCCCCTACGCCCCCCAGTTCCGGAGTGGTATCGAGGGACCCCTTGTCCTCTTCATCTAGGGATGGCGCTCGGGTGGTATCGGAGTCATATATTGGACAGGAGACCAATGTTTGTGCGCAGAGCGTCAAGGCAGGACCGGTGAGGCTGGCGCAGTGTCGGGAACCATGAACACCCATGTCCGAATCGGACTCTTGAGTCGGACTGGCCCATGCCAGGCATCTCAGCGTCACAGAACGATACAACATAGAAGAGGCCCTTTGGCTCATTGAGTTTGCACCAATGCATGAAAAACACCTGACCTGTCTACCGACTTCCTGGATCTCAATGGCCAGGGGTGACAGTGATGGTAGTGGTAGCTGCAGCAACAGGGTCGGGGAATCCGGGATTGGGTCCGGCACTTCAGTAACGTGCTACGGAGGTGGTCCACGTGCCAGTTAGACTCTCGACCTTGTGCCCTTATTTTGTAAGATACCAGCCCAGATTGTGACAACACCATGCCTGGGACTCACGAGACACCGTTACCAAAATTGCGGACAGAAACAGAATCTCCGGAGGCGAACCCATGCAAAGATGCACGACGACCTGCATCTGCCTTGGCCCTGTCTTGTCCACCTTTGCAGCGATGTAAGTTAAGTTAAGTTGGAAGCAGAGGCGACATCCCATCAATAATTAGGCCGGTGCGACCCCTGTCGCGGTGTGGTCCGAGAGCAGAACAGAAATCGTGCTAACCGGGTCTCCCAAGACCCAGAGGTCTGCTTCTTCATGCCCTGCTTGAACATTTGGACCGCCTGTTCAGCCAAACCATTGGAGGCAAGGTGAGTACGGGGCAGTGCGCATGTGGCGAATCCCACTGGCGGTCATAAAAGTGCCAAATTCTGCACTCGTGAATGCCATCCGTTGTCCCGAGACCAGCAGCTAGGGGATGCCGTGCGTGCCGAAAATTTGGCGTAGTCACACAATTGTGGCTTTAATGGTGGTTGCCTGCATTCGCTGGACCTCCATCCACTTGGAATAGGTGTCCACGACAACGAGAAACATTGTTCCCTGGAAAGGACCCGCAAAGTCAATGTGCAGGCGGGACCAGTGTCGACCCGGCTGGAGCGGCATTGCCGGGGGAAATGTCTGATGTTCCTGGCAGGACACACAATGCTAGGCCAACTGTTCCGTCCCTGCCAATCCAGGGCCGCCAGACATAGTAGCGGGGCAGCATTTGCATCTTTTTTAACAATATTTTATTCAGGCAGTTATGATTTTAACAATTATAACAGCAAGGTATTTAACAGTAACAAAACAACCACGTCCAGTCCCCCAACAACCAAACCCCAGCCAACATGGCTTACACAAACAGGATCTACCCCCCCGCCCGCCCTCCCCTCAGGGCAAACTTAATTTAAAGGTTTTCATAAAATATCAATAACAAAATGAGAAAGAAATAAGAACCCAACAGGGTTAAGTACAAAACACAATCTAAAAAAGCAACCCCCCAAACCCCTTCCCCCCCGTACCTAAATAATAAATTAACATTAACACCCCGACTTAAGACAACAGGTGTATACACCCCCCTCAGACCCTTCCAGTGTAAATAACAAACAAAAATAAAGTAACCCCCCCCCCGAGCTGCTGCTGCCATTGACCAATGTCTATCGTTCTGCCAGAAAGTCTAAGAATGGTTGCCACCGCCTAAAGAACCCTTGTACCGACCCTCTCAAGGCGAATTTCACCCTCTCCAATTTAATGAACCCTGCCATATCACTGATCCAGGATTCCACGCTTGGGGGCCTCGTATCTTTCCACTGAAGGAGAATCCTTCGCCGGGCTACCAGGGACGCAAAGGCCAGAATTCCGGCCTCTTTCGCCTCCTGCACTCCCGGCTCCTCTGCCACCCCAAATATTGCGAGCCCCCAGCCCGGTTTGACCATGGATCCGACCACCCTCGACACCGTCCTCGCTACGCCCTTCCAAAATTCCTCCAGCGCTGGGCATGCCCAGAACATATGGGTGTGATTTGCTGGGCTCCCTGAGCACCTAACACACCTGTCCTCACCCCCAAAGAACCTGCTCATCCTTGTCCCGGTCATGTGTGCCCTGTGCAGCACCTTAAACTGTATGAGGCTCAGCCTCGCGCATGAAGAGGAAGAGTTCACCCTCCCTAGGGCATCTGCCCACGTCCCCTCTTCGATCTCCTCTCCCAACTCCTCCTCCCACTTACCTTTCAACTCCACCACCGAGGCCTCCTCCTTCTCCTGCATCACCTGGTAAGTTTCCGAGATCTTCCCCACTCCCACCCACCCCCCCGAGAGCACCCTGTCCTGTGCTGTGTGTGCCAGTAGCCGTAGGAATTCCACCAACTGCCGTCTGGCAAACGCCCTTACCTGTAAGTACCTGAAGGTGTTCCCCGGGGGGCAGCCCGTACTTCTCCTCCAGCTCACCCAAGCTCGCGAACTTCCCGTCCAAAACAGGTCCCCCAACTTTCGTATGCCTGCCCTGTGCCACCCCGAAAACCCTCCACCTGTTCTTCCTGGGGCGAACCGGTGGTTCCCCCGTAATGGGGTCCACACCGAGGCCCTAACTTCCCCCCTATGCCGCCTCCACCTCCCCCAAATTTTGAGGGCCGCCACCACCACCGGGCTCGTGGTATACCCCCTTGGTGGGAGCGGCAGCGGCGCCGTTGCCAGCGCCCCCAGACTCGAACCCACACAGAACGCCGTCTCCAGCCTCTTCCATGCAGCCCCCTCCCCCTCCATCACCCACTTGCGCACCATTGCCGCATTGGCGGCCCAGTAGTACCCACAGAGGTTGGGCAGCGCCAGCCCCCCCCTATCTCTACTCTGCTCCAGGAACACCCTTCTCACCCTCGGAGTCCCTCGCGCCCACACAAACCCTATTATGCTCCTGTTAACCCGCCTGAAAAAAGCCTTCGGGATAAACACGGGGAGGCACTGGAACAGGAACAAAAACCTTGGGAGCACCGTCATTTTGATTGACTGCACCCTACCCGCCAGGGACAGCGGCAACGCGTCCCACCTCTTGAACTCCTCCTCCATTTGCTCCACCAGCCTTGTAAAGTTAAGCCTATGCAGGGCCCCCCAGCTCCTGGCCACCTGGACCCCCAAATATCTGAAACTCCTCTCCGCCCTTTTTAGTGGGAGCTCGCCAATCCCACTCTCCTGGTCCCCAAGCTGAACTACGAACAGTTCGCTCTTCCCCATATTGCGCTTGTACCCCGAAAAGTCCCCGAATTCCCTAAGCATTCTCATTACCTCTGGCATTCCTCCCACCGGGTCCGCCACATACAGCAGCAGGTCGTCCGCATAAAGCGACACCCTATGCTCCTCCCCACCCCGCACCAACCCCCTCCAGTTCCTCGACTCTCTCAGTGCCATAGCCAGGGGTTCAATCGCCAGTGCGAGGAGCAGGGGGGACACGGGACACCCCTGTCTCGTCCCTCGGTGCAACCGAAAGTACTCGGACCTCCTCCTATTTTGGCCACACTCGCCATCGGGACCTCATACAACAGCCTAACCCACCTGACAAACCCCTCCCCAAACCCGAACCTCTTCAGCACCTCCCACAGGTACCCCCACTCTACCCTATCGAAGGCTTTCTCAGCGTCCATCGCCACCACTATCTCCGCCTCCCCCTCCCTCGCCGGCATCATGATAACGTTCAAAAGCCTCCGCACATTCGCGTTCAACTGTCTCCCCTTCACAAACCCCGTCTGGTCTTCATGGATGATCTGCGGCACACAATCCTCAACTAACCCATACTTTGGGGGTTCCGAGTCCCTCTATCCTAGTAATATCTGTCTCTGGGCCACCAGGGAGGTAAAGGCCAGGACATCGGCCTCTCTCACCCCCTGGGCTCCCAGGTCTTCCGACAAACCAAATATCGCCACCTCTGGACTTGGAACCACCCTTACCTTTAGTATGTCTGACATGACGTCAACAAACCCCTGCCAAAAACCCCTCAGCCTTGGACATGCCCAGAACATGTGGACATGATTCGCGGCCCCACCTGCCCACACCTAATCTCCATCCCTTCAAAAAACGTAATCATCCGGGCCACGGTCATGTGCGCCCTGTGGACCACCTTGAATTGTATCAGGTTGAGCCTGGCAAACAACAAGGATGCATTGACTCGCCTTAGGGCCTCCTCCCATAATCCAACCTGTAACTCCCCACCCAGCTGATCTTCTCACTTTCGCTTCACCTCCCTTATCGGGACTCCCTCCCGCTCCATCAGCTCCTTATAAATCTCCGAGACCATCCCTTCCCCCACTCCTGCTCTCGACACCAAATTATCCTGGAGCCCCTGGTGCGGAAAAGGCAAAACCCGACCTCCGCACAAAGTCCCTCCAGCAGATACCAGAAACCATTCCCGCCCTGCAGCTCAACCTCCTCCTCCAACTCCACCAAGCTCAGGAAGCCCTCATCAATAAAAACATCCCCAAATCTCTCGATCGCCGCCCCTGCCACCTCCGGAACCCCCCAACCCCCCCCCCCCCCCCCCCCGGCCCGGCGCAAACCGGTGGTTGCCGCATATTGGTGCCCACACCGACGCCCCCTGCACCCCTATGTGCTGTCGGCACTGTCCCCACACCCTGAGGACTTCCACTACTACCAGGCTTGTGGAGTACCTGGCCGGTGATAACGGCAAAGATGCCGCTAACAGTGCCCCTAAACTCGTGCCCTATATGAGGCTGCCTCCACCCGCTCCCACATCGACCCCTCCCCACAACCCACTTCCTGACAATTCTATATTCGCTGCCCAGTAATAATTAACAAAGTTCGGAAGGGCCAGACCCCCAACCCCCGCTCCAGCAACACCTTCACCCACGTGGTTTTACCCGCCCACACAAACTCCAAAATCACCTCGTTAACCTTTTTTTTAAAACACCTTGGGGATAAAAATTGGAAGGCTCTGGAAAACCAATAGAAACCTTGGGAGTGTGGTAGTATGTATTAGGGGTCATGTGGGACTGTGAAGCCGCGATGCTATTGGCTGACAGATCCCGGGTCCTGGTTGGCTGTTGACTCCTGGCTCCGCCCTGAAGGCGGAGTATAAGAACCCGAGCTTCTCCCCGCCGCTCCATTCTGTTGCTGAACTGCTGGGGACAAGTCTCGCTTAATAAAGCCTCATCGACTTCATCTCTACTCGTCTCTCTCGTAAGTCATTGTGCGCTACAATTTATTAAGCGAGCTTAAAGGACTATGGAGCTCCGGATCGCCCCGGAATGCCTGCGGATCAGCCCCCACGCAGCGAACTCGGCAGCAGTTTTTAAACACTGGCAAGCTTGTTTTGAAGGCTACCTCCAAACGGCCCCCGGCCAGATCACAGAAGACTTGAAAATGCAGGTCCTGCATTCGAGGGTAAGCCCGGAAATTTACCCTCTCATAGAAGACGCAGAGGATTTCCCGACGGCGCTCGCAGCACTGAACAGCATCTACGTTCGCCCCATGAACCAGGTCTACGCACGCTACCAACTCGCAACGAGACGGCAAAGTCCCGGAGAATCGTTAGAGGAATTCTACGCCGCGCTGCTAATTTTGGGACGGGGCTGCAGCTGCCTGCCGGTGAACGCGATTGAACACACGGACATGCTAATTCGCGATGCGTTTGTGGCAGGTATGAACTCTCCCCAAATCCGCCAAAGACTTTTAGAAAAAGAGTCGCTAGGACTCTCAGAGGCACGGGCCATTGCAGCTTCTAGGGAGATGTGGCCTCGCAGAACGCCCGCGCCTACGGCCCCGACCGCGCGGCAGCCCCTTGGGCTCCGTGGACCCCCGTCGCGACAAACCCCCCCCCCCCCCCCTCCCTCACAGGCTTGCGTGGTTAAAGCGCCAGATCATCCCGGGGGGGCCCGCTGCTATTTCTGCGGGCAAGCGAAACACCCCCGGCAGCGCTGCCCGGCCCGCGCAGCTATTTGCAAAAGCTGCGGCAAGAAGGGCCATTACGCGGCTGTGTGCCGGTCCCGGGGGGTCGCCGCAATCCCCGGAGAAGAACGAGCCCAGCGCATCCCAAACACTCCCCAACCCCCCCCAGCGCCCCATGTGCGACCCGCGGGCGCCGCCATTTTGGGTCCCGGGCACCACGAGGGGAGGATGGGCGCCGCCATCTTGTGACTCCCCAGCCACGTGCGTTTCATGGGGTCGGCCATTTTGTCCACCCCCGACCACGTGCGATCCATGGGGGCGGCCATTTTGTCCACCCCCGGCCGCGTGCGATTCATGGACGCCGCCATCTTGGATGACAACAAAGGACCCCAGCATCGACGGCTCCACGGGGTCCGAAGAAGACGCCGAGACACTACGACCACGACTGGCTTCGGTGACGCTGGGTCAATCACGGCCCCGGACGCTCCAGACGACGACAACAACGGTGCTGATCAACGGACACGAGACATCATGCCTGATCGACTCCGGGAGCACCGAAAGTTTCATTCACCCCGACAAGGTAAGACGCTGTTTTCTGACCATCCATCCAAGTACGCAAAAGATTTCCCTAGCTGCAGAATCCCACTCCGTAGAGATCAAAGGGTTCTGCATCGCGAACCTAACGGTGCAAGGGAGGGAGTTTAAAAACTACAGGCTCTACGTCCTTCCCCAACTCTGCGCGCCCACATTACTGGGATTAGATTTCCAGTGTAACCTGCAGAGCCTAACATTTCAATTCGGCGGCCCAATACCCCCACTCACTATCTGCGGCCTCGCAACTCTCAAGGTTGAACCGCCGTCCTTGTTTGCAAACCTCACCCCGGATTGCAAACCCGTCGCCACTAGGAGCAGACGGTACAGCGTCCAGGACCGGATATTTATTCGGTCTGAAGTCCAGCGGTTGCTGAAGGAAGGCATAATCCAGGCCAGCAATAGTCCCTGGAGAGCCCAGGTGGTAGTAGTAAAGACCGGGGAAAAGCAAAGGATGGTCATAGACTATAGCCAGACCATCAACAGGTACACACAGCTAGATGCGTACCCTCTCCCCCGCATATCCGACATGGTAAATCGGATTGCCCAGTATAAGGTTTTCTCCACCGTGGACCTCAAGTCCGCCTACCACCAGCTCCCCATCCGCCCAGGTGACCGCAAGTACACAGCCTTCGAGGCAGACGGGCGTCTATACCACTTCCTAAGGGTCCCATTTGGTGTCACGAACGGGGTCTCGGTCTTCCAACGGGAGATGGACCGAATGGTTGACCAGCACGGGTTGCAGGCCACGTTCCCGTATCTCGACAACGTAACCATCTGCGGCCACGATCAGCAGGACCACGACGCCAACCTCCAAAAATTCCTCCAGACCGCTAACGCCTTGAACCTCACATACAACGAGGAAAAGTGCGTTTTTAGCACAAACCGGCTGGCCATCCTGGGATACGTAGTGCGCAATGGGATAATAGGCCCCGACCCCGAACGCATGCGCCCCCTCATGGAATTTCCCCTCCCCCACTGCTCCAAAGCCCTGAAACGTTGCCTGGGGTTCTTTTCATATTACGCCCAGTGGGTCCCCCAGTATGCAGACAAGGCCCGCCCGCTAATACAGACCACTACCTTCCCCCTGTCGACAGAGGCTCGCCAGGCCTTCAGCCGCACCAAAGCGGATATCGCAAAGGCCAGGATGCGCGCCATCGACGAGTCCCTCCCCTTCCAGGTCGAGAGCGACGCCTCCGACGTAGCTCTGGCGGCCACCCTTAACCAAGCGGGCAGACCCGTGGCCTTTTTCTCCCGAACCCTCCACGCCTCAGAAATCCGCCACTCCTCAGTGGAAAAGGAAGCCCAAGCCATAGTGGAAGCTGTGCGACATTGGAGGCATTATCTGGCCGGCAGGAGATTCACTCTCCTCACCGACCAACGGTCGGTAGCCTTCATGTTCGATAATGCACAGCGGGGCAAAATTAAAAATGACAAGATCTTAAGGTGGAGGATCGAGCTCTCCACCTTCAACTACGAGATCTTGTACCGTCCCGGAAAGCTGAACGAGCCGTCCGATGCCCTATCCCCCGGCACATGTGCCAACGCACAAATAAACCGTCTCCAAGCCCTCCACGAGGACCTCTGCCACCCGGGGGTCACTCGGTTCTACCATTTTATAAAGTCCCGCAACCTCCCCTACTCTGTGGAGGAGGTCCGTACAGTCACCAGGAACTGCCACATCTGTGCGGAGTGCAAACCACACTTTTTCAGGCCGGATAGAGCGCACCTGATCAAGGCTTCCCGCCCCTTTGAACGCCTCAGTCTGGATTTCAAAGGGCCCCTCCCCTCCACCGACCGCAACACATACTTCCTGAACGTGGTGGACGAGTACTCCCGTTTCCCCTTCGCCATCCCCTGCCCCGACATGACAGCGGCCACAGTCATTAAAGCCCTTGGCACCATATTCACACTGTTCGGTTGCCCCGCATATATCCATAGCGACAGGGGGTCCTCCTTCATGAGTGACTAGCTGCGCCAGTTCCTGCTCAGCAAGGACATAGCCTCGAGCAGGACGACCAGCTACAACCCCCGGGGGAACAGGCAAGTAGAAAGGGAGAACGGCACGGTCTGGAAGACCGTCCTACTGGCCCTACGGTCCAGGGATCTCCCAGTTTCCCGGTGGCAGGAGGTCCTCCCGGACGCTCTCCACTCCATCCGGTCGCTGCTGTGTACCACCACTAACCAAACGCCTCAAGAGCGCCTCCTTGTCTTCCCCAGGAAGTCCTCCTCCGGAACGTCGCTGCCGACCTGGCTGGCGGCCCCAGGACCCATCTTGCTCCGGAAACATGTGCGGGCGCACAAGTCGGACCCATTGGTTGAGAGGGTTCACCTCCTCCACGCGAACCCGCAGTACGCCTACGTGGCGTACCCCAACGGCCGACAGGACACGGTCTCCCTGCGAGACCTGGCGCCCGCCGGCAACACACACACCCCCCCGACACCGATCATCCCCTCCCTGCCACCGGCGCACCCCGCGACCGCACCCTTCCCGGGAGGATCGGCCCTCCTCCCGTGTCCGCCCAGGAGTGAAACAGGAACAAACACCGAAACGCTCCCGGAGACGACAACGCCGGAACAAGCACCTGCACCACCACCGGGGCTGAGGCGATCGACGAGGAAGACCAGACCGCCCGCTCGACTCGTGGCATCGGCGTGACACCAAGAATGTTGTTGGACTGTAACAAAAAAATTTTCTCTTACTAATATTGTAAATGGTTTCACAAACCTTGTACATAGCCTAGTGTAGGGCTAAAACTGTAATGACATGCCCTAAATTTTCCTCCCAGGACCAGCCTTGTAAACCCCTACCACCATGCGAACCACCACCCCGCCGGGTTCATTTTTTAACAAGGGGTGAATGTGGTAGTATGTATTAGGGGTCATGTGGGACTGTGAAGCCGTGATGCTATTGGCTGACAGATCCCGGGTCCTGGTTGGCTGTTGACTCCTGGCTCCGCCCTGAAGGCGGAGTATAAGAACCCGAGCTTCTCCCCGCCGCTCCATTCTGTTGCTGAACTGCTGGGGACAAGTCTCGCTGAATAAAGCCTCATCGACTTCATCTCTACTCGTCCCTCTCGTAAGTCATTGTGCGCTACAGGGAGCACTATCATCATCACTGTTTGCACCCTCCCCGCCAGTGACAACAGGTGCGCATCCCACCTCCGAAAGTCCCCCCTCATCTGTTCTATCAACCAACCCAGATTTAGCTTGTGTAACTGCTCCCACACTCGTGCCACCTGGCTACCCAAATACCGATAGCTCTCCCCCCCACCACTTTGAACGGCATCTCCCCCAATCTCTTCTCCTGCCCCCTCGCCTGGATCGCAAAGATCTCACTCATGCCCATATTCAATTTATATCCAAAACACGAACAAATTCCTCTAATATCCCCATAATCTCTCCAATTCCACCCCCCCCCCCCCCAAGCGGGTCTAAAATATGCAGAAGTAGATCATCCCTGTATAGTGAGACCCTATGTTCCACCCCCCGTACTATCCCCTGCCAGGAGCAGTGCCATCGGCAACAGCTCAAAAGCCAGGGCAAACAGCAGTGGGGAGTGTGGACACCCTTGCCTCGTTCCCCGATGTAGTCTGAAATAAGCTGAACTGACCCTGTTTGTCCGCACAGTCACCACCGGTGCCTGGTATAACAACCGGACCCAATCCACAAACCCTTGCCCAAACCCAAACTGCCCAGGACCTCCCACATAGTCCCACTGCACCCGATCAAAGGCCTTCTCTGCATCCATAGCGGCCACTACCTCTATCTCTCGTCCCTCCGGGGGCATCATAATTACGTTAAGTAACCCCCTGATGTTGGTCGCCAAACCCCATCTGGTCCTCCCCTATCACCCCGGGCACACAATCCTCTATTCGCGAGGCCAGGATGTTGGCATCTACATTTAGCAGGGAAATCGGTCTGTATGACCCATATTGTTGCGGATCTTTTTCCCGTTTAAAAATGAGGGAGATTGAAGCCTGCGGCAGCTTGCCTCATTAAAAGCCCTAACCAGCAACGGCCCCAGCACCCCCGAAGACATCTTGCAAAATTTCACCGGGTACGCGTCCAGCCCCAGGGATTTGCCCGATTGCATCATCTCAACCCCTCCACCATTTCTACCAGATTAATTGGGGCCCCCAGGCCCTCCACCAGCTCCTCCTCCATCTTTGGGAACTCCAATTCCTCTCAGAATCGCCTCCGGCCCAGATGGGGGTTCCGACTCATGTAACTTACCATAGAATTCCCTAAACACTCCATTTACCCTCGCTGGGTCCAAAACCATCTTTCCTCCTGTGTCCTTCATTTTCCCGATCTCCCTGACCACCTCCTGCTTCCTCAACTGGTGCACTCGCATATTCATTCATATTCCTTCTCTCCATATTCATACACCGCCCCTCTCACCCTTCTCAACTCCCCACTGCCATACCCATAGATATTTGCAACCTCTGCCGCTCCTTTAGCAGCCCCGCCTCCAGGGCGTCTGCATTTCTCCTGTCTACCTGCAGGATTTCCTCCACTAGCCTTTCCATCTCTGCCCACTCCACCTTCTCCCTGTATGCCCAAATTGATATTAAATCCCCCTCACCACTGCCTTCGGTGCTTCCCACATCGTACCTGCCGAGACCTCCCCGTACCATTAATTTTCACGTACCCCTGGATGGCCTTCCTCACCCTCTCGCACACTTTTTCCTCCGCCAACAGTCCCACATCCAACCTCCATTACGGGCGCTGCCCCCCCCCCTTTGCTCACCCACAGATCCACCTAGTACGGGGCATAGTCCAACACCACTATCGCCGAATATTCGGCATCCACCACGCCCGTCTGCAACGTTCTATCAAATACAAAAAAGTCAATACAGGAGTACACCTTGTGCACATTGCAGAAGAATGAAAACTCTTGCCCTCGGTCTCCCAAATCTCCACAGATCCACTGCCCCCCCCCCCCCCCCATGTGCTCCTATGCTGCCGCTAAAACCCTCCCCGACCTCAAACACAACTAGTCAAGTCTTGGATCCAGAACTGCATTAAAATCTCCCCCCACCCCACCCCCATAATCAGCCGATGCAAGTCAGGTCAGGGATCTTCCCCAGCACCCGCCGCATAAAATCTACATCATCCCAGTTTAGGTAATTGATATTTACCAATACTACCGCCAACACCTCCAGTTTCCCACTTACCATGACAAATCTTCCCCCAGAGCCAGCCACTATACTTCCCACTTCAAACACCACCCACTTGTTACTCAAAATCGCCACCCTCCTCATTTTTGAGTCCAATCCTGAGTGAAATACCTGCCCGATTCACTCCTTCCTCAGTTCAGTCTCGCCCCCCATCTTCAGATGCGTCTCCTGCAACATAGCCACATCCACCTTCAAGCTTTGGCCTTCAAGCTTTTTAAATTTGCGAGCCCTTTTGACGGGCCCATTCAACCTTGCATGTTCCACGTGATCAGCCTGGTCTGGAGGGGGCACCCAGCCCCCGCCCCCCCCCCTCGCCAATCAACCCGCGTGCCGCACGTCCTCAGGCACGTCCTCAGGCCCGCCCTCGGGCGCCCACCGTCATCGATCCTCCCCCTACCACTTTTTTGAAACCCCTCCCATCAGCATTTTATTCCCCATTCCCCCTGAAGTCCCCCATATCAACAGTGCCAACCCCCATCCCCCCACTAACCACCTGCTCACCCCACCCCCACTGCGCTTCTGTGAACTAGCCCGACCAGCTAGCCCATGGCGCCCAGCAACCTACCCCCCACTGATTCCCCCCGCCCCACTCACCCATCCTGCTAATGCAAACGAAACAACACTGCCCAAGCCCAATCAAAGAACAAACAAAGAACAAAGAAATGTACAGCACAGGAACAGGCCCTTCGGCCCTCCAAGCCTGTGCCGATCATGCTGCCCATCTAAACTAAAATCTTCTACACTTCCTGGGTCCGTATTCCTCTATTCCCATCCTATTCATGTATTTGTCAAGGTGCCCCTTAAATGTCACTATCGTCCCTGCTTCCACCTCCTCCGGCAGCGAGTTCCAGGCACGCACTACCCTCTGTGTAAAAAAACTTGCCTCGTACATCTCCTCTAAACCTTGCCCCTCGCACCGTAAACCTATGCACCCTAGTAATTAACCCCTCTAACCTGGGAAAAAGTCTCTGACTATCCACTCTGTCTATGCCCCTCAACCTCCATCGTTCCAGTGAGAACAAACCAAGTTTATTCAACCTCTCCTCTTAGCTAAATCTTCGAAGTAGAGACCTTCAAATTGTCCGGCAAGGCCAGGTGTTGGGCTCCATACTGAATGATGTGGTGGACGCAGGACAACTACAGGTTTATCTGGCTCCAACCTTGGATGCGAGACGCTGTGACCGGCAAGGGGTTCCATGAAATGGAGGGTGGTGACGACTTTGTCAGCTGCTGCTGGCGTCAGCAGCCTGGTGGGGAGGAGAAGAAGGCTCAATCTATCCATGTGGGGAATCTTTGCCTGTGAATGCTGTTCCAGCTTATATATGCGGCCAGCAACAGGGCCCAACGTTGGATCTGAGCGGATGCGATGGGGGAATCGCCCAATCCTCCTTGACCAGGCCCAGTAAGGGCTTATGGTCCATGAACACTTTAAACGTATGCCCTCATACTGGTGGAATGTTTTCACTCCAAAGACGACAGCCAGACCATCCTTGATCTGCACGTAGTTCCTCTCTGCGTCACTGAGTGTCCTGGACACAAACATCTGAACCATCGTCCATGCAGTGGACAAGCACGGCCCCACCCTGTAAGGAGAGGCATTGAATGTCAGAAGGCGTGGCTTGGATGGGTCAACAGCTTTGAGGACGAAAGTTGCCGCTTTACTTCAGTGAAAGCCGTCTGCTGAGGCTGGGTCTGTTTCCGTGGTTGGCCCTTTTCTAATAGTCGATGGAGGGGGGGCTAGCAGAGTAGCCAGGTTCGTGATAAACTTCCTGTAATAGTTCATGAGGCCCAGGAAAGAACGGAATTCCGTCGGTCCTTCCGGCACGGGGGCCTATCGGATGGCCAGCACTTTGTCCTCAACAGGGTGTAGGCCATGGCAGCCCACGTGGTAACCCAGATCCGTGGCCTCGGCCGCGTTGAAGATGCATATTTTGCATATTTCCTGGCGGAGGTGGATGTTGGCTCCCTTGAAACGCCTCAGCACTCAGCCAAGTTCTGTAAATGCTCCTGGTCGGGGGAGCAAGTAATCAGGACATCATCCAGGTATACCACTCGGAACAGGATGTTTTCCATCACTCTTTGGAAGATAGCACTCATCGAGGAAACCACTGTTGTATCTTTAAAACCTCTGATGCATTCGACCAGTTTACTTACTCAAAGGTTTTACCCAGGTGCTCTTATTTGCGAGATAAACAAAGGACAAAACAGGTTCTGATTTGATTTGATTTGATTTATTATTGTCACATGCATTAGTATACAGTGAAAACTATTGTTTCTTGCATGCTGTACAAACAATGCATACCATATATAGGGAAGGAAGGAGAGACTGGAGAATATAGGGCGCGATTCTCCGCTCCCGCGACTAAGTGCCCACGCCGTCGTGAACGGCGTCGAGGTTCACGACAGCGCGAAACGGCCCCTATCTCGACCGATTCAAGGCCTGAAAATAGGGCAGGATCGGAGCCGCGAGAAACTTGGGGGGCATGCCGTGAAAGCAGCGCCGTCAGCGCGCGCCGGGCATTGGCGCCGCGTAAAAGGCGTAACTGGCGTCACCCGCGCATGCGGGGTTGCCGTCCTCCCCGAGGCCGCCCCGCAAGAAGATGTCGGATGGATCTTGCGGAGCGCGGAGGAAAGGAGATGCTCCTTCACAGAGGCCGGCCCGCCGATCGGTGGGCACCGATCGCAGGCCAGATCCCTTTTCAGTCCTACCCCGGTGAAAGAACACCCCTCGCCCCCCCACAGGCCGCCCCCCCCCCCCAGCGTTCCCGCGCTGTTCCTGCCGGCAGCGACCAGGTGTGGATGGTGCCCGCGGGAAGCCGTCGTTTTGGGCAGGCCGCTCGGCCCATCCGGGCCGGAGAATAGCGGGTGTAGCGGAGAATCGCCATTTTGGGTGTCCCGGGCGATTCTCCGGCCTGCGCCGCGCAGAACTCGACGGGGCCATTCTCGCCGCTTGGGTGAATCGCGGGACCGGCGACGCGGGGAAAAGTGGCGCGCCAGGGGATTCTCCCAACCGGCGTGGGAGCGGAGAATCGCGCCCTTAATGTTACAGTTATAGCAAGGTGTAGAGAAAAGATCAACTTAATACGAGGTATGTCCATTCAAAAGTCTGAAGGCAGTAGGGAAGAAGCTGTTCTTGAGTCGGTTGATACGTGACCTCAAACTTTGGTATCTTTTTCCTGATGGAAGAAGGTGGAAGAGAGTGTGTCCGGGGTGCGTGGGGTCCTTAATTATGCTGGCTGCCTTTCCGAGGCAGCGGGAATTATAGATAGAGTCAATGGATGAGAGGCTGGTTTGCGTGATGGACTGGTTCACAGTTTAACGCAATTTTATTCACAATTCCCTCACTCAAGAAAATATGACTCAGATTCACAGCTGAGCTTTGGGTTTTACCCACACTTTGTAAAGGATGTTGGCAGGCTACGATCACTCGATGTGGATGTCTTCTCTGGGTTCGAAACCCAGGGTCCTTTCTTCTTGCGATGGTTGTGCCCGGGGAACTCCCAGGTTATCGCTGAGGATCTGTTCGATGCTGCTTTCCTTATACTGTAAGAAGTCTTACAACACGAGGTAAAAGTCCAACAGGTTTGTTTCAAATCACTAGCTTTCGGAGCACTGCTCCTTCCTCAGGTGAATGAACAGATAAGTTCCAGAAACATATATATAGACAAAGTCAAAGATACAAGACAATGCTTTGAATGCGAGCATTTACAGGTAATTAAGTCTTTACAGATCCAGAGAGAGGGGTAATCCCAGGTTAAAGAAGTGTGAATTGTCTCAAACCAGGACAGTTGATAGAATTTTGCGAGCCCAGGCCAGATGGTGGGGGGTGAATGTAATGCAACATGAATCCAAGGTCCCAATTGAGGCCGTACTCATGTGTGCGGAACCTGGCTATAAGTTTCTGTTCGGCGATTCTGCATTGTCACGCGTCCTGAAGGCCACCTTAGAACATAGAACATAGAAAAATGGAGCACAGAACAGGCCCTTCGGCCCACGATGTTGTGCCAAACCTTTGTCCTAGATTAATCATAGATTATCATAGAATTTACAGTGCAGAAGGAGGCCATTCGGCCCATTGAGTCTGCACCGGCTCCCGGAAAGGTCAACACCTCCACCCAACACTAAGGGCAATTTTGGACACCAAGGGCAATTCATCATGGCCAATCCACCCAACCTGCACATCTTTGGACCGTGGGAGGAAACCGGAGCACCCGGAGGAAACCCACGCACACGGGGGGAGGGCGCGCAGACTCCGCACTGACAGCGACCCAAGCCGCAATCGAACCCGGGACCCTGGCGCTGCAAAGCAACCGTGCTATCCACAATGCTACCGTGTTGCCCTTAAGAACAAATTAATCTACACTATATCATTCTACCGTAATCCATGTACCTATCCAATAGCTGCTTGAAGGTCCCTAATGTTTCCGACTCAACTACTTCCACAGGCAGTGCATTCTAATGCCCCCACTACTCTCTGGATAAAGAACCTACCTCTGACATCCCCCCTATATCTTCCACCATTCACCTTAAATTTATGTCCCCTTGTAATGGTTTGTTCCACCAGGGGAAAATTCTCTAACTGTCTACTCTATCTATTCCCCTGATCATCTTATAAACCTCTATCATGTCGCCCCTCATCCTTCTCCGTTCTAATGAGAAAAGGCCCAGAACCCTCAACCTTTCCTCGTAAGACCTACTCTCCATTCCAGGCAACATCCTGGTAAATCTCCTTTGCACCTTTTCCAAAGCTTCCACATCCTTCCTCAAATGAGGCGACCAGAACTGTACACAGTACTCCAAATGTGGCCTTACCAAAGTTTTTTTACAGCTGCATCATCACCTCACGGCTCTTAAATTCAATCCCTCTGTTAATGAACGCTAGCACACCATAGGCCTTCTTCACAGCTCTATCCACTTGAGTGGCAACTTTCAAAGATGTATGAACATAGACCCCAAGATCTCTCTGCTCCTCCACATTGCCAAGAACTCTACCGTTAACCCTGTATTCCATATTCATATTTGTCCTTCCAAAATGGACGACCTCACACTTTTCAGGGTTAAACTCCATCTGCCACTTCTCAGCCCAGCTCTGCATCCTATCTATGTCTCTTTGCAGCCGACAACAGCCCTCCTCACTGTCCACAACTCCACCAATCTTCGTATCGTCTGCAAATTTACTGACCCACCCTTCAACTCCCTCATCCAAGTCATTAATGAAAATCACAAACAGCATAGCACCCAGAACTGATCCCTGCGGTACACCACTGGTAACTGGGATCCAGGCTGAATATTTGCCATCCACCACCACTATCTGACTTCTATCGGTTAGCCAGTTCGTTATCCAACTGGCCAAATTTCCCACTATCCCATGCCTCCTTACTTTCTGCAGAAGCCTACCATGGGGAACCTTATCAAATGCCTTACTAAAATCCATGTACACTACATCCACTGCTTTACCTTCATCCACATGCTTGGTCACCTCCTCAAAGAATTCAATAAGACTTGTAAGGCAAGACCTACCCCTCACAAATCCGTGCTGACTATTCCTAATCAAGCAGTGTCTTTCCAGATGCTCAGAAATCCTATCCTTCAGTACCCTTTCCAATACTTTGCCTACCACCGAAGTAAGACTAACTGGCCTGTAATTCCCAGGGTTATCCCTAGTCCCTTTTTTGAACAGGGGCACGATATTCGCCACTCTCCAATCCCCTGGTACCACCCCTGTTGACAGTGAGGACGAAAAGATCATTGCCAACGGTTCTGCAATTTCATCTCTTGCTTCCCATAGAATCCTTGGATATATCCCGTCAGGCCCGGGGGATTTGTCTATCCTCAAGTTTTTCAAAATGCCCAACGCATCTTCCTTCCTAACAAGTATTTCCTCGAGCTTACCAGTCTGTTTCACACTGTCCTCTCCGACAATAACTGTAAATTTGTAAATACAGAAGAAAAGTACTCGTTCAAGACCTCTCCTATCTCTTCAGACTCAATACACAATCTCCCGCTACTGTCCTTGATCGGACCTACCCTCGCTCTAGTCATTCTCATATTTTTCACATATGTGCAAAAGGCCTTGGGGTTTTCCTTGATCCTACCTGCCAAAGATTGTTCATGCCCTCTCTTAGCTCTCCTAATCCCTTTCTTCAGTTCCCTCCAGGCTATCTTGTATCCCTCCAGCGCCCTGTCTGAACCTTGTTTCCTCAGCCTTACTTAAGTCTCCTTTTTCCTCTTTTTAAAAAATATATATTTTATTAAAGTTTTTCGATCAAACAAAAATTTCCCATTTTACAACTTTGTAATAATATATACATTGATCGTTTTTTAAATAAATAATATGCTGACTATCGGCAACTGCCAACAACAAAATAAGAAACAACAAAAATAATAACTAAGATAGTAACTTTGTGAAATCAAATATAAATAACTAATATATAAACACACACATAAAACCCCTGAAGACCCAAATGAGCCCTCTCCCCCCACCCGCCCCCCCCAACCCCCCCCACCCCCTCCCCCCTGGGTTGCTGCTGCTGCCTTTCCTATTTCCCCTTATCGCTCTGCGAGATAGTCGAGGAACGGTTGCCACCGCCTGGTGAACCCCTGAGCCGAACCTCGAAGTGCATATTTTATCCGCTCCAGTTTTATAAACCCTGCCATGTCATTGATCCAGGCCTCCACACCCGGGGGCTTAGCTTCTTTCCACATAAGTAGAATCCTTCGCCGGGCTACTAGGGACGCAAAGGCCAACACGTCGGCCTCTCTCGCCTCCTGCACTCCCGGCTCAGATGCAACCCCAAATATAGCCAACCCCCAGCTTGGTTTGACCCGGACCCCCACCACCTTCGAGATCACTTTTGCCACACCCACCCAGAACCCATGCAATACCGGACATGACCAAAACATGTGGGTGTGGTTCGCCGGGCTTCCCACGCATCTCCCGCACCTATCCTCCACTCCAAAAAATCTACTCAGCCTTGCTCCAGTCATATGCGCCCTGTGTAGAACCTTGAATTGTATCAGGCTGAGCCTGGCACACTAGGACGAAGAGTTTACCCTACTTAGGGCACCTGCCCACAGCCCCTCCTCAATCTCTTCCCCCAGCTCCTCCTCCAATTTTCCCTTCAGCTCCTCTACCATCGTCTCCCCCTCGTCTCTCATTTCCCTATATATATCTGACACCCTACCATCACCCACCCATGCCCCCGATATCACTCTGTCCTGGATCTCTTGCGCCGGGAGCTGCGGAAATTCCCTCACCTGTTGCCTCACAAATGCCCTCACTTGCATATAGCGAAATGCATTCCCAGGTGGCAACCCATATTTTTCTGTCAATGCTCCCAGACTCGCAAACGTCCCGTCTAAGAACAAGTCCTGCAATTTTGCAATTCCTGCCCGCTGCCAAGATTTAAATCCCCCATCTATCCTTCCCGGGACGAACCTATGGTTGTTCCTTATCGGGGACCACACTGAGGCACCCGTCACTCCCTTATGTCGTCTCCACTGCCCCCAATTTTCAGAGTTGCCACCACCACTGGGTTTGTGGTGTATTTTTTCGGGGAGAACGGCAACGGCGCCGTCGCCAGTGCTTTTAAGCTAGTTCCCCTACAGGACGCCATCTCCAGTCTTTTCCACACCGCTCCTTCCCCTTCCCTCATCCACTTACATATCATTGACACGTTGGTGGCCCAATAATAATCACTTAGACTCGGCAGTGCCAGTCCCCCTCTGTCCCTACTGCGCTGCAGGAACCCCCTCTTTACTCTTGGGGTCCTTCCAGCCCACACAAAGCTCATAATACTCTTGTCCACCATCTTAAAAAAGGCCTTTGTAATCAGTACAGGGAGGGACTGGAACACAAAAAGAAACCTCGGAAGGACCACCATTTTAACCGCCTGCACCCTGCCCGCCAATGACAGGGGCACCATGTCCTACCTCCTAAAGTCCTCTTCCATCTGCTCTACCAGTCGTGCCAAGTTAAGCTTATGCAAGGTTCCCCAATTCCTGGCCACCTGGATCCCTAAATACCAGAAATCTCTTCTTACCCTCCTCAACGGTAAATCGTCTATTCCCCTGCCCTGTTCCCCGGGGTGCATCACAAACAGTTCACTCTTCCCCATATTCAATTTATATCCTGAAAATTCTCCAAACTCCGAGTGTCTGCATTATCTCAGGCATCCCCTCCACTGGGTCCGGAACATACAGCAACAAATCATCCGCGTATAATGACACCCGATGCTCTTCTCCTCCTCTAAGTACCCCCCTCCACTTCCTAGAGCCCCTCAGCGCTATGGCCAATGGCTCAATTGCCAACGCAAACAGTAACGGGGACAGGGGACATCCCTGTTTTGTACCCCGATATAGTCGGAAGTGGTCAGATCGTTGCCTATTTGTAATCACACTTGCCACCGGGGCCCTGTACAGGAGCTGAACCCATCTAATGAACCCCTCTCCAAATCCAAATCTCCTCAGTACTTCCCACAGGTAGTCCCACTCCACTCTATCAAATGCTTTCTCTGCATCCATCGCCACCACTATCTCCGTCTCCCCCTCCGGTGGGGGCATCATCATCACCCCCAACAACCTTCGTATGTTAGCATTCAATTGCCTCCCTTTAACAAACCCCGTTTGATCATCATGCACCACCCCAGGGACACAGACCTCTATCCTCGTCGCCATCACCTTGGCCAAAAGCTTGGCATCTACGTTCAAGAGGGAAATAGGCCTGTATGACCGCACTGCAGCGGGTCTTTGTCTCTTTTCAGGATCAGCGATATCGTCGCCTCCGACATCGTCGGGGGGATGTGTCCCCCTTTCCCTAGCCTCATTAAAGGTTCTCGTCAGAAGTGGGGCCAGCAGGTCCACGTATTTCCTATAGAACTCCACCGGGAACCCATCCGGTCCCGGGGCCTTCCCTGCCTGCATGTTCCCAATTCCTTTTACCACCTCCTCCACTTCAATCTGCGCTCCCAGTCCAGTCATCTCCTGTTCCTCAACCTTCGGGAACTCCAGCTGGTCTAGGAAACGCATCATTCCCTCTTTCCCTTCCGGGGGTAGAGCCTTACATAGCCTCTCGTAAAATACCTTAAACACCCCGATCTCTCTCGCCGCCCCCCTCTTCCTAAGTTGTTGGGCCAGCAGCCGGCTCGCCTTCTCTCCATATTCATACTGCACTCCCTGTGCCTTCCTCCATTGTGCCTCCGCCTTACCCGTGGTCAACAAGTCAAAGTCCGTGTGCAATCTCCGTCTTTCCCTGTATAGCCCTTCATCTGGAGCCTCCACATATTGCCTATCCACCCTCAAAATCTCCCCCAACAATCTCTCCCTTTCTTTACCCTCTTGTTTCCCCTTATGGAGATCAGTTCCCCTCTAACCACCGCCTTCAGCGCCTCCCAGACCACTCCCACCTGGACCTCTCCGTCATCATTGATCTCTAGGTACCTTTCAATACATCCCCTCACCCTTACACCTACCCCCTCGTCCGCCAACAGTCCCATATCTAATCTGCAGAGTGGGCGCTGCTCCTTTTCCTCTCCTACTTCCAGATCTACCCAATGTGGGGCATGATCTGAAATGGCTATCCCACGCACCCGCTTATCCCCCGGACGGTGCACTCCCGTCCCGACCATCCCACCCCCCCCCCCCCCGGCTAGGTCCCTCTCTAGCTTAGTTGCTCCCCCCATATTGCTTCCGGAAGTCAGCAAACTCTGGCTGACCTCAGCTTCCCCCGTTTATCCTCAGCCTCCCATTATGTGAGGCCCCCTCCTTCCTGCGCCCCCTTTTCCCGCCACAATTTCCATAGAGCGGGAACAAAGCCCACGCTTCCCTCTCGGCCCCGCTCCTGATGGCGCAGCTCCCTCTCTCCTTCCCCCTTCCCTTCCCCACCGGCGCCCACATTTCTTTGTGTGTCCCCCCTTCGAGGGGAAAGAAAATTTGCCCCCATCTGATTCACAGTCCCTTGCCACCACCTCGTTACATCATTTCAAACACTCATTCTCAAATCTAGTCCAACTTCTCCTCTTCAATAAATGTCCACGCCTCCTCTGCCGTCTCGAAGTAGTGGTGTTTACCCTGGTGTGTAACCCACAGTCTTGCCGGCTGCAACATTCCGAATTTCACTTTCCTCTTGTGGAGCACCGCCTTGGCCCGATTGAAACTCGCCCTCCTTCTCGCCACCTCCGCACTCCAATCCTGATACACGCGGATCACCGCGTTCTCCCACCTGCTGCTCCGTGTCTTTTTCGCCCATCTCAGGACCATCTCCCTGTCCTTGTAGCTGTGGAACCTCACCACTATTGCTCGAGGTATTTCTCCTGCCTTTGGTCTTCTCACGAGGACTCGGTGCGCTCCCTCCACTTCCAGGGGGCCCGTCGGGGCCTCAGCTCCCATTAAGGTATGGAGCATCGTGCTCACATACGCCCCAACGTCCGCTCCCTCTGCCCCTTCGGGAAGACCCAAGATTCTTAAGTTCTTCCTCCTCGAGCTATTTTCCAGGGCTTCCAGTCTCTCCATACACCTCTTATGCAGTGCCTCGTGCGTCTCCGTCTTCACCACCAAGCCCTGTATCTCGTCCTCGTTTTCGGCAGCTTTTGCCTTCACTCCACGGAGCTCCATCTCTTGGGTCTTCTGCGCCTCCTTTAACCCCTCAATCGCCTGCAGCATCGGCGCCAGCACCTCCTTCTTGAGCTCCTCCACACATCGCCGGAGGAACTCCTGCTGTTCCAGGCCCCATACCAACTGGCCGCCCTCCGCCGCCATCTTGCTTCTCACTTCCCTTCTTTGCCGCTGCTCCAGAGGATCCTCTGCAATCTGGCCACTATTATCCATTCACATCCGGGGGGACTCCCTTCTATGTCGCCTCACAGTGGGTTTAGCCTTCGAAAATTGCCGTTGGGCTCCCGATAAGAGCCCAAAAGTCCGTTATAACGGGAGGTGCCGAAACGTGTGACTTAGCTGGTCATCGCCGCACCCGGAAGTACACTCCTTTTTCCTCTTAACAAGACATTCAACCTCTCTTGTCAACCATGGTTCTCTCACTCAACCATCTCTTCCCTGCCTGACAGGGACATACATATCAAGGACACGTAGTACCTGTTCCTTGAGCAAGTTCCACATTAAACTTGTGTCCTTCCCTGACAGCCTATGTTCCCAACTTATGCACTTCAATTCTTGTCTGACATCGTATTTAGCCTTCACCCAATTGTAAACCTTGCCCTGTTGCACACACCTATCCCTCTCCATTACTAAAGTGAAAGTCACAGAATTGTGGTCACTATCTCCAAAATGCTCCCCCACTAACAAATCTATCACTTGCCCTGGTTCATTACCAAGTACCAAATCCAATATTGCCTCCCCTCTGGTCGGGCAATCTACATACTGTGTTAGAAAAGCTTCCTGGGACTTCCTGTTGCGGCTATGCGGAGCTAAGCCGTACGATTCGGCAGCTCCCGCTATCACGGACCTTCGGGCTCGTTAGAGGAGACCCAATAGAATTTTTTTCAAAGACAACCTGTGGGGAAGGGAAGAGAGAGGCCCCCCTTCAACTTTTATGGACCGGACCAGAAATGAAACGGCCCAAAAAGCGGCATTGGAGCAACGGGAGAAGCGAGGGAAGAAAAGCAAAATGGCGGTGGCCGGGGACAAAGCGGAGTGCGGGCCGGAGCTGCAGGAGTTCATCAAGCGCTGCTTCGAGGAGCTGCGCAAGGAGATGCTGGCGCCTATGCTGTCGGCAATTGAAGGACTGGGGATGACCCAGAAGGCCCACGAGGTAAAGATCCAGGAGGTACAGAAAAGAGTCAGTGAGAATGAGGACGAGATCTTGGGCCTGGCGGTGAGAGTGGAGGAGCACGAGGTGCTGCACAAGAGGTGGGCGGGAAGGCTCGAAGACCTGGAGAACAGGTCGAGGAGAAAGAACCTGCGGATCCTGGTCTCCCTGAAGGAGTGGAGGGGGCCGATGCCGGGGCATATGCGAGCACGATGTTCGGGGCGATGATGGGCACGGAGGCCCCTTCGAGGCCGCTGGAGCTGGATGGGGCACACCGGGTGCTGGCGATGAGGCCCAAGGCAAATGAGCCGACAAGGGCGATGGTGGTGAGATTTCACCAGTTCACGGACAGAGAGAGGGTCCTGAAATGGGCCAAGAAGGAGCGGAGCAGCAAGTGGGACAATGCAGAGATCCGAATATACCCGGACTGGAGCATGGAGGTTGCAAAGCGGAGAGCGGGTTTCAACCGGGCAAAGGCGGTGTTGCACCGGAAAGGAGTGAGATTTGGAATGCTGCAGCCAGCGCGACTGTGGGTCACACACAAGGATCAACACTATTATTTCGAAACACCTGAAGAGGCGTGGACCTTCATACAAACCGAAAAGTTGGACTCAAACTGAGGGTTTGTGAGGGTGGGGGGGATGTTTTGGGGTTTGATGTGTGATGGTTGTTGTATATAGGGGGTCAATCACGCGCAGGAAATGTTACATGGGCTGGGGGAGAGAGACAAGGCCGCGACAGGAGCAGCGCCAGAGGGGGCGGGGTAGGCTTTGGAAAGCGTGGGGTTTTTCCCGCGCTAGGGAAGAAAGGCGGGAAGGGGAATGGAGGAACGCATACTGATTGGGACACTCCACATGGGGAGGTCAATGGGACGGCGGGGGAAGCCGGGGTCAGCAGGTGTCAGCTGACTTACGGGAGTGATATGGGGGAGCAAAAAAGCTAGACAGGGGTCTAGCGGGGGGTGATGGGGGTGCTTGCTGCTGCACTGGCCGAAAGGGAATGGGACACAGAAGAGGTGGTTGGGGCGGGGGTCCCCCGGCTGGGGGACTGGAGGGTGAGGGTGGCGCGGACACGGGACTGGCCTAGAAAGGGAGATGGCAAGTCGGCGGGGGGGGGGGGGGGGGGGGGGGGGGGCGGTGAGAGCCCCTCCAATCCGGCTGATAACGTGGAACGTGAGGGGCCTGAACGGGCCGGTCAAGAGGGCCCGAGTGTTCGCGCACTTAAAGGGACTGAAGGCAGACGTGGTCATGCTCCAAGAGACACATCTGAAGGTGGTGGACCAGGTCAGGTTAAGAAAGGGATGGGTAGGACAGGTATTCCATTCGGGACTGGACGCGAAGAATAGAGGAGTGGCAATATTGGTGGGGAAGCGGGTGACTATCGTTGTGGATAATAGAGGGCGATATGTGATATGTGAGCGGTAGGTTGCAGGGGACGTGGGTGGTGTTGGTAAACGTATACGCCCCGAACTGGGATGATGCAGGATTCATGAAGCGCATGTTGGGGCGCATTCCGGACCTGGAGGTAGGAGGCCTGATAATGGGAGGGGACTTCAATACAGTGTTGGACCCAGCACTGGACCGCTCCAGATCAAGGACTGGAAAGAGGCCGGCGGCGGCCAAGGTGCTTAGGGGGTTTATGGATCAGATGGGGGGAGTGGACCCGTGGCGGTTTGCAAGGCCGCAGGCCAGGGAATTTTCTTTTTTCTCCCACGTGCACAAAGCCTCCTCCCGGATAGATTTCTTTGTTCTGGGCAGGTCGCTCATCCCGAGGGTGGAGGGGATGGAGTATTCGGCTATAGCCGTTTCGGATCACGCCCCGCACTGGGTGGAACTGGAAGAGGAGAGGGACCAACCCCCGCTGTGGCAGCTGGATGTGGGACAGCTGGCAGATGTGTGGGAAGGTGAGGGGGTGTATCGAAAGGTACTTGGAGGCCAACGACAACGGGTAAGTGCGGGTGGGAGTGGTATGGGAGGCGTTGAAGGCGGTGATCAGGGGAGAGCTAATCTCCATCAGGGCGCATAGGGAGAAGACAGTGGGCATGGAAAGGGAGAGGTTAGTGGGGGAGATATTAAGAGTGGACAGGAGATATGCAGAGGCCCCTGAGGAGAGATTACTTGGGGAAATTACTTTGAGTGTTTAAGGCGGGAACAGGAAGTTCGACCCGCGGACTTCTGGGAAGTGGAGTGCAGGGGTTGCCGGTAAGTATTTAGGTTGAAAAAGAACTTACCTTGCAGGGGAAATCAGTTGGTGTTTCAGCGGGAGCGGAGTGCAGAGGCTGCTGGTGGGTGAGTACTGATATTTAAAGTAACTTACCTTACAGGTGCAGATCTTGGAGTTTCAGCAGGAGCGGAGCGCAGAGGCAGCTGGTGGGTGAGTATTTTTAGTAAACACTTACGTGGTCCCGTTTTCGGTCCCTCTTTGCTGTTTTTTTTAAAAATTTGAGTGTTTTAGGCGGGAACAGGAAGTTCGACCCGCGGACCTCTGGGAAGTCCCTCACCAATAAATTCTGGTGGAGAGGAAACTCGAGACACTACACGTGTAGTGTCTCCCACCCGCCCTCCTCCTCTAACCTAATAATAAAACCCATTGGTGTGAGGTAAGTACCATATTGTATTATTATTATTATTTTTTTTAAATTTAATTTAATTTAGTTGCTAGCCAGACCTTGGTAGAAAGTTAGAGGGATGGCAGGGAAGGGAGTGCAATGTTCCTCCTGCAGGATGTTTGAGGTGAGGGCTGCCGTTAGTGTCCCTGCTGATTTTACCTGCAGGAAGTGCTGCCATCTCCAGCTCCTCCAAGACCGAGTTAGGGAACTGGAGCTGGAGTTGGAAGAACTTCGGATCATTCGGGAGGCAGAGGGGGTCATAGGTAGCAGCTTTAGGGAATTAGTTACACCAAAGATTGGAGATAGATGGGTAACTGTAAGAGGGACTGGGAAGAAGCAGTCAGTGCAGGGATCCCCTGCGGTCGTTCCCCTGAGAAACAAGTATACCGCTTTGGATACTTGTGGGGGGGGGGGGACTTACCAGGGGTAAGCCATGGGGTACGGGCCTCTGGCACGGAGTCTGTCCCTGTTGCTCAGAAGGGAAGGGGGGAGAGGAGCAGAGCATTAGTAATTGGGGACTCGATAGTCAGGGGCACAGATAGGAGATTTTGTGGGAGCGTGAGAGACTCACGTTTGGTATGTTGCCTCCCAGGTGCAAGGGTACGTGATGTCTCGGATCGTGTTTTCCGGGTCCTTAATGGGGAGGGGGAGCAGCCCCAAGTCGTGGTCCACATTGGCACTAACGACATAGTTAGGAAAGGGGACAAGGATGTCAGGCAGGCTTTCAGGGAGCTAGGATGGAAGCTCAGAACTAGAACAAACAAAGTTGTTATCTCTGGGTTGTTGCCCGTGCCACGTGATAGTGAGATGAGGAATAGGGAGAGAGAGCATTTAAACACGTGGCTACAGGGATGGTGCAGGCGGGAAGGATTCAGATTTCTGGATAACTGGGGCTCTTTCTGGGGAAGGTGGGACCTCTACAGACAGGATGGTCTACATCTGAACCTGAGGGGCACAAATATCCTGGGGGGGAGATTTGTCAGTCCTCTTTGGGGGGGTTTAAACTAATGCAGCAGGGGCATGGGAACCTGGATTGTAGTTTTAGGGTAACGGAGAATGAGAGTATAAAGGTCAGGAGCACAGATTTGACGTCGCAGGAGGGGGCCAGTGTGCAGGTAGGTGGTTTGAAGTGTGTCTACTTCAATGCCAGGAGAATACGAAATAAGGTAGGGGAACTGGCAGCATGGGTTGGTACCTGGGACTTCGATGTCGTGGCCATTTCGGAGACATGGATAGAGCAGGGACAGGAATGGATGTTGCAGGTTCCGGGGTTTAGGTGTTTCAGTAAGCTCAGAGAAGGAGGCAAAAGAGGCGGAGGTGTGGCGCTGCTAGTCAAGAGCAGTATTACGGTGGCGGAGAGGATGCTAGATGGGGACTCATCTTCCGAGGTAGTATGGGCTGAGGTTAGAAACAGGAAAGGAGAGGTCACCCTGTTGGGAGTTTTCTATAGGCCTCCAAATAGTTCTAGGGATGTAGAGGAAAGGATGGCGAGGATGATCCTGGATAAGAGCGAAAGTAACAGGGTAGTTGTTATGGGAGACTTTAACTTTCCAAATATTGACTGGAAAAGATATAGTTCGAGTACATTAGATGGGTCGTTTTTTGTACAGTGTGTGCAGGAGGGTTTCCTGACACAATATGTCGACAGGCCAACAAGAGGCGAGGCCACGTTGGATTTGGTTTTGGGTAATAAACCAGGCCAGGTGTTGGATTTGGAGGTAGGAGAGCACTTTGGGGACAGTGACCACAATTCGGTGACGTTTACGTTAATGATGGAAAGGGGTAAGCATACAACGCAGGGCAAGAGTTATAGCTGGGGGAAGGGCAATTATGATGTCATTAGACGTGACTTGGGGAGGATAAGGTGGAGAAGTAGGCTGCAAGTGTTGGGCACACTGGAGCTTGTTCAAGGATCAGCAACTGCGTGTTCTTGATATGTATGTACCGGTCAGGCAGGGAGGAAGGCGTAGAGCGAGGGAACCGTGGTTTACCAAAGAAGTGGAATCTCTTGTTAAGAGGAAGAAGGAGGCCTATGTGAAGATGAGGTGTGAAGTTTCAGTTGGGGCGATGGATAGTTATAAGGTAGCGAGGAAGGATCTAAAGAGAGAGCTAAGACGAGCAAGGAGGGGACATGAGAAGTAATTGGCAGGTAGGATCAAGGAAAACCCAAAAGCTTTCTATAGGGATCTCAGGAATAAAAGAATGACTAGGGATAGAGTAGGACCAGTCAAGGACAGGGTTGGGAAGTTGGGTGTGGAGTCTGAAGAGATAGGAGAGATACTAAATGAATATTTTTCGTCAGTATTCACTCAGGAAAAAGATAATGTTGTGGAGGAGAATGCTGAGACCCAGGCTATTAGAATAGATGGCATTGAGGTACGTAGGGAAGAGGTGTTGGCAATTCTGGACAGGCTGAAAATAGATAAGTCCCCGGGGCCTGATGGGATTTATGCTCGGATTCTCTGGGAGGCCAGGGAAGAGATTGCTGGACCTTTTGGCTTTGATTTTCATGTCATCATTGGCTACAGGAATAGTGCCAGAGGACTGGAGGATAGCAAATGTGGTCCCTTTGTTCAAAAAGGGGAGCAGAGACAACCCCGGCAACTATAGACCGGTGAGCCTCACGTCTGTAGTGGGTAAAGTCTTGGAGAGGATTATAAGAGACAAGATTTATAATCATCTAGATAGGAATAATATGATCAGGGATAGTCAGCATGGCTTTGTGAAGGGTAGGTCATGCCTCACAAACCTTATCGAGTTCTTTGAGAAGGTGACTGAACAGGTAGACGAGGGTAGAGCAGTTGATGTGGTGTATATGGATTTCAGTAAAGCGTTTGATAAGGTTCCCCACGGTAGGCTATTGCAGAAAATACGGAGGCTGGGGATTGAGGGAGATTTAGAGATGTGGATCAGAAATTGGCTAGCTGAAAGAAGACAGAGGGTGGCGGTTGATGAGAAATGTTCAGAATGGAGTTCAGTTACAAGTGGAGTACCACAAGGATCTGTTCTGGGGCCGTTGCTGTTTGTCATTTTCATCAATGACCTAGAGGAAGGCGCAGAGGGGTGGGTGAGTAAATTTGCAGACGACACTAAAGTCGGTGGTGTTGTCGACAGTGTGGAAGGATGTAGCAGGTTACAGAGGGATATAGATAAGCTGCAGAGCTGGGCTGAGAGGTGGCAAATGGAGTTTAATGTAGAGAAGTGTGAGGTGATTCACTTTGGAAGGAATAACAGGAATGCGGAATATTTGGCTCATGGTAAAGTTCTTGGAAGTGTGGATGAGCAGAGGGATCTAGGTGTCCATGTACATAGATCCCTGAAAGTTGCCACCCAGGTTGATAGGGTTGTGAAGAAGGCCTATGGAGTGTTGGCCTTTATTGGTAGAGGGATTGAGTTCCGGAGTCAGGAGGTCATGTTGCAGCTGTACAAAACTCTGGTACGGCCGCATTTGGAGTATTGCGTACAGTTCTGGTCACCGCATTATCGGAAGGACGTGGAGGCTTTGGAGCGGGTGCAGAGGAGATTTACCAGGATGTTGCCTTGTATGGAGGGAAAATCTTATGAGGAATGGCTGATGGACTTGAGGTTGTTTTCACTGGAGAGAAGAAGGTTAAGAGGAGACTTCATCGAGGCATACAAAATGATCAGGGGGTTAGATAGGGTGGACAGTGAGAGCCTTCTCCCGCGGATGGAAATGGCTGGCACGAGGGGACATAGCTTTAAACTGAGGGGTAATAGATATAGGACAGAGGTCAGAGGTGGGTTCTTTACGCAAAGAGTGGTGAGGCCGTGGAATGCCCTACCTGCAACAGTAGTGAACTCGCCAACATTGAGGGCATTTAAAAGTTTATTGGATAAACATATGGAAGATAATGGCATAGTGTAGGTTAGATGGTTTTTGTTTCGGTGCAACATCGTGGGCCGAAGGGCCTGTACTGCGCTGTATCGTTCTATGTTCTATTAAAGACGACGGCTCCAGACGGAGTTTGATCTGTTGACCACAGGGAAGGCAGAGGCACAGTGGAGGAAGGCGCAGGGGGCGACCTACGAGTATGGGGAAAAGGCTAGTCGGATGCTGGCACACCAGCTCCGTAAGTGGATGGCAGCGAGGGAAATAGGGGGAGTCAAGGATGGAAGGGGAGCCACGGTGCGGAGTGCGACGAAAATAAGCGAGGTATTCAAGGCCTTTTATGAAGAGCTGTACAGATCCCAGCCCCCAGCGGGGGAAGAGGGGATGAGACGATTCCTCGACCAACTGAGATTCCCGAGGGTGGAGGAGCAAGAGGTGGCTGGTTTGGGGGCACCAATTGGGTTGGAGGAGCTGAGCAAGGGTTTGGGGAGCATGCAGGCGGGGAAGGCCCCGGGACCGGACGGGTTGCCGGTGGAGTTTTACAGGAAGTACGTCGACCTGTTGGCCCCGCTACTAGTGAGGACCTTTAATGAGGCAAGAGAGGAGGGGACCCTGCCCCCGACAATGTCAGAAGCGACGATTTCTTTGATCCTAAAGCGGGACAAGGACCCACTGCAATGTGGATCGCACAGGCTGATCTCGCTCCTCAATGTGGATGCTAAGTTGCTGGCAAAAGTGCTGGCCACGAGGATCGAGGACTGTGTCCATGGGGTGATCCACGAGGACCAGACAGGATATGTAAAGGGCAGGCAATTAAACACCAATGTGCGGCGGCTCTTAAACGTGATAATGATGCCATCGGAGGAGGGAGAGGCGGAGATAGTGGCAGCTATGGACGCGGAGAAGGCCTTTGATCGAGTAGAGTGGGAGCACCTCTGGGAGGTGCTGCGTAGGTTTGGGTTCGGGGGAGGGTTTATCAGTTGGGTTAAGCTCCTTTACAGAGCCGCAGTGGCAAGTGTAGTGACGAACCGGCGGAGGTTGGAGTACTTTCGGCTGTACCGAGGGGCGAGGCAGGGGTGCCCCCTGTCCCCCCTGTTGTTTGCATTGGCGATCGAACCTTTGGCCATGTCATTGAGGGAGTCTAGGAAATGGAGGGGGGTGGTACGAGGGGGAGAAGAGCATCGGGTGTCGCTTTATGCGGATGACCTGTTGCTGTACGTGGGGGATCCAATGGAGGGGATGGTGGAGGTCATGCAGACCTTAAGGGAGTTTGGGGAGTTTTCGGACTATAAGCTCAATGTAGGGAAGAGTGAGCTTTTTGTACTACAGGCAGGGGACCAAGAAAGGGGGATAGGGGACCTACCGCTGAGGAGGGCGGAGGAGAGCTTTCGGTACCTGGGGATCCAGATAGCCAGGAGATGGGGGGCCCTACATAAACTGAATCTGACGAGGTTGGTGGAGCAAATGGAGGAGGACTTCAAAAGATGGGACATGTTACCGCTCTCGCTAGTGGGTAGAGTGCAGTCGGTCAAAATGGTGGTCCTTCCGAGGTCTCTGTTTGTGTTTCAGTGCCTTCCCATCGTGATCACCAAGGCCTTTTTTAAGAGAGTAGGTAGGAGTGTTATGGGGTTTGTGTGGGCGAATAGGACCCGAGTGTAAGGAGAGGGTTCCTGGAACGCAGTCGGGACCGAGAAGGGTTGGCGCTGCCAAACCTAGGGAGCTACTACTGGGCAGCAAATGTGGTGGTGATCCGCAAGTGGGTGATGGAGTGAGAGGAATGGAAAGGCATGGAAGAGGATGGAGATAGTGTCCTGTAAAGGAACGAGCCTGGGGGCGTTGGTGACGGCACCGCTGCCGCTTCGCTGTCAAGGTACACCACGAGCCCAGTGGTGGCGGCAACGCTAAGGATCTGGGGCCAGTGGAGACGGCACAGGGGTGTAATGGGAGCCTCGGTGTGGTCCCCAATCGGGGTAACCACCGGTTTGTCCCGGGGAGGATGGACGGGGGGTTTCAGAGCTGGCATCGGGTGGGGATTAGAAGAATGGGGGACCTGTTCATTGACGGGACGTTTGCGAGCCTAGGGGCACTGGAGGAGAAGTTTGAGATACCCCTGGGAAATGCCTTTAGATATATGCAGGTGAGGGCGTTTGTGAGGCGACAGGTGAGGGAATTCCCGTTGCTCCCGGCACAAGAAATTCAAGACATGGTGATCTCGGGTGTATGGGTCGGGGAGGGCAAGGTGTCGGCAATATACCAGGAGATGAAAGAAGAGGGGGAAGCATTGGTAGAGGAGCTGAAGGGTAAATGGGAGGAGGAGCTGGGGAGGAGATTGAGGAGGGGTTATGGGCTGATGCCCTAGGTAGGGTTAATTCCTCCTCCTCGTGTGCCAGGCTCAGCCTGATACAATTTAAGGTGGTTCACAGAGCGCAATTTGCGGGGGCGAGGTTGAGTAGGTTCTTTGGGGTAGAGGACAGATGTGGAAGGTGCTCAGGGAGCCCGGCGAACCATGTCCATATGTTTTGGTCATACCTGGCACTGGAGGGGTTCTGGAGAGGAGTGCCGGGAGCAATATCTCAGGTGGTGAAAGTCCGGGTCAAGCCAAGCTGGGGGCTAGCAATATTTGGAGTAGTGGACGAGCCGGGAGTGCAGGAGGCGAAAGAGGCCTGCATTCTGGCCTTTGCGTCCTTAGTAGCCCGGCGACGGATCTTGCTAATGTGGAAGGAGGTGAAGCCCCCCCAGCGTGGAGGCCTGGATAAACGACATGGCTGGGTTCATAAAGCTGGAGAGGATTAAGTTTGCCTTGAGAGGGTCTGCGCAGGGGTTCTACAGGCGGTGGCAACCGTTCCTGGACTACCTCGCGGAGCGTTAGAGGAAGGTCGGTCAGCAGCAGCAGCAACTTGGGGAGGGGGGGGGGGGGGAATGGGGGATTGCCTGGGAGGGTGGATGAGCAAGAGATAACATGAAGGATTGGGAAAACTGGCACGTGTGGGAGAGAGCCAGTGTACAAAGCTATGTAACATATATCTTGCTCTGTGCGATTTCTTGTTATTTTGTTACGAGGGGGGGGGGGGGGGGGGGTTTTGTAAGGGTGAAAAATTGTGTTAAAAAACTTTAATAAATTTTTTTTTTTTAAAAAGAAAAGCTTCCTGGACGCACTGCACAAACGCCACCCCATCCAAACTATTTGATTTCAAGAGTTTCCACTCAATGTGGCACTCAAAGAGTTGTCCACTCAAGGGCAGCACGGTAGCATTGTGGATAGCACAATTGCTTCACAGCTCCAGGGTCCCAGGTTCGATTCTGGCTTGGGTCACTGTCTGTGCGGAGTCTGCACATCCTCCCAGTGTGTGCGTGGGTTTCCTCCGGGTGCTCCGGTTTCCTCCCACAGTCCAAAAATGTGCAGGTTAGGTGGATTGGCCATGATAAATTGCCCTTAGTGTCCAAAATTGCCCTTAGTGTTGGGTGGGGTTACTGGGTTATGGGGATAGGGTGGAGGTGTTGACCTTGGCTGGGGTACTCTTTCCAAGAGCCGGTGCAGACTCGATGGGCCGAATGGTCTCCTTCTGCACTGTAAATTCTATGTTCTATGTAAAAATGTTTGGGAAGTTAAAGTCACCCATGACTACTACCCTGTGTCTTCTGCACCTTTCCAAAATCTGTTTCCCAATCTGTTCCTCCACATCTCTGCTACTATTGGGGGGCCTATAGAAAACTCCTAACAAGGTGACTGCTCCTTTCCTATTTCTGACTTCAACCCATACTACCTCAGTAGGCAGATGCTCCTCGAACTGCCTTTCTGCAGCTGTTATACTATCTCTAATTAACAATGCCACCCTCCCCCCACCTCTTTCACCACCCTCCCTAATCTTATTGAAACATCTATAACCAGGGACCTCCAACAACCATTTCTGCCCCTTTTCCATCCAAGTTTCCGTGATGACCACCACATCGTAGTCCCAAGTACCGATCCATGCCTAAGTTCACCCACCTTATTCCTGATGCTTCTTGCGTTGAAGTATACACACTTCAACCCATCTCCGTGCCTGCAAGTACTCTCCTTTGTCAGTGTTCCCTTCCCCACTGCCTCACTACACGCTTTGGCGTCCTGAATATCGGCTACCTTAGTTGCTGGACTACAAATCCGGTTCCCATTCCCCTGCCAAATTAGTTTAAACCCTCCCGAAGAGTACTAGAAAACCTCCCTCCCAGGATATTGGTGCCCCTCTGGTTCAGATGCAACCCGTCCTGCTTGTACAGGTCCCACCTTCCCCAGAATGCGCTCCAATTATCCAAATACCTGAAGCCCTCCCTCGTACACCATTCCTGCAGCCACGCGTTCAGCTGCACTCCCTCCCTATTCCTAGTCTCGCTATTACGTGGCACCGGCAACAAACCAGAGATGACAACTCTGTCTGTCCTGGCTTTTAACTTCCAGCCTAACTCCCTAAACTCGTTTATTACCTCCACACCCCTTTTCCTACCTACGTCGTTGGTACCAATGTGCACCACGACTTCTGGCTGCTCCCCCTCCCCCTTAAGGATCCTGAAGATACGATCCGAGACATCCCTGGCCCTGGCACCCGGGAGGCAACATACCTTCCGGGAGTCTCGCTCGCGACCACAGAATCTCCTATCTATTCCCCTAACCATTGAATCTCCTACAACTATTGCTTTTCTATTCTCCCCCCTTCCCTTCTGAGCCCCAGAGCCAGACTCCGTGCCAGAGACCTGGCCGCTAGGGCCTTCCCCCGGTAGGTCATCCCCCTCAACAGCATCCAAAACGGTATACTTGTTTTGAAGGGGAACGGCCACGAGGGATCCCTGCACTGTCTGCCTGTTTGTTTTCTTTCCCCTGACTGTAACCCAGCTACTCTTGTCCTGTACCTTGGGTATGGTTACCTCCCTGTAACTCTTCTCTATCACCCCTCTGCCTCCCGAATGATCCGGAGTTCATCCAGCTTCAGCTCCAGTTCCCTAACACGGTCTTTGAGGAGCTGGAGTTGGGTGCACTTCCCGCAGGTATAGTCAGCGGGGACACCGGTGGTATCCCTCACCACCCACATCCTACAGGAGGAGCATGCAACTGGCCTAGCCCCCATCTCCTCTTACCTTACAGAATATAGCTGCCCTGTGGACCAACTGGACTTCCGCCCTCCGACTCTGCTCCCAGTCAGCTGCACTCTGTAAACTCCTGGCTCCTTTCTCGCCCTTGGAGAACACTTACCCGGAGATCAGAGGCTGAATGCCCTTGACTGCTGAAGTGTTCCCCGACTGGAAGGGAACATTCCTGCCTGGCAATTGTCACACGATGTCCGTTCATCCGTTGTCGCAGCGTCTGCATGGTCTCGCCAATGTACCACGCTTTGGGACATCCTTTCCTGCAGCGTATGAGGTAGACAACATTGGCCGAGTCGCACGAGTATGTACCGCGTACCTGGTGGGTGGTGTTCTCATGTGTAATAGTGGTATCCATGTCGATGATCTGGCACGTCTTGCAGAGATTGCCATGGCAGGATTGTGTGGTGTTGTGGTCACTGTTCTGAAGGCTGGGTAGTTTGCTGCAAACAATGTTGTGTTTGAGGTTGCACGGTTATTTGAAGGCAAGTAATGGGGGTGTGGGGATGACCTTGGCAAGATGTTCGTCTTCATCGATGACGTGTTGAAGGCTGTGAAGAAGATGTCGTAGTTTCTCCGCTCTGGGGAAATACTGGACGACGAAGGATACTCTGTTGGTTCTGTCCCGTGTTTGTCTTCTGAGGGGGTCGGTGCGGTTTTTTGCTGTGGCGGGTTGTCGATCGATGAGTCGAGCGCCATATCCCGTTCGTACGAGGGCATCTTTCAGCGTCTCTAGATGTCTGTTACGCTCCTCCTAGTCTGAGCAGATCCTATGTATACGGAGGGCTTGTTCATAGGGGATGGCTTCTTTAATGTGTTTAGCTGAAGTGCAGCACGGTAGCATTGTGGATAGCACAATTGCTTTACAGCTCCAGGGTCCCAGGTTCGATTCCGGCTTGGGTCACTGTCTGTGCAGCGTCTGCACATCCTCCCCGTGTGTGCATGGGTTTCCTCCGGGTGCTCCGGTTTCCTCCCACAGTCCAAAGATGTGCAGTTAGGTGGATTGGCCATGATTAATTGCCCTTGGTGTCCAAAAGTGCCCTTAGTGTTGGGTGGGGTTACTGGGTTATGGGGATAGGGTGGAGGTGTTGACCTTGGGTCGGGTGTGCTTTCCAAGAGCCGGTGCAGACTCCATGGGCCGAATGGCCTCCTGCACTGTAAATTCTATGAAACTAGTTGGAGAGGTGGAGCATCGTGAGGTTATCCGTGGGCTTGCGGTAAAGCTGAGGTCCTTGATGGAGATGAGTGTCCAAGAATGCAACCGATTTTGAAGAGTAGTCCATGGTGAGTCTGATGGTGGGATGGAACACTTATTGATGTCATCGTGTAGTCATTTCAGTGATTCTTCACCGTGGGTCCAAAGGAAAAAAATGTAATCGATGTATCTGGTGTCTAACATAGGTTGAAGATCCTGTGCGGTGAGGAGGTCTTGTTCAAACTTGTGCATGAAGATGTTGGCATATTGAGGTGCGAATTTGGTCCCCATGGCTGTTCCTTGTGTCTGGATGAAGAACGTGTTGTCGAAGGTGAAGATACAGAATGAAGCGGATGAGTTTCAGAATTACGTTTGGAGATTGGCAGTTGTCGGTGTTGAGTACTGTGGCTGTTCCAGCAATGCTGCTGTCATGGGGAATGCTCGTGTAGAGTGCCGAGATGTCCATTGTGACGAGGAATATTCCTGGTTCAACTGGTCCATGGGTGCTGAGTTCCTTATTAGAACATAGAACATACAGTGCAGAAGGAGGCCATTCGGCCCATCGAGTCTGCACCACTTAAGCCCTCACTTTCACCCCATCCCTATCACCCAATAACCCCCCCTAACCTTTTTGGTCACTCAGGGCAATTGATCATGGCCAATCCACCTAACCTGCACGTTTTTGGACTGGGAGGAAACCGGAGCACCCGGAGGAAACCCAAGCAGACACGAGGAGAACGTGCAGACTCCGCACAGGCAGTGACCCAGCAGGGAATCGAACCTTGGACCCTGGCGCTGTGAAGCCACAGTACTATTGACTTGTGCTACCGTGCTCCCCTTTTGGGGAGTTCACCTCCAAAATCACCACGCAGGCATATGGAGCCATCAGGCTTTATCATGGGTAGCACCAGGGCTGCCCAGTCAGAGAATTGACCATCACGGATAATGCCCAAATTTTCCAGTCGATCCAATTCAGTGTCCACCTTCGGCCTCAGAGTGTACAGGACCTGTCCGGGCTTGGAAATAGCATGGCTGCGCGAATAGCAACGCTAATCTGGGCTATTTCCACCTGTATGGTGCCCAAGCCCTCTTGGAAAATGGTGGGGAAACTTGCAAAGATTCCTTCTGGTCCCTGGGGTTACATGTGGCAGGCTCACTGCCAATCCAGGAGGAAACAACACGGGCTAGCAAACTCGGCCCGCTTCCATGCAGCACCACCAGTGGTATACTTGCAGACTGCTGTCCGTACGTAACCAGGGCAACTGATGTGCCTGCAATCGCCAATGGCTCCCCGGTGTACGTAGCAAACCATGCACCGGTGTCCTGCCGACGTCTGGAGACCAGACGGAATTTTATTGAATGTGCAGCGCTTACCACGGAGACCGCCGCTCCAATGTTAAGCTCCATCTGGATGGAGTGCCCAATCGCCTATAGGGCAACATGGATCAGAGCTACCCACGGCGCTGCCACACAATGCAGTTACTGGTAGTGTGTGTCTTCGTCGTCGACATAGTAAACCCTGTCACGTGGTGGTGGCATCCAGCCGAACGACGGGGGTCGGGGGGATGGGCTCTCATGGGGTTGTCTGTTGTGTCGGCCTCGGCAGCCAACTGCTGCTGGCCCACACCTGACATCCGGGTTTTCCAAGTTGGAGGAGACTGCGCGGCGGCTTTCTGGGCCTTTGCGGCCTGTATCCCTGTGCTAATGGTCTCACCGACAGGGTCCCACTTCTTTGGCTCGAAAGTCGTGAACACAGCCCAGTCAATTACATGAACCTGCCTCCCATCCATTGACTCTGTCTACTGCCTTGGGAAAGTGGGCAGCCTAATCAAAGACCCCTCCCGACCGGATTATTCCCACTCCCAACCTCTTCCATCGGACAGAAGATACCAAAGTCTGAGAACATGTAATAACAGATTCAAAAACAGCTTCTTTCCCGCTGTTACCAGACTCCTGAATGGATCTCCTGTAGAGTGAACTGATCTCTACGCATCTTCTTTACTTTGGTGGCACTATAATATAATAATCTTTATTGTCACAAGTAGACTTACATTGCAATGACGATATTGTGAAAAGCCCTTAGACGTCACATTCCAGCGCCTATTCGGGGGCACAGAGGGAGAATTCAGGATGTCCAATTCACCTAACAAGCACATCTTTTGGACTGTGGGAGGAAACCGGAGCACCCGGAGGAAACCCACGCAGACATGGGGAGAACGTGCAAACTCCGCACAGACAGTGACCCTAGCGGGAATCGAACCTGGGACCTTGGAACTGTGAAGCCACAGTGCTATAAAACTGTGTTACTGTGCTGCCCATTACACTCCGTATGCTTCACCCGATGTCTATATACTTACATTATGTATTTATCGTATGTCCTCTGTTTTTTATGTATGGAACGATCTACCTGGAGTGTACGCAGAACAATAATTTTCACTGTGCCTCGGTACGCATGACAATAAATCTAAGTCATGGCAAAACAAAGAACAAACAAAGAACAAAGAAATGTACAGCACAGGAACAGGCCCTTCGGCCCTCCAAGCCCGTGCCGACCATACTGCCCGACTAAACTACAATCTTCTACACTTCCTGGGTCCGTATCCTTCTATTCCCATCCTATTCATATATTTGTCAAGATGCCCCTTAAATGTCCCTATCGTCCCTGCCTCCACTACCTCCTCCGGTAGTGAGTTCCAGGCACCCACTACCCTCTGCGTAAAAAACTTGCCTCGTACATCTACTCTAAACCTTGCCCCTCTCACCTTAAACCTATGCCCCCTAGTAATTGACCCCTCTACCCTGGGGAAAAGCCTCTGACTATCCACTCTGTCTATGCCCCTCATAATTTTGTATACCTCTATCAGGTCGCCCCTCAACCTCCTTCGTTCCAGTGAGAACAAACCGAGTTTATTCAATCGCTCCTCATAGCTTATGCCCTCCATACCAGGCAACATTCTGGTAAATCTCTTCTGCACCCTCTCTAAAGCCTCCACATCCTTCTGGTAGTGTGGCGACCAGAATTGAACACTATACTCCAAGTGTGGCCTAACTAAGGTTCTATACAGCTGCAACATGACTTGCCAATTCTTATACTCAATGCCCCGGCCAATGAAGGCAAGCATGCCGTATGCCTTCTTGACTACCTTCTCCACCTGTGTAGCCCCTTTCAGTGATCTGTGGACCTGTACTCCTAGATCTCTTTGACTTTCAATACTCTTGAGGGTTCTACCATTCACTGTATATTCCCTACCTGCATTAGCCCTTCCAAAATGCATTACCTCACATTTGTCCAGGTTAAACTCCATCTGCCATCTCTCCGCCCAAGTCTCCAGACAATCTAAATCCTGCTGTATCCTCAGACAGTCCTCATCGCTATCCGCAATTCCACCAACCTTTGTGTCGTCTGCAAACTTACTAATCAGACCAGTTACATTTTCCTCCAAATCATTTATATATACTACAAAGAGCAAAGGTCCCAGCACTGATCCCTGTGGAACACCACTGGTCACAGCCCTCCAATTAGAAAAGCATCCCTCCATTGCTACCCTCTGCCTTCTATGGCCTAGCCAGTTCTGTATCCACCTTGCCAGTTCACCCCTGATCCCGTGTGACTTCACCTTTTGTACTAGTCTACCATGAGGGACCTTGTCAAAGGCCTTACTGAAGTCCATATAGACAACATCTACTGCCCTACCTGCATCAATCATCTTAGTGACCTCCTCGAAAAACTCTATCAAGTTAGTGAGACACGACCTCCCCTTCACAAAACCGTGCTGCCTCTCACTAATACGTCCATTTGCTTCCAAATGGGAGTAGATCCTGTCTCGAAGAATTCTCTCCAGTAATTTCCCTACCACTGAAGTAAGGCTCACCGGCCTGTAGTTCCCGGGATTATCCCTGCCACCCTTCTTAAACAGAGGAACAACATTGGCTATTCTCCAGTCCTCCGGGACATCCCCTGAAGACAGCGAGGATCCAAAGATTTCTGTCAAGGCCTCAGCAATTTCCTCTCCAGCCTCCTTCAGTATTCTGGGGTAGATCCCATCCGGCCCTGGGCACTTATCTACCTTAATATTTTTTAAGACACCCAACACCTCGTCTTTTTGGATCACAATGTGACCCAGGCTATCTACACCCCCTTCTCCAGACTCAACATCTACCAATTCCTTCTCTTTGGTGAATACTGATGCAAAGCCTTCTCTTTGGTGAATACTGATGCAAAGGCTTCTCTTTGGTGAATACTGATGCAGTAATGGCAGTTGGACGGGTGGCCTATATTCAGGAGCGCCATACCTTGGATGCCCTCCTCAGCGCTTTCACAGGAGATGTCTATATCGACCACCCGCTGCAGACCCAGGTGAGCTTCAGATAAAACTTCTCATTGTGTCGGCCTGTCGTGCCTTCCACAGACCAAACAGTCTCTCAGTTTCTCATTCAGGTCTCAGCCAGCTTGCGCAATCAGGCCAAGAAGTCGCTCGTCGATTTACCCTGGGCCTGGGTAGCAGAATGAAAGTGGAATCGACGAACGACTTGCGGTGGTTTGGGGTTGGAGAGGTCCCCCACAAGGACCACTAAGACGGCAAAAGACAGGGCTTTATTCTCCATCGGCTGACACCGGAACCGGGAAACATGATTGAGTGAAGATTCGGTTCCGACACTGAAATTGTGGCGGGCGCCGATTTCACGCCAAATCACAATTCTCTGTCGCTTCGACAACGGCTTCAACGAATTCCAGAATGCATGTAGAGTAAACACCCATGGCATAGCATTAGCGGGCCCAACCCGGTGATTCTCTGGGGCCTCCATGATTATCCGTCTCCACTAGGGCAAATTCTCAACGGCGAGGTTAACTTGTGCTTTTAAAGATCATGACATCGGAGCCGTGGCAGAGAGAGGAGATATGACACGGGGAGGCGCGACCGTGGGCTGTTGGGCCGGACACTGGCCAGGCTGACTGAGGGGTGGCAGGGGAGCGAGCCATGTGGCTGGGGTGATCCCCATGAGACTGGAGCTTTGCCCAGCAATGGACTGCCATTGCCGTGACCTGCAAGACATCTTGCAGTGCACACACTGACCACCCACCTTGGCCTTGGTTCTGCAGTGACACCGGCCCTATAGGTGCCCCCACCCTCCACCCACCACCTCGCGCCACCCCCCCAAACCACCCGCCACCGGCGGGGTATCAGGCGCCCACCCAAGGACAGCACCCACTGTGACCCCTACTGGGGCATATTGCTGGCAAGGGAAATGCCAGCCAATGGTAGCACTGGCAGCAGGGACAAGGGCCAGAGGCCCCCACAGTGCAGGGCCCCGACATGACCAGGGGTGCGGGGATGGGGGGGCGGAACATGCCAGGACAAAGTCCACAGTACCAACCGGAGGCACCGTGTAGCCATTTGGACCTGGTTGAGCACAGGGGTATGCACCATGCTAACATGCCGGCCTTTCGCCCCCTGCAGACAAATGGATATTGGAATTCAACTGGTAACATAAGGGGTTAATGTGAACACACTACACCTAGCTCGTGTTCAATGTGGGAGTTCAGGGACATGGCCGATGCCCCTGACTCCTTCATGTGCGGGAAGTGTGTCCAGCTGCAGCTCCAGTTAGACCGCATGACGCCTCTGGAGCTGCGGATGGACTCATGCTGAGGAGGTCGTGGATAGCACGTCCAGTGAGTTGGTCACACCGCAGATTAGGATTGGTGAGGGAGACAGGGAATGGGTAACCAAAAGGCAGAGAAAGAGCAGGAAGGCAGTGCAGGTGCCCCTTGCGGTCATCTCCCTCCAAAACAGGTATACCGTTTTGGATACTGTTGGGGGAGATGACTCACCAGGGGAAGGCAGTAGCAGCCAGGCTCATGGCACCGTGGCTGGCTCTGCTGCACAGAAGGGCGGGAAAAAGACTGGCAGGACTATAGTCATCGGGGATTCAATCGTAAGGGGAGTAGACAGGCGTTTCTGTGGTGGAAAACGAGACTCCCGAATGGTATGTTGCCTCCCGGGTGCACGGGTCAGGGATGTCTCAGATCGGCTGCAGGCCATACTGAAGGGGGAGGGTGAACAGCCAGTTGTCGTGGTGCATATAGGCACCAACGATATAGGTAAAAAACGGGATGAGGTCCTACAATCAGAATTTAGGGAGTTAGGAGATAAGTTAAAAAGTAGGACCTCAAAGGTAGTAATCTCAGGATTGCTACCAGTGCCACGAGACAGTCAGAGTAGAAATTCAAGAATAGTCAGAATAAATATGTGGCTTGAGAGATGGTGCAGGAGGGAGGGGTTCAGATTTTTGGGATATTGCAACCGGTTCTCGGGGCGGTGGGTCCATTACAAATCGGATGGTCTGCACCTGGGCAGGACTGGAACCAATGTCCTAGGGGGTACTTTTGCTAACACTGTTGGGGAGGTTTTAAACTAATGTGGCAGGGGGATGGGAACTTGAAAAGGAAGTTAGAGGTCAGGAAAGAGGCAGCAACTAAAGACAGTAAGGTACTAGATAATATACTCAATGTGACTAAGGGGAAGAGTAGACAGAGAAGAGATGATGAACGCAAAGGGACAGGTGGTCTGAGGTGCATTTTTTCAATGTGAGAAGTGTAGCAGGTAAGGCAGATGAATTTAGGGCTTGGATTAGTACCTGGGAATATGATGTAATTGGTATTGCTGAGACTTGGTTGAGGGAAGGGCAAGCCTGGCAACTAAATATCCCAGGGTATGGATGCTTCAGGAGGGATAGAGAGGGAGGTAAAAGGGGTGGAGGAGTTGCATTACTGGTCAGAGATGATATCACAGCTGTGATTAAGGAGGGCACGATGGAGGATTCGAGCACTGAGACAATATGGGTAGAACTAAGAAGGGTGCAGTAACATTGTTGGGACTTTACTACAGGCCTCCCAAAAGCGAGTGTGAAGTAGAGGTACAAATATGTAGACTGATTATAGAAAAATGGAGGAGCAATAGGGTGGTCGTGATGGGAGATTTTAACTTCCCCAATATTGAATGGGACTCATGTGGTGTTGGAGGCGTAGATGAAGCAGGATTTGTAAGGAGCATCCAGGAGAGTTTTTTTAGAGCAGTATGTAAATAGTCCAACTCGGGAAGGGGCCATACTGGACCTGGTATTGGGGAATGATCCTGGCCAGGTGGTTGAAGTTTCAGTCGGTGATTACTTTGGGAATAGCGATCACAATTCCGTAAGTTTTAGAATACTCATGGACAAAGACGAGAGTGGTCCTAAAGAAAGAGTGCTAAATTGGGGAAAGGCCAAGTATAACAACATTCGGCAGGAGCTGGGGAATGTGGATTGGGAGCAGCTGTTTAAGAGTAAATCCACATTTGAAATGTGGGAGTCTTTCAAGGAAAGGTTGATTAGAGTGCAGGACTGAGACTTCCGGTGACGGCGGGCGGGAGGCGGCCGCACAATGGAGAGCCCCCGCTCGGGAACGGCAATTTCGGGGCTTTAAGCCCGGTCCCAGGGTCCCGCAGAGGCGGCAGAAGAAGGGAGAAGGCACGGAGGAGGCGCTGAGAAGACACAGGAGGGGAAAAAAAACCCAAAGAAAAATGTCGAGGGTGAGCAAAAAAACGACCAAAAAAAAACCAGCTGGAGGTCCGTCGGGGAGTGGAAAGGTCACCGCGGGGTCACCAGGAAAAATGGAGGCTGGAGCACCAGGGAAGGCCGCACTGCTTACGGCTGAAGAAATAACCAAGGTGATGGCTGCGGAATTTGAAAAGCAGTTGGCGCAGATTGCGAAATGCATGGAGACGGTGAGGAAGGAGATGAGGGAGGTCTTGAGTGTGCTGGTGGAGGAGGCGGTTTCCCCGGTGAGGACGGAGGTGGCGAGCGCAGTGGCGGAGGTGCGAGAGCAAGGGGAGGCGCTGAAGGAAGTGAAGGAGACGTTATTGCAGCACGGTGATCAACTTGCCTCGATGGGGAAAGAGATGCGGAAGGTGATGGATACTAACAAGGATCTGCGAGGAAAAATGGAAGACCTGGAAAATAGATCCAGGCGACAGAACTTGAGGATTGTGGGGCTGCCCAAAGGAGTTGAAGGACCGAAGCCAACTGAGTATTTTGCCACGATGCTGGCAAAACTACTGGGGGAGGGGGAGGACCCCTCCCGATATGAACTGGATCGGGCTCATCGGTCATGGAGGCCTGTACCAAAGGTGAGTGAGCCGCCAAGGGCAGTGACTCTGTGCTTCCGTAGGTACAGGGTGAAGGAGAAGGACCTGAGCTGGGCCAAGCAGAAGCGGGTGGTGCAGTGGGCTGGAGCTGGTATACGTGTATACCAGGACTTTACGGTGGAGCTGGCAAGGAGGCGGGCTGCCTTCAACCGGGTGAAGAGGGCACTGTACATTAGCAAGGTGCGGTGCGGCATTGTATATCCAGCGAAGCTGAGGGTGACTTACAAGCTCAGGGACTTTTATTTTGGAACGTCGGAAGCAGCGGAGGAGTTTGCGAAAGCAGAAGGACTGTGGCAGAACTGACAAATTGAGGAATGGTCATGTGCCGATGTAACCTCATGACTGTATTTTCTTCATTTTTGTATCACTGCGCACGGGTGTAGAGATTAAAAGAGCCAAGGTGGTATATATTTGGACAAGGGAAGGGACGGGACTTTCACTCAAAATGAGAGTTCTTTGGGGTGTAGGTGGATAGGCGGGGTTTGTGTGCTAAAAGGGGATCTTTGGGCTTTCCTGGGGCCGGGCAAGTGGGAAAGGGACCCGGGCGGGGGCCTCCACGCTGGCCGGTGTGTGCCGGCCAGTGAACGGGAGTGAGGTGGGGGGAGGGGCTGTGGCCATCGGAGCCTGGCAGAACAGGGTCCGAGTGGTCTAGCCGGGGTGGAAAGTTGGGCGTAGAAGGAACCGAGGGTAAGGGGAGGAGTTTTACAAGAGGCAGTGGACGGGAGGAGCTGGAGACCTGGGGTGGGGGGCTGGGGGGTGGGGGTGGGGGGGGGGGGGGGGGGTGGGAGCTGTGTAAGATTAAGGGTGACAACGGGTAATTCCTGATTTATTCTTGTCATTTGTTTATGTAAACATGCGGGTTGAGGTTTGGGGGTTGGTGGATAGATGGGATCGTTGTTGTTATTATGGAGACTGACATATCTTGCTGATTATTGTTTATTGTTGATGGATGTAAATGTGAGAGAAAATGTGAAAATGGAGGAGAATTTAAAAATAAAATTTTTTTTTTAAGAAAAAAAGAGTGCAGGACTGACATGTCCCTGTGAAAATGAGGGATAGAAATGGCAAGATTAGGGAATCATGGATGACGGGTGGAATTGTGAGACTAGCTAAGGTGAAAAAGGAAGCATACATAAGATCTAGGCGACTTAAAACTGATGAAGCTTTGGAGGAACATCTGGAAAGTAGGACAAATCTCAAACGCTCAATAAAGAGGGCTAAAAGGGTTAAGGAAAATCCCAAAGCCTTTTATTCGTCTATAAGGAGCAAGAGGGTAAGTAGAGAAAGGATTGGCCCACTCAAAGACAAAAGAGGGAATTTATGCGTGGAGTCAGAGGAAATGGGTGACACTCTTAATGAGTACTTTGCATCGATATTCATCAAGGAGAGGGACATGATGGATGTTGAGGCTAGGATGGATGTTTAAATACTCTAGGTCAAGTCGATGTAAGGAAGGGGGAAGTTTTGGGTATTCTAAAAGGCATTAAGGTGGACAAGTCCCCAGGTCCGGATGGGACATATCCCAGGTTACTGAGTGAAGCGAGGGATGACATAGCTGGGGCCTTAACAGATATCTTTGCAGCATCCTTGAGCACGGATGAGGTCCCGGAGGACTGGAGAATTGCTAATGTTGTCCCTTTGTTTAAGAAGGGTAGCAGGGAAAATCCAGGGAATTATAGACCTGTGAGCTTGACGTCAGTGGTTGGCAAACTGTTGGAGAAGATAGAACATAGAACAATACAGCGCAGTACAGGCCCTTCGGCCCACGATGTTGCACCGAAACAACAGCCATCCAACCTACACTATACCATTATCATCCATATGTTTATCCAATAAACTTTTAAATGCCCTCAATGTTGGCGAGTTCACTACTGTAGCAGGTAGGGCATTCCACGGCCTCACTACTCTTTGCGTAAAGAACCTACCTCTGACCTCTGTCCTATATCTATTACCCCTCAGTTTAAAGTTATGTCCCCTCGTGCCAGCCATTTCCATCCGCGGGAGAAGGCTCTCACTGTCCACCTTATCCAACCCCCTGATCATTTTGTATGCCTCTATTAAGTCTCCTCTTAACCTTCTTCTCTCCAACGAAAACAACCTCAAATCCATCAGCCTTTCCTCATAAGATTTTCCCTCCATACCAGGCAACATCCTGGTAAATCTCCTCTGCACCCGCTCCAAAGCCTCCACGTCCTTCCTATAATGCGGTGACCAGAACAGTACGCAATACTCCAAATGCGGCCGTACCAGAGTTCTGTACAGCTGCAACATGACCTCCTGACTCCGGAACTCAATCCCTCTACCAATAAAGGCCAACACTCCATAGGCCTTCTTCACCACCCTATCAACCTGGGTGGCAACTTTCAGGGATCTATGTACATGGACACCTAGATCCCTCTGCTCATCCACACTTCCAAGAACTTTACCATTAGCCAAATATTCCGCATTCCTGTTATTCCTTCCATAGTGAATCACCTCACACTTCTCTACATTAAACTCCATTTGCCACCTCTCAGCCCAGCTCTGCAGCTTATCTATATCCCTCTGTAACCTGCTACTTCCTTCCACACTATCGACAACACCACCGACTTTAGTATCGTCTGCAAATTTACTCACCCACCCTTCTGCGCCTTCCTCTAGGTCATTGATAAAAATGACAAACAGCAACGGCCCCAGAACAGATCCTTGTGGTACTCCACTTGTGACTGAACTCCATTCTGAACATTTCCCATCAACCACCACCCTCTGTCTTCTTTCAGCTAGCCAATTTCTGATCCTGAGGGATAGCATCTATTCACATTTGGAAGAAAATAGACTTATCAGTGATAGACTGCATGGTTTTGTACAGGGAAACTCATGTCTTACAAACCTAATAGAATTCTTTGAGGAAGTGACAAAGTTAATTGATGAGGGAAGGGCTGTAGATGTCATATACATGGACTTCAGTAAGGCGTTTGATAAAGTTTCCCATGGCAAGTTGATGGAAAAAGTGAAGTCGTATGGGTTCAGGGTGTACTAGCTAGATGGATAAAGAACTGGCTGGGCAACAGGAGACAGAGAGTAGTGGTGGAAGGGAGTGTGTCAAAATGGAGAACGGTGACTAGTGGTGTTCCACAGGGATCCGTGCTCGGATCACTGTTGTTTGTGATATACATAAATGATCTGGACGAAGGTATAGGTGGTCTGATTAGTAAGTTTGCAGATGATACTAAGATTGGTGGAGTTGCAGATAGCGAGGAGGACTGTCCGAGAATACAGCAAAACATAGATAGATTGGAGTGTTGGGCAGAGAAATGGCAGATGGAGTTCAATTCAGGCAAATGTGAGGTGATGCATTTTGGAAGATCTAATTCAAGAGCGGACTATACGGTCAATGGAAGAGTCCTGGGGCAAATTGATGTACAGAGAGATCTGGGAGTTCAGGTCTATTGTACCCTGAAGGTGGCAGCGCAGGTCAGTAGAGTGGTCAAGAAGGCATACAGCATGCTTGCCTTCATCGGACAAGAGTCGGCAGATCATGTTACAGTTGTATAAGACTTTGGTTAGGCCACATTTGGAATACTGCGTGCAGTTCTGGTCGCCACATTACAAGAAGGATGTGGTATGGACAGGGTGGATAGCAACAAGCTTTTTCCAAGAATGGGGGTGTCAATTACAAGAGGTCACGATTTCAAGGTAAGAGGGGGAAAGTTTAAGGGAGATGTGCGTGAAAGTTTTTTACGCAGAGGGTGGTGGGTGCCTGGAACGCTTTGCCAGCGGAGGTGGTAGAGGCGGGCACGATAGCATCATTTAAGATGCACCTAGACAGATATATGAACGGGTGGGGAACAGGGGGAAGAAGATCCTTGGAAAATAGAAGACTGGTTTAGATAAAGGATGTGGATTGGCGCAAGCTGGGAGGGCCGAAGGGCCTGTTCCTCTGTTGTAATTTTCTTTGTTCTTTGTTCTAGCTGGATACTAGAGGAAGCACCAGAGACATGAGACACAGACATTCAACCAATAGGTCAGTAAGATAGGACACGGCCAATGGGCATTCACGATACACATTGAGGTGACACTACCATGAGGAGGACATTACACCAACCCATATAAAAGGCCACATCACACATGCTCACTCTCTTTCCAGTGGAGACACTCAGTGAGTACAGACACAGGGTTGATTGAACATCACACCCACCACGTGGACTGCAGCAGGATTAACAGTAGAGTCGAATCCAAGTAGGAGAATTGTTAATAGTTTAATAAACGTGTTAAAGCTATCTCCAAGTCTGAACCTTCCTTTGTCAGAGTGCATATCAAGGAAGCAGCTTATGCTACTTCAAGCGCATAACAAAACATGGTACCAGTGAGTAACTGTTTAAATCCATATAGTTACAACTCAGCAAACAGTGACAACCAGCAACAACACCCAGGCAAGATGATCGAGATTCCGGTTCCACAGCGGCTCAGGTGCCACGGCAATCTCAGTGCAAACTGGCATGCATTCAAGCAAAGGTTTGAGATCTTCCTGGTAGCGGCCGACCTATAAGATGTGGCCGATGCTGAAAAGATAGAGCTTCTGCTCACCATCGCGGGTGCCAGAGCAGCCGAAATCTTCAAAACATTCAAGTTCTCCAAAACAGGAGCGACTTCCAGGCAGTCCTGGACAAATTCGAACAATACTGCGAGGAAAACACAAACAAACCAACAGAAAACAGTCAGAGATGCGCCAATACTCACCACGAGGCCGACGTCCCGGAGCAATGAACGACAATTTTGACCGTCCGCCATCCTGGAAAAGGTGCCGCACATGCGCAGTTGAGAGAAATGAGCGAAGTAAAGGAACAGCGATCTGCTTCCTACGCGCCTCGTCACAAGCGTCGTGATGTCAGAGGCCCCAGAAGACGCCCACTTAAAGGGGAAATGTCCCAAAACAAGAAAAAAATAATTTTAAGCCTCAAAACAAGATTCTTTCACCTGGAACGATAGCACAATGCCTGTACTTCGACCAGTAGCTGAAAGTAACCTCTGCAGAACCCTGCAACAAGCAGTTAGCACCGCCCAAAGAGATGATACAGTCCTTGAAGACTATGACTCAGACCCTGAATTCTTCTTTGGACATCGCAAGCCCAATGCCAGCTCCGACACAAAAGGTGATGATATGGTCCTAGAAGACTACGACTCAGATGATGATTTCATCATTGGCGATGGCGACCCCAGTACCAAATCCGAACCGCAACGACATGTGTTCTACAATGAAGAATCCGACACAGACGCGGATGTGTTCTCCGGATTTGAGGATCTTCAGTCCAGCAGATATGACATCCCGACTCGTGAGTGCAGGATTATGCTGCGGCCTGACACCAAGAGACAGAGAGCGGTACAATGCCACAGAGAGCGGCCTGCTGTCACACAGAGAGTGGTCCACGCAGCGCGAAGAGTCCCCAACTCCACACAGAGAGTGGTCCACGAAGGGTCTCAGCCTCCACACAGAAAGCGATGAAAGACTCCACAGCGACATGACTGCACGTCTCCACACAAGAAATGACTTCAGTGTCACAAGCCTCCACAGCGAGCTCGTGGACAGCCTCTACGATAGAAGCATCGCAAGACTCCGCAGCGCAGTCCTTGCATGAGCAAGACCATGAGGGTCTTGCAATCTCCGCTGAGCAACCAGCAGCAGATGATGCAGGTCTGCCACGCTCAAGTGAACAACAGAAAGACTATGACAGTCTGCCACGCTCAAGTGTACAGCAAGCAGACTATGACAGTCTACCACGCTCAAGTGCAAAGCAAGAAGACACTGAGGCTCTACCCACTGTATGTGCGAAAAGTGACGACGGCATCCCACTTCCCATACCAGATGTGCAACGTGACAGACCTCAGCTAGTGTGTACAGAGGCACTCGACAATTGCAGTGAGACTACTGGTGACTCCGGTGACGACGCGTTACTTCAAACCTCATTCGCTCGAGCCTCTCCACAAGCAAATGCATTCCTGACTGTTTTGACGCCTGGACGGCGAGCATCACGAAACTTCAGAAGATTCAAGTGAACCTGAACTGACTCTGGACTTGGAGCATCAAGAAACCAAAACTGACTCAGGTGAAACAGATCAGACTCCAGATGGGGAGCATCCACAAGCCAAAGCTGATTCAAGTAAGCTGGACATGACTCGATACGGGGAGCGCCGCAAACTCAGTGACGGCACGCTCAAGGAAACAGCAGATGCCACACAGGACGCTGACACGAGTAACTCGTATTATCCACAGAGTGTGGTCCTTGAGCACAGTAAACACAACAACAAAACCAACCAACACAACAACAACATCAAAGACAATAGCAAGAAGCGTACCAAAGGCAACAACGTCGACAATAAGCACGAGAAAAACAACACCCATGGAACTATGACTGGTATGACAAGGTACAACTCTGCAAATGAGGGACACTGTTACTGCTCAGCTCAGTACAATGACATACCATGGTAGGACGATGTTCATTGAACATCACACCCACCACGTGGATTGTAGCAGACTGGTTCATCAGTTTTTAGCACACTGGGCTAAATCGCTGGCTTTGAAAGCAGACCAAGGCAGGCCAGCAGCACGGTTCAATTCCCGTAACAGCCTCCCCGAACAGGCGCCGGAATGTGGCGACTAAGGGCTTTTCACAGTAACTTCATTGAAGCCTACTTGTGACAATAAACGATTTTCATTCATTTCATTATAGCAGGATTAACAGTAGAGTTGAATCCAAGTAGGAGAATTTATTGGTAGAAGGATTGAGTTCCGGAGTCAGGAGGTCATGTTGCAGCTGTACAAAACTCTGGTACGGCCGTATTTGGAGTATTGCGTACAGTTCTGGTCACCGCATTATCGGAAGGACGTGGAGGCTTTGGAGCGGGTGCAGAGGAGATTTACCAGGATGTTGCCTGGTATGGAGGGAAAATCTTATGAGGAAAGGCTGATGGACTTGAGGTTGTTTTCGTTGGAGAGAAGAAGGTTAAGAGGAGACTTAATAGAGGCATACAAAATGATCACGGGGTTAGATAGGGTGGACAGTGAGAGCCTTCTCCCGCAGATGGCTAGCACGAGGGGACATAGCCTTAAACTGAGGGGTAATAGATATAGGACAGAGGTCAGAGGTAGGTTCTTTACGCAAAGAGTAGTGAGGCCGTGGGATGCCCTACCTGCAACAGTAGTGAACTCGCCAACATTGAGGGCATTTAAAAGTTTATTGGATAAGCATATGGATGATAATGGCATAGTGTAGGTTAGATGGCTTTTGTTTCGGTGCAACATCGTGGGCCGAAGGGCCTGTACTGCGCTGTATCGTTCTACGTTCTATGTAATTGTTAATAGTTTAATAAACGTGTTAAAGCTATCTCCAAGTCTGAACCTTCCTTTGTCTGAGTGCACATCAAGAAAGCAGCTTATGCTACGTCAAGAGCACAACAAAACACAAAGGAGGCGCTGCATGATGCCTCGCATGTACCGTGTGCAGCACCTGTCATTCAAGGACCTGTCGGACCGGGCATGCAGCCAAAGACTCCAGCTGAGCAGGGGTACAGTGCAACACATCTGCCAGATCATTGCGCACCTGCCATCATGGGTGAGGACACCCGCTCCCCGTGGTCACCCTGAAACTTTACGCCACAGGGTTCTTCCAGATGCCTAGTGGGAACCTGTCCGGGATCTCTCATACCTCGGTGCACAGGTGCATCCGCGCTGTCATGGAGGCCCTATGTGCCCAGTTGGCACAATACATCCATGTCACTGTGGACCGAGCCCACCAGGATGCCAGGCAATGGGGTTCGCCACCATTGCCGACATGGGTCTAGGTGAGATCGATGAGATGCATGTTGCCGTACAATCACCTGCAGATGACAGGCCACTCTACACAAACTGAAAAGGGTTCCACTCGATGAACGTACAGCTGGTGTGTGACCATCAGATGCACATCATGCACTCCTGCGCCCGATACCCGGGCAGCGTGCACGACAGCCTTCATCATGGCATATTCAACGATTCCCAGTCTCATCGAGACGTGCCAACCGCACCCCCACCCCCCCCGCCTCCGGCGGAGGGGTTGCCTGCTGGGCAACAGGGGTTATCCACTGTAGTCGTGGCTGATGACACCTATCCGAGGACAGCTGTGGAGACCCGCTTCAACAACAACCATGCTGCGACCAGGGGCGTAATCGAGTGGTGCTTTGGCATCCTGAAGTTGCGGGGATGGCAAGCATTTGCAGGACATGGGGCCCAGGCAGGCACGGGAAGCCGCAGGACCTGTGCACCAGGGACAAAACGCATGGGACGTTCCAATCGCCTCCAGGTTCAACGACTGGTTGGAATATTGATTGGAACCTCTATCGGTCGAACAGTTCGGATGGGGCAGTTTTTGTACAGTGTGTGCAGGAGGGTTTCCTGACACAATATGTGGATAGGCCGACAAGAGGGGGGGCCACATTGGATTTGGTACTGGGTAATGAACCGGGCCAAGTTTCATAGTTTCATAGAAGGTTTGTTTGTGGGAGAACACTTTGGAGATAGTGACCACAATTCAGCGTCTTTCACTATTGCAATGGAGAGGGATAGGGCCATATGGCAGGGCATGGTTTATAATTGGGGGAGGGGTAATTATGATGCGATTAGGCAAGAATTAGGGAGCAGAAGATGGGAACAGAAACTGTCAGGGAAAGGCACAAATTAAAAGTGGAGCTTGTTCAAGGATCAAATACTGCGTGTCCTTGATAGGCATGTCCCTGTCAGGCAGGGAGGAAATGACTGTGTGAGGGAACCATGGTTCACAAAAGAGGTTGAATGGCTGGTCAAGAGGAAAAAGGAAGAGTATGTAAGGATGAGAAAACAAAGTTCAGTAGGGTCGCTTGAGGGTTACAAGGTAGCAAGGAATGAGCTGAAAAAGGGCTGAGGAGAGCTGGGAGGGGGCATGAGAAGTCTTTGGTGGGTCGGATCAAGGAAAACCCTGAGGCTTTTTTCTCTTATGTGAGAAATAAAAGAATGACCAGGGTGAGGGATAGGGCCGGTCAAAGACAGTAGTTGGAACTTGTGCATGGAGTCAGAAGAAATAGGAGAGGCATTGAATGAATACTTTTCTTCAGTGTTCACAAAGGAGAGGGGCCATGTTTTTGAGGATGAGAGTGTGATTCAGGCGGGTAGGGTGGAGGAAGTAGATGTTCTGAGGAAGGATGTCTTAGCAATTTTGAAAAACCTTTGGGTCGACGAGTCCCCTGGGCCAGATGGGATTTACCCAAGGATTCTTTGGGAGGCAAGGGATGAGATTGCAGAGCCTTTGGCTTTGGTCTTTGAGTCCGCGCTGTCCACGGGGATAGTGCCAGAGGACTGGAGAGTAGCGAATGTTGTTCCTCTATTCAAGAAAGGGAATAGGAATGACCCTGGTAATTATAGGCCAGTTAGTCTTACTTTGGTGGTCGGGAAGATAATGGAAAAGGTCCTGAAGGATTATGACCATTTGGAAAGATGCAGCTTAATCTGGGATAGTCAACACGGATTCGTGAAGGGTAAGTCTTGCCTCACAAATTTGATTGAATTCTTTGAGGAGTTAACTAAGTGTGTAGATGAAGTTAGAGCAGTTGATGTCGTATATAAGGCGTTTGATAAGGTTCCCCATGGTTGGCTCATGAAGAAAGTAAGGCGGTGTGGGATAGAGGGAAATTTGGCCAATTGGATAAGTAACTGGCTATCACAAAGAAGACAGAGGGTGGTGGTGGATGGAAAATTTTCAGGCTGGAGACCAGTTACCAGCGGTGTACCACAGGGATCAGTGCTGGGTCCTCTGCTATTTGTGATTTTTATCAATGACTTGGAGGAGGGGGCTGAAGGGTGGGTCAGTAAATTTACTGATGACACCAAGATTGGTGGAGTAGTGGATAAGGTGGAGGGCTGTTGTAGGCTGCAAAGAGACATTGATAGAAAAATGGCAGACGGAGTTTAACCCTGATTCGTGCGAGGTGATTCATTTTGGTAGAAAAAATTTGAATGCGGATTACAGGGTCAACGGCAGGGTTCTGTGGAATGTGGAGGAACAGAGAGATCTTGGGGTTCATGTCCACAGATCTGAAGGTTGCCACTCAAGTGGATAGAGCCGTGAAGAAGGCTTATAGTGTGTTAGTGTTTATTAACAGGGGGCTTGAGTTATGCTGCAACTATACATGACCCTGGTGAGACCACATTTTGGAGTATTGTGTGCAGTTCTGGTCACCTCATTATAGGAAGGATGTGGAAGAATTGGAAAGGGTGCAAAGGAGATTTACCAGGATGCTGCCTGGTTTGCAGGATAGGTCTTATGAAGAAAGGTTGAAGTAGCTAGGGCTTTTTTCTTTGGAGCGGAGGAGGATGAGAGGCGACTTAATAGAGGTTTATAATATAATGAGGGGGATAGATAGAGTGGACTTTCAGAGAGTATTTCCTCGGGTGGATGTAGCTGTTACAAGGGGGCATAACTATAAGATTCAGGCTGGGAGATATAGAGGGATGTCCGAGGTAGATTCTTTACTCAGAGCGTGGTTAGGGTGTGGAATGGACTGCCTGCTGTGATAGTGGAGTCGGACACTTTCGGAACTTTCAAGCAGTTATTGGATAGGCACATGGAGCACACCAGAATGACAGGGAATGGGATAGCTGGATCTTGGTTTCGGACAATGCTCGGCACAACATTGAGGGCCGAAGGGCCTGTTCTGTGCTGTACTGTTCTATGTTCTATGTTATATGTCTATGACTGGGGGTGGGGGGCCAGAGGCATGGGTCCCGCATTACACCCCCCCACCCCCCCATCAACCGCCCCCCCCCCTCCCCCGCCCCCGCCCGGTCAACCCCCAGCCTGCAGCCCCCTCCGTGATACATCGTTCAACAATATCTGACTCCTGCCCACGGTAGCGCTTCCCACCATCCACCTGAGTATTCCCTGCATGTGAGCTGGCCATTCCATCACATGGTCCCATCGAATCCCTGGGGTGGCGGAAGTGGGGACGATCGGGGGGAGCCCAGCCCACCGACAATGTTTGCCCATTCCCCCCCCCCCCATGCCCCCACTCGGGCCAGCACAGTTCAGCCACCCCTCAGACAGTGCCAGGACCCGGTTCCCAAGCATTGTCCACCCAGTTCCCCCCCAGTTTATGCTCCTTAATGAAGTCTTCGGGCACTTCTGGGGTCTCAAAATAACACTCCCGGCCTCTGCACGTCACCCATCATTTCGCTGAGGGTACCGGGTAGAGCATCCCAAACCGGATCCGCCGCCGGTACAGCAAAGCCTTGGTATTATTGAGCCCATCCTGCCGCTTCGCCAACTAGGCTCCGATGTCCTGATGAATTCAGACCTTGTTCCCCTCCCAGTCGCAGGTACGCTTCTCCCTGGCCCAACGCAAAATCTTTCTCCACAAATTTGTGGAGTCTCCCAATCACCGCCCGCGGTGACTCCCCAGCTCTAGGCTTCTGCCTCAGGGACCTATGCGCTTGGTCCACTTCAGGGGCCATATCTAGCACCCCTCCGCCACCAGTCCCACCAGCATCTTCGAGACGTACCTCATGGCACTCGCACCTTCCACTCCTTCAGGCAGGCCCACTATTCGCAGGTTCTGTCTTCTCGAGGTGTTCTCTTGTTCCTCCACCTTTGCCCTCAACGTTTTACACAGTTTGCCCCACCTCCACCTCCAGAGCCACCACATGATCACTGTGGTCCGAGACCACTCCTTTGATCTCCCAAATCTGCGACCCCTGCGTCTCCAAACACTTCTCCACCCGTTCCAGAGAATTCTTCAGGGGCGCCACAGCTCCTTCGATGGCCTTCGAGCGATCCTCACGCATTTCCTTCCTCTGCTGGCAGAATTCCTCCTTAATAAAAGCATCTTCTGCTCCATCTGGGGCTTTCCACCTTACAGCAGCCCTTCCCCTGCAGCCATCCTTACACTGGCTGCTGCGCCACAGGTTTCCTCCAACACTTTGGCCAGGTCTCTCACCGTCTTCTGCCGGGTTTGGTAACTAGCGGACATACCACTCCTGGGGAAAACTACTCTTCCTATCTTCACCTGCACCTTTTCATCAAAATTCCACCCAATATCGGGTAAAAAGAGTTATTTTCTGTGCCTTCAAACAGGAACTACCACTCACACCGTGGCCGCCACCGGAAGTCCCAATGTAGCTGTTACAGTGTGATGCAAACTACCTACATGTTGGTTTATCCTATTGCTAATCCATTGACTGGCACCGATTTTTGGAAAAATCACAGTTGTAGCCATTGAGGTTTTCCACAATAAAAGTCTTTTGTAGCAAATATTCACCTCCATTTAACCATTGAACCATAAAAAGGTTACAGCACAGAAAGTAGTCAGTCAGCCCATGTTGTGTGCGCCAGCCAAAAAAGAGAGAACACTAAGAAACTAGTCGTTCATTTTAATCCCACTCTCCAGCACCTGGCCTTGTAGGTAACAGAACGTCAGGTGCTGTTCCATAAATGGGTTGAGCTTTTCAGCCTCAATCACCAATTCAAGCAATGAATTCCAGGGCCGAGATTCTCCGACTCCCCGCCGGGTCGGAGAATCGCCGGGGGCTGGCGTGAATCCCGCCCCCGCCGGTTGCCGAATTCTCCACCACCGGATATTCGGCAGGGGCGGGAATCGCGGTGCGCCAGTTGGCGCCCCCCCCCCCCCGCGATTCTCTGGCCCGGATGGGCCGAAGTCCCGCCGCTAAAATGCCTGTCCCGCCGGCATAGATTAAACCACCTACCTTACCGGCGGGACAAGGCGGCGCGGGCGGGCTCCGGGGTCCGGGGGGGGGCGTGGGGTGATCTGGCCCCGGGGGGTGCCCCCACAGTGGCCTGGCCCGCGATCGGGGCCCACCGATCCGCGGGCGGGCCTGTGCCGTGGGGGGCACTCTTTCCTTTCCGCCTTCGCCACGGTCTCCACCATGGCGGAGGCGGAAGAGACTCCCTCCACTGCGCATGCGCGGGAATGCCGTCAGCGCATGCGCCGCCCGGAGATGTCATTTCCGCGCCAGCTGGCGGGGCACCAAAAGCGTTTTCCGCCAGCTGGTGGGGCGGAAATTGGTCCGGCACCGGCCTAGCCCCTTAAGGTTGGGGCTCGGCCCCCAAAAATGCAGAGCATTCCGCACCTTTGGGGCGGCGCGATGCCTGACTGATTTGCGCCGTTTTGGGCGCCAGTCGGCGGACATCGCGCCGTTTCCGGAGAATTTCGCCCCTGATGTCTATCGCCTTGTGGGTGAAAAAGCTTTTCCCCATGTCTCTTCTAATCCTTCTACCAATCACCTTAAATTTATGCCACCTGGTAATTGACCCCTCAGCTAGAGGAAACAAGTCTGTCCGATCTACCCTATCTAGGACCCCCATGATTTTGTATACTTTAGTTAGACCACCCCTCAGCCTCCTCTGTTATAAGGAAAACAACTCGAGCCTATCCAACCTCTCTTCATCGCTGCAGGCTGGCTGAGTGGGCAAATACTTGGCAAATGCAATATAATGTGGGTAAATGTGAGGTTATCCACTTTGGTGGCAAAAACAGGAAGGCAAATTATTATCTGAATAGTGGCAGTATAGGAAAAGGGGAAGTGCAACGAGACCTGGCTATCATGGGGTAATGGTCGCTGATTGTTGGCATGCAGGTACAGCAGGAGGTGAGGAAAGCTAATGCATGCTGGCCTTCATAGCAAGTGGATTTGAGTACAGGAGTAGGGATGTCTTGCTGCCCTTATACAGGGCCTAGGTGAGGCCACACCTTGAGTATTGTGTGTAGTTTTGGTCTCCTAGTTTGAGGAAGGATATTCTTGCTATTGAGGGTATCCAGCAAAGTCTCAGCAGACTAATTCCCGGGATGGCAGGACTGACATATGAAGAAAGACTGGATCGACTGGGCTTGTACTCACTGGAGTTCAGAAAAATGAGAGGGGATCTAACAGAAACATAAGAACATCCTGATAGGACTGGACACACTAGATGTGGGAAGAATGATCCCAAATGTTGGGGACGTCCAGAACTAGGGGAGACAGCCTAAGAATAAGGATTGAGAAGAGGACGGACATCTTCGCTCAGAAATCTGTACTTGTGGAAGCTGGATGTGGTCCTTGCGTTTAAATGGATCAAGGGGTATGGAGAGAAAGCGGGAGTGGAGACTGAATTTGCATGATCAGTCAAGATCATATTGAATGGTGGTGCAGGCTCGAAGGGCCTATTTCCTATGTTTCTATATGAGTGTATTCAATTCCATATAGATCTAATCATATGAGTGTATTCAATTCTATACTATTGCTAGAGGGATGGAGTTTAAGACTAGGGAGGTTATGCTGCAATTGTATAAGGTGTTAGTGAGGCCACACCTGGAGTATTGTGTTCAGTTTTGGTCTCCTTACTTGAGAAAGGACGTACTGGCACTGGAGGGTGTGCAGAGGAGATTCACTAGGTTAATCCCAGAGCTGAAGGGGTTGGATTATGAGGAGGTTGAGTAGACTGGGACTGTACTCGTTGGAATTTAGAAGGATGAGGGGGGATCTTATAGAAACATATAAAATTATGAAGGGAATAGATAAGATAGATGCGGGCAGGTTGTTTCCACTGGCGGGTGAAAGCAGAACTAGGGAGAATAGCCTCAAAATAAGGGGAAGTAGATTTAGGACTGAGTTTAGGAGGAACTTCTTCACCCAAAGGGTTGTGAATCTATGGAATTCCTTGCCCAGTGAAGCAGTAGAGGCTCCTTCATTAAATGTTTTTAAGATAAAGATAGATCGTTTTTTGAAGAATAAAGGGATTAAGGGTTATGGTGTTCGGGCCGGAAAGTGGAGCTGAGTCCACAAAAGATCAGCCATGATCTCATTGAATGGTGGAACAGGCTCGAGGGGCCAGATGGCCTACTCCTGCTTCTAGTTCTTATGTTCTTATACATAGGCTCATCCTCAATACATGGATTTCCTGTTATAACTTGTTTACCCAATAGGTTCTCACCAGAATACAATGCTGCACCCATGATTAAATCACTTCTGGGGTCTTAGCTTTCTTCCTGGGACATTCCATTTTCCTTTTTTATGCTTACCTTTCGTTTTTGCCCTCCTGGTCACGCTAACCTACGTAACCGCTGCTAAGTCACGGTAACCTATATTTTCTGAGTTTACCCTTTATTTTTATTCTAAATTCTCAGACCCTCCTTTTGTGCTTAACGAGCACAACCTTGCTTACTTTCTCTATAGCATCCTTTCTCTAGCCCTAAAAGTACCATTTGATATCATCACTGAGTTTCTGAGTTTACAAGGTGTCGAACTTTACTCCATAACAATAATCTTTATATATTGTCACAAGTAGGCTCACATTAACACTGCAATGACGTTACTGTGAAAAGCCCCTCGTCGGCACACTACGGCGCCTGTTCGGGTACACTGAGCAGAATTCAGAATGTCCAAATCAGCTAACTAGCACATCTTTTGGGACTTGTGGGAGGAAACCAGAGCACCTGGAGAAAACCCATGCAGACACGGAGAGAACATGAAGACAGCACATACAGTGATCCAGCCGAGAATCAAACCCGGGTCCATGAGATGAAAATTAGCAATAATCCAGTCACTATCATCATTCCAACAATAGGATGTATAAGCAAGGATAATACAGTGGTGGCCTTCGGGGACCATCCTTTAAAAAAATTCCCACCAGTGATGTACAGTTATGTTGCTCTTATTAGCCTTAGTTTATTTAGTTCTAATTACGTCACCTTTGCTCACGAGTCGCCAGGTATCTTTCTGATACCGCCACGTGGTTCAAGCTCGAGTTATGATTAATAAGTCAGCACACCGCTTAGTAAGATTGAAATCAACGGTCATTTATTATATACAACAAGTAATGCTTACACAATAATGCTATTCTCTACATAGAAACGTATCACTGCTGGCCAATATTTAGCTTTAGGAAGGGCCCACCAGGTCAGGGAAACGAAAGGCTTATCCAATCGGATCTGGCCCGCGGGATTCAAAAGGCTGATACAGGTCGATGGCTAGGAGTCTCTATCGGGTAGCGATCGCTGGAGTCAAACTTACGCTTTCTGGTCGATGTTCTTGCGAAGGTCGCGAGCAGGCGAAGATGAGAGAGAGCTCTGAACTTGGCTCTGTATTTTATAGGGCCCAGGGGCTTCCCGCCTCTCGGGGCGGCCCTTGACCCTGAGTCCCAAGTGATTGGACTTGTTCCCAATCACTGGGTTCGATACGTCCAATAACGGGGCGATTCCTCGATCGGTGGGTGGTCATTCACCTGTCTTTGTTTCGGCCACTGCAGACGCCGACAGGTCTGACCCGGCATTCAATTGCTAATATGTTACAATTGTTCCCGGGGATAGCCGATTAAACTGTAGATGTCTGGGTTGATGTGCTGCTAATGGTCTTGAGTATCGCTCTGGGCCGACTTCCCCAGAGCCGAATTTGCTATTCTGTCTGCAGCTGTCCGTTTGTGTCCTGTTGGCTGCTTTTCCCATCAGCCTTTTCGGTGAACCATTTTAAATCGGGTTTTGGCCAAATTAATAGGGAATCAGCCATTTTAGGTGGCTACAGACCCTCCTTGTGATCCTAACGCGAAGCGTGAAGGATCACATAACTTTTGTCCTTTTCGTTCCCTGACTGGGGGGGGGGAGACCTCCTACATGGCCACTACTCTGACCCTAGCTATGCACAAAAATTTACCTAAACAATTCTTGGGTGCGCTATGTCAGGCAGGGGCACGTATTAACAATTGAACTAGGAACCTCTAATTTTTTACCTTAATACGCTATACTCCATAAACATTGCATTATACTATCTTCCTAAAACACACAACAATAATCACAACATTTAATATACTCTTTCCTGACTTGGCAGTCAAGCTCAGGATCATATTTTTTTTGTTCATGACAAGGTTTGTACATCTCTTTATTTATAGTAGTAACGCAAGTGAATGCTCTTTATTATTCTGGTTTCATAGGTCTCGGGGGTCTGGGGTCTGGTCATAACCGAATATAGGGGATCGGATCCGATATACCGGGGTTCGAGCACAGTACGCTCTCCTTTTCCACTTGCGGAGGCGCATGGTCTGTACTGCACAGCAGAGTATGGCCAATGCTAACAGTGCCTCGATAATGTATGACAGGGAGTCCCAAGTTATGAACCTGGCACACCAGGATAATGCAGCGTGGCTGGTGACTGGGCCCTCGGTACTGTGGGGCAGTGAAACATTAACGGCAGGGAGGTTTGGAGTAATGGGGTCCGCGTTCCCGCGCAACCAAATGTCCAAAACGATGTTGAGCACGATGACCGAAGTCCTCATGGTTGTCCTCTGTCTTTTCTTTCTCTGTGTTCGCTGTTTTTCTCCGGTCTTGGAGCTTCTGGAGTTCTGTAAGACAAGCATAGTATCTGTAACTACCTTGGTTTAATATCCGGTGTATTAGTGTGTCTGTCCTTGGGGCCAATTAAACCCTTATAATTGGTCACAATATGTGACTTCTCCCCCATTTTTCTTTCAAAACAAATGTTAGGACACGGCACACTTCCCAATGGTGGACCAGTGCTAAGTTTAGCATCTAAATGTTCTAGGATGTAAATAGCATTTGGCGGCAACCCAAAGGTTGCCAAAATAAATAAAACTGTTTTTGAAAGGAAAAGGTCGAATGAGGTGCGTATGGGCCGCAACGGGTAAGATTTGGATGGAGTCCCCGGGTAGGACAGCTACCAATACCGCATGTCCCCTACCCGAGCGTTTTTGACCAACGCCAGTCCCCAGGCAGGGCGGGTCTCACGCCGTTTCTGCACTGCCTGAGCAACCGACAAGAACAGACAAAAGTGTAGTCATCATGGTGGGGTTACTGTTCTGAATCTCCCGTCAAATCAGAAGAGCAGTTACGATCGGGCGTCTGATACCCGAACAAGTATCAGCTGAAAAGCTAGTTCCTCTGAACAAGCGTGTGGTGTCGGTGGGTGTCTGAGGCAAGTCCTCAGAGGTTTCAGCCGAATGGGCGTGTGGCAGTGGTGGGTGTCAGTGGGAAAAAGCTAAAATGTTCAGGTGAATGGGTGTGTGGCGGTGAGAACGTTCTCCTGTTGGACGAACAACATTTAAACAAACATACAAACAACGGAAAACATCCTGCAGGTTCCATCAGGAAGGACAACACTTTTCACCAAGTGTCTCCTTTAAATCATCATGTGGACACCTCAGTTCTCTGTTGCGAACAGGGTCGCAAAGGGGTTGGCGGCTTGGGAGTCAGACCCGAGGTCGTCACCTTGTCCCGGGTGCCAAACTCTGGAGTGAATTAGGGCGGAAAGGGCTGCGTGGTGTGAGTTGGGGTTGCTCTCGTCGTTGCGGACGAGTCTGCAGGAGTTGTCGCGGTGCCAATGAGTAGGGTCGAGTTGGGTGGGGACAAAGTCGGGGTCGTCCGTGTGGTTCGGTGGTCGGTGGTGTGGTTTATTTAAGAAAGTGATGAGGAAGGGGTCACTGTAGTCTAAGTCGGAGTTGCTGGGTGTGGGACCAGGATAGTAGGGAGGCGTGCTGTGGCAGTCGTCAGAGTCACAGTCGCTGTCTCTGCTGCTGCAGTCTGTGGGCGTTCCGGGGCGGAGTGTGAAGTTTGTGGGTGGAGTCGGGGGCGAGTCCGTGTCTGGGCTGGACGTGGAGGGGGTTGGTGTGGTTACGTTGGCTGTGGGCGGGGTTTGGTCTGCTGCGTCAAGCATGATGTGGTGGGCGTGGTTTGACTGTGCTCCATAAACCTTTAGCGGGTTTATGTGAAACCACGCAGTCTTACCATTTTGGTATTTGATTTTGTATACCGATGGGCTTACTTTATCCGTAATGGAGTACGGACCCGAGTATTTCGGAGACAGAAATGTGCTGGGGTTATACACAGACAACATCACTTGTTGTCCTATATTATACTCCGTTGCATGTACTGCCTTATCAAAACAGGCCTTGCTCTGTTTTCTTTTAGTGCACAGTTTAACAGCAGCTGCTAACTGAGCCGTTTTTATATTCGCAAGTAATTGGTCAACGGCTTTCTCGTGGGTGAGGGCCGTAATTTCAGGGCTGGTCAGGTCTAAACCCAACAAGTACTCTGTCCCTTTCATGGGGAGTCCGGTCATGAGGGTGTGTGGGGTGAAACCTGTGGAGGTGGAAACAGTGTTACGCAAAAACATCAGCGCAAAGGGGAGGACCAAATCCCAAGTGGTGTTATTCTGTTGGACCATTTTCCGAAGGGTGGTTTTTAGGGTCCGATTCATGCGCTCCACTATACCACTCGACTGAGGGTGGTACGCAATGTGAAATTTTTGGGTTATGCCAAATATCGTGAGGACGTTCTGCATGACCCGTCCCGTAAAGTGAGAACCTTGGTCCGATTCAATACTGCGGGGGAGTCCCCATCTTGTAAAAATGTGGTGGGTTAGGATTTTGGCTGTGGTTTTCGCGGTGTTGGTGCGGGCTGGAAATGCTTTCACTCACTTTGTAAAAGTGTCTATGACCATCAGAACATATTTATAGCCATTCCTGCAAGGGGGCAATGGACCTATAAAATCGATCTGGAGGTTAGTCCAGGGGCCGTTAACGGGTCGGGTGTGGCTGAGATGTGCCTTTTTGGCATATCTATCTGGGTTGTTCTGAGCGCAGATGAGGCAATTCTCAATGTAATGGAATACATCCTCTTTGAGATTAGGCCACCAACAAAGCTGTTTGAGGTGGGCTTCGATTCCCTGGTGTCCATGACCATCATGGAATAAACAGATCATTTGATTCCTATCCTGCTCAGGAACTACGTAAAGGGTGTCCTTTAGCACCACACCGTCATGTGTGGTTATTGTATTTCTGTACCTCTCGTATGAGGCTGGAAACTTCCCTTTCACGATGTCAGTGAGAGCGCTATCCTGCTTCTGGGCCTCTGGGCAGCTCTGCTGCCTGCGCACCTAAGTGTCCGGGTAATTTTAATGCGATTTCCTCGAGGGCGCGTCCCTGCACGTCCTCCACATAAACCCCACAACCTGTTATGCGTTGCTCATCCAGGATCGTGGAAGATCCATCCACATAAATCCTAATGGGGTCACACGTGTCCGGGTGAGGGGGGTTCTGAGATGGAGTGGCTAATTTTCTGGGGGGTGTTTTGGCTATAAAGGGTATTATGGTGGGGCGAGATGATTTCACACTCATGGGGGGTTCCGGGGTACTGTAGATTGTCCACTAAGTATGTGTGAGTCTTTGTCCGTTTTACTGTGATGTCCCGTCCTTGTAAGAGAAGGGTCCACCTAGCAGCGCGGATTTGGCTGACGGTACCGTCTTTAAGTCGTCCGTCCAGTAAAAGTTGTGTGGGGGTGTGCTCGGTCAAAATGGTGATGGGGTTCAGTCCGGTAATGTATGAAAAGTACTGGACTGCCCAGAAAACTGCGAGCAGGTGCCTCTCAGGCTGAGAATCCCTGCTCCACAGCATCTAAAATCTGGGAGGCATAAGCCACGGGTCTTAGCTGGTCGTGCCGTTCCTGCAGGAGCACGGCTGAAAGGGTGCGGTCTGTGGTCGCTACCTCTATGGCGTAAGGGGAAAGCGGGTCGGGAACTTGTAGTGCGGGGGCGGCTATGAGCGCCTGTTTTAATGATGCCACAGCATCCGTATGATGCGGAAGCCATTCCCAGGGGGTTCCTTTCTTTCGGAGGTCTGAGAGGGGGGCTGCCTTGCTGGCGAAACCGTCAATGTGGTTTCGGCAGTAGCCAACTAGTCCTAAAAACGACCGGAGGGCTGAAACGTGTTGGGGAAGGGGCAATTTAGCAATCGAGTCAATTCTTTTGCCGTGTGTGATAATTGTACACAAATATACCACTTTTTCTTCCAATATCTGGGCCTTTTTGGGGTTTACTTTATAGCCAATGGAATGTAGTAATTCCAGGAGTTCGGACAGAAGCTCTTCCTTTGTGTCTGTCTGCAGTAATAGGTCGTCTACAAACGGGGCGAGAAGATTTTGCTAGTCCATTTGCCAGCTGTCGGTGGAAAATGGAGGGGGAGTTGTGGAAGCCTTGTGGCAGGCATATCCACGTGTACTGCTGCGCTCTGAAAGTGAAGGCAAATTTATACTGGCACGCCTTTGCCAATGGAATGGACCAGAACCCATTACTGACGTCCAAAACCGTGAAATATCGGGCATGGAGTCCCTGTTTGAGCATGGTCTCGGGACCTGTTGCAACGGTGGGGGCTGCTGCGGGGGTGACTTTATTGAGTTCCCGATAATCAATGGTCAAGCGCCATGATTCCTTACTGGCCAAATCGGGGCATTATTAGTTGAGGCTACCGATCTTAGGACGCCCTGCTCTAATATGCTTTCTATGACCTTTAGGATTTCTCCCTCTGCTTCTAGGGGAAATCCGTAATGTTTTTGGGGTCTTGGGTCCGGTCCGGTTATCTGTACGGAACCGGTCATCCGTCCACAGTCGTGTTTGTGGGTTGCAAATGCTGCCCTGTTCTTTTGCAGGACTGCCCTAACCTGTCGGTCCGTGCTGAGTGTGCTGGGGTTGAACCAAAACTCGCCTACTGCGCTAATTTTGTTCATATAGTCCCCTATATTGAGCGTTGCGGGGGCTCTAGCGGATTTCGCCATCTTCCAGACACACTGGTTGACTGGATCGAAAGAGAGGTGATGAGAGTTCATAAAGTCTATCCCCAAAATGTGCTCTGTTGTTGGGGGCAGGTCGACTAACACTACGGGGTGTTTTGTATTAATGGTGCCGATCTGGATGGGTAACAAAGAACAAAGAACAAAGAAATGTACAGCACAGGAACAGGCCCTTCGGCCCTCCAAGCCCGTGCCGACCATACTGCCCGACTAAACTACAATCTTCTACACTTCCTGGGTCCGTATCCTTCTATTCCCATCCTATTCATATATTTGTCAAGATGCCCCTTAAATGTCCCTATCGTCCCTGCTTCCACTACCTCCTCCGGTAGTGAGTTCCAGGCACCCACTACCCTCTGCGTAAAAAACTTGCCTCGTACATCTACTCTAAACTTTGCCCCTCTCACCTTAAAGGGGTCGTGATATGTCCCTGTTGTGAGTGGCCTGTGAAGCCGCTGAGGGTGATAGTGGCTGTGGTGGGCCACGTGTTTTTACCAAGGGTGGAGGAATTTAAGGTTGTGCGGGACCCTCCTGTGTCCCAGAGAAGCTCGATCGGCTGTCCCCTAACCTTTGCTACGACTACGGGTCGTCCTGACCTATCCCAAAGGGTATCGCAGACCCAGCTGGGGGAGACTGTACACCGTCAGTCCGTTCCGGTCAAGTCTGTCTGGTCGGACTGGGCGCTAACGCTATGTATGGGCTCGGCCTTTTTTTTATTGAGAGTGCCTGTCTGTTGGGCTCTCTGTGGTTTTTTAGGGGCCTTGCATTCTTTGGCAAAATGTCCCAACTGTCCGCAATTGTAGCATTCTTGCGGTTTTGCTGGGGGGCTGCTCTTTCCCTCGTTTACCCAGGCGGGGTTGTGGAGAGTGGTTCTTACTGCCTGCATGTCTGCGGCGGCTTGCTTTTCCTCGGGGGTTCTAACTGCGGGTTTACTGTGAGCCGTTTGTTCCCAAACGCGGGACAATCTTTTGACCACCCACGTCTCATTATGAGCCTCCTCCGAGGGGTCATAATTACTACAGGCATTCTGTCCTGCTTCCGTGGCATGGGAGATAAGGATGCGGGTCCATTTGGCCATATTGTCTGCGGACAAATGGGCACGGTCTACATTTCCGAAAACGGCTTCAAAGTGAATCCACAAGCGTCCTGCGAACGCTGTGGGGTGTTCAGACTTTTTCTGTCTGCACTTATTTAGACCGTCTACGGGGTCGTCCCGGTTGTACCCGATCGCATCCAGGATCGCCGTATGCATTTCTGCAAGGGTGCCTCCTCCTACATTCTGTGGGTTGGGAAGGGCTGCTGCGACCCATGGGTCTAAGCTGAGGACCATGAGCTTTACCTGCTCTTTCTCATCCAGGCCGTACATGGTTGCCTGGTGTTTGACGGTGGCAAAGAAATGGTGTGGGTCTGAAGCGGGAGGAACGGTGCGATTTTAGCACACGCGTCCCATAATTGGGTCACTGTGAGGGAGGTGGAATATAAGACTTCCGCCTCGTCTGCTGTGGCGGTGCGGTGGGTTGTTACAGGGTTCATGGGAGCCTGTATTACCTGCTGTGTGGGGGGTGGGGGTGCTCTCCTCCTTTGGGGTTTTCCCTGCGCACATGCTCCCTGAACATATCCCTGCGCTGTCTCTTGCAGTTCTTCCCAATCAGGGCCGTCTTCCTGGTCTAAACTTTCCCCAAAGGTGTCTTGGAATCCCTTTTGGACAGAAAGCATTGCTTGTAGGTCTGCAATTTGCTTTCGGCACTTTGCATGGTCTAAGGTACTCTGCCTTTGTTCCATGGTTGGAGCACTCTCAAGTGTCATGATATTCAAACACACACATCATGATAGACACACCAACAGACAAATCAGAACACACACCACCACAACCAATCACAGAAAGATATAAAAGCACAAACACGACACCTGGTGATCAGTATTAGCTGGAGAGGAGGACCAGGACAGACCTGCTACACGACACACTCAGGGAGACAGCACGTGCAGAGTATCCAGAACGAACTGTATTATAAGAGTTAAAATAAAATAGAGTTGTACCACATACAACTGTGTTGGCTCATCTGTGCACCAGAGCACCCAACACCACATGGTACAGGAGTGGATCGATACCTGCCGGCATACCTCAGTGTACACAGACAACCAGCAGTGCCCAGGCAAAATGATAGAGCTCCCGGTTCCGCAGCCGCTCCAGTGCTACGGCGATCTCCGCGAAAACTGGCGGCGATTCCGGCAAGTGTTCGAATTGTTCCTGGTGGCAGCTGAACTCCAAGACCTGGATGATAGCGAAAAAATTGAATTTCTCCTCACCATCGCCGATGCAAGGGCAAGAGAAATATTCACAAGGTTCAGGTTCTTCAGGAGGCAGCAAAGGTACGATTACCAGGCAGTCCTGGACAAATTCTCCAAGTACTGTGAAGAAAACGCAATCCAATCGGCAAGTAAAGGTAAGAAAAGCGGCAGTACTCACCTCGTGGCTGGGATCCCGGAGCCCAAAATCCCGGGCCTGAGAGAGGGCTGGGTCGAGGTCGGCGGCCATCTTGCTAAAGGTATCACGCTAGCACAGTTGCGCGAGCAGTGCGCAGAACCGGAAGTTTCGTTTGCGCATGCGCGAGATGCTGCGCATGCGCAGTCAGGAAAACGGCCATCGGTAAAGGAACAGCGATCTGAGCATGCGCAGTCGCTTCCTACGTGCTACATACCGAGCGTCAGGATGTCAGAGGCCCCAGACCGCACCAATTTAAAGGGGAAACATCCCAAATCCAATTTAAAAGGGAAACGTCCCAAATCAAAAAAACAAAAATCTGTTAAAGCTGTAAAACAACCTTCCCTCACCTGGAATGGCAGCACATTGCCGCAAATTGACCCAGGAGATGAATTTGACCTCCGAAGAACCCTCCGACAAGCAGTTGCCTATGCACAAGCCGATGATTCCGACCTCGAATACTTCGATGACGATCTTTACAGTGTTTCCGGCCCTCGCGAGCCCAATGATAGCTCCGTGGTCCTATACGACTATGACTCGGACGAACCTTTCGTGTTGCACATTGGCGGCCCCCACATTGAATCCGACGCAGATGCGGATTCATTTTTCGGATTTGAGGATCTTCAATCCAGCAGATATGACGTCCCAACTTATCAGTACCGGATGATGCTGCAGCCTGACATTAACAGACAGGGAGCGCTGCAAGCACACGGAGAGCGCCCTGCTGCCACACAGAGCGTGGTCCACGTCCCGCTCAACATTCCCGACTCTATGAAAGAAGACATGCAAGACTCCAGAGCACAGTCCTCGCATGAATCAGAAGTGACTCCAGTGTCACAAGCCTCCACAGCAAGCTCGTGGACAGACTCCACAATTGCAGAAACGCAAGACTCCAGAGCGCAGTCCTTGCACGAACAAGAAGTGACTCCAGTGTCACAAGCTTCCACAGAGAGCTCGTGGACAGCCTCCACGATAGAAGCAACGCAAGACTCCAATGTGCGGTCCTTGCAGGAACAAGACCATGAGGGTCTAGCAACCTCTCCTGACCAACCAGCGGCAGACGTGAACAGCAAGAAGGCTATAACAGCCTACCATGCTCCACTACGCAGCAGCATGACCATGGCGGTCTCTCATGCTACAATGAAGGGCACAGCGCTGAAGACTGTTCAAGCCCAACTGAAGACAAGCCAAAGGAATCGCCTCTTCCAAGCCCGAAGAAAAAAGGTTTATGCGCTGACCTTCAGGATCATTATAGCCGAACAGAGATTAATAATGCTGCACGGTCACAGAAGGATGCTGAGGATTTGCTAAAAAATTAATTGAATGTTTAACTTGCAAGGAGCAGACTGAGAATTGCCAGTGTTTTAGTACGGATCGGAAAAATTGACAAGACATTGATCCTCAGGTAATGGAAATAACACAACCTGAATCATATCTACAGCAGGGACAAATGTCTCCCTTCAACACAACGCCGCAAAGTCCCAACTTCGGAGACCAGCAGTTAGTCAGTAATGACTCTTCAAACCTTGAGGGGAACATTAATTGCATTGAACCTATACACACTCCACTGATAAATGAGCAGAACATTGGAGCAAGAATCCTGAGGACACCGACATCGAGGAGCCAGAAAACAAATTTAAAACCCGCAGCAGTTTCAAGTGAACCAAGTGTGCTTTCCACTAATGGTGAAGATGCAGATAAGGTCGACCCGATTATCCATTGTACCACACTAACCCCAGTGATTAAGCAGTTATGTATGGGGAGTATAATGTGGGCAATTGAGAACAGTAAAAGAGAGACTGTGACCATGCCAGTCCCAGCAAAATCAGACCATGAAGGCATGTACATTAGACAAAGATACATATGAGGTACCTGAGAAGAAAAGTGAAACGGAATGTTCTTTGGAAAATAGTACAATGTCGATAGAAACATTGGATCCTACATTCGAGACCATACATATGGGAGAATTTGAGGGTAATAAACAAGGTTCTGCAATGTCTGGGGGCAGATTTAAAATTCCAAAGAAGAAAAGCCCAAATGAAGGACAACGGCAAGACAATGACAGTCCACCGACATGGTGTGCACCACCAGATGAAAACTCTGACAATTTACCCAACCCTAGTGAACAGCAAGCTGCTAATGAGGATCTATCCACGGGATGTGAGACGAGTGACGACAGCATCCCACTTCCCATGCAAAAGGTGCAAGGTGACAGACCTCGCCTAGTGCGTACCGAGGCACTCGACGATCACGGTGGGACCACTGACGACTGCGGTGGCGGCGCACCACTTCCACCCTCGATGGCTCGACCCTCTCCATTGGTTGGTGCATTCCTGCATGTTCCGACTCCAGAAGTGCAGCTTCAGGGAATCTCGGCTGCCTCCAGTGAACCTGTTGGGACTCCGGACGGGGAGCATCGACGGAAGGCAGACCGGACTCCAGATGGGGAGCAGCCAAGCGCCGACTCTGATTCGCGCACGCCAGACCTTGCTCCGGACGGGCGGTGTCGCGGCCTCGGTGATGGCACGCTCAGGGTGACGGCGGATGCCACGGCGACAGGGAATGGATCGCGTGGCAGTCCCACTGTGTCGGCAGTGGCGACCAGCACCGGCGGTCCAAGACGGACACACCAATTCGCGCCATCGCCAGACGTTGATGCGAGCAACAATTCTCTCTCCAAGGCGACATGCTTCGACGTTTCTCTGCGGAATCGCCCTTCTGGCACAGCAGGTGGCCGGAACCAACGTGCACGGTCTCGGCCAACTTCCACATCTGGCACAGTCATCGTCTTGCATGATATCAGTGATGGTGCTACTTCGATGGCAACGACCCATCGGCTACAAGATGCCGTCCACCACAAACATAAAAAGAAAAAAGACTCCACCTTGTTCCTGGCATGCAGGGCGGATGGATTGGTGCGTCGGCGCAATCAGCGAGCTTTGCGCCGCTTTCCACGCTCGCAACTGAACCGTACGCACACGCTGGATCCTCCACTGGTTCCCAAGGATGACTTCGTGGAGATGCCATGGATCATGCCCCTTCCATCGCCTCCAGAACCAAACCACAGCCAAGGCAACACTAACAAAGATGTTATATTTGCACGAATGAAAAACCAAGCACTGCACGAAGTACAACAAATGGAAAAGTAGAGACTTCGGCAACAGCATCACCTCCAACAGTCCAAGGTGAACCAGTGTGAACCCAAATCTCCACAGCTGGACCGGCTTGAGGACCAGCCTATTCTTGAGGCGGTCACCCATTAGACTGGACTTATAATGCTGTTCATACGTTCAAAAAGTCAAACACTTCTGTATTATAACCTGTTGTTGTTTATCGTTCCAGATATCGTCTGACCGGACCACTGTTCAAGTTTTTTTTTTTCTTGCATTCATGTTTTGTTATAGTACAACCTTGTTAGTGTGACGCACCCGACATCGCCCCATGTAAATAGTTACGTCATATACACACGCTGTACACAACACACGCACACACTCTTAGATGCACTCACAACACGATTATATTTATAACCACGTAGGCACATATCTTTGTAAAAAGGGGGATGTCATGATATTCAAACACACACATCATGATAGACACACCAACAGACAAATCAGAACACACACCACCACAACCAATCACAGAAAGATATAAAAGCACAAACACGACACCTGGTGGTCAGTATTAGCTGGAGAGGAGGACCAGGACAGACCTGCTACACGACACACTCAGGGAGACAGCACGTGCAGAGTATCCAGAACGAACTGTATTATAAGAGTTAAAATAAAATAGAGTTGTACCACATACAACTGTGTTGGCTCATCTGTGCACCAGAGCACCCAACACCACATCAAGGCTGCCTTGAGATCATTACATTGCTTCTGTAGTGTCTCCATCTGCTTCTCCGTCTCTTTCTTAACCAGGATGGCACGCTGTGTGTCCTGATAAGTCTTCTCATACTGGGATTGAAAACTGCTTAAATGCGCCAGACAAGACTGGTGACCCCGTTTGGCGTCAGCCACCTCTTTGTCCTTGGCTTCTAACTGCCTTTTCAATTCCAGGTTTTCGATTTTACTCATACCATTTCTTTTCGGAGAGTCCTGACGACCTCCTCTGTGCCTCGCAATTGTGCCATGCAGGACACGATTGCCATCGGCTTGTGCGCTTTCGCTAAGCTTTTCTTATGGATTTCACTCATGTTCTCCCACCAAGTATGCCCTATACTTCCAGAACCTGAGTCGTCGTTATTACAGAAACCGCTCCACACGGGCCATCCTTTGCCCTGTAGAAATTTGCGAATTTCCACTTCCCAAATGGGACACTGTCCCACTCTAACGCTGCTGATCAGTGCGACCGCAAATTCTTCGGGGTTCATGAGGCGTTGCATTGCCTGCATGGCTATCTCTCTTATCTGCTCGTTACGTTCAAATTTGGAACAGGGGGCTAAGGTGGTGTCGTAGATGTGGGTACGGCTTGCGCTAATTTCCGAAAATACAGACTTCCGACAGTTTTGACGCAACAAAATCTATCAGTTTTACCTTATAACCCTGTTAGTTACGCATGCATACACACACTTCCGAATTGTGAATTATTAACCAGAACCCCTTGAACACTTGTGGTTTTTTTGTTTTTGTTTCCGATTGGATTCTAATTCAAATTGTTGGGGTTCTCCCGGAGTGGTTTTCCACTTCTATGTCGGGTCCCGGCGGAGTCGCCAATTATGTTGCTCTTATTAGCCTTGTTTATTTAGTTCTAATTACGTCACCTTTGCTCATGAGTCGCCAGGTATCTTTCTGATACTGCCACGTGGTTCAAGCTCGAGTTATGATTAATAAGTCAGCACACCGCTTAATAAGATTGAAATCAACGGTCATTTATTATATACAACAAGTAATGCTTACACAATAATGCTATTCTCTACATAGAAACCTATCACTACTGGCCAAGACTTAGCTTTAGGAAGGGCCCACCAGGTCAGGGAAACGAAAGGCTTATCCAATCGGATCTGGCCCGTGGGATTCAAAAGGCTGATACAGGTCGATGGCTAGGAGTCTCTATCGGGTAGCGATCGCTGGAGTCAAACTTACGCTTTCTGGTCGATGTTCTTGCGAAGGTCGCGAGCAGGCGAAGATGAGAGAGAGAGAGCTCTGAACTTGGCCCCGTATTTTATTGGGCCCAGGGGCTTCCCGCCTCTCGGGGCGGCCCTTGACCCTGAGTCCCAAGTGATTGGACTTGTTCCCAATCACTGGGTTCGATACGTCCAATAACGGGGCGATTCCTCGATCGGGGGGTGGTCGTTCACCTGTCTTTGTTTCGGCCACTGCAGGCGCCGACAGGTCTGGCCCGGCATTCAATTGCTAATATGTTGCAATTGTTCCCGGGGATAGCCGATTAAATTGCAGGTTGCTGGGTTGATGTGCTGCTAATAGTCTTGAGTATTGCTCTGGGCCGACTTCCCCAGAGCCGAATACGCTATTCTGTCTGCAGCTGTCCATTTGTGTCCTGTTGGCTGCTTTTCCCATCAGCCTTTTCGGTGAACCATTTTAAATCGGGTTTTGGCCAAATTAATAGGGAATCAGCCATTTTAGGTGGCTACAACAGTCAGTGAGGATATTTCATCAGACAGGCATACAAGTTCATTTTGCGAATAGATGATTATAGCTCTGGCTTTACTTTTTTTTTTTCCTCTTTGTTGACGCCGGGGCAGGATTAGTGGAGTACCAAGACAGCAAAATTGGCGGCACCATGACGATTCAGCGACTGCTAAGGGGCTATCACCAGCGCCACATGGAACACAATCGATTCCAATGAGAAACGGTGTGGGATTCTCCGGGTTCGCGATTGACACTCAGGAGGCTGACAAGCTGCAGCCGCATAGACACACTTCACTCCCCACACACACCATGCCAGCCAACAAGGTGGCAGCAAGACGTGCAGCCCGACGCTTCATAGATGGCAAGCTTGAGACATTCCTGGACGTCGTGGAAGAGAGGTGGGCCACCATGTACCCTGGCCCAAGAAGTAGGCTGCCAGCCACTATTGTTCGCAGTGCCTGGGCGCAGGTGGCAGAGGCAGTGAGCGCCATGGGAAACACTGTCTGGACCAGCCTGCAGTGCAGGAAGAAACTTTACGACCTCCTTGGGGGTCTCATCTCACTCCAAAACAGGTATACCGTTTTGGATACTGTTGGGGGAGATGACTCACCAGGGGAAGGCAGTAGTAGCCAGGCTCATGGCACCATGGCTGGCTCTGCTGCACAGAAGACGGGAAAAAGACTGGCAGGACTATAGTCATAGGGGATTCAATCGTAAGGGGAGTAGACAGGCGTTTCTGTGGTGGAAAACGAGACTCCCGAATGGTATGTTGCCTCCCGGGTGCACGGGTCAGGGATGTCTCAGATCGGCTGCAGGACATACTGAAGGGGGAGGGTGAACAGCCAGTTGTCGTGGTGCATATAGGCACCAACGATATAGGTAAAAAACGGGATGAGGTCCTACAATCAGAATTTAGGGAGTTAGGAGATAAGTTAAAAAGTAGGACCTCAAAGGTAGTAATCTCAGGATTGCTACCAGTGCCACGAGACAGTCAGAGTAGAAATTCAAGAATAGTCAGAATAAATACGTGGCTTGAGAGATGGTGCAGGAGGGAGGGGTTCAGATTTTTGGGACATTGGAACCGGTTCTGATGGCGGTGGGACCATTACAAATCAGATGGTCTACACCTGGGCAGGACTGGAACCAATGTCCTAGGGGGTAGTTGCTAGCACTGTTGGGGAGGTTTTAAACTAATGTGGCAGAGGGATGGGAACCAGATTAGGAAGTAAAGTAGATTCAGTAAAGAGGCAGCAACTAAAGCCAGTAAGGTACTAGATAATAAACTCAATGTGACTAAGGGGAAGAGTAGACAGGGAACAGATGATGAACGCAAAGGGACAGGTGGTCTGAGGTGCATTTGTTTCAATGCGAGAAGTGTAGCAGGTAAGGCAGATGCACTTTGGGCTTGGATTAGTACCTGGGAATATGATGTTATTGGCATTACTGAGACTTGGTTGAGGGAAGGGCAAGACTGGCAACTAAATATCCCAGGGTATAGATGCTTCAGGAGGGATAGAGAGGGAGGTAAAAGGGGTGGAGGAGTTGCATTACTGGTCAGAGATGATATCACAGCTGTGATTAATGAGGGCACGATGGAGGATTCGAGCACTGAGGCAATATGGGTAGAGCTAAGAAATAGAAATAGTAACATTGTTGGGACTTTACTACAGGGTCCCAAAAGCGAGCGTGAAGTAGAGGTACAAATATGTAGACAGATTATAGAAAAATATAGGAGCAATAGGGTGGTCGTGATGGGAGATTTTAACTTCCCCAACATTGAATAGGACTCATGTGGTGTTGGAGGCGTAGATGGAGCAGAATTTCTAAGGAGCATCCAGGAGAGTTTTTTAGAGCAGTATGTAAATAGTCCAACTCGGGAAGGGGCCATACTGGACCTGGTATTGGGGAATGATCCTGGCCAGGTGGTTGAAGTTTCAGTCGGTGATTACTTTGGGAATAGCGATCACAATTCCGTAAGTTTTAGAATACTCATGGACAAAGACGAGAGTGGTCTTAAAGAAGAGTGCTAAATTGGGGAAAGGCCAAGTATAACAAAATTCGGCAGGAGCTAGGGAATGTGGTTTGGGAGAAGCTGTTTAAGGGTAAATCCACATTTCAAATGTGGAAGTCTTTTAAGGAAAGGTTGATTAGAGTGCAGGACAGACATGTCCCTGTGAAAATGAGGGATAGAAATGGCAAGATTAGGGAATCATGGATGACTGGTGGAATTGTGAAACTAGCTAAGGTGAAAAAGGAAGCATACATAAGATCTAGGCGACTTAAATCTGATGAAGCTTTGGAGGAATATCGGGAAAGTAGGACAAATCTCAAACGCTCAATAAAGAGGGCTAAAAGGGGTCATGAAATATCTTTGGCTAACAGGGTTAAGGAAAACCCCAAAACCTTTTATTCGTATATAAGGAGCAAGAGGGTAACTAGAGAAAGTATTGGCCCACTCAAAGACAAAGGAGGGAATTTATGCGTGGAGTCAGAGGAAATGGGTGAGATTCTTAATGAATACGGTATTCACAAAGGAGAGGGACGTGCCGGATGTTGAGGCTAGGGATGGATGTTTAAATACTCCAGGTCAAGTCGGCATAAGGAAGGGGGAGGTTTTAGGTATTCTAAAAGGCATTAAGGTGGACAAGTCCCCAGGTCCGGATGGGATATATCCCAGGTTACTGAGTGAAGCGAGGGATGAAATAGCTGGGGCCTTAACAGATATCTTTGCAGCATCCTTGAGCACGGGTGAGATCCCGGAGAACTGGAGAATTGCTTATGTTGTCCCTTTGTTTAAGAAGAGTAGTAGGGATAATCCAGGGAATTATAGACCTGTGAGCTTGACGTCAGTGGTAGGCAAACTGTTGGAGAAGACACTGAGGGATAGGATCTATTCACATTTGGAAGAAAATAGACTTATCAATGCTTAGGCAGCATGGTTTTGTACAGGGAAGGTCATGTCTTACAAACTAAATAGAATTCTTTGAGGAAGTGACAAAGTTAATTAATGAGGGCAGGGCTGTAGATGTCATATACATGGACTTCAGTAAGGCGTTTGATAAAGTTTCCCATGGCAAGTTGATGGAAAAAGTGAAGTTGTATGGAGTTCAGGGTGTACTAGCTAGATGGATAAAGAACTGGCTGGGCAACAGGAGACAGAGCGTAGTGGTGGAAGGGAGTGTCTCAAAATGGAGAAAGGTGACTAGTGGTGTTCCACAGGGATCCGTGCTCTGACCACTGTTGTTTGTGATATGCATAAATGATTTGGACGAAGGTATAGGTGGTCTGAATAGCAAATTTGCAGATGATACTAAGATTGGTGGAGTTGCAGATAGCGAGCAGGACTGTCAGAGAATACAGCAAAATATAGATAGATTGGAGTGTTGGGCAGAGAAATGGCAGATGGAGTTCAATCCAGGCAAATGCAAGGTGATGCATTTTGGAAGATCTAATTCAAGAGCGGACTATACGGTCAATGGAAGAGTCCTGGGGCGAATTGATGTACAGAGAGATCTGGGAGTTCAGGTCCATTGTACCCTGAAGGTGGCAACGCAGGTCGATAGAGTGGTCAAGAAGGCATACAGCATGCTTGCCTTCATCGGACGGGGTATTGAGTACAAGAGTCGGCAAGTCATGTTACAGTTGTATAGGACTTTGGTTAGGCCACATTTGGAATACTGCGCGTAGTTCTGGTCGCCACGTTACCAGAAGGATGTGGATGCTTTAGAGAGGGTGCAGAGGAGGTTCACCAGGATGTTGCCTGGTATGGAGGGTGCTAGCTATGAAGAAAGGTTGAGTAGATTAGGATTGTTTCCGTTGGAAAGACGGAGGTTGAGGGGGGACCTGATTGAGGTCAACAAAATTGTGAGAGGTATGGACAGGGTGGATAGCAACAAGCTTTTTCCAAGAGTGGGGGTGTCAATTACAAGAGGTCACGATTTCAAGGTAAGAGGGGGAAAGTTTAAGGGAGATGTGCGTGGAAAGTTTTTACGCAGAGGGTGGTGGGTGCCTGGAACACTTTGCCAGTGGAGGTGGTAGAGGTGGGCATGATAGCATCATTTAAGATGCACCTAGACAGATATATGAACGTGCGGGGAACAGAGGGAAGAAGATCCTTGGAAAATAGAAGACAGGTTTAGATAAAGGATGTGAATCGGCGCAGGCTGGGAGGGCCGAAGGGCCTGTTCCTGTGCTGTAATTTTCTTTGTTCTTTGTTCTAGCTGGACACCACAGGAAGCACCAGAGACATAGACACAGACATTCAACCAATAGGTCAGTAAGATAGGACACGATCAATGGGCATTCACGATACACATGGAGGTGACACTACCACAGGAGGACATTACACCAACCCATATAAAAGGACAAATCACACATGCTCACTCTCTTTCCAGTTGAGACACTCAGTGAGTACAGACACAGGGTTGATTGAACATCACACCCACCACGTGGATTGTATCAGACTGGTTCATCAGTCTGAGTATCTATAGCAGGATTAACAGTAGAGTCGATTCCAAGTAGGAGAATTGTTAATAGTTTTATAAACGTGTTAAAGCTATCTCCGAGTCTGAACCTTCCTTTGTCAGAGTGCACATCAAGGAAGCAGCTTATGCTACGTCAAGGCCATAACAAAACATGGTACCAGTGAGTAACTGTTTAATTCCACATAGTGACAACTCAGCAAACAGTGACAACCAGCAACAACACCCAGGCAAGATAGAATCATAGAAGTTTACAGCATGGAAACAGGCCCTTCGGCCCAACCAGTCCATGCCGCCCAGTTTTTACGATTAAGCTAGTCCCAGTTGCCCGCACTTGGCCCATAACCCTCTATACCCATCTTACCCACGTAACTATCTAAATGCTTTTTAAAAGACACAATTGTACCCGCCTCTACTATTACCTCTGGCAGCCCATTCCAGACACTCACTACCCTCTGAGTGAAGAAATTGCCCCTCTGGGCCCTTCTGAATCTCTCCCCTCTCACCTTAAACCTATGCCCTCTAGTTTTAGACTCCCCTACCTTTGGGAAAAGATGTTGACTATCTACCTTATCTATGCCCCTCATTATTTTATAGACCTCTATAAGATCACCCCTAAGCCTCCTACGCTCCAGGGAAAAAAGTCCCAGTCTATCCAGCCTCTCCTTATAACTCAAACCATCAAGTCCCGGCAACATCCTAGTAAATCTTTTCTGCACTCTTTCCAGTTTAATAATATCCTTTCTAGAATAGGGTGACCAGAACTGCACACAGTATTCCAAGTGTGGCCGTACCAATGTCTTGTACAACTTCAACAAGACGTCCCAACTCCTGTATTCAATGTTCTGACCAATGAAACCAAGCATGCCGAATGCCTTCTTCACCACCCTGTCCACCTGCGACTCCACCTTCAAGGAGCTATGAACCTGTACTCCTAGATCTCTTTGTTCTATAACTCTCCCCAACGCAAGATGATAGAGATTCCGGTTCCACAGTGGCTCAGGTGCCACGGCAATCTCAGTGCAAACTGGCGTGTATTCAAGCAAAGGTTTGAGATCTTCCTGGTAGCAGCCAACCTACAAGATGTGGCCGATGCTGAAAAGATAGAGCTTCTGCTCACCATCGCGGGTGCCAGAGCAGACGAAATCTTCAAAACATTCAAGTTCTCCAAAACAGTCCTGGACAAATTCGAACAATACTGCGAGGAAAACACAAACAAACCAACAGAAAACGGTAAGAGAGGAGCCAAAACTCACCACGAGGCCGAGGTCCCGGAGCAACGAATGGTAATTTTGATCGACGGCCATCTTGGAAAAGGTACCGCACATGCGCAGTTGAGAGAAATGCGCAAAGTAAAGGAACAGCGATCTGCGCATGCGCAATCGCTTCCTGTGCTCCACGTCACAGACGTCGTAATGTCAGAGGCCCCAGAACATGCCCACTTAAAGGGGAAATGTCCCAAAACAAGAAAAAAAAACAAGGTTCTTTCACCTGGAACGACAGCACAATGCCTGAACTTCGACCAGTAGCTGAAAGTAACCTCCGCAGAACCCTGCAACAAGCAGTTAGCACCGCCCAAAGAGATGATACAGTCCTTGAAGACTATGACTCAGACCCTGAATTCTTCTTTGGACATCGCAAGCCCAATACCAGCTCCGACACAAAAGGTGATGATATGGTCCTAGAAGACTACGACTCAGATGATGATTTCATCATTGGAGATGGCGACCCCAGTAACAAATCCGAACCGCAACGAGATGTGTTCTACAATGAAGAATCCGACACAGACGCGGATGTGTTCTTCGGATTTGAGGATCTTCAGTCCAGCAGATATGACATCCCCACTCGTAGGGGATTATGCAGGATTATGCTGCGGCCTGACACCAAGAGACAGAGAGCGGTACAATGCCACAGAGAGCGGCCTGCTGTCACACAGGGAGAGGTCCACGCACCGCAAAGAGTCCCAACTCCCCACAGAGAGTTCCACGCACCACAAAGTGTCTCAGCCTTCACAGAAAGCGATGAAAGACTCCACAGCGACATGACTGCATGTCTCCACACAAGAAGTGACTTCAGTGTCACAAGCCTCCACAGCGAGCTCGTGGACAGACTCCACGATAGAAGCATCGCAAGACTTCACAGCGCAGTCCTTGCATGAACAAGAAGTGACTCGAGTGACACAAGCCTCCACAGTGAGCTCGTGGACAGCCTCCATGATAGAAGCAACGCAAGACTCCAAAGCGCAGTCCTTGCATGAGCAAGACCATGAGGGTCTTGCAATCTCCTCTGAGCAACCAGCAGCAGATGATGCAGTTCTGCCACGCTCAAGTGAACAACAGAAAGACTATGACAGTCTGCCACGCTCAAGTGTACAGCAAAAAGACTATGACAGTCTACCACGCTCAAGTGCAAAGCAAGAAGACACTGAGGCTCCACCCACTGTATGTGCGAAAAGTGACGACGGCATCCCACTTCCCATACCAGATGTGCAACGTGACAGACCTCAGCTAGTGTGTACAGAGGCAATCGACAATCACAGTGAGACTACTGGTGACTTTGGTGACACCACGTTACTTCAAACCTCATTCGCTCGAGCCTCTCCTCAAGCAAATGCATTCCTGACTATTTTGACTCCGGACGGGGAGCATCACGAAACTTCAGAAGATTCAAGTGAACCTGAAATGACTCTGGACGTGGAGCATCAAGAGACCTCAGAAGATGTAAGTGAACCTGAAATGACTCCGGACGGGGAGCATCAAGAAGCCAAAACTGACTCAGGTGAAACAGACCAGACTCCAGACGGGGAGCATCCACAAGCCAAAACTGATTCAAGTAAGCCGGACATGACTCGATACGGGGAGCGCCGCAAACTCAGTGACGGCACGCTCAAGGGCAGCACGGTAGCATTGTGGATAGCACAATTGCTTCACAGCTCCAGGGTCCCAGGTTCGATTCCGGCTTGGGTCACTGTCTGTGCGGAGTCTGCACGTCCTCCCGTGTCTGCGTGGGTTTCCTCCGGGTGCTCCGGTTTCCTCCCACAGTCCAAAGATGTGCAGGTTAGGTGGATTGGCCATGATAAATTGCCCTTAGTGTCCAAAATTGCCCTTGGTGTTGGGTGGAGGTGTTGAGTTTGGGTAGGGTGCTCTTTCCAAGAGACGTTTCCAGACTCAAAGGGCCGAATGGCCTCCTTCTGCACTGTAAATTCAATGATAATCTATGATTAATCTAGGACAAAGGTTCGGCACAACATCGTGGGCCGAAGGGCCTGTTCTGTGCTGTATTTTCTATGTTCTATGTTCTATGAAACAGCAGATGCCACACAGGACGCTGACACGGGTAACTCGTATTATCCAGAGAGTGTGGTCCTTGAGCGCAGTAAACACGACAACAATACCAACCAACACAACAACAACATCAAAGACAATAGCAAGAAGCTCTTCCAGCAGAGGACAGTAGAGCGGAGCTGCTGATTGGTCATTTCAGGGATTTGCATACGTCCGTGTGCTCACCCTAACTTGGAGGTGGTTTGTGGAGGAGCTCTTGTCAAGTGACACTTAAACCCGAAACACTTCCCTCCCTACCCCCTCCTCTGACCAAAGAAAAACAACCGCTCTAAGGATCAAGAGAAAGGCTCGAGGACAGGTAGAAGTGGAAAGTTGAACCGTGACGTCACAGCCTGCAGGTAATGGATTGGCTGGTGACTGGTAAGTAGTTTTTATTTATTTTCCCTCAGGTGTTATCGTGCGGGGCGCAGAGATTGCTGAGTGAGTGCTTGCTGAGAAGGGGAGTGAATAACAGGTAAGCTCTTTCTTTTTTTTTATCTAGAGGGGATGACAGGGAAGGTAGTGCAATGTAACTCCTGCAGAATGTTTGAGGTGAGGGACGCCGTCAGTGTCCCTGCTGATTTCATCTGTGGGAAGTGCACCCATCTCCAGCTCCTCAGAAACCGCGTTAGGGAACTGGAGCTGGAGTTGGATGAACTTCGGATCATTCGGGAGGCAGCGGTGGTCATAGATAGAAGCTTCAGGGATGTAGTTGCTCCGAAGAATAAAGATAGATGGGTGACGGTGAGGGGGGCTGGGAGGAAGCAGTCAGTACAGGGATCCCCTGTGGCCGTTCCCCTTAGTAACAAGTATACCGCTTTGGATACTTACCAGGGTGAAGCCATGGGGTACAGGTCTCTGGCACAGAGTCTGTCCCTGTTGCTCAGAAGGGAAGGGGGGAGAGGAGTAGAGCATTAGTCATTGGAGACTCCATAGTTAGGGGGATAGATAGGAGATTCTGTGGGAACGAGAGAGACTCACGGTTGGTGTGTTGCCTCCCAGGTGCCAGGGTGTGTGATGTCTCAGATCGTGTTTTCGGGATCCTTAAGGGGGAGGGGGAGCAGCACCAAGTCGTGGTCCACATCAGTACCAACAACATAAGTAGGAAAAGGGACGGGATGTAAGGCAGGAATTCAGGGAGCTAGGGTGGAAACTTGGATCTAGGACAAACAGAGTTATTATCTCTGGGTTGTTACCTGTGCCACGTGATAGCGAGACGAGGAATAGGGAAAGAGAGGAGTTGAACACGTGGCTACAGGGATGGTGCAGGAGGGAGGGTTTCAGATTTCTGGATAATTGGGGCTCATTCTGGGGTCGGTGGGACCTCTACAAACGGGATGGTCTGCACCTGGAGCAGAGGGGTACCAATATTCTGGGGGGGAAATTTGCTAATGCTCTTCGGGAGCGTTTAAACTAGTTCAGCAGGGGCTTGGGAACCTGAATTGCAGCTCCAGTATACAGGAGGTTCAACTGCCTTCCCTTCACGAACCCCGTCTGGTCTTTGTGGATCACCTGCGGCACACAATCCTCAATTCTCGTGGCTAAGACCTTCGCCAGCACCTTGGCATCCACGTTTAACAACAAAATCGGCCTGTAAGACCCACACTGCAGGGGATCCTTGTCCCGCTTCAGGATCAAGGAGATGAGTGCCCGGGACATCGTCGGGGGCGAAGCCCCCCTCCCTTGCCACATTGAAGGTCCTAACCAGCAACGGGCCCAACAGGTCCACATATTTTTTGAGAATTCGACCGGGAAACCGTCCGGCCCCGGTGCCTTCCCTGCCTGCATGCTCCCTATCCCTTTGGCCAACTCCTCCAGCCCAATCGGGGCCCCTAATCCCGCCACCAGTCCCTCCTCCACCTTCGGGAACCTCAATTGGTCCAGAAAGCGGCCCATCCCTCCCTCCTCCAGAGGGGGCTCGGACCGATAGATACAGTTCCACATAAAAGTCCCTGAAGACCCCATTGATGCCAACCCCACTCCGCACCACACTCCCTCCCCTATCCTTAACTCCCCCGATCTCCCTAACTGCGTCCCGCTTACGATGCTGATGTGCCAGACTTGACTTTTCCCCATATTCATAAATCGCCCCCTGGGCCTTCCTCCACTGCGCCTCCGCCTTCCTGGTGGTCAACAGGTCGAATTCGGCCTGGAGGCTACGCCTCGCCCTCAACAGTCCCTCCTCAGGCACCTCCACATACCTCCTGTCTACCCTCACCATCTCCCCCACCAGCCTCTCCCTCTCCCTCTGCTCTCTCCTCTCCTTGTGGGCCCTAATGGAGATCAGCTCTCCCCTAACCACCGCCTTATAGAACATAGAACGATACAGCGCAGTACAGGCCCTTCGGCCCACGATGTTGCACCGAAACAAAAGCCATCTAACCTACACTATGCCATTATCATCCATATGTTTATCCAATAAATTTTTAAATGTCCTCAATGTTGGCGAGTTCACTACTGTAGCAGGTAGGGCATTCCACAGCCTCACTACTCTTTGCGTAAAGAACCTACCTCTGACCTCTGTCCTATATCTATTACCCCTCAGTTTAAAGCTATGTCCCCTCGTGCCAGCCATTTCCATCCGCGGGAGAAGGCTCTCACTGTCCACCCTATCCAACCCCCTGATCATTTTGTATGCCTCTATTAACTCTCCTCATAACCTTCTTCTCTCCAACGAAAACAACCTCAAGTCCATCAGCCTTTCCTCATAAGATTTTCCCTCCATACCAGGCAACATCCTGGTAAATCTCTTCTGCACCCGCTCCAAAGCTTCCACGTCCTTCCTATAATGCGGTGACCAGAACTGTACGCAATACTCCAAATGCGGCCGTACCAGAGTTCTGTACAGCTGCAACATGACCTCCTGATTCCGGAACTCAATCCCTCTACCAATAAAGGCCAACACTCCATAGGCCTTCTTCACAACCCTATCAACCTGGGTGGCAACTTTCAGGGATCTATGTACATGGACACCTAGATCCCTCTGCTCATCCACACTTCCAAGAACTTTACCATAAGCCAAATATTCCGCATTCCTGTTATTCCTTCCAAAGTGAATCACCTCACACTCTCTACATTAAACTCCATTTGCCACCTCTCAGCCCAGCTCTGCAGCTTATCTATATCCCTCTGTAACCTGCTACATCCTTCCACACTATCGACAACACCACCGATTTTAGTATCATCTGCAAATTTACTCACCCACCCTTCTGCGCCTTCCTCTAGGTCATTGATAAAAATGACAAACAGCAACGGCCCCAGAACAGATCCTTGTGGTACTCCACTTGTAACTGAACTCCATTCTGAACATTTCCCATCAACCACCACCCTCTGTCTTCTTTCAGCTAGCCAATTTCTGATCCACATCTCTAAATCACCCTCAATCCCCAGCCTCCGTATTTTCTGCAATAGCCTACCGTGGGGAACCTTATCAAACGCTTTGCTGAAATCCATATACACCACATCAACTGCTCTACCCTCGTCTACCTGTTCAGTCACCTTCTCAAAGAACTCGATAAGGTTTGTGAGGCATGACCTACCCTTCACAAAGCCATGCTGACTATCCCTGATCATATTATTCCTATCTAGATGATTATAAATCTTGTCTCTTATAATCCCCTCCAAGACTTTACCCACTACAGACGTGAGGCTCACCGGTCTATAGTTGCCGGGGTTGTCTCTGCTCCCCTTTTTGAACAAAGGGACCACATTTGCTATCCTCCAGTCCTCTGGCACTATTCCTGCAGCCAATGATGACATAAAAATCAAAGCCAAAGGTCCAGCAATCTCTTCCCTAGCATCCCAGAGAATCCTAGGATAAATCCCATCAGGCCCCGGGGACTTATCTATTTTCAGCCTGTCCAGAATTGCCAACACCTCTTCCCTACGTACCTAAATGCCATCTATTCTATTAGTCTGGGTCTCAGCATTCTCCTCCACAACATTATCTTTTTCCTGAGTGAATACTGACGAAAAATATTCATTTCGTATCTCGCCTATCTCTTCAGACTCCACACACAACTTCCCATCCCTGTCCTTGACTGGTCCTACTCTTTCCCTAGTCATTCGCTTATTCCTGACATACCTATAGAAAGCTTTTGGGTTTTCCTTGATCCTATCTGCCAAATACTTCTCATAAGACCATAAGACCATAAGACATAGGAGCGGAAGTAAGGCCATTCGGCCCATCGAGTCCACTCCACCATTCAATCATGGCTGATTTCAACTCCATTTACCCGCTCTCTCTCCATAGCCCTTAATTCCTCGAGAAATCAAGAATTTATCAACTTCTGTCTTAAAGACACTCAACGTCCCGGCCTCCACCGCCCTCTGTGGCAATGAATTCCACAGACCCACCACTCTCTGGCTGAAGAAATTTCTCCTCATCTCTGTTCTCAAGTGACTCCCTACTAATTCTAAGGCTGTGCCCCCGGGTCCTCGTCTCCCCTGCTAATGGAAACAACTTCCCTACATCTACCCTATCTAAGCCATTCATTATCTTGTAAGTTCCTATTAGATCTCCCCTCAACCTCCTAAACTCCAATGAATATAATCCCAGGATCCTCAGACGTTCATCGTATGTTAGGCCTACCATTCCTGGGATCATCCGTGTGAATCTCCGCTGGACCCGCTCCAATGCCAGTATGTCCTTCCTGAGGTGTGGGGCCCAAAATTGCTCACAGTATTCTAAATGGGGCCTAACTAATGCTTTATAAAGCTTCAGAAGTACATCGCATTTCTATTAGAAATCTAGTGCTAGGAAACAGATAGTGACAGTAACTTTGAAATTTTTTTTTAAATATTTGAAAAAAAAAGACAAATTTTAATTTTAATTTTAATTAATTGACGCAATGTCAGTTAGAGGGGTGCTGTGCTCTGACTGTGAGATGTGGCAGGTCCGGGAGGCTTCCAGCGTCCCGGATGGCTTCATCTGCAGAAAGTGCACCCAACTGGAGCTCCTCACAGACCGCATGGTTCGGTTGGAGCAGCAATTGGATGCACTTCGGAGCATGCAGGTGGCGGAAAGCGTCATAGATCGCAGTTATGTAAATGTGGTCACACCCAAGGTGCAGGCAGAGAAATGGGTGACCACCAGAAAGGGCAGGCAGTCAGTGCAGGAATCCCCTGTGGTTGTCCCCCTCTCGAACAGATATACCCCTTTGGATACTGTCGGGGGGGATAGCCTATCAGGGGAAAACAGCAGCAGCCAGAGCAGTGGCACCACGGCTGGCTCTGATGTTCAGAAGGGAGGGTCAAAGCGCAGAAGAGTAATAGTAATAGGGGACTCTATAGTCAGGGGCACAGATAGGCGCTTCTGTGGACGTGAAAGAGACTCCAGGATGGTATGTTGCCTCCCTGGTGCCAGGGTCCAGGATGTCTCCGAACGGGTAGAGGGCATCCTGAAGGGGGAGGGCAAACAGGCAGAGGTCATTGTACATATTGGTACTAACGACATAGGCAGGAAGGGGCATGAGGTCCTGCAGCAGGAGTTCAGGGAGCTAGGCAGAAAGTTAAAAGACAGGACCTCGAGGGTTGTAATCTCGGGATTACTCCCTGTGCCACGTGCCAGTGAGGCTAGAAATAGGAAGATAGAGCAGCTAAACACGTGGCTAAACAGCTGGTGTAGGAGGGAAGGTTTCCAGTATCTGGACCACTGGGAGCTCTTCCGGGGCAGGTGTGACCTGTATAAGAAGGACGGGTTGCATCTAAACCGGAGAGGCATAAATATCCTGGCCGCGAGGTTTGCTAGTGTCACACGGGAGGGTTTAAACTAGTATGGCAGGGGGGTGGGCACGGGAGCAATAGGTCAGAAGGTGAGAGCATTGAGGGAGAACTAGGGAATAGGGACAGTGTGGCTCTGAGGCAGAGCAGACAGGGAGAAGTTGCTGAACACAGCGGGTCTGGTGGCCTGAAGTGCATATGTTTTAATGCAAAGAGCATTGCGGGTTCGGTAGATGAACTTAGAGCTTGGATTAGTACTTGGAACTATGATGTTGTTGCCATTACAGAGACCTGGTTGAGGGAAGGGCAGGATTGGCAGCTAAACGTTCCAGGATTTAGATGTTTCAGGCGGGATAGAGGGGGATGTAAAAGGGGTGGGGCGGTTGCGCTACTGGTTAGGGAGAATACCACAGCTGTACTGCGGGAGGACACCTCAGAGGGCAGTGAGGCTATATGGGTAGAGATCAGGAATAAGAAGGGTGCAGTCACAATGTTGGGGGTATACTACAGGCCTCCCAACAGCCAGCGGGAGATAGAGGAGCAGATAGGTGGACAGATTTTGGAAAAGAGTAAAAACAACAGGGTTGTGGTGATGGGAGACTTCAACTTCCCCAATATTGACTGGGATTCACTTAGTGCCAGGGGCTTAGACGGGGCGGAGTTTGTAAGGAGCATCCAGGAGGGCTTCTTAAAACGATATGTAGACAGTCCAACTAGGGAAGGGGCGGTACTGGACCTGGTATTGGGGAATGAGCCCGGCCAGGTGGTAGATGTTTCAGTAGGGGAGCATTTCTGTAACAGTGACCACAATTCAGTAAGTTTTAAAGGATGTGGAGGCTTTAGAGAGGGTGCAGAAGAGATTTACCAGAAAGTTGACTGGTATGGAGGGCATTAGCTATGAGGAGCGGTTGAATAAACTCGGTTTGTTCTCACTGGAACGAAGGAGGTTGAGGGGAGACCTGATAGAGGTATACAAAATTATGAGGGGCATAGACAGAGTGGATAGTCAGAGGCTTTTCCCCAGGGTAGAGGGGTCAATTACTAGGGGGCACAGGTTTAAGGTGAGAGGGGCAAGGTTTAGAGTAGATGTACGAGGCAAGTTTTTTACGCAGAGGGTAGTGGGTGCCTGGAACTCGCTACCGGAGGAGGTAGTGGAAGCAGGGACGATAGGGACATTTAAGGGGCATCTTGACAAATATATGAATAGGATGGGAATAGAAGGATACGGACCCAGGAAGTGTAGAAGATTGTAGTTTAGTCGGGCAGCATCGTCGGCACGGGCTTGGAGGGCCGAAGGGCCTGTTCCTGTGCTGTACATTTCTTTGTTCTTTGTTCTATCCCTGCTTTTATATTCCAAGCCTCTTGAGATGAATGGTAACATTGCATTTGCTTTCTTAATTACGGACTCAACCTGCAAGTTTACCTTTAGAGAATCCTGGACTAGGACTCCCAAGTCCCTTTGCACTTCAGCATTATGAATTTTGTCACCGTTTAGAAAATAGTCCATGCCTCTATTCTTTTTTCCAAAGTGCAAGGCCTCGCACTTGCCCACGTTGAATTTCATCAGCCATTTCTTGGACCACTCTCCTAAACTGTCGAAATCTTTCTGCAGCCTCCCCGCCTCCTCAATACTACCTGCCCCTCCACCTATCTTTGTATCATCGGCAAACTTAGCCAGAATGCCCCAGTCCCGTCATCTAGATCGTTAATATATAAAGAGAACAGCTGTGGCCCCAACACTGAACCCTGCGGGACACCACTCGTCACCGGTTGCCATTCCGAAAAAGAACCTTTTATCCCAACTCTCTGCCTTCTGCCTGACAGCCAATCGTCAATCCATGTTAGTACCTTGCCTCGAATACCATGGGCCCTTATTTTACTCAGCAGTCTCCCGTGAGGCACCTTATCAAAGGCCTTTTGGAAGTCAAGATAGATAACATCCATTGGCTCTCCTTGGTCTAACCTATTTGTTATCTCTTCAAAGAACTCTAACAGGTTTGTCAGGCACGACCTCCCCTTACTAAATCCATGCTGACTTGTCCTAATCTGACCCTGCACTTCCAAGAATTTAGAAATCTCATCCTTAACAATGGATTCTAGAATCTTGCCAACAACCGAGGTTAGGCTAATTGGCCTATAATTTTCCATCTTTTTCCTTGTTCCCTTCTTGAACAGGGGGGTTACAACAGCGATTTTCCAATCCTCTGGGACTTTCCCTGACTCCAGTGACTTTTGAAAGATCATAACTAACGCCTCCACTATTTCTTCAGCTATCTCCTTTAGAACTCTAGGATGTAGTCCATCTGGGCCCGGAGATTTATCAATTTTTAGACCTCTTAGTTTCTCTAGCACTTTCTCCTTTGTGATGGCTACCATATTCAACTCTGCTCCCTGACTCTCCGGAATTGTTGGGATATTACTCATGTCTTCTACTGTGAAGACTGACGCAAAGTACTTATTTAGTTCCTCAGCTATTTCCTTGTCTCCCATCACAAAATTACCAGCGTCATTTTGGAGCGGCCCAATGTAACTTTTGCCTCCCGTTTGTTTTTAATGTATTTAAAGAAACTTTTACTATCATTCCTAATGTTACTGGCTAGCCTACCTTCATATTTGATCCTCTCTCTCCTTATTTCTCTCTTTGTTATCCTCTGTTTGTTTTTGTAGCCTTCCCAATCTTCTGACTTCCCACTACTCTTTGCCACATTATAGGCTTTCTCTTTTGCTTTGATGCATTCCCTAACTTCCTTTGTCAGCCATGGCTGCCTAATCCCCCTTCTGATAACCTTTCTTTTCTTTGGGATGAACCTCTGTACTGTGTCCTCAATTACTCCCAGAAACTCCTGCCATTGCTGTTCTACTGTCTTTCCCACTAGGCTCTGCTCCCAGTCGATTTTCGTCAGTTCCTCCCTCATGCCCCTGTAGTTACCTTTATTTAACTGTAACACCTTTACATCTGATTCTACCTTCTTTCTTTCAAATTGGAGATTGAATTCTACCATATTATGATCACTGCCTCCTAAGTGCTCCCTTACTTTAAGATCTTGAATCAAGTCTGGCTCATTACATAACACTAAGTCCAGAATGGCCTGTTCCCTCGTGGGCTCCATCACAAGCTGTTCCAAAAAGCCCTCCTGTAAACATTCAATGAATTCCCTTTCCTTGGGTCCACTGGCAGCATTATTTACCCAATCCACCTGCATATTGAAGTCCCCCATGATCACTGTGACCTTGCCTTTCTGACATGCACTTTCTATTTCGTGGTGCATTTTGTGCCCCCGGTCCTGACCACTGTTAGGAGGCCTGTACATAACTCCCATTATGGTTTTTTTGCCTTTGTGGTTCCTCAACTCTACCCACACAGACTCCACATCATCTGACCCTATGTCATTTAGTGCTATTGATTTAATTTCATTCCTAATTAACAAGGCAACCCCGCCCCCTCTGCCCACCTCCTTGTCTTTTCGATAGGTTGTGAATCCCTGGATGTTTAAATGCCAGTCCTGAACCCCCTGCAACCATGTCTCTGTGATGCCTACCACATCATACCTGCCAGTCACAATCTGGGCCACAAGCTCATCTACCTTGTTCCGTACACTGCGCGCATTTAAATATAGCACCTTTAATTCTCTATTGACCGTCCCTTTTTGTTTTCTTAGTGTGGTGGACCTTGGTTTACTGAGCCTTTCCATACACTGTGTCATATTTTGTAGGATGGGGACTATCGTAACCTCTCCTGAGTTTTGTCTTTTCGTGCTTTTTTGTATTCCTAAGCAGCTACGCTTCCCATTGATTACTTCACCTCCTGGTTCCCTGACTTTCCCTTCCCCCCCAATCTTTAGTTTAAAGTCCTATTGACCACCCTATTTATTCTTTTCGCCAGAACACTGGTCCCAGCTCGGTTCAGGTGGAGACCATCCCAACGGTATAGGTCCCCCCTGTCCCAAAACTGATGCCAGTGTCCCATGAAAAGGAACCCCTCTTTCCCACACCACTCTTTCAGCCACGTGTTAACTTCCCTTATTCTTGCCTCCCTATGCCAATTTGCACGTGGCTCGGGCAGTAATCCGGAGATTATGACCCTTGAGGACCTGTTTTTTAATTTGAATCCTAGCTCTTTATAATCTCTAAACAGGTCCTCTTTCCTAGACTTGCCTATGTTGTTGGTACCGACATGGACCACAACAACTGGATCCTCCCCCTCCCTCTCCAGTATCCTTTCAAGCCGGTCAGAGATGTCCCGCACCCTAGCACCGGGCAGGCAACATACCATGCGGGACTCTTTATCCTGCTCACAAAGGATACTATCTATCCCCCTGATAATAGAATCCCCAACAACTACAACTTGCCTATTTACTCCCTCCCCTTGAATGGACTGCTGAACCATGGTGCCTTGGTCAGCTGACTCATCCTTCCTGCAGCCCTGTTCGCTATCCACACAGGGAGCAAGTGCCTCATACCTGTTGGACAGAGTCAAGGGCTGAGGCTCCTGAGTTCCTGACTGCTGGTTCCCTTTACCTGCCTGACTTGCAGTCACACCCTGCTGTCCCTGGCCACTGGCAGGATTTAAACTACTTACTCTGACAGGTGTGACTGCCTCCTGAAACACAGTGTCCAGGTAAGTCTCCCCCTCCCGGATGTGCCTCAGTGTTTGAAGCTCAGACTCCAGCTCATCAACTCTGAGCCGGAGCTCTTCGAGCAGCCAACACTTACTGCAGATGTGGTCGCTGCAGCTCGCAATGGGATCTGCCAGCTCCCACATCAAGCAGCTCAAGCACATCACCTGACCAGCCATCACTAATTAATTAATTAGTTTAATTTAAGTTTATGAGTTTAGCTGTGTTTTTTTTTTTAAATTTGGGGCAGATTTGCTATCAACCACTCAGATCACAGCTTCCCTCTGACGTCACTTTTGGGGGAAAAAACTGGAAAACAGGAAGTTACCGTTTGGTTTTTATACTCACAGAGACTGCTCCTCCTCCTCCGAACGGCTCCCGAAATTAGGCCCGAAGAAAGAGAGAGAACAAAACAGTCGGGAAAAAGCACCTTCTCCCACTCTTCACCGAATTACCTCACTGCACCAAATTACCAAATTCTCACTCGGTCTGTATCTCTCTCACTCAGGCTGTGTCTCCTTGACCTGCACAATGCTTACTAATGTGCGCTTTCTGTCTGTCTTTTATACAGACTTTAGGATGACTCACACTAAAACTTCAAAGAGAAGAAAACAATGTGTACCTTTGTGCCCCTTAACAGGCCTCAGGTGACTGCCAGATAACTGCCTCTCAGCAATTAGGGTCCCCTCCTTGCTCGTCTTAGCTCTCTCTTTAGATCCTTCCTCGCTACCTTGTAACTATCCATCACCCCAACTGAAACTTCACACCTCATCTTCACATAGGCCTCCTTCTTCCTCTTAACAAGAGATTCCACTTCTTTGGTAAACCACGGTTCCCTCGCTCGACGCCTTCCTCCCTGCCTGACCGGTACATACTTATCAAGAACACGCAGTAGCTAATCCTTGAACAAGCTCCACTTATCCAGTGTGCCCAACACTTGCAGCCTACTTCTCCACCTTATCCCCCCCAAGTCACGTCTAATGGCATCATAATTGCCCTTCCCCCAGCTATAACTCTTGCCCTGTATACTTGTATACTTATCCCTTTCCACCATTAACGTAAACGTCACCGAATTGTGGTCACTGTCCCCAAAGTGCTCTCCTACCTCCAAATCCAACACCTGGCCTGGTTCATTACCCAAAACCAAATCCAACGTGGCCTCGCATCTTGTTGGCCTGTCAACATATTGTGTCAGGAAACCCTCCTGCACACACTGTACAAAAAATGACCCATCTAATGTACTCGAACTATATCTTTTCCAGTCAATATTTGGAAAGTTAAAGTCTCCCATAATAACTACCCTGTTACTTTCGCTCTTATCCAGGATCATCCTCGCCATCCTTTCCTCTACATCCCTAGAACTATTTGGAGGCCTATAGAAGACTCCCAACAGTGTGACCTCTCCTTTCATGTTTCTAACCTCAGACCATACTACCTCGGAAGATGAGTCCCCATCTAGCATCCTCTCCGCCACCGTAATACAGCTCTTGACTAGCAGCGCCACACCTCCCCATCTTTTGCCTCCTTCTCTGAGCTTACTAAAACACCTAAATCCCGGAACCTGCAACATCCATTCCTGTCCCTGCTCTATCCATGTCTCCGAAATGGCCACAACATCGAAGTCCCAGGTACCAACCCATGCTGCCAGTTCCCCTACCTTATTTCGTATACTCCTGGCATTGAAGTAGACACACTTCAAACCACCTACCTGAAAACTGGCCCCCTCCTGCGACGTCAAATCTGTGCTCCTGACCTCTATACTCTCATTCTCCCTTACCCTAAAACTACCAGGTTCCCATGCCCCTGCTGAATTAGTTTAAACCCCCCCAAAGAGCACTAACAAATCTCCCCCCCAGGATATTTGTGCCCCTCAGGTTCAGATGTAGACCATCCTGTCTGTAGAGGTCCCACCTTCCCCAGAAAGAGCCCCAGTTATCCAGAAATCTGAATCCCTCCCGCCTGCACCATCCCTGTAGCCACGTGTTTAATTGCTCTCTCTCCCTATTCCTCATCTCACTATCACGTGGCACGGGCAACAACCCAGAGATAACTCTGTTTGTCCTAGTTCTGAGCTTCCATCCTAGCTCCATGAAAGCCTGCCTGACATCCTTGTCCACTTTCCTACCTATGTCGTTAGTGCCAATGTGGACCACGACTTGGGGCTGCTCCCCCTCCCCCCTAAGGACCCGGAAAACACGATCCGAGACATCACGTACCCTTGCACCTGGGAGGCAACATACCAAACGTGAGTCTCTCACGCTCCCACAAAATCTCCTATCTGTGCCCCTGACTATCGAGTCCCCAATTACTAATGCTCTGCTCCTCTCCCCCCTTCCCTTCTGAGCAACAGGGACAGACTCCGTGCCAGAGGCCTGTACCCCATGGCTTACCCCTGGTAAGTCCCCCCCCCACAAGTATCCAAAGCGGTATACTTGTTTCTCAGGGGATCCCTGCACTGACTGCTTTTTCCCAGTCCCTCTTACAGTTACCCACCTATCTCCAATCTTTGGTGTAACTAATTCCCTGAAGCTGCTATCTATGACCCCTTCTGCCTCCCGAATGATCCGAAGTTCTTCCAACTCCAGCTCCAGTTCCCTAACTCGGTCTTGGAGGAGCTGGAGATGGCAGCACTTCCTGCAGGTAAAGTCAGCAGGGACACTAACGGCATCCCTCACCTCAAACATCCTGCAGGAGAAACATTGCACTCCCTTCCCTGCCATCCCTCTAACTTTCTACCAAGGTCTGGCTGACAACTAAATTAAATTTAAAAAAAAAAAAAATAATAAAATATGGTACTTACCTCACACCAATGGGTTTTATTATTAGGTTAGAGGAGGAGGGCGGGTGGGAGACACTACACGTGTAGTGTCTCGGGTTTCCTCTCCACCAGAATTTATTGGTGAGGGTCTTCCCAGAAGTCCACGGGTCGAACTTCCTGTTCCCGCCTTAAACACTAAAATTTAAAAAAAACAGCAAAGAGGGACCGAAAACGGGACCAGGTAAGTGTTTACCGCTGAAATTGACTAGCCTGCTCCTGTGAAGGTCTCCCAGTAATTACTAACGCACCGCTCCCGCTGAATTCGACTGGCCTGCTCCTGCAAAGACAAGTGTTTTTAAAGGAGAGACTTACCTCCCAGAAATCACTTGCGCACTGCTCCCGCTGAAATTGACTAACCTGCTCCGCTCCCGCTGAAATCGACTGGCCTGCTCCTGCAAAGACAAGTGTTTTTAAAGGAGAGACTTACCTCCCAGAAATCACTTGCGCACTGCTCCCGCTGAAATTGACTAACCTGCTCCGCTCCCGCTGAAATCGACTGGCCTGCTCCTGCAAAGACAAGTGTTTTTAAAGGAGAGACTTACCTCCCAGAAATCACTTGCGCACTGCTCCCGCTGAAATTGACTAACCTGCTCCGCTCCCGCTGAAATCGACTGGCCTGCTCCTGCAAAGACAAGTGTTTTTAAAGGAGAGACTTACCTCCCAGAAATCACTTGCGCACTGCTCCCGCTGAAATTGACTAACCTGCTCCGCTCCCGCTGAAATCACCTTCAGCGCCTCCCAGACCATCCCCACTCGGACCTGCCCGTTATCGTTGGCCTCCAGGTACCTTTCTCTGCTTCCTCGGACCCGCTCCTCGTCTGCCAACAGCCCCACCTCCAAGCACCACAATGGGCGCTGGTCCCTCTCCTCCCCCAGATCTAGGTCTACCCAATGCGGGGCGTGATCCGAAATGGCTATCGCCGAGTACTCGATATATTCTACTCTCGCTATCAGCTCATAATAAAAAAGTCGATCCGGGAATAGGCCTTATGAACATGCGAGAAGAATGAAAATGGCCTAGCCCCCAGCCTTGCAAATCTCCAAGGGTCCACCCCTCCCATCTGGTCCATAAACCCCCTCAGCACTTTAGCCGCCACCGGCTTCCTACCCGTCCTAGACCTGGAGCGATCCAGTGCCGGATCGAACACCGTGTTAAAGTTCCCCCCCATTATTAGGCTCCCCACTTCCAAATCCAGGATCCGACCCAACATGTGCCGCATAAAACCTGCATCGTCCCAGTTCGGGGCGTATACGTTGACCAGCACCACCCTCTCCCCTTGTAGCTTACCACTTACCATTACATACCTGGGGCCATTGTCTGTCACAATGCTCAACGCCTCGAACGACACCCTCTTTCCCACCAAGATCGCCACCCCCCCGATTTTTGGTATCCGGCCCCGAATGAAACACCTGACCTACCCCCCCCACCCCCCCTTCCTCAATCTGACTTGGTCTGCCACCTTCAGGTGTGTCTCCTGGAGCATGACCACATCCGTCTTCAGCCCCTTCAGGTGCGCGAACACCCGGGCCCGCTTGACCGGCCCGTTCAGTCCGCTTACATTCCAGGTTATCAGCCGGATCAGGGGGCTACCCGCCCCCCCTCCCCTGCGACTAGCCATAACCCCTCCTCGGCCAGCCACGCGCCCGCACCCCACGCCCGGCCCGTTCCCCACGGCGGCAGACCCCGTCCCAACCCCCTCTACTCACTCCAGCTCCCCCTTGACCATACCAGCGGCAACCCGGTTCTCCCCCCCCCCCCAGCTAGGACCTCTCCTAGCTGCTTTGCTCCCTCCATTGCACTCCCGCAAGTCAGCTGACTCCTGCTGACCCCAGCCACTCCCGCCTCTCCTTCGACTCCTCCCATTGTGGGACATCCCCGCCTCCTCCATTACCCATCAGCAGGCTCTCCGACTCCCCCTTCCATCCCAAGCACGGGAAACAACCTTCGCTTCCCCGTCCCCGGCCCCTCCAGCCTTCAGCACGGGAAAAGCCCGTGCTTTCCACCTGCCCGGCCCCACCACCTCCGACGCAGCTCCTTTGACAGGCCCAGTCCCCTCACCCCCGACTCGGGCCTCCCCCTCCCCCGTGGGGCCCCATCCCCCCTACCAGCCATCCACCCCTACTCCATTTACTTGCCCCCCTCCAAGAGCCCACCCGTCAGACCCAACCAAAACAGTGCCCAAACCACCCTAACCACCCACACTGAATCAGAAAGAAACAAGAGCAAAGAACCCCCCCTCAAAATGTAACACACTAACAGCAATCCCCGACCACCCATCCCGACCCTCAGTTTGTGTCCAGCTTCTCGGCCTGAACAAAGGCCCATGCCTCCTCCGGGGACTCAGAATAATGGTGCCGGTCCTTGTAGGTGACCCACAGTCGCGCCGGCTGCAGCATGCCAAACTTCACCCCCTTCCTGTGCAGCACCGCCTTCGCCTGGTTGTACCCGACCCTCTTCTTCGCCACCTCCGCGCTCCATATTCGAACCTCCGCATTCTCCCACCTGCTGCTCCTCTCTTTCTTGGCCCATCTGAGCACGCACTCCCGATCAGCGAACCTATGAAACCGCACCAGCACCACCCGCGGCGGCTCGTTAACCTTGGGCCTCCTTGCCAGCACTCTATGGGCCCCTTCCAGCTCCAGGGGCCCCTGGAAGGACCCCGCTCCCATCAGCGAGTTTAACATGGTGACCACATAGGCCCCCACGACCAGCCCTTCCGGGAGGCCCAGGATCCGCAGATTCTTCCGCCTCGACCGATTCTCCATCTCCTCAAACCATTCCTGCCATTTCTTGTGGAGCGCCTTGTGCGCCTCCACCTTTACCGCAAGGCCCAATATCTCGTCCTCATTATCGGAGATATTTTGTCGGACCTCGCGGATCGCCGCCCTCTGGGTCTCCAGCAGTTTATCGATAGAAGCCTTCACCGGCTCCAGCAGATCCTCTTTGAGCTCCCTGAAGCAGCGCTGGATAACCTCCTGCTGCTCCTGCGCCCACTGCATCAACGCTGCCTGGTCCCCGCCCGCCGCCACCTTGCTCTTCCCTCGCACTTTCTTTGGGTTCACCACCACGTTTTTAGTCGCCCTGCTCCTGGTCCAAGCCATACACTGTCAGGGGAATGTTGCAATCTTCTTCCCACACCGGGAAATGTCGAAAAAATTCCATTGGGGGCCCTGAAAAGAGCCCAAATGTCCGTTCCAAGCGGGAGCTGCCGAATGTGCGACTTAGTTCTGCATAGCCGCAACCGGAAGCGACGTATGTTAAACTGTTAATGACTCAATAAAATAGTGTTGCACTATTTCAAGTGTTGGTGACCTGTATGTGTTCCACGGATCCAGAGCGCCCAACGCAGCAGGGTGGGGGGCTGGAGTGCAGGACTGGTGAGCTGGGGGCAACCATAGGTCGTAGCAATGGTGGTCTGTGCCATTCCTGTCTGCCCCAGCCCTGGCAGGGTAACACCCCACCCCAGCCTGCCCGGCCACTGGCCGACCCAGCGACTCATGCGGCAGCCTCTCTGTGTCCTACCTCCTCTCTCACCTTCAGCAGCCAGTGCGCCAGTTTCACAATTTGTAAAAGCACAAGTGAACCTTGCTATCGGGAATTCGCCAGTCGAATAGCAGAGGCCCCGGAGAATATTCGGTCAGGCCCCCGTAATGATACGCCAAACAGCAGTTTAAACTTTATGTTTCGGATGTGGACTGGCTGGCCCAGCCTAATGAAAGGCGAATTGCGTTGCTGCTAACATTGGCAGGTTCACAAGTGCTCATTTGTGAACCTGCCAATGTTACTCATTTGTCTTTGAAAGTGAAGGGGATCAGAAGAACTTCGATGAAATAATAAAGTGCTTTGATAAGCACTATTCCCCCAAGAAAAATGAAACGTTTGAGCGCAACATGTTACGTAGGCGTACCCAGAGACCTGCCGAATCGTTTAACAGTTTTGTCACAGACCTGTGGCTGAAGGCCCAGTCGTGTAACTATGGTGACTTAAAAACTTCTTTAGCTGGTTTAGCTTAGTGGGCTAGATAGCTGGTTTGTGATGCAGAACAAGGCCAGTAGCGCGGGTTCAATTCCCGTAATGGCTTACCTGAACAGGCGCCGGAATGTGGCGACTCGGGGCTTTTCACAGTAACTTCATACTTGTGATAATAAAAGATTATTATTATTAATAATCCACGACCAAATTGTAGACTGTGTGCTTGATGATCAGCTTCGGGCAATACTATTGCGGGAGGAAGATTTAGTACTGGAAAAAGCAGTGAAGGTTTGCCAGGCGAGCGTGACTGATGTGCAAAGAATAGGCGCACTCTGCTCAAAACATTTTGGTGCCAACGTGGATAAAGAAGCCAGCGCCATGAGTGCTGTGACACACGTAACATAGAACATAGAACATAGAACGATACAGCGCAGTACAGGCCCTTCGGCCCACGATGTTGCACCGAAACAAAAGCCATCTAACCTACACTATGCCATTATCATCCATATGCTTATCCAATAAACTTTTAAATGCCCTCAATGTTGGCGAGTTCACTACTGTTGCCGGTAGGGCATTCCACGGCCTCACCACTCTTTGCATAAAGAACCTACCTCTGACCTCTGTCCTATATCTATTACCCCTCAGTTTAAAGCTATGTCCCCTCGTGCCAGCCATTTCCATCCGCGGGAGAAGGCTCTCACTGTCTACCCTATCTAACCCCATGATCATTTTGTATGCCTCTTTTAAGTCTCCTCTTAACCTTCTTCTCTCCAACGAAAACAACCTCAAGTCTATCAGCCTTTCCTCATAAGATTTTCCCTCCATACCAGGCAACATCCTGGTAACTCTCCTCTGCACCTGCTCCAAAGCCTCCACGTCCTTCCTATAATGCGGTGACCAGAACTGTACGCAATACTCCAAATGCGGCCGTACCAGAGTTTTGTACAGCTGCAACATGACCTCCTGACTCCGGAACTCAATCCCTCTACCAATAAAGGCCAACACTCCATAGGCCTTCTTCACAACCCTATCAACCTGGGTGGCAACTTTCAGGGATCTATGTACATGGACACCTAGATCCCTCTGCTCATCCACACTTCCAAGAACTTTACCATGAGCCAAATATTCCGCATTCCTGTTATTCCTTCCAAAGTGAATCACCTCACACTTCTCTACATTAAACTCCATTTGCCACCTCTCAGCCCAGCTCTGCAGCTTATCTATGTCCCTCTGTAACCTGCCTCCTTCCTCACTGTCGACAACACCACCGACTTTAGTGTCGTCTGCAAATTTACTCACCCACCCTTCTGCGCCTTCCTCTAGGTCATTGATAAAAATGACAAACAGCAACGGCCCCAGAACAGATCCTTGTGGTACGCCACTTGTAACTGAACTCCATTCTGAACATTTCCCATCAACCACCACCCTCTGTCTTCTTTCAGCTAGCCAATTTCTGATCCACATCTCTAAATCACCCTCAATCCCCAGCCTCCGTATTTTCTGCAATAGCCTACCGTGGGGAACCTTATCAAACGCTTTACTGAAATCCATATACACCACATCAACTGCTCTACCCTCGTCTACCTGTTCAGTCACCTTCTCAAAGAACTCGATAAGGTTTGTGAGGCATGACCTACCCTTTACAAAGCCATGCTGACTATCCCTGATCATATTATTCCTATCTAGATGATTATAAATCTTGTCTCATAATCCCCTCCAAGACTTTACCCACTACAGACATGAGGCTCACCGGTCTATAGTTGCTGGGGTTGTCTCTGCTCCCCTTTTTGAACAAAGGGACCACATTTGCTGTCCTCCAGTCCTCTGGCACTATTCCTGTAGCCAATAATGACATAAAAATCAAAGCCAAAGGTCCAGCAATCTCTTCCCTGGCTCCCAGAGAATCCTAGGATAAATCCCATCAGGCCCCGGGGACTTATCTATTTTCAGCCTGTCCAGAATTGCCAACACCTCTTCCCTACGTACCTCAATGCCATCTATTCTAATAGCCTGGGTCTCAGCATTCTCCTCCACAACATTATCTTTTTCCTGAGTGAATACTGATGAAAAATATTCATTTAGTATCTCGCCTATCTCTTCAGACTCCACACACAACTTCCCATCCCTGTCCTTGACTGGTCCTACTCTTACCCTAGTCATTCGCTTATTCCTGACATACCTATAGAAAGCTTTTGGGTTTTCCTTGATCCTACCTGCCAAATACTTCTCATGTCCCCTCCACGTAATGAAGAAACGTGCGGGCGGCCATTTTAAGCAGCCGACAGGAGCCACATCTTGTGCCAAAAATGTGGCACTCAACACCCCTGATGGCAATGTCCGGCCTCCGATAAGGCCTGTCCCAGGTGTGGCCTTGTTGGGCACTTTGCAAAGCGATGCTTTGCATGTTCCACCACAGATCATGCACGAGCAATGCATGCGATAGATGAAATCAATGTAGAAGAACAATTTTACATTGATTTTATCACGGCGAGAAACCATGTGGTGCACAGAAACAAAGATGGAAGTACAATCAGAAGAAAGCATGAACAGACGGTTCTGAAGTTTTATGTCTGTACTCAAGTCAAAGGTAATGCTCAATAATACCTTAATTGGGTGTGACTTTGACCTAAACCTAGTAAATCGGCATATTTTGCAGCAACTAAATGTGAAACAAGATGTTATAACCTGCCTACTTACGATTGGCTGGGGACTAATGACTATCCCACAATCCTATGGGAGTATGAACTTCCCCAATGAGGGCGGCGGAGAAACTCCTAGTATAAATAAGCTGGCCAGTTCAGGAACCAGCCGGAAGGACAAGGTAGCAAGGGAAGTTACTGCTACTGTTATGTATATATTATTATAGTAAATAAACGTTATTACTTTGTATCCTTAAAACTCGTGCTGGATTCTTCGTGGCCCTTACAAAACTGGCGACGAAGGTAAAAGTGAATAGCTGTCTACACTGCTGAAGCCACCTCCCTGGATTTTTGTTGGATACAGGTTGGAAGTTGTTTTCTATTATACCATGCCTCTGTACGGACGTTTGGATGTTTTTGATGCTGCGCTGGAAAGCTGGAACCAGTACACACAACGGATGCGTTACTATTTCCGGGCAAACAATATCACTGAAAACGAGCGCCAGGTGGTCATATTGCTCACCGCCTGCGGGCCGCATACGTTTGGGGTGATTAGGAGCCTTACGTACCCAGCTGCGCCGGACACCAAAACGTTTGACGAACTTGTGAATATAGTGGGGCAACACTTTAACCCAACCCCGTCCACGATAGTCCAGCGTTACCGGTTTAATACCGCTGAGAGGACCCCTGGAGAATCCCTTGCCGATTTTTTATCCAGGCTACGCGGGATTGCGGAATACTGTGACTATGGTGAGACCTTGTCCGAAATGTTACGCGACCGTTTGGTTTGCGGTATTAACAATGCAGCAACCCAGAGAAAGTTGTTAGCGGAGCCAACATTGACTTTTCAACAGGCAATACAAATAGTCTTGTCCCGAGAGAGCGCAGTGCGAGGAGTACAGGAGCTACAGGGAATGGAAGTGCATGCCTTGGGGCGCAACCCTTTCCGCCCAAAAACGTCCCCCCGCACTCCTGCGGTACCTTGGGCGAAGCAACGACCGGACCGACGCCAGTGGCCATCGGACATTCCTCCCCGAAGGGAGCCTTCTCCAGAGCCAATGGATGAGGAGCCATGTCCGTGTCAGACTTGTAGGCGCCGACCCCGTCGCGGACGGCGGTCCTGGGGACGCCAGAGGTGCTGTCGTTCCGACCGAAACTGGGACCAGCCCAGGGGCCGTAACGGGGACCAGCCCAGAGGCCGTACCTTCCATGTGGATGAACCTGCGGCGACCACTCCTGAGGACGTGGAGACGGAGGACGACTGCCTGCAGCTGCATTGTGTGGCAGCTCCCCGTGTGGCCCCCATTAAGGTGACAGTACGGGTCAATGGCCACCCGCTGGAGATGGAGTTGGATACTGGCGCAGCGGTCTCCGTGATCGCCCAGAGGACATTCGACCGCATCAAGCAGGGTATACAGACCCTTACATTAACTGACTCACAGGCCAGGTTGGCCACCTACATAGGGGAACCACTGGACATTGCAGGAACTACAATGACCCCTGTTGTCTATGGAAGCCAGGAGGGGCGTTTCCCACTTATCGTAGTGCGTGGCCATGGGCCCAGCCTGTTGGGTCGGGACTGGTTGCGCCATTTGCGGTTGCGATGGCAGCACATCCTCCAAACAGTTTCTGGAGGGTTGACCAAGGTGCTAGGACGATACCCAGATGTATTCCAGCCTGGTTTGGGGAAAATAAAAGGGGCTGTAGCCCGTATCCAAGTTGAACCAGGAGCCACGTCGCGCTATTTCCGGGCGCGCCCAGTGCCTTACGCTTTGCTCGAGAAGGTAGAAGGGGAGCTCACTCGTTTGGAGAGTTTGGGTATTATCAGGCCCGTCCGTTTTGCTGACTGGGCAGCACCAATTGTACCAGTAATGAAGCCAGATGCCACAGTTCGCTTGTGTGGCGACTATAAACTTACAGTGAATAGAGTTTCCCGACTCGACCGATACCCAATGCCTCGCATAGAGGATCTCTACGCGAAACTTGCAGGTGGACTCTCATTCACAAAATTAGATATGAGTCACGCCTACCTGCAGTTGGAGCTGGACCCTGCCTCCCGACCATATGTAACAATTAACACACACCGGGGCCTGTATGAATATACACGGTTGCCCTTTGGAGTATCCTTTGCCTGCGCAATTTTTCAACGTGTTATGGAGGGCATTTTGAGAGGTTTACCACGTGTGGCTGTCTACCTAGATGACGTGTTGATTACAGGGACGTCGGAGCAAGAGCATTTGGAAAATCTGGAGGCTGTCCTTAGACGCCTTTCGGAGGCTGGAGTCCGTTTACGTCACACAAAGTGCGTATTTCAGGCAAAAGAAGTAGTCTACCTAGGTTATCGGGTGGACCGCGAGGGTCTGCACCCCGTCGCAGAGAAGGTGCGTGCAATTCAACATGCCCCCACCCCGACTGACACTTCGCATCTTCGTTCTTTTCTTGGTCTCGTAAACTATTACGGGAAGTTCCTCCCCAATCTGGCAACTACGCTGGCCCCCTTGCACCTGCTGCTAAAGAAAAATCACACCTGGGTTTGGGGTCAGCCGCAAGAAACCGCTTTCCGGTGGGTAAAGCAACAATATGATCCGGGAAAGCCTTTGCTCGTCACATGTGATGCATCCCCGTATGGTATTGGGGCCGTCCTGTCCCACAAGATGGAGAACGGGGCCGAGCGACCGATAGCTTTCGCCTCCCGAACATTGACTGCAGCGGAGAAAAAGTACGCGCAGATCGAGAAGGAGGGCCTGCAGTGGTCTTCGCGGTGAAACGCTTCCACCAGTATGTGTACGGCCGCCATTTCACTATCGTGACTGATCATAAGCCCCTGCTGGGACTCTTCAGAGAGGATAAGCCAATACCGCCCATTGCTTCTGCACGGATCCAGCGCTGGGCTTTGTTGCTTGCTGCATATGAGTATTCTCTGGAGCACAAACCAGGTACGCAGATAGCAAATGCCGACGCACTGAGCCAATTGCCTTTATCGACCGGCCCCATGTCGACCCCCACGATCGGTGAGGTGGTTGCAACCCTAAATTTTATGGACACCTTGCCTGTCACGGCATCACAGATCCGTGAGTGGACCCAGACGGAGCGAGTCCTGTCAAAGGTTCGGCACATAGTCCTGTATGGTGGGCAGCATAGACAGCTCCCAGGCGAGTTGCGGGCATTTTCCTCCAAGCTGTCAGAGTTCAGCGTGGAAGACGGCATCCTCTTGTGGGGGACGCGTGTGATTGTCCCGGAAAAAGGCCAGGAGCTGATATTATCAGACTTGCACAATGGGCATCCGGGCGTGACCAAGATGAAAATGTTGGCCCGGAGTTATGTCTGGTGGCCAGGCCTCGACACCGACATTGAGAAGGTGGCCCAAAACTGCTCCATTTGCCAGGAGCATCAGAAGCTTTCCCCTACATCACTGGGAATGGCCAGGCCCTTGGGCACGCTTACATGCAGATTTCGCAGGCCCTTTTCAGGGATCCATGTTCCTTCTACTAATTGACGCGCAGTCCAAATGGCTGGAGGTGCATAAGATGCAGGGGACAACGTCCTGCGCAACAATTGAAAAGATGCGTTTATCATTTAGTACACATGGCCTCCCCGAGGTGCTGGTCACGGATAATGGCACTCCATTCACGAGTGAGGAGTTTGCTAGGTTTACAAAGATGAACGGCATCCGCCATATCCGCACTGCCCCTTACCACCCGGCTTCAAATGGGTTGGCAGAGCGTGCAGTGCAAACATTCAAAAGAGGCCTAAAGAAGCAGTCTTCCGGATCAATGGACACGAGACTGGCTCGCTTTTTGTTTACGTACAGGACCACCCCCATGCAGTGACTGGGGTAGCTCCCGCAGAACTCCTAATGGGCCGAAGACTTCGCACCCGCCTTAGTATGGTCTTCCCGGACATTGGCGCAAAAGTACGCCGCACACAAGAACGGCAGGGACAGGGATTTTCTCGGCATCGTCCGATTCGGCAGTTTGCGCCCGGTGACCCAGTATTCGTGCGGAATTTTGCTGGTGGTGCCCAATGGGTTCCTGGTGTAATCCTTCGCCAAACGGGCCCTATATCCTACCAAGTGCAAGCCCAGGGTCGTCTCCAGCGAAAACACGTAGACCACGTCCGATCCAGAAGATCATCCCCTCAAAAGATTCCCCGTCCCCGGAGCTCATTTCAACAGCCGCAAAGACCAGAGACAAGGGAAGGTAGTCCTCAAAACCTTCCACTGGTGCCTCACTCGAAGCCTGCGCAGGTCGTTACGGGACCGAATGGAGATAGAGACGCTGACATGACGGAGGCAGCAGACTCTGACTCCGAGATGGAGACACAGGATGCATCAGAGGGGGAATCCTCGGGTCCACAGGCCGTGGATGTACAACCGCGCCGTTCATCACGGAAGCGCCGGTCTCCGTCTCGTTACACGCCGCCTGATCCAGCACCGCGTGCAAATGGCGTCCGGCCTGCGGCCAAACGAGTTTGACGCCTTCCTTCGTGAAGGTGAAGTCACACGGGATCAGGGGTGAGCTGGCAAGGTGGATACAGAACTGGCTAGGCCATAGAAGGCAGAGAGTAGCAATGGAAGGATGCTTTTCTCATTGGAGGGCTGTGACCAGTGGTGTTCCACAGGGATCAGTGCTGGGACCTTTGCTCTTTGTAGTATATATAAATGATTTGGAGGAAAATGTAACTGGTCTGATTAGTAAGTTTGCAGACGACACAAAGGTTGGTGGAATTGCGGATAGCGATGAGGACTGTCAGAGGATACAGCAGGATTTAGATTGTTTGGAGACTTGGGCAGAGAGATGACAGATGGAGTTTAATCCAGACAAATGTGAGGTAATGCATTTTGGAAGGTCTAATGCAGGCAGGGAATATACAGTGAATGGTAGAACCCTCAAGAGTATTGAAAGTCAAAGAGATCTAGGAGTACAGGTACACAGGTCATTGAAAGGGGCAACACAGGTGGAGAAGGTAGTCAAGAAGGCATACGGCATGCTTGCCTTCATTGGCCGGGGCATTGAGTATAAGAATTGGCAAGTCATGTTGCAGCTGTATAGAACCTTAGTTAGGCCACACCTGGAGTATAGTGTTCAATTCTGGTCGCCACACTACCAGAAGGATGTGGAGGCTTTAGAGAGGGTGCAGAAGAGATTTACCAGAATGTTGTCTGGTATGGAGGGCATTAGCTATGAGGAGCGGTTGAATAAACTCGGTTTGTTCTCACTGGAACGAAGGAGGTTGAGGGGAGACCTGATAGAGGTATACAAAATTATGAGGGGCATAGACAGAGTGGATAGTCAGAGGCTTTTCCCCAGGGTAGAGGGGTCAATTACTAGGGGGCATAGGTTTAAGGTGAGAGGGGCAAGGTTTAGAGTAGATGTACGAGGCAAGTTTTTTACGCAGAGGGTAGTGGGTGCCTGGAACTCGCTACCGGAGGAGGTGGTGGAAGCAGGGACGATAGTGACATTTAAGGGGCATCTTGACAAATACAAGAATAGGATGGGAATAGAGGGATACGGACCCAGGAAGTGTAGAAGATTGTAGTTTAGTCGGGCAGCGTGGTCGGCACGGGCTTGGAGGGCCGAAGGGCCTGTTCCTGTGCTGTACATTTCTTTGTTCTTTGTTCGCCAGGGTCTTCGGTGGATTCCTTGGACTTTGGGGGGGGAGGGATGTTATAACCTGCCTACTTACGATTGGCTGGGGACGAATGACTGTCCCACAATCCTATGGGAGTATGAACTTCCCCAATGAGGGGGGCGGAGAAACTCCTAGTATAAATAAGCTGGCCAGTTCAGGAACCAGCAGGAAGGAGAAGGTAGCAAGGGAAGTTACTGCTACTGTTATGTATATATTATTATAGTAAATAAACGTTATTACTTTGTATCCTTAAAACTCGTGTGGATTCTTCGTGGCCCTTACAAAACAAGACTTTACGAATCAGTCAGGAATAATGATAGACTTCGGCAGCAGAATGTTAGAGACTTTTGATGTTTGTGCATTAGTGCTCTCAGTAGCAACCGTATCACACACAATACTTTTTCAGACAGTAGATTTGGATGTGGACTCAGTAATTGGTTTCAAAATGTGTGAATTATTAAATCTAGTTGAATGATTAAATCTCCTAGGAGATACCTGGTCACCTGAACACAGTGGATTACTGCAAAGCGTTATGGTATACACGGTGTGTGAGGATTTAGAAGAAATCCTGGTGGAAGACGACAAACCAGGCATAGAGACGGAACTCAAAGAGAAAATGCTGAAAAATTTTAGCAGGTCTGGCAGCATCTGTAGGGAGAGAAAAGTACAGATGATCCTTTGTCAAAGCTAAAAGACAGAAGAAGTGGGAAATATTTATACTGTGGAGTGAGAATGAAAGATGAGTCATAGCCACAGAAACCCAGGGAAACGGGGTACTAATAGCCAGAGAAAGCAAGGGGAAAGAGTGCTAATGGCAGTCCCCAGAGAGAACAAAAGGTGTGAAAGGCCAAACAGCAGAGAAACTAACATCAGAGGGTAAACTGTGACAGATGTAGATCTGGGGGGAGGGGAAGGGGGAAGCAAAGAGGAGGAAAGGTGGATGAGATGCATATATATATATAAAGAAAGGCAAGAAAGAAAGAAATGGTAAAAGACAGTTAAAATGAAATGGGATGAAAACAAATGGGTTGAGGACGGAACTGAGCATTCTGCAATTCTGGCAAACAGTCTTGAAGAACGTGTCTCGGCTCAATGGCATGATACGAGGTTATGATGAGCCCATATTAGAGCATCTACATGATCTGAGTGTTAAATGGACAGAGAATAAAAAGCCATGGACCTTCACTCTGGAGTTTACATTCGGGGCTAATGAGTATTTCAGGAATGAGGTGATTATCAAAGTGTATCAATTGGACTCACAGCCGCTGACATCGTGCGTGGATGAGCCGCAGATATTGTCTGCACAGTCTGCACAATCAACTGGAAGGAAGGCAAGAACGTCACAGTTCAAGAACCTCGAACGAAACCAAACCACGGGGGTCGAAGCAATCCACAAACCGACAGGAATGTCACTCAAGGAATCATTCTTCATCTTCGAACCCTCCAGTTCCACAGAGTGGAATTTTAAGCGCCCTATTTCGAAAGCACAGGTGAACAGACTGGCGATCATTCTGATTTCAAGGCCAAGTACCATGAGAAGTTATTTAAGTTACAGATGATGATAAAGGTGAGAGGGATGATGAGCATGATGAGCTGCTTGTACAGTTCTTCTCCAGCAGCACAGATGAGGGTCCAGAGATAAGACTCCGTTGGTCTGCAAGCAATCACGAGGTGGTCATGGGGGATGCCCGGACCGCGCTGGCCTCTATGGAGAGCGGGAGATCAGAGATGTCGCAGCCAGAATTGAAGTCTGCTGATATCACTGCGATCAGCCAGTGAGAAAACCAGAAGCTCAAGAAATCGTACCGATCCTACAAAAGCTGGCCTCGGAGATTGAAGATGTCCCATCGCAAGTTCTGGAAACGGCTCCAATGACGCACTCCCAAGCAGTCGGCGACACCGAGGACGAGTGGGGGGACATCGAGGAATATGCTGGGTGCAATGATGCGGAGATTGAATTATTAGGTGACTCTGACATTGACTTGGAAGGCAAGCTAATGACCATATCATTGTGCAGCTCCACTGACCACGAGTTTGATCTAGAAGACCCAGGGCTTGGATCGACTCAACCGCAAGCCATCTCCAGTGATGATGAGCAAGCCGAGATGAAGTGAGACCGCCAAACATAGTTCCATCCTCCGTGCCGGAACCATAGTCCGAGGTGATCCAGCATGCTGATGAGGATGCAGAAATGGGCGTGTTAACACCGATCAGAGATGGGGAAACGCATACACCCTTTTGGACACTTCACCGCACAGCAACGACCAGCATCACAAAAGAGGCCGCAACAAAGAAAACAACCACGGGACACACCAGACCACTCCACCGTGTCCAGAAAAAGAGAAAGAAAAGGGAGAAAAGGTTGAGAGAACGACTGCATCCCGCTGGCCAACCAGTATCAAAGGCACTTACAGGTAACAAGCAACAATGTGCCAAGAAACTAAAGCAAAAGCGTCTGCTGACGCAAGTATGGTGGTCTTGGACCAAAGCCTTTCAATGACACAGGGCAAAGCACAAGTCAAGCAACAGTCCGGCAAGTGAGCTCGACTCTGCAGAAGCAGACACCGGATGGAAGCACTGATTTCTGCACAGAGGCAGTGGCAGAGTGGTCACTATACTAGTAATCCAGAGACCCAGGATAATGATCTGGGGAACCGGGTTCGAATCCCATCACGGCAGGTGATGGAATTTAAACTAAAAAAAAAATCTGGAATGAAGTCTAATTACGACATTGTCGATTGTTGCCCTTTCGGGAAGGAAATCTGCAATCCTTGTCTGGCCGACATGTAGGTTGCCTCTTAAACGGCCTAGCAAGCCACTCAGTTGTATCCAACCGTGACAAAAACACAAAAAAGGAATGAAACTGGTCGTACTACCAGGCACCGGAAATGACAACGGCAAACCCAGCCCTGTCAACCCTGCAAAGTCCTCCTTACTAACATCTGGGGGCTTGAGCCAAAGTTTGGAGAGCAGTCTCACAGACTAGTTAAGCAACAGCCTGACATAAGTCATACTCACAGAATCATGCATTACAGACAGCATCCCAGGCAGCACTATCACCATTCCTAAGTATGTCCTGTCTCACCGGCAGGGCAACCCCAGCAGAGGTGGTGGCACAGTGGTATAGTCCTCAACATCGACTCTGGACTCCGTGAAGTCTCATGGCTTCAGGTTAAACATGGGGAAGGAAACCTCCTGCTGATTATCATGTACTGGCCACCATCAACTGATGAATCAGTACTCCTCCATGTTGAACACCACTTGGAGGAAGCACTGAGGGTGGCAAGGGCGCAGAATGTGCTCTGGGTGAGGGATTTCAAAAGTGGCAAAGTAGCACCACCACAGACCGAGCTGGCCGGGTCCTAAAGGACATAGCTGCTAGACTGAGACTGCAGCAGGTGGTGAGGGGACCAACAAGAGGGAAAAACATACTTGACCTCATCCTCACCAATCTGTCTGCTGCAGGTTTCCATGACAGTATCAGTAGAAGTGACCACCGCACAATCCTTGTGAAGACAAAGTCCCGTCTTCACATTATTGATACCCTCAATCATGTGTGACATTACCTCCGTGCTAAATGGGATAGACTTCGAACAGATGTAGCAACTCAAGACTGCGCATCCATGAGGTATTGTGGGCCATCAGTCTTGTATTCAACCACAATCTGCAACCTCATGGCCTGACATATCCCCCACTCTACCATTACCCACCAAGCCAAGGGATTCAATGAAGTGTTTGGGAGAGCATGCCAGGAGCAACATCAGGCATACCGAAGAATGAGGTGTCAACCTGATGAAGCTACGACACAGGACTACTTGTGTGCCAAACAGCATAAGCAGCAAGTAACAGACAGAGCTAAGCGATTCCACAACCAACGCATCAGATCTAAGCTCTGCAATCTTGCCACATCCAGCCGTGAATGGTGGTGGACCATTAAACAACTACTGGAGGAGGAGGCTCCACAAATATCGCCATCCTCAATGATGGAGGAGCCCAGCACATATGTGCAAAAGACAAGGCTGAGGCATTCGCAACAATCTCCAGCCAGAAATGCCGAGTTGAATATCCATCTCAGTCTCCTCCGGAGGTCCCCAGCATCACAGATGTCAGTTTTCAGCCAATATGATCCACTCCATGTGATATCAAGAAACGGCTGAATGCACTGGATACTGCAAAGGCTATGGGGCCTGATATTATTCCGGCAATAGTACCGAAGACTTGTGTTCCAGAACTTGCCGCACCCCTAGCCAAGCTGTTCCAGTACAGCTACAACCAAAGAGAAAATGGTGGAAAATCTCGGTAGGTCTGGCAGCATCTGTAGGGAGAGAAAAGAGCTAACGTTTCGAGTCCAGATGACCCTTTGTCAAAGCTTTTGTCCAGTACAACCACAACACTGGCATCTACCCGGCAATGTGGAAAATTGCCCAAGTGTGTCCTGTACACAAGAAACAGGACAAATCCAACCCAGCCAATTACCGCCCTATCAGTCTACTTTCTCCATCATCAGCAAAGTTATGGAAGGGATCATCAACAGTGCTTTCAAGCGGCACTTACTCGGCAATAACCTGCTCACGGACGCTCAGTTTCGGTTCCGCCAGGGTCACTCAGCTCCTGACCTCTTTACAGCCTTGGTTCAAACATGGACAAAACAGCTGAATGCTAGAGGTGAGGTGAGAGTGACTGCCTTTGACATCAAGGCAGCATTTGACCGGGTATGGCATCAAGGAGCCCTAACTAAACTGGAGTCAATGGGAATCAGGAGGGAAACTCTCCGTTGGTTGGAGTCATACCTGGCACAAAAGAAGATGGTTGTGGTGGTTGGAGGCAGTCATCTCAGCTCCAGGACATCACTGCAGGAGTTCCTCAGGGTAGTGTCCTAGGCCCAACCATCTTCAGCTGCTTTATCAATTACCTGCCTTCCATCATAGGGTCAGAAGTGGGGATGTTTACGGATGACAGCACAGTGGTTAGCACAGTTGCTTCACACTCCAGGGTCCCAGGTTCGATTCCCAACTTGGTCACTGTCAGTGCGGAGTATGCCTGGGTTTCCTCCGGGCGCTCCGGTTTCCTCCCACAGTCCAAAGATGTGCATGTTAGGTGGATTAGCCATGCTAAATTGTCCTTAGTGCCCAGAAAGGGTTACTAAGTTGCGTGGATAGGGTGGAGGTGTGGGCTTGTGTGGGGTGCTCTTTCCAAGGGCCATTGCAGACACGATGGGTTGAATGGCCTCTTTCTGCACTGTAAATTCTATGATGACTGCACAATGTTCGCGACTCCTCAGATAATGAAGCAGTCCATGTCCAAATGCAGATCTGGACAATATCCAGGCTTGTGCTGACAAGTGGCAAGTTACATTCACTCTACACAAGTTTCAGGCAATGACCATCTCCTACAAGATCCTCTAACTATCGCCCCTTGACATTCAATGGCATTACCATCGCTGAATCCCCCACAATCAACATCCTGGTGGTTATCAATGATCAGAAACTGAACTGGACTAGCCACATTAATACTGTGGCTACCAGGACAGGTCAAAGGCTAGGAATCCTATGGCGAGTAACTCACTTCCTGACACCCCCCCCCCCACAAAGCCTGTCCAGCATCTACAAGGTGTAATGGAATACTCTCCACTTGCCTGGTTGAGTGCAGCTCCAACAACACTCAAGAAGCTCAACACCATCCAGGACAAAGCAGCCCACTTGATTGCCCCTCCTTCCGCAAGCATTCAAACCCTCCACCACTGATGAACAATGCAGCCATGTATACCCATCTACAAGATGCACTGCAGTAACTCGCCAATGTTCCTTAAACAGCACCTTCCAAACCCACAATCAATACCATCTAGAAGGACAAGAGCAGAAGATATTCGGAGGAAGTTCCAGGATTTTGCCCCAGCGACAGTGAAAGAACGTCGATATATTTCCAAGTCACTCACCACCCTGACTTGGAAATATATCGCCGTTCCTTCATTGTCGCTGGGGCAAAATCCTGGAACTCCCTCACTAACAGCGCAGTGGGTGTATGTACACCTCAAGGACTGCAGCAGTTCAAGAAGGCAACTCATCATCACCTTCTGATGAGCAACTAGGGATGGGCAATAAATGCTGGTCTAACCAGCGACGCCCACATCCCGTAAATTAATTTTTAAAAAAGACAAATTATCATGTGAGAGATGTTTAAGAGATGTTTTTGTCTTATCACATGGCTTCAGTGATGTCATTGTGTGGGTGGAGCTGGGCTGTTGCACTGTGTTGGGAGCTGGGCTGTGACTCTGAGTTTACTTTTGCTTTGAGTTTGAACTGCTTTTTTGTACTGCATAGGTTGAAAAGAAGTGTCTCTTATCTTCATTTTAAAAGCTGTTTCCAGACTGCTTGATAACTTAAAAGAAATAATTGTTTTCTGGAAGGAACTCAAACCTGCTGTTTGGAAAGGAAACAAGAGCATCCTTACCAGCTCTTGAGTGCCGTGTGCTGGGCCACACCTTTGAAAAAGGTTTTCTACTTGGATCTTGTTATTAAATTGGAACAGTTAATTCTCCGGTTCTTAACCCCCCCCCCCACACACACACACAAACTCCATGATTAGACTGTCTACGTTTTGGAAAAAGGCCTTGGGGATGAAGATCGGAATGGATCTAAACAAGAAGAGGAACCTTGGCCGTACGTTCATCTTGATCATCTGCACTCTCCCTGCCAAGGAGAGTGGGAGTGAGCCCCACTGTTGAAGGTCTTTTCTCTGTTCCTCCACCAGGCTGGTCAGGTTCCACTTGTGGATCTGTGTCCAGTCTCTGGCTATCTGGATCCCCAGGTAACGGAATCTGTTCTGGGCCGTTTTCAATGGGAGCCCCTCCAGCTCTGCCCCTTCCCCTTTTGGGTTCACTGGGAATGCCTCGTTTTGCCCAGGTTAAGTTTGTAGCCCGAGAAGGTGACAAACTCTTTCAGTATTTGCAGTATTTCCTTCAATCCCTCCTGTGGCTTCGTGCTCTGTGCTCTCTGTCTCCTCTCCGAAGCCTGCTTAGTGGCTTCGGAGGTGTACATTGTATTCTTCTGTTTGAAGCTTAAGTAGTGTGAGTCACCTTGGTTTAGCTAAGTTCTATATAAGAGACAGGCATCAAGCGCACACTCAGTAAACTGCGCACGTGAAGGAGACACATCCTGAGTGAGACACAGCCAGAGTTGGAATTGGAACTTGGTAATTCGTTGCGGAGTGGGAGGAAGTGTTGTTTCCCTTTTTGTTCTGTTTTCTTCATTTGGCTTTGTAACTAGTAATCTGCAGGGAGAGATCCAGAGTGCATTCCGGGAAGCAGAGAGAAAACCAGGTAGCACCCTGGGAAGGTAGGTGATATAAAAATCTTACCCCCAGGTTCCAGCGGCCTTCATTTGCGGGAGCGGGAGAGTGTGAGCGAGCTGGGGAGCAGCTTGGAAACAGGTAAGTGATAGATATTCTGAGTGATCCGACTTGGGGGGGGGGGGGGGGGGGGGGAACTGAAAAGTGGCGTCACAGGAAAGCTGTAACCTGATTGGCTGGGAGGGAATCTGCACTAAATTTAAAAATTAAACATCGTTGAACTAATTAAACATAATTAATTATTACTTAATCATAATTTAGAGGGGTATCTAAGCCAGAGACCGGAGAGTACTGTATTCAGCATTTACATTTATAGTAGAAATCTAGTGCTAGGAAACATCTAGTTAACAGTAACTTTAAAAAAAATATTTTAAAAATTTAATTTATTAATTAGTTAACGCAATGTCAATTAGAGGGGTGCAGGGCTCTGACTGTGAGATATGGCAGGTCCGGGAGGCTTCCAGCGTCCTGGGTGGCTACATCTGCAGAAAGTGCACCCAACTGGGGCTCCTCACAGACCGCATGGTTCGGTTGGAGCAGCAGTTGGCGGAAAGCGTCATAGATAGCAGTTATATAGATGTGGTCACACCCAAGGTGCAGGCAGAGAGATAGGTGACCACCAGAAGGGGCAGGCAGTCAGAGCAGGAATCCTCTGTGGTTGTCCCCCTCTCGAACAGGTATACCCCTTTGGATACTGTCCGGGTGGGATAGCCTATCAGGGAAACCAGCAGCAGCCAGAGCAGTGGCACCACGGCTGGCTCTGATGTTCAGCAGGGAGGCTCAAAGCGCAGAAGAGCAATAGTCATAGCGGACTCTATAGTCAGGGACACAGATCGGCGCTTCTGTGGATGTGAAAGAGACTCCAGGATGGTATATTGCCTCCTTGGTGCCAGGGTCCAGGATGTCTTAGAACGGGTAATGGGCATCCTGAAGGGGGAGGGCAAACAGGCAGAGGTCTAATAATAAAACCCATTGGTCTGAGGTAAGTACCATATTTTATTATATTATTATTTTTTATAAAAATTTAATTTAGTTGTTAGCCAGATCTTGGTAGAAAGTTAGAGGAATGGCAGGGAAGGGAGTGCAATGTTCCTCCTGCAGGATGTTTGAGGTGAGGGATGCAGTTAGTGTCCCTGCTGATTTTACCTGCAGGAAGTGCTGCCATCTCCAGCTCCTCCAAGACCGAGTTAGGGAACTGGAGCTGGAGTTGGAAGAACTTCGGATCATTCGGGAGGCAGAAGGGGTCATAGATAGCAGCTTCAGGGAATTAGTTACACCAAAGATTGGAGATAGGTGGGTAACTGTAAGAGGGACTGGGAAAAAACAGTCAGTGCAGGGATCCCCTGCGGTCGTTCCCCTGAGAAACAAGTATACCGCTTTGGATACTTGTGGGGGGGGGGAACTTACCAGAAGTAAGCCATGTGGTACGGGCCTCTGGCACGGAGTCTGTCCCTGTTGCTCAGAAGGGAAGGGGGGAGAGGAGCAGAGCATTAGTAATTGGGGACTCTATAGTCAGGGGCACAGATAGGAGATTTTGTGGGAGCGTGAGAGACTCACGTTTGGTATGTTGCCTCCCGGGTGCAAGGGTACGTGATGTCTCGGATCGTGTTTTCCGGGTCCTTAGGGGGGAGGGGGAGCAGCCCCAAGTCGTGGTCCACATTGGCACCAACGACATAGGTAGGAAAGGGGACAAGGATGTCAGGCAGGCTTTCAGGGAGCTAGGATGGAAGCTCAGAACTAGAACAAACAGAGTTGTTATCTCTGGGTTGTTGCCCGTGCCACGTGATAGTGAGATGAGGAATAGGGAGAGAGAGCATTTAAACACGTGGCTACAGGGATGGTGCAGGCGGGAGGGTTTCAGATTTTTGGATAACTGGGGCTCTTTCTGGGGAAGGTGGGACCTCTACAGACAGGATGGTCTACATCTGAACCTGAGGGGCTCAAATATCCTGGGGGGGAGATTTGTTAGTGCTCTTTGGGGGGGTTTAAACTAATGCAGCAGGGGCATGGGAACCTGGATTGTAGTTTTAGGGTAAGGGAGAATGAGAGTATAGAGGTCAGGAGCACAGATTTGACGTCGCAGGAGAGGGCCAACGTTCAGGTAGGTGGTTTGAAGTGTGTCTACTTCAATGCCAGGAGTATACGAAACAAGGTAGGGGAACTGGCAGCGTGGGTTGGTACCTGGGACTTCGATGTTATGGCCATTTCGGAGACATGGATAGAGCAGGGACAGGAATGGATGTTGCAGGTTCCGGGGTTTAGGTGTTTTAGTAAGCTCAGAGAAGGAGGCAAAAGAGGGGGAGGTGTGGCGCTGCTAGTCAAGAGCAGTATTACGGTGGCGGAGAGGATGCTAGATGGGGACTCTTCTTCCGAGGTAGTATTGGCTGAAGTTAGAAACAGGAAAGGAGAGGTCACCCTGTTGGGAGTTTTTTTATAGGCCTCCTAATAGTTCTAGGGATGTAGAGGAAAGGATGGCGAAGATGATTCTGGATATGAGCGAAAGTAACAGGGTAGTTATTATGGGAGACTTTAACTTTCCAAATATTGACTGGAAAAGATATAGTTCGAGTACAATAGATGGGTCGTTTTTTGTACAGTGTGTGCAGGAGGGTTTCCTGAAACAATATGTTGACAGGCCAACAAGAGGCGAGGCCACGTTGGATTTGGTTTTGGGTAATGAACCAGGCCAGGTGTTGGATTTGGAGGTAGGAGAGCACTTTGGGGACAGTGACCACAATTCGGTGACGTTTACGTTAATGATGGAAAGGGATAAGTATACACCGCAGGGCAAGAGTTATAGCTGGGGGAAGGGCAATTATGATGCCATTAGACGTGACTTGGGGGGGATAAGGTGGAGAAGTAGGCTGTAAGTGTTGGGCACACTGGATAAGTGGGGCTTGTTCAAGGATCAGCTACTGCGTGTTCTTGATAAGTATGTACCGGTCAGACAGGGAGGAAGGCGTCGAGCGAGGGAACCGTGGTTTACCAAGGAAGTGGAATCTCTTGTTAAGAGGAAGAAGGAGGCCTATGTGAAGATGAAGTGTGAAGTTTCGGTTGGGGCGATGGATAGTTACAAGGTAGCGAGGAAGGATCTAAAGAGAGAGCTAAGACGAGCAAGGAGGGGACATGAGAAGTATTTGGCAGGAAGGATCAAGGAAAACCCAAAAGCTTTCTATAGGTATGTCAGGAATAAGCGAATGACTAGGGAAAGAGTAGGACCAGTCAAGGACAGGGATGGGAAATTGTGTGTGGAGTCTGAAGAGATAGGCGAGATACTAAATGAATATTTTTCGTCAGTATTCACTCAGGAAAAAGATAATGTTGTGGAGGAGAATGCTGAGCCCCAGGCTAATAGAATAGATGGCATTGAGGTACGTAGGGAAGAGGTGTTGGCAATTCTGGACAGGCTGAAAATAGATAAGTCCCCGGGACCTGATGGGATTTATCCTAGGATTCTATGGGGGGCCAGGGAAGAGATTGCTGGACCTTTGGCTTTGATTTTTATGTCATCATTGGCTACAGGAATAGTGCCAGAGGACTGGAGGACAGCAAATGTGGTCCCTTTGTTCAAAAAGGGGAGCAGAGACAACCCCGGCAACTATAGACCGGTGAGCCTCACGTCTGTAGTGGGTAAAGTCTTGGAGGGGATTATAAAGGACAAGATTTAAAATCATCTAGATAGGAATAATATGATCAGGGATAGTCAGCATGGCTTTGTGAAGGGTAGGTCATGCCTCACAAACCTTATTGAGTTCTTTGAGAAGGTGACTGAACAGGTAGACGAGGGTAGAGCAGTTGATGTGGTGTATATGGATTTCAGCAAAGCGTTTGATAAGGTTCCCCACGGTAGGCTATTGCAAAAAATACGGAGGCTGGGGATTGAGGGTGATTTAGAGATGTGGATCAGAAATTGGCTAGCTGAAAGACAGAGGGTGGTGGTTGATGGGAAATGTTCAGAATGGAGTACAGTCACAAGTGGAGTACCACAAGGATCTGTTCTGGGGCCGTTGCTGTTTGTCATTTTTATCAATGACCTAGAGGAAGGCGCAGAAGGGTGGGTGAGTAAATTTGCAGACGATACTAAAGTCGGTGGTGTTGTCGATAGTGTGGAAGGATGTAGCAGGTTACAGAGGGATATAGATAAGCTGCAGAGCTGGGCTGAGAGGTGGCAAATGGAGTTTAATGTAGAGAAGTGTGAGGTGATTCACTTTGGAAGGAATAACAGGAATGCGGAATATTTTGCTAATGGTAAATTCTCTAAAGTGTGGATGAGCATAGGGATCTAGGTGTCCATGTACATAGATCCCTGAAAGTTGCCACCCAGGTTGATAGGGTTGTGAAGAAGGCCTATGGAGTGTTGGCCTTTATTGGTAGAGGGATTGAGTTCCGGAGTCGGGAGGTCATGTTGCAGCTGTACAGAACTCTGGTACGGCCGCATTTGGAGTATTGCGTACAGTTCTGGTCACCGCATTATAGCGGGGACGTGGAGGCTTTGGAGCGGGTGCAGAGGAGATTTACCAGGATGTTGCCTGGTATGGAGGGAAAATCTTATGAGGAAAGGCTGATGGACTTGAGGTTGTTTTCGTTGGAGAGAAGAAGGTTAAGAGGAGACTTAATAGAGGCATACAAAATGATCAGGGGGTTGGATAGGGTGGACAGTGAGAGCCTTCTCCCGCGGATGGATATGGCTGGCACGAGGGGACATAACTTTAAACTGAGGGGTAATAGATATAGGACAGAGGTCAGAGGTAGGTTCTTTACGCAAAGAGTAGTGAGGCCGTGGAATGCCCTACCTGCTACAGTAGTGAACTCGCCAACATTGAGGGCATTTAAAAGTTTATTGGATAAACATATGGATGATAATGGCATAGTGTAGGTTAGATGGCTTTTGTTTTGGTGCAACATCGTGGGCCGAAGGGCCTGTACTGCGCTGTATTGTTCTATGTTCTATGTAGGTCGTGGTACATATTGGTACTTCCTGCAGCAGGAGTTCAGGGAGCTAGGCAGAAAGTTAAAAAACAGAACCTCTCGGGTTGTAATCTCGGGATTACTCCCTGTGCCACATGCCATTGAGGCTACAAATAGGAAGATAGAGCAGCTAAGCACGTGGCTAAACAGCTGGTGTAGGAAGAAGGGTTTCAGTTATTTGTACCACTGGGAGCTCTTCCGGGGTAGGTGCGACCTGTATAAGGACGGGTTGCTGGAGGGGAATAGATATCCTGGCCGCGAGGTTTGCTAGTGTCACACGGGTGGGTTTAAACTAGTATGCAGGGCGGGGTGGGGGGGGGGGATGTACCGGAGCAATAGGTCAGAATTTTTTGATTTGATTTATTATTGTCACATGTATTAGTATACAGTGAAAAGTATTATTTCTTGCATGCTGTACAAACAACACATACTGTATATAGGGAAGGAAGGAGAGACTGCGGAATATAATGTTAGTTATAGCAAGGTGTTGAGAAAAGATCAATTTAATACAAGGTAGGTCCATTCAAAAGTCTGATGGCAAGAATATATGGATAGAGATCAGGAATAAGAAGGGTGCAGTCACAATGTTGGGGGTTTACTGTGGGTAGAGGAGTTGCGATGCTGGTTGGGGAGAAATCCACAGCTGTACTGCGGGAGGACACCTCAGTGGGCAGCGAGACTATATGGATCGAGATCAGGAATAAGAAGGGTGCAGTCACAATGTTGGGGGTTCACTGCAGGCCTCCCAACAGCCAGTGGGAGATAGAGGAACAGATAGGTAGACAGATTTTGGAAAGGAATAAAAGCAACAGGGCTGTTGTGATGGGAGACTTTAACTTCCCCCTTCTTTCACCCCCTCTCCCCCCCACTTCAAGGGGCAGCACGGTAGCACAGTGGTTAGCAGGCTTGATTCACAGATCCAGGGTCCCAGGTTCGATTCATGGCTTGGACCACTGTTTGCGGAGTCTGCACGTTCTCTCCCCTTGACTACGTGGATTCCTCTGGGTGCTCCAGTTTTCCTCCCACAGTCCAAAGATGTGCAGGTTAGGTGGATTTGGCATGATAAATTGCCCCTTAGTGTCCAAAAACGGTTCAGTGGTGTTATTGGGTTAGGGGTATGGGTTTAAATGGGGTGCCATTTCCAAGGAACGGTGCAGACTCGATGGACCGAATGGCCTTCTACAGCATTGTAAATTCTATGATTCCTTCTCCCCTCTCCCCCTTCTTTCTCCCATCCTTATTTCTCTTGCCTCCCACCCTTCTTTCCCCCCTTCCCCACACCTTCTACCCCCTCTTCTTCATCCCTTCCCCCCTTTTCTCCCACAATCCCTAATCCCCCCCACCCCATCTTTGTCTCTCCCAAACCCTTCTTCCAACCTTCCACCCCACCCCTTCTTTTTCCCCCCCTCCCCTTCTTTCTCACACCTCCCCTTCTTTCTCACACCTCCCCATTCTCTCCCCATCCCATCTCTCTCCCGTCCTTCTCCTCCCCCTCCCCCTTCTTTCCCCCACTCCTTTCTCCCTCCTCCCCCTTCTTTCTCCCCCACCCCCTTCTTTCTTCCCCCTCCCCCCTTCTTTCTTCCCCCTCCCCTTCTTTCTTCCCCCCCTTCTTTCTTCACCCTCCCCCTCCTTCTTTCTTCACCCTCCCCCTCCTTCTTTCTTCACCCTCCCCCTCCTTCTTTCTTCTCCCTCCCCCTTCTTTCTTCCCCCCTTCTTTCTTCCCCCTCCCCCCTTTCTTCCCCCTCCCCCTTTCTTTCTTCCCCCTCCCCCCTTCTTTCTTCCCCCTCCCCCCTTCTTTCTTCCCCTTCTTTCTTCCCCCTCCCCCCTTCTTTCTACCCCCTCCCCTCCCTCTTTCTTCCCCCTCCCCCCTTCTTTCTTCCCCCTCCCCCTTCTTTCTTCCCCCTCCCCCCCTTCTTTCTTCCCCCCTTCCCCCCTTCTTTCTTCCCCCTCCCCCCTTCTTTCTTCCCCCTCCCTTATTTCTTCCCCCCCTTCTTTCTTCCCCCTCCCCGCCTTTTCTTCCCCCTCCCCACCTTTTCTTCCCCCTCCCCCGCCTTTTCTTCCCCCTCCCCTCTTTCTCCCCCCTCCCCTCTTTCTCCCCCTCCCCACTCTTCTTTCTTCCCCCTCCCCTACCCCCCTTCTTTCTTCCCCCTCCCCTACCCCCCTTCTTTCTCCCCCTCCCCCCTTCTTTCTTCCCCCTCCCCCCTTCTTTCTCCCCTCCCCCCTTCTTTCTTCCCCCTCTCCCTTCCCTACCCCCCTTCTTTCTTCCCCCCCTTCTTTCTTTCCCCCCCTTCTTCCCCCTTCTTTCCCCCCCTTCTTCCCCCTTCTTTCTTCCCCCCCTTCTTTCTCCCCCCCTTCTTTCTTCCCCCCCCTTCTTTCTTCCCCCTTCTTTCTTACCCCCCCCTTCTTTCTTCCCCCCCCTTTCTCCCCCCTCCCCCTTCCCTACCCCCTTCTTTCTCCCCCTCCCCCTTCTTTCTTCCCCTCCCCCTTCTTTCTTCCCCCCTCTCCCTTCCCTACCCCCCTTCTTTCTTCCCCCCCCTTTCTTCCCCCCCTCCCTTCCCTACCCCCTTCTTTCTTCCCCCCCCCTTTCTTCCCCCTCTTTCTCCCCCCCTTTCTCCCCCCCCTCTCTCCCCCTCCCCCTCTTTCTCCCCCCCTCCCCCCTCTTTCTCCCCCCCTCCCCCCTCTTTCTCCCCCCTCCTTTCTCCCCCCCTCCCCCTCTTTCTCCCCCCTCCCCCCTTCTTCTCCCCCCCTCCCCCCTCTTTCTCCCCCCTCCCCCCTCTTTCTCCCCCCCTCTCCCCCTTTCTCCCCCCTCCCTCTTTCTCCCCCCCTCCCCTCTTTCTCCCCCTCCCCCCTTCTTTCTCCCCCCCTCCCCCCCTCTTTCTCCCCCCTCCCCCCTCTTTCTCCCCCCCTCCCCCCTCTTTCTCCCCCCTCCCCCCTCTTTCTCCCCCCTCCCCCCTCTTTCTCCCCCCTCCCCCCCTCTTTCTCCCCCCCCTCTCTCTCCCCCCCTCCCCCCCTCTTTCTCCCCCCTCCCCCCCCCTTTCTCCCCCCTCCCCCCTCTTTCTCCCCCTCCCCCCCTCTTTCTCCCCCTCCCCCCTCTTTCTCCCCCTCCCCCCCTCTTTCTCCCCCTCCCCCCCTCTTTCTCCCCCCTCCCCCCCTCTTTCTCCCCCCTCCCCCCTCTTTTCTCCCCCCTCCCCCTC